>NC_090325.1:36991931-37634213 GCF_035084215.1 Heptranchias perlo
TATCGAAGGTGAAGACATTGTGATCCAGGATGAAGCGGATGAGTTGTAGGATGGCGTCTGGAGATTGGCTGTTGTTGGTGTTGAGTATTGATGCTGTTGCAGCGATGCTGTCATCGTGGGGGATACTGGTGTAGAGTGCTGAGACGTCCATCGTGGTGAGAAGTGTTCCTGGTTCAACTGGTCTGTGGGTGCTGAGTTTTTGTAGGAAGTCTGTAGTGTCGCGACAGAAGCTGAGGGTTCCCTGTACGATGGGTTTCAGGATGCCCTCGACGTATCCAGAGAGGTTCTCACACACCCTCTGCAAGACATGCCAGATCATCGACACAGATACCACCATCACATGAGAGGACACCACCCACCAGGTACATGGTTCATACTCCTGTGACTCGGCCAACGTTGTTTACCTCATACGTTGCAGGAAAGGATGCCCCGGAGCATGGTACATTGGCGAGACCATGCAGACACTGCGACAATGGATGAACGGACACCGCGCAACAATCGCCAGACAGGAGGGTTCCCTCCCAGTCGGGGAACACTTCAGCAGTCAAGGACATTCAGCCACCGATCTTCGGGTAAGCGTTCTCCAAGGCGGCCTTCGAGACACACGACAACGCAAAATCGTCGAGCAGAAATTGATAGCCAAGTTCCGCACCCATGAGGACGGCCTCAACCGGGATCTTGGGTTCATGTCACGCTACACGTAACCCCAAGAGCGAATAAAGGTTATCTGTTTTTAATACAACGGGTCATTCTCTGTCTTTCTCTTCCTTTCGGATGTTTCTCCCTCTCTCTCTCTCTGTCTTGTGTTCTGGCCGTTTGTATATTCGGTGGTTCTGTAGGTAACACCTCTCTGTCTGAACACTTTGATTGCCTTGACAACGGGCAGTTGGAAAGATTATCTGTAATCACCAGGTATTGTTCTCTGACTATAAATGCGAAACGTTCAAGGAGTCCCACGCTCACCCAACGAAGGAGATAATCTCCGAAAGCTTGTGATTTTCAAATAAAATTGTTGGACTATAATCTGGTGTTGTAAGATTCTTTACATATGTTCTATGAAAGCAGAGAGGCTGTGTGCCTGTGTGTGTGTGAGAGAAAGAGAAAATAGAACAATGTTCTGATTATTTGCCCTTTGTACAATTCTCTGATTTGGTTCAAGTCAGACTCTGCCAATTGGTTTTGACGTGTGAAATCCAAGTACAGATCGACTCTGACTGTTTTGTAAACTTCAGAAAGTATGTTAACTTGAGGAAGAGAGAAGTGAGAGAGAGATAGACTGGCATCAGAGCGAGAGGGAGGGGGTGAGAGACAGTGGGGTAGATTTTCACCACTGAACAATAATCTGACAGAGCGGACCACCTGCCCTTTATAGAACCTGCCTGATTTGCATTCCATTGAAATCAATAGAAGAAAATGAGGCAGGTTCTATAATGAGTGAACAATCTGCTCTGCCAGATTACGTCCCAGGCAATGAAGACGGAAATCCACCTCTGTTTCTTTCTTCGTGATAATTGTTCAATTTTCAAAACAAAAAGCTCCAGTACCTGAAGAATGGGAAGGCAATAATAATACCAATCTTCAAAAAAAGAGACAAGAGCGAATGCAATAATTACAGAGGAATCAGCTTACTGAGTATACCCAGAAAAGTATTTACAAAGACAACTGCATAGGAGAATGAAAAGATACGTAGAGGTGGTGCTGCATGAGGAGCAAGCTACTTTTGGAACAGGATGAAGTATGATAGATCAACTGTTTAAACTATGTAAGAGTAGGAATAGACTGGTGTGGTGGGTCATGACTCTCCATGCCTTCAAGAGGGAGCTGGACTGCTACTTGACTGGGGCAGAGATCGCATCATATAGAAGGTAAGTGTCTTTATAGATAACACTTGGTCCATGTGATTTTCTGGACTGGTTTCGATCGCCTTAGGGGGTCGGAGAGGAATTTTCCAGAGTATTTCTCCTTTATTGGCCCTGGGTTTTTTCTCTCTGGAGATTACATGGCTGCAGGAGAGGGGAGTGGGGCAGGGGTGGGTGAGAGATGGGGGTGGAGGGGAGAAGTGATTAGCCACAATGGTCCGGACATCATGGTGCGGGGAAGGCTTGATGGATCAGCTGGTCTTTTCCTGGCTGTCAATTTTGTATGTTTGTATGTTTGTGATAGTACAGAGATTGGAGAAATTTATAGAACACAGCATCCATTGTTACAACAACTTCACAGATTTTAAGCAGGCCTTTGACAGCATATGGAGAGAAGGGATATGGCATGTTTTGAGGATGTACGATATTCCTGAGAAACTTGACAAACTGATAGAAAACATCTGTAACAAATCCCTGAGCGCTGTTAAAGTGGATAGGAAATTGATGAATGGTTTAGATCAATAATTGGGGTGAGGCAAGGATGCACACTGTCACCTGATTTATTTAATCTAGTACTGGAAGCAGTAATGAATCTTGCACTAAAAGATGATATTGGAGGAGTCTCCTTATGTGACAAGATATTAAACAATCTCAGATTTGCTGATGACATTGACCATATAGCAACATCTGAAACAGATTTGCAGAGACTAACTGATAAGGACGTGGAGAGTAGAAAATGTGGATTACAGATTAACACAAAGAAGACAAAGTTCATGTCATTTGGGAAGCATCGGGAAGATGTATATATTACAGTTGGAGGGGTTGCAGTTGAACAGGTGGAAATGTTTGTATACCTTGGTGGGAATGGGAGTTGTGAAGAAGACATCAAAAGAAGGATTGGACTTGCTTCTGCTGGCTTAGGGAGATTAAGCAGGATATGGCAGGCTAAAGCTATTTCGGTAAAAACGAAGGCAAGAGTTTATGAAGCGATGGTTATCCCATTATTATTGTACGGATCTGAGTGCTGGAACGTGAGAAAAGCTGATGAGCGAAAGATACAGAAGATTCAAGAAAGATGGCAGTGATGGTTTGGGGACGTTTCAAGCAGCCCACTTGATTAGCACCCCATCCACTACCCTAAACATTCACTCCCTTCACCACCAGCACACTGTGCCTGCAGTGTGCACCATCCACAGGATGCACTGCAGCAACTCGCCAAGGCTTCTTCGACAGCACCTCCCAAACCCAAGACCTCTGCCACCTAGAAGGACAAGGGCAGCAGGCACATGGGAACAACATCACCTGCACGTTCCCCTCCCAAGTCACACACCATCCCGACTTGGAAATATATCACCGTTCCTTTATCGTTGCTGGATCAAAATCCTGGAACTCCCTACCTAACAGCACTGTGGGAGAACCGTCACCACACGGACTGCAGCGGTTCAAGAAGGCGGCTCACCACCACCTTCTCAAGGGCAATTAGGAATGGGCAATAAATGCCGGCCTCGCCAGCGACACCCACATCCCACGAACGAATAATAAAAAAAGTTTCAAGAATGGAAGCAGCTAGAATACTTTTTGTGGTACATTGAACAAGAAGCTGAGGGAGACCAAGGAAGCGCTGGATAGACAATGTTGAGTGACTTGTCACAGAAAGGGATACAGATGACTGGTGTGGCCAGGCTAGTTCAAAACTGATAACAGTGGAGTCAATTCATTTGGCCCCATTGTCGCTGCTGAGCTGACAGTTGGTAATTTGGGAGTAGTGGTGGTAGTAAACACATACACAACGTATACAAAAACAACTAAGAAGTAAAGAAAAGCTATTTAAAGGGAAAACAGCATGTTTGGGTACAAAGAGTTTGAAATGAAGTGTAATCAAGCCTGTCATTCTGAAAATTTAATTTTGTAATATATATAACAGCACGGACTAATGCAAACAAACATTTAAGTATTGTGCTTAGCAAATTAATTGTAGACAGTCATGCAGATTTATCCTGAAATGTTTATTTTTTATATAATTAAAACAATACATTGACACTTTATCTAATTGTAACATAAAATATGTACAGAGAACAGCTGTTTGTAACAGCCTCTCCCGTTGTTGATTAGCAAGTGGGCCTCCTTTATTAATTTTAATGAATTTAGTGAGTTCCTAATGGCTGATTGAAATAATTATTTATTGATGTCCTGCAGTGAAGGGATATCAGAAATAAAGTATGAAGATGATTGATTTGCTCATACTCGTTCCACACTAGGTATCAGTTTATATCAGACCATAGATGAGCTACATTACATAGACCCTAGTTCGCAGTTTTAAAAAACTTTGAAAAGTGGCTTTTACTGAAGGGTTAAAGATCGGCAACAAAATATTAAGTTTTTGTAATCTGGGATTTGAGAAACAATGCATCCACTTTCATAGAGAAGAATTTTTTTATTTTTTTTAGCTGTTGTACTGTCTTGTTTCAAATGACAACATTTCTCAAAGGTATAGAAGAGGTGGGCACACCCAGGTATACATGGTGATGAGTGTTTTTCACATTCCCTTTGGATTCAATCAATACTAATTGTAGTAAGAAACCTTAGATTCACATCAGGCACACAAATGGATCCTGGTTACAGAAAGAAGATATGATGGCTGGTTTATGGAGAAGGGTAAATGCTTAAATTCTTTTTCTCACAGACTAGCATATAGAAATGGACATGCCCACTTTGCAGGCTGGGCTCTGTGCCCAGGGTCACAAAGTTAAAGATAATGGGGTAGAGTTTCCGCTTTGGGCGGAATCGGTAATTGGGCACAAATTGTGCCCGAAAATTGCGCTGGTTGGGCTACGGTTCAAGATTCCGCTAAAATTCATTTGCATAATTACAAACGTAAAACCTTCCATGAACCACCATAATTCAACAGCTTAATAGAGCGTAATGGTTTATTTTTTTTCTTTGCAATAAAAAATCTTTGTTGATGTATTTAAGAGTGGTAACCTGGTGCAGTAACCTGGTGCAGTTTCATTAATATGGCTGAAAATGGGTTTATCACAAAAAATAAGCATTTTTAATAAGAGTGTCTAATCCTCCGCTTTTGAGAAACCTGATTTTAAATCACTGAAAATGAATGCTATACTGAACCACTTACTACTTTCATTGCTGTACGCTAGTCAGTTTCTTAGTAAATTAAACATTTTTTAAATATTAAAAACATTTAAAACGTGCCTAGTGCCCGTGCGCCTAGGAAAATTAGCTTAATTTGAAGACCCTCCTCCAACAGCTGCAGGCGGGCGCAATTGGCAGAAACTCGCCATCCTCATTATTTCGATCAGTGTGGGGGGAGGGGGGGCGGCATGGCCAGTTTTGTGGGTGGGGCCGGCTTCAGCACAATGATTTTTGAACCAGCACAAAAGATTGCAGAAACTCGAATTATGCTGGATGTACATAGAAATTCCTCGATCTTTTGCTTTGGTTCGCCGATAAAACTAGCCCAATCTAGCGGAAACTCTACCCTACCAGTAGTGATACTGACTATCTGGTGCGCTATTCACTTGATTGGAGTTACTTTTATCCTGCCTCTGTTTTAGTATTAGCAGTGAACTTGGAGATTTTTCTTTTCTTACAGTAAGAGTGTCCCTGCCACTGGTCAATATTAAAAATAGAAGGATTCTGAAACTGATCTCTGGGATACTCTACTTGTACCATGCTTTTAAACCAAATATCAATCTACAATCATGCTTTAATCCATCATCTGTGACTCATTATTTTAGCCATTAATCATCTAGCTTTCTGAAATCCAAATATAGTATCAACTGCATTTCGATGTGATACTGGAATGCACTGCATGAAAGGGTGGTGGAAGCAGATTCAATATCAACTTTCAAAAGGGACCTGGATATATACTTGAAAAGGAAAAATGTCTCAGTTTTCTGTCTTCCCCCTTCCATTCCTGGTCTCTGTCATCCATACCTCCCCTATTTTTACTATATCCTGGATGTGTGCACTGACATTCTTAACCGGATGGAACCCATGTCATCAATGGCAACTCTTTCCATCTCATTGAGGCTGCGCCATCATATTATAAGTATTTACCACATCTCCCACCCTATCTGCGGCAGTGTGGTAGTCACCTCCTGATCCCGTCTTCACCTGTCTCTACTCCTCTGCCACTTTTTCCTCATTTGAGCACTTCACCCTCTATCATCCCTCCTTAGCGAATGAGTAGTTCACCTACTGTCCAAAATTGAGCCTATCTGATCAGCTTGCATCTTAATCTCCTGCATCTTCACTTCTCCAGGCCCCCTTACTGCAAAGCTCTGCAGTATCTCCCTCAGCCTCATCACCTCCATGGGAAACACCATTTATTCTCTGACCCACTCCCAGCCTAGCTCCTTACTAGTTAACTAGCTCTCCTTGTCCCCATGCTTGCCTCCCTTTCCTATGGAATTGTTTCCATCTTCAAAGCTGCATTTTCTGGCATGTATCACAGGGTAGCAGTTAGGAATGGAAACCCTGGCTAATTTTTCCTCTCTTTAATCCAGGTATGATGAGGCCAATTGTGGTAGCCCAAATCCTGCCATAGCTGAGATCAGTTCATTCAACACAAGACCAAATGATTCAAATTGGGATCTTCTGACCTGTGTGCAGTAGCATCATACCACATGGTGCCTTTACCCACTAAGTCATTTGGTGAGCGTTTGTTTTAATGTGTACCTCAACTGGATGGATATCTTTGATGACTATGAAAAATTCTTAATAAAAACATTAAAAATAGAAACAGAAACTAGCATAACAGCAGCATGAAACAATTTATAAGAATAGCTCATCAATATTTACATATAATGAAGCACTCGCACACTACTGAATGAGCAGACAGTAATACTGTTTGTAATTAAAGACAAACGGGTGAACAACAGCAAAGGGCATCAATTACAAGATTGTTAGTGCTTGATGTGATACTAGAATATGGAAATTACAAGGGTATTTTTAAAAATATCATTCCTGACTATGCATCTTATAAGACGTTGGTGCAATATTATAATAGTGAAATGCATTCATTCGATGCAGAGGTCATTTTTAGCTTTAAAAGATATTTTGGTACTTTCAAAAACTAATTTATGCAGACTTTTGACTCCAGATTATATTTTTAAAAAGTCTGTCTTGGCATTACAGGTGTTGCAAAATAATTAAGCACATCGGGGTGTATAAGTCTCGAGGAGCTTCTCTTTTGAATTACTGTGTACAACATTAATTAACCTGATAGCTTTATTCAATCACATGTTGCCATGCATGACATGTGAGAACATTCAGCTTTCGAGGAACCAATGTACCTTCTGGTGTTGCTTCATGTTTGAGTGACATAAAGCCTTTACTCATGACAATCATTGAAAAGGAGAAAACAATCAGACTTCAACACAGAGGTGTTTCAGAATCTAAGAATGTAGGGATGATAAAAGGCTATTCAGTCCACCCGGCTTGCTTTATCACTCAGGTCACTACTGATTAGGGCAGATTTTTAAAAAAAAATTCCTACCACAAATTCACATCTCACTACTCTTTACTGAATGTGGAGTTGATCTGGTTCCCTCTGAATGATTCAGCTGAGCTGCTATTTGCTGCAATGGATGTCAGCATATTTTATAAATTGACAACTTTAAGCTGGAAGAAATTATTACTTTAGTGAAGTTTATCTCATAGTTTCCTCAATTTGCAATCATGTCATCTGGTTACTTCTTTTCAATTCCTTTCATTATTTTAAATACCTCCTCTGAATCCGTTGTCAACTGAGAATAGATTTGGCTTGCTTAACTTCTATTTCTATCTCAAAACTCATTAAGGAAAAAGGGGGAAGGAAATTAAATTTTGTTAATATTTTTCACTGGTAGATGAAACAAAACACAATGTACAACAGAAAATGTATTAAAACTTCTATTGATCTCAACACACTTAGCAAATGTTGTTTTGGGCATTCTTTTCTCTCTCCTGATTTTCCCCTTATTTTTCTTTTGCTTGTTTGGGTCATATTATCTAACAAGAAGCTCCCTACAGAAATTCGAATGATAAATTTGAAAAGAAACAAGAACCTAGGTTAAATGAATGAATAAGATTCACCAAAGAACCAAAAGAGAAGGGCTTCAAAATGGAAGAGTGACAATACTTGTTAAGGGATTGCCACATTTATAGAAAATGGTCAGAAAAGTGCAGGACGACTGCCATGTTTTTGCTGGGTTTTCTTCTTTTTTGGTTGATGTCCCCCACTGTTGTGTCACTGATGCTTCATAATTGACAAAAAGAGGTGCCCTTCTGCAAGGTGGAATTGGTTCTGTCAGTGTTTGATGCAGAATTCCATTGTCATTTTTTATATTTATTCTCAGGAAGTGGGCATCACTGGCAAGGCCAGCATTTATTGCCCATCCCTAGATGCTCTGAGAAGGTGGTGGTGGGCCTTCTTCTTGAACTGCTGCAGTCCGTGTTTGGTGAAGGTGCTCCCACAATGCAATTTTTTGTAGCGGTTTCAAACAATTGAGTGGCTTGCTAGGCCATTTCAGAGGGCAGTTAAGAGTCATCCACATTGGTTTGGGACTGGAGTTACTTATAGGTCAGACCAGGTAAGGACGGCAGGTCTCCTGAGTGAAACAGTTGAGTTTTTATCCGACAGATTCATGATCACTTTTACTGATACTCAAACTGGCATGGTGGGATTTGAATTTACATATAGGCCAGGCTTTTGGATTACAAGTGTAGTAACATCACCACAATGCTCCATCTCGTGGCCTAGGCAGGGGAGTTTGCATGTCCATGGAGGCTGGGGTTCTGACTGCCCTCAGGATTGCTGAACAGTGCATCACCATTAGAGCTGCCAAATTATCTAAGAAAAATAAACACGTAGAAACGAACTCCTCCAAGTGTTGTATAAATTAAAAAATGGAAATCTCAAAGTGAATGTGAACTAATTTGAGCATTCAATAATTTCGCTTCAAAACTAGAAGTAGAAGAAAATGATCCTCTATATATATCTAACTGCTAGGCAACCGGGTGGGCTAAATGCCTTTTTTCACCATTCCTACCTTCTTCTTACGCTTTTGTCCAGCTAAAAATGAAATTCAGCACCCAAAGGGTTAAAATGCCTTCCTTGAGTGGTGAAATGCAGCTGCATTCTGATTGGCGTTTATTCCAATTGAGTAATAAGCTCATTACAGTTTATAATTACTCTAATATCCCCTAGCAAACACTGAGTTAAATTTTTGTGAAAGATGTTTTTCGTCTTTATTAATTAGCTCACGTCCACTCTACCAGATACGATGTCGGACTTCCATTTGTTATGTTCATCTGAACGCATGAATAATTTCGGAGCAATTATTTTCAACATCAGCTAACACCACTTTTGGCATCAATTAAAAACCCTCTCAACAAGGAACTGCATTTGTTGAAGATCAAATAACTTGTGCAGGGATCTATCAATCACATCCAGCTAATTAGGAAGACACTTTGAAATCGTTTGTTTTAGTTTATTATTCTGTTATATACGTCTTAATGAAACTAATTGAACAATTTGAAGATCTTTATTAAAATAATTACTGGTTTTAAATCTGGCTACCTAATCAAAGTTTAGGCGCTTTAGGTAACAATAGATTTTAACGGTACAAAGCCTGTCACTTACACTGACTGGAGACTGGCTTTTAATGGACATTTTACAATTTCAAATCTGTACAGCTCTGTGCATTCAAACCTCAGTATAACAAACTCTGTTAATTCTTGTTCTAACATGTTTTCCCCAGTTCCTGCAGAAGGTCCCTTATAATAGATAAGGGAATTCAAACTTTGATAACACAAACCCCTGAGAACATGAGAAAGCATAGAAGGAGATAAGATCTTTCGGCACTCTTTCCTTCCACAAACTATATACAATCTTCTGTATGATTGACTCTACTCTACCCATTTAATCTCACGAAAAAAGGTTCGGCAAAGTTTCTTCCTGCCCAGCAGCTAAATAAAGCAAAACTCCAACTTCAATATAAAAGAAATCCCAAGGTGCTCCACACAATAGGGAAGAAAGACATTTTACAGCATTTTGCTGCATTTATGCAGCACTGAGAATGAGGCGGCACAGTCCAAGGCATTCCTCAACACATTGTGTCAAGCACTCGTCCTGTTCCAAACACCAGCAACCCAGAGAATGTAGTTAGCGGGTTTGACGAATTGTCACTGAGTGAAGTATAATGCGCAAGTGGAAGTGGTAGGAGAGGATGAAGATAGATCTGGCTGAGCTGTGAGTCCACGCTATTTGCCAACTGTTTGGACAAGGGTGTAATATCCTAATGGGCCTGCCTTCAGACAGCAGTTAATGCGGGAGCAGAAGACATTTTCCATGTCTTTTGAGGCCACCAAGATCACTGCAGCCCTGCAGTAGGAATTTACTTTTTTTTTATTCGTTCAAGGGATGTGGGCGTCGCTGGCGAGGCCGGCATTTATTGCCCACCCCTAATTGCCCTTGAGAAGGTGGTGGTGAGCTGCCTTCTTGAACTGCTGCAGTCTGTGTGGTGAAGGTTCTCCCACAGTGCTGTTAGGAAGGGAGTTCCAGGATTTTGTCCCAGCGATGATGAAGGAACGGTGATATATTTCCAAGTCGGGATGGTATGTGACTTGGAGGGGAGCGTGCAGGTGGAGTTGTTCCCATGTGTCTGTTGCCCTTCTCCTTCTAGGTGGTAGAAGTCGTGGGTTTGGGAGGTGCTGTCGAAGAAGCCTTGGCGAATTGCTGCAGTGCATCCTGTGGATGGTACACACTGCAGCCACAGTGCGCGGTGGTGAAGGGAGTGAATGTTTAGGGTGGTGGATGGGGTGCCAATCAAGCAGGCTGCTTTGTTCTGGATGGTGTCGAGCTTCTTGAATGTTGTTGGAGCTGCACTCATCCGGGCAAGTGGAGAGTATTCCATCAAACTCCTGACTTGTGCCTTGTAGATGGTGGAAAGGCTTTGGGGAGTCAGGAGGTGAGTCACTTGCCGCAGAATACCCAGCCTCTGACCTGCTCTTGTAGCCACAGTATTTATATGGCTGGTCCAGTTAAGTTTCTGGCCAATGGTGACCCCCAGGATGTTGATGGTGGGGGATTTGGCGATGGTAATACTGAAGTGCAGTGCACCTTGGAGCAAGTGACTGTTATGTTTATGGGTTCATTTACCCCTTGTACTCTAGATATTTTTGGCTTCTGTATTTTCAGACTGTTGTCACAGGTGAACCCTCACTTGTGCATCCTCAAGAGTGTTTTCACTTGCCCTGATGCCTAGGTATAATATTATAGCGTGCCCAGGGGAACAAACTGGAAACATTTTTGTCTTTTAATTTACTTCTGCTATTAGTTCCATCCCGAGCCTCCTTGTCTTCGAAAGTGGCAGAATAATACATGACTTGGTTTTGTTTAGGGCTTTAAATTGTGAACAAATTTATTAAGCAGTAAATAAAAACGAAAGTAGCAGTAATAACAAAATATATCTGTTTATGCTAGTAGTTAAGCTTTGCTTGCACCTCGTATAGTAGTAAATAATAAATAATTTGTAACTGTCAGGCTAAGACAATGACTAAAATGAATAGGGTAAATTTTCCACTTTGGTTGGAGACTCATTACATCGGGTCTTTATCCACACTATGTTGGCCCAGAATTTCCTGCACTACCCTCATGCAACATATTTGGGCTTATGCCTGGAATAGGTGCAGTCCCAGTATCAGTACGGTAATGAAGCGGGAAGAGGGTGTTCCTGACTTCCTACCTCACTTTCGACCTCTTTGGCCCATTGGACATCCAAGCAGTGGGGTGCCTGAAGAAATCTGGTGGATGGTCAGCAGTGGTCTCCAGGACAACCTGAAGATAAATTCAGGAAAGTCAATTTTTCCATTTCCCCTTCCCCTCGACAGCCTTCGGGACTCGGGTCCTTCTGGCTGTGGCTTTCCACTTTAGACCCAAGAGGCTGGCTAACAACGGGAGTGCACCCAGGCCATACACAGAGCCCAGGACAGGAAATATGTAGGGACCGCTGCTCTAAAAAGCCCGGTGTGCCTCCAATATGCTGTGCCTGTTGGGCACGGAGCAGAGTCTCCAAGAGGAAAATCTACCCTGATGGCCCAGAATTTGCTGGATCCTATTTACATAGAAATTACACAGAAATGTATGCTGGTTTCTACGCTGATCTTGCTGATGGGAACTTACACCATATTTTCCGCGGAGCTCATCTGTCTATGCTGGAGTGTAAAAACCAGCGTAAGCCAAGCACAAACGCTGCACCATCAATAGGGGCAATAGTGAATGGGCTGCTGTCGTCTGTTATGGAGCCTCACTCTCAGAGCCTCTTGCCTCTGCTGCTCTGGTTCCCCTTCCATTATTATGCAAAACAGGGGTATGTCCATTGGGAAGGCCATTTCAGCTGCTTAGTCCTTCTGAGTGTGTGGAGTGGGGGCAGGGGTCGGAAAAATTTTAGGTGCACTGGGACTGACAGCACTTTGGTTAAGTATAGTGCAGGTCATAGTAAGAAATTTTTTTTAAAAGGCAAAGAAAATCACTATCAAACTTCAGAAACTGGATTTACATCGATATCAAGTGACTTCAGGCCTTGCTGCACCTAGATACATGGGCATAAATTTATGCCAGCCAGCACTAACTCGCGACCTGGCGATAAAGTGGTGCCCTATGTAAATGAGCAGCAAAGGGTTTCGTCAGACATATCTCGGAAATGGTGTAAACAATAGAGGAAATTCGCTTGCAAATCAGTTACATGCACATTTCCTCGGAAGAAAACGGTGCATGTTCTGCCAAAACGTTCCAGGAAAATCCGGGTCATTATTTCTTATGCAGTGATTCTTTTCCCCAGTACCTACCTCAATTTAATCTCTTGTGAAATTGAGGGCACAGTAACATAGTGGTTATGTTACCGGACTACTAATCCGGAGTCATGAGTTCAAATCCCGCCACGGCAGCTGGAAAATTTTAATTCAGTTAATTAAATAAAAATCTGGAATAAAAAGCGAGTATCAGTAATGGTGGCCATGAAACTACTGGATTGTCATAAAAACCCATCTGGTTCACTAACGCCCTTTAGGGAAGGAAACCTGCTGTCCTTAACTGGTCTGGCCTATATGCGACTCCAGACCCACAGCAATGTGGTTGATTCTTAAATGGCCGAGCAAGCCACTTGGTTATACAATCCCGCTAGAAAAAGTCATAATAAAAATAAAACCAGACAGACCACCCTGTACCGGACATGACAAAGGCAAACCAAGCCCAGTCGACCCTGCAAAGTCCTCCTCACTTAATATCTGGGACTTGTGCCAAAAGAGCTGTCCCACTAGCAGGACAGATCCACCAGAGGTGGCAGTACAGTGATATAGAGTCAGGAGGGAGTGGCCCTGGGAGTCCTCAACATTGACTCCGGACCCCAATGAAATCTCATGGCATCAGGTCAAACATGGGCAAGTAAACTTCCTGCTGATTACCACCTGCCGCCCTCCCTCAGCTCCCTCAAAATTGGGAGAGCTGTCCCAAAGACTAGTCAAGCAACAGCCTGACATAGCCATACTCACAGAATCATACCTTTCAGCCAACGTCCCAGACTCTTACATTACCATCCCTGGGTATGTACTGTCCCACCGGCAGGACAGACTGACCAGAGGTGGCGGTACAGTGATATACAGTCAGGAGGGAGTAGCCCTGGGAGTCCTCAATATTGACTCCAGATCTCATGGCATCAGGTCAAACTCTGGTCAAGGAAACCTCCTGCTGATTACCACCTACCGTCCTCCCTCAGCTGATGAATCAGTCCTCCTCCATGTTGAGCACCACTTGGAGGAAGCACTGAGGGGTAGACAAGGGCTCAGAATGTACTCTGGATGGGGGACTTCAATGTACATCACCAAGAGTGGCTCAGTAGCATCACTACTGGCCAAACCCTGAAAGACATTGCTGCCAGACTGGGCCTGCGGCAGGTGGTGAGTGAACCAACACGAGGGAAAAACCTACTTGACCTCGTCCTCACCAATCTACCTGTCGCAGATGCATCTGTCCATGACAGTATTGGTAGGAGTGACCACCTCACAGTCCTCATGGAGACGAAGTCCCGTCTTCGCACTGAGGACACCATCCAGCATATTGTGTGGTATGACCACCGTGCTAAATGGGATAGATTCAGAACAGATCTAGCAGCTCAAAACCGGGCATCCATGAGGCACTGTGGGCCATCAGCAGCAGCAGAATTGTATTCCAGCACAATCTGTAACCTCATGGCTTGGCATATTCCTCACTCAACCATTACCAACAAGCCAGGGGATCAACCCTGGTTCAATGAGGGTGTAGAAGAGCATGCCAGGAGCAGCACCAGGCGTACCTCAAAATGAGGTGCCAACCTGGTGATGCGACAACACAGGACTATATACATGCTATAACAGCAGAAGCAGCATGCTACAGACAGAGCTATGTGATCCCATAACCAACGGATCAGGTCAAAGCTCTGCAGCCCTGCCACATCCAGCTAGGAATGATTAAACAACTAACGGGAGGAGGAGGCTCCGTGAACATCCCCATCCCCAATGATGGCAGAGTCCAGCATGTGAGTGCAAAAGACAAGGCTGAAGCGTTTGCAGCTAGAAGTGCCAAGTGGATGATCCATCTTGGCCTCTTCCCGATATCCCTCCCCCACCCCCACCATCACAAAACGGCTGAGTGCACTGGATACAGCGAAGGCTATGGGCCCCGGACAACATCCCGGCTGTAGTGCTGAAGACTTGTGCTCCAGAGCCAGCTGCGCATCTAGCCAAACTGTTCCAGTACAGCTACAACACTGGCATCTACCCAACAATGTGGAAAATTGCCCAGGTATGTCCTGTCCACAAAAAGTAGGACAAATCCAATCCGGCCAATTACTGCCCCATCAGTCCACTCTCAATCATCAGCAAAGTGATGGACGGTGTCGTCGACAGTGCTATCAAGCGGCACTTACTCACCAATAACCTCACCGATGCTCAGTTTGGATTCTGCCAGGACCACTCGGCTCCAGACCTCAATACAGCCTTGATTCAAACATGGATGAAAGAGCTGAATTCCAGAGGTGAGGTGAGAGTGACTGCCCTTGACATCAAGGCAGTATTTGACCGAGTGTGGCACAAAGGAGCCCTAGTAAAATTGAAGTCAATGGGAATCAGAGGCAAAATTCTCCAGTGGCTGGAATCATATGTAGCACAAAGGAAGATGGTAGTGGTTGTTGGGGGCCAAACATCTCAGCCCCAGGACATTGCTGCAGGAGTTCCTCAGGGCAGTGTCCTTGGCCCAACCATCTTCAGCTGCTTCATCAATGACCTTTCCTCCATCATAAGGTCAGAAGTGGGGATGCTTGCTGATGATTGCACAGTGTTCAGTTCCATTCGCAACCCCTCAGGTAATAGAGCAGTCTGTGCCCGCGTGCAGCAAGACCTGGACAATATCCAGGCTTGGGCTGATAAGTGGCAAGTAATGTTCGCGCCAGACAAGTGCCAGGCAATGACCATCTCCAACAAGAGAGAGTCTAACCACCTCCCCTTGACATTCAATGGCATTACCATCGCCGAATCTCCCACCATCAACATCCTGGAGGTCACCATTGACCAGAAACTAAACTGGACCAGCTACATAAATACTGTGGCTACGAGAGCAGGTCAGAGACTGGGTATTCTGCGATGAGTGACTCACCTCCTGACGCCCCAAAGCCTTTCCATCATCTACAAGGCACAAGTCAGGAGTGTGATGGAATACTCTCCACTTGCCTGGATGAGTGCAGCTCCAACAACACTCAAGAAAGTCGACTCCATCCAGGACAAAGCTGCCCGCTTGATTGGCACCCCATCCACCACCTTAAACATTTACTCCCTCCACCACCAGCGCTCTGTGTACCATCCACAGGATGCGCTATAGCAACTCGCCAAGGCTTCTTCAACAGCACCTCCCAAACCCGCGACCTCTACCACCTAGAAGGACAAGGTCAGCAGGCACATGGGAACAACACCACCTGCACCTTCCCCTCCAAGTCACATATCATCCCGACTTGGAAATATATCGCCATTCCTTCATCGATGCTGGTTCAAAATCCTGGAGCTCCCTACCTATCAACACTATGGGAAAACCTTCACCACACGGACTGCAGCGGTTCAAGAAGGCGGCTCACCACCACCTTCTCAAGGGCAATTAGGGATGGGCAATAAATACTGGCCTTGCCAGCGATGCCTACATCCGATGAATGAATTAAAAAAAGACAGACTGGGGGTAATTTTAACCTATGGTTAAAGGCAGTGGAAAGTAAATTCGGGTGGTGTGTAAAATGGGCAATCGATCCAGCCCAGTCAGTTACCTGTCACTAGTCAACATTTATCCTTCAATCAATATCACTAAAACAGATTATCTGGTCATTTATTTCATTGCTGTTTGTGGGCCTTGCTGTGTGCAAATTTGGCTGCCACTTTTCCCTACATTACAACAATGACTACACTTCAAACTTACTTCATTATCTGTAAAGCACTTTGGGATGTCCTGAAGTAATGAAAGGCACTATATAAATGCAAGTTCTTTCATCTTTCTTTAGAAAAATTCCTAGCTGGAGCTAGCAGTCAGGTTGACAAACTTTCCTTCGCGATCCAAATATATTTGTACTGAGTATCGTGCTGGCACTGTGCAACTGTAAACTTCACCCTGATCAATATTAATGTGCCCCTAGTCTTAAAGGTGTTTGTGTCAACATTGTAAAAACTCACAAATTATGTATTTTTAAAAATTATGCAACTATCATCAATTTGAACAAGTTGCGTGAATTTTAGCACAATGATGGATATTTATTGCACCTCTCTACCTATCAGTCATTTGTTATTTTGTGCAGAGATATTAATACTGTCATATATTACTTAACTTTCTCCTCAGTCAGTATATCATAGTTAAGCTGCAGTAAGCACATAATGCATTGAACAGGCTATCAGCGAAACGCATAATAGAAGATCATGTTATTAATTTGCAATGTAATTATGAAGCAAACTATTCAATTAAGTTGTCTCACACAGTGAAAACTAATCAACAAGCTAATACCATTTCATTATAGCAAGCCTCTATTGTAATGAAATGCACAGGAAGAGATATGTTCATATGAGGGGTTGTTATTGTTAGTAAGCTGGTTCATTATTTCTGATTGGATACCAGGGTTCATGCAGGAGGCAGAAATACATTTTTTTCTCAAGCTACCTGCTCTAATTTGAAACCATCAGCGATCGTATTCACATGAATCACTGTAACAAATGCGTACACTGAGTCATTACTGGTGATAGAAAGGCAATGGTCAGTACTATCAGGACTGAGCGATCTTACAGTTGCAGCAAAGTCTCCAGATTTTATGCTCTGTTTACATCCAGCCATGTTGACTGCTGTTTGAGGTTTGTCAACCAGACCTCTGAATATTCTCTGCAAATGCGGACTGGAACACTGCATTTCCAACATTTTCTGCTTTTGTTTCTGATTTCCATCATTTGTAGTTTATTTGTTGTTTTAGCTCTCTGAGTATTGTTATGTAAGTTGTGGTGGTGCGTAAATGTGATGAAAGAACTATTAGGGTCATTTTTCTATTGTATGAGTTTGACCAGCACGCAGGGTATGATTTGAGGAGGGGCAGAAAGTCCCAGGAGTAGGCCTTGCACCTAAATCATGGCCAAGCAGCACTAGGATTATTAGAAGCTCTCATTGACAGCAGGCAAGGTTTCGTGTTGCTGGATTTGTCCTCCTGGCTGCAGCTCTAGTATATCGGCCAACTTTTCAGTCTTGGGCTCATTGTTATTATCCTCTTCAGGGCCCACTTGACCTTTCTCTTCCACCTGCTGAAAAGTAGCTCCTCTTCTGAATGCAAAATTGTGCAACATTCAGCACAACTCTATCGTTTTGTGTTTCTTAACAGGACAGTACAATAGGATATCTCCAGACCTGTCCAAGCAGCAAGATCTTTGCTTTGGCATGCCTATGGTACGCTCTATTTATATCGGTGTGGAGGCATGTTTTCTTTCTGCTCAGATTTGTGGCTTTTGGACAGTTAGCTTGAGTCATGATTCAATACTTGGAAGTGTAGTAAACAGTGAGGAGGATAGCAATAGACTTCAAGAGGACATAGACAGGCTGGTGGAATGGACAGACACATGGCAGATGAAATTTAACACAGAGAAGTGCAAAATGATACATTTGGGAAGGAAGAATGAGGAGAGGCAATATAAACTAAATGGAACAATTCTAAAGGGGGTGCAGGAAAAGAGAGACCTGAGGGTATATGTGCACTAATCTATAAAGATGGTAGGACAGGTTGAGAAAGTGGTTAAAAAAGCATTTGGGATCCTGGGCTTTATAAATAGAGGCTTAGAGTACAAAAGCAAGGATGTTATGTTGAACCTTTATAAAACACTGGTTCAGTCATAGCTGGAATATTGTGTCCAATTCTGGGCACCGCACTTTAGGAAGGAGGTGGAGGTCTTAGGGAGGGTGCAGAAAAGATTTACTAGAATGGTTCCAGGGATGAGGGACTTCAATTATGTGGATAGACTGGAGAAGCTGGGGTTGTTCTCCTTAGAGCAGAGAAAGTGAAGAGGAGATTTGATAGAGGTGTTCAAAATCATGAAGAGTTTAGAGAAAGTGAATAAAGAGAAACTGTTCCCATTGGCGGAAGGGCCGAGAACCAGACGACACAGATTTAAGGTGATTGGCAAAAAAAACAAAGGTGACGTGAGGATAAACTTTTTTACACAGCAAGAAGTCATGATCTGGAATGCGCTGCCTGAAAGGTGGTGGAAGCAGATTCAATCGTGGCTTTCAAAAGGGAATACACCCACTGTAAAGTCACCCACTGGGTGGCATCAAGTGTCGCCGTTCATGATGAAGCATTGAAAGGGTGCTATCACAAAAGGCAGTCAAGAATGGGCAAGACGTGGCAGTAGTGGGGAGGATGATAACATTTAATGTGACTTTAACAGAAACCAAATATAAATGAAAAACATGACAGTCTGTCAGGCACCCTTGTGCATACCCTTTGTGATCACAAATCCTTAGCCTTTCTCTTTCTACTACTTATACGTGGTGCATCCCCTGTGGCTGCAGCAGAGGTAGTAGCAGGTTGCTCATGTTCGTGCCTTGACTGCTTAGATACTTTCGGCCTACGCCATCTCGGTTTTGGAGCCCGTGAGGGCCCCTCCAAAGACTGCTCCACCTGCACCTGTGCAGGGGCAGACTCGGTCACCTGGAGAGGAGGCAGCATTGCAGGTGCTGGTTGAGAGGGGGGCAACGGGTGAGACGTGGGAGCACATTGAGTGGCGTCCCCACTTCCATGTCCCCTTTTTGCATCATCCCTCCCCTCAGCCAGGCCCACATCACTCCTACCACCCTGCTGGACAACAGTTTGGAGAACATGTATGATGCCTTGGAAGGTGACTTCTAAAGTATCTGTGAGCCTGTTTAAGGCTGCAGAATGTTGTTCACCCTGAGTCTGAATGGCTGTTGTCAGGGCCTGAATGGACTCATTTGTGAGCCGTGCTTGAAGCTCAACAGAGGCTAGCCTTCTCTCCATTGCAAACATTCCTGAAATTACCTGCGACATTCTCTCAGACATTCCCGCACTTACCTGCGACACTATCTCAGACATTCTCGCACTTACCTGCGACGCTATCTCAGGCATTTCAGCAGTTACCTGCAGCACTATCTCAGACAGCTGGTCACATCCCTGTGACACTATCTCAGAGATTTCCTCAAGTACCTGTGCCACCATTCCACTCATATAGGAGCTGGACTCCTCCATCCTCTGCGCTATTGTGGAGAGTGTGCGTGGCGTATCAGTACCTCGCAAATGTGTTGCTATTCCTCGATCATTCTCCATTTAAAGGATTGCCCCCGGGGTTCAGCATCTGCGTCCAGCTGAGCAGAGCCTGGAGAGGAGTGCGCCCACCGACGCGGACTCTCCACAGCTGCCCCTGCCACCAGTGTCCGCTCGTGCTCACTTGTGTGCGGTGACTCACCAGGTGCCAACCCAACTAACTGACTACTAGGACCCACCGAGGCTCGCTAAGATGTGACGATGAGCCCTCAGAGGCCTGGAGCTCCTCTGAGGAATCGTCCTCTCCCGTCACTGCGGTCGTTGAAAGGCCTGTAAGAGAACAGAAGGCAATATTAAGCATCATCACAGATGTGTCATGTTGCAATGAGCATACTGAGGTGTTCAACATGCCAAGCATTGTTAACATCAATTCATGTTGTGTGTGATGAATGTTAAAGTTATGTCACCAGATGTCTGTGGGGTGCCAGTCTTGGCATCCCCGACGGACAGGCACTCGAGGGTGTGGCTGATCTCCAGGGCCTCCTCCGCGTCTGTGAGGATCACTATTTGTGGGGGCCCCTCTCCAGTCCTCGCCCTCTCGTGTGCATTTTGCACTCTCTTCTCCTAGAAGGGGGCAAAGTACAGACAGTGAGTGAGTGAGGGTGAAGTGACCAGCCAATGAATGCAATGCTTTGGGAGAGGTTAACCGTGAAAGAGATGCATCAGAGGGTGAGTATGAGACAGAGCCATCACATTGGATCAGGATTGGTGGGGGGGTGGTAGTGTTGGTGGGGTGACAAATGGGGAGGTGAGGAAGTGTTGAGGAAGTGCAGGTAAGTTAAGGATGAGCCTTAAGTGGGTGTGAGGAGTGATGTGATAGAGTAGTCTTGGCAATGCAGAATGGTGTCAGGGTGTGGGGGGGTGCGGTAATGTGGAACACAGAATGTACTCATTTTTGCTGACATATTTAGGTCATTGAAACGCTTCCTGCACTGGACCCAGGTGCGGGATATGTTGCTCCTGCTGGTGACCTCCTCTGCCACCTCGAGCCAGGCCATCTTGGTGGCAGAGGCAGGGCACTTCCTCCTGTCGGCCGGATAAAATAGTTTCCTCCTCCTCCTCACTTCAGCCAGTAGCACCCAGAGTGAGGCATCATTAAATCTTGGAGCAGCCTTGTGCTTGTGCTGCTCCATCGTGTCTTTTTGGTCTTTGCTCCAGGAAAAGCCATCGGAGGAATGGCCCTTTAAATATGGATGCTCCAGCTGACAGCCTATCATGTGGGTGTGCAGTCCGCCCACTGCACAGCTTTCGGATGGCAAACCCGGAAGCCACGTTAATGGCCACCAATTAAGTCGCAATCACATGGGGAAAGGTAAGTTTTTATTATCCGGGTTTACCGCATGCCCATTAACCACCCCCCCCCCCGCCACATCCGCTGCCATCCCGCCGCCCTTTTAAAATTGAGCCCATTATCTCACATTCACTTACAAATCGACTAAACACACCTTTAAGAAACTCATTCTTAAAGGCCAAGAAGTGAGTTTGAAAATGCATCCATTTTATTTCGGTCATGAGTGATGATGTTGTATTTCTGGGCTAACACATATAAAACAGGTAGTTCTAAGAGCCAGGAGTTTTTTTAAAATTAATTCTCAGTGCTGTTAGGTAGGGAGTTCCAAGAATTTCACTCAGCGACAACGAAGGGATGGCGATATATGTCCAAGTCAGGTCGGTGCGTGACTTGGAGGGAAACTTGATGGTGATGGTGTTCCAATGCACCTGCAGTCCTTGTCCTTCCAGGTGGTGAAGGTAAGCTGCCAGGAGGTGCTGCCGAAGAAGCCTTGGTGAGTTACTGTACTGCATCCTGCAGATAGTACATATTGCAGGTGTGATGGGACAAATAGCCTCCTTCTGTACTATAATTTCTATGCATATAATTTTTGAAACCCGAATTTCTACACATATAATTTTTGAAACCCGAATGAGTCACACAAGTTTTCTCCTTATAGCAATCACCAAAAAATTCTGATGTTGAAACATGTATGACATTACAATATAAAATCATAATGGTGGAACTTGTGATCAGTGAAGGTCACATGTGAGCACTTAATGTGCTTGTACCACGTTCCTGCCTGCACTATCTTTACGCAGCAATTAACCCACTTAAAATAAACGGGTTACATCTGTGTAAAAATATTGCAGAGTGGATTGTGGTGCAAGTGCATTAAGTATTCACATTTGACCTTCACTGAGCGGAAGTTCTACCCTTTAGATGCATAGAAATTATAGTACAGAAGGAGGCTATTTGTCCCATCACACCTGCAATATGTACTATCTGCAGGATGCAGTACAGTAACTCACCAAGGCTTCTTCGGCAGCACCTCCTGGCAGCTTACCTTCACCACCTGGAAGGACAAGGACTGCAGGTGCATTGGAACACCATCACCATCAAGTTTCCCTCCAAGTCACGCACCGACCTGACTTGGACATATATCGCCATCCCTTCGTTGTCGCTGAGTGAAATTCTTGGAACTCCCTACCTAACAGCACTGAGAATTAATTTTAAAAAAACTCCTGGCTCTTAGAACTACCTGTTCTATTTGCTGTCCTGGTTCTTTTCCTGTATTCTTTTATATTCTCCTTTTTCTTCATCTTCCGCTTGCGAGGTTCCGCCAATAGCATGGAGTCCCAGAAAAGTTCACCCATAATCTCTGCTTCAATAGCCAATTCATGTTCAAATAACACTCTGTGTGACAAAAATTCTTCTAACTCCCCACTTCATTTTCTAATGATAATCCTAAACCTATGCCCCCTTGTTGCTGATTCAACCAGCGGAAATCTTTCACTATTTACACTCTCAAAAACTATCATAACTTTGAAATCTTCTATTAAATCTCCCTTATAGGAGCACTGGAGAAGGTGCAACAAAATTTTTACAGGGATGATACCAGAACTGAGAGGATACAACATTCAGAAAAGATTGAACAGGCTGGGGCTCTCTTCTCTAGAAAAGAGAGGACTGAGAGGTGACCTGATGGAGGTCTTTAAAATTATGACGGGGGTTTGATAGGGTAGACATAGAGAAGATGTTTCCACTTGTGGGGTAGTCCAAAACTAGAGGTCATAAATATAAGATAGTCACTAATAAATCCAATCAGGAATTCAGGGGTAACTTCTTTACTCAGAATGTGGTGAGAATGTGGAACTTGCTACCACATGGAGTGGTTGAGGCAATTAGCATTGGTGCATTTAAGTGAAAACTAGATAAGAATATAAGAGAGAAAGGAATAGAAGGATATATTGATAGGGTGAAATGAAGTAAGGTGGGAGGAGGCATAAGTTCCAGCATAGACTTGTTGGGCCAAATGGCTTGTTTCTGTACTGTAAAATTCAATGTAATTTAACTTTCCCGGTTCCAGTGGAAAAATCCCCAATTTTTTGAGGTTTGCTCCACAGTTATAACCACTCATTCCTGCTATCAATCAGAACAGTATGTATAACTATGCTAACAGAATTACTGTATTAATGCAGACTCCTGTAACTATTGTGCAAGAAAAATGTACAGCTCCACCATGTTAACCACTGGAATTATTTTCTAAAAGTACTTGTAACCTAAAAGCAGTGATAAACTCAAAGTTGGCCTGATTTTAATACTTGAGCAGTCTGCTTTGCTTCAATCCCCAAAAGAATTATCATTTGGACTAAAACTGATGATATATAAATACCCACATTTCCACTCATTAAAGCCATATCCTCCAGGGTTCCAGTTCTAATCTGACTCAGTACTCAGCTGTCCTAAATTGGCTTACCTCATTCAATTTCAATGTAATCCTCAATTTAAGGCAGCTGAGTCCCACAACTCATAACTTTTACCCGACTGAGGAGAAAGCACATTTTGGAAAAAGATTCTGCATTTTAAAAATTTACTGAATCTTGGGGAAAAAAATCCATATTAACGCTTACTTTTCTTGTCTTTTGTTTTGTGACTTTTATGTGGTTTTATTTAGCTTTGCCACCAGTGTTTGTTCAGACACAACATCCTACTCATGTTATTAATGACAAATGGACTACGGCAGTAATGGTATGCTAGGTGCACTATTGCAGTGAGCTTCAGATTGTGCCTGAGATGAGTTTTATTTCTCTTTGGCTGGAAATGAAAAAAGCACTATTGAAATAATGACAACCTTCCCCTAATCTAAACAGAATACAACTCAACTTTTGGAGCAGCAAAATACCAAACATTTAAGGCCCATATTTTCTGCACTTTGCTAATTTTAATTGAAAAACAGACACGAATAAAACACAGCGCAATGTTAGCAGAGAGTGTTAACAGACTATTATCTATTTTAGTGCTGCTTTGAAAATTCCTAACCTACCAAAATAGTGATGAACAAACAATAGTGAAATGTGAGAAGTAAAATCCAGTCGTTACTTGTTAGCTGCACAGTCACACTGAAAAGTGAAAACTTTACTCTAGATTAGAGTTGGAGATTAATGATGGAGAAGATTCTGAAATGGTAAAAAAAGTGAATACACAGAGGAGTTTTCTCCCTAAGAACATAGTCTAGTGACCACTGGATAGGTATATTGCGGAGGAATAAGAGAGGGAGAAAAGAGATGCCCAGGAATAGGTAGCACAGGTACTAACCCAGACAGCAGGTTTATCACAACAGAGTTGGCTACCAGGGCATGGTGGAGGAGCAGCACAAGAGAAGTCTCTCTCTGATCAGGCACGCTGTGAGCGCCGTGTGGCAGTTGGGGGAGTCAACTATCCGCCATGCACTTCAAGTGACAGCGAAGGTCACTAATGCCCTCAACTTTTATGTCACAGGGACCCTCCAGGCACTTACAGGACTCATCGCAAAAGTCAGCCATTTTGTCTGAATTTTGCACATCTGTGGGCTCATTTTGCAAGCTTCTGCTGGCTGCACGGAAATCAGTAAATTGGGCGTCGGCCTCATTTAAATGGATAAAATGCCTAATGTCAAGTCCCATACTGAATCTTGCACTGTGGAAGGGATTAAAGGTGATGAGGTAGAGTTCATAATAGGTTCCAGTGTACATCGGCTGTGGAAGGAGATTAAATGGGTGGGTAGGGTCCATAGTAGAATAGAGTGTGCATGGCCTGTGGAAGTAGATTAAAATTGGTGGGCAGAGTCCATGACAGGACTATCGATGAGATACTGCCCATGGCTTGTTCCATGCCCATACAAAATGGAAGCATAGGAGTCCTGGGACCTAATCAGCTCAAGCAGTTTTCTTTAAAAGGAGATGACCGTTTCAGTTGGTAGCAAAAGCATTAAAGTAAAATCTTCTAATACTCCATGCCATCGGAGCGACTTTGCATGCTTCATGTAGATTATTGGAAAATCCCAGCTGTATTGTCCGTGAATTTCCATCTGTTGATGTTAATGGATGGAAAACTGTAGGCAGTGCACCTTCTGTGTGCAAGTCCCTGCCAGTGGCATGCAGAAAAATTCACCCTTTTTCTTGCATTTATAATTTCACTGCATTTTGCACCATGCATTTACAGACCTGCACCACACAAAATCGAGGCTATTATGTATGACAGCAGCATGGCACATGAAGGCCAATTCTGCGATCAAGGTGAAGTTTAGCTTTTTCTGCCCATTGCATTTATATAGCACCATTCACGACCTCAGGACGTCCCAAAGCAAGGTCCCCCAAAGCATGCTCTTTACACTGTCTTCTGCCATTGATTCTGCCACTCATACAGAGGGGGTGGTCGTAATCCTGCAGGCAGTGGTAGATAGCCCCCAACAGCCTCTTTTGGGGATGGTGGGCTCCATTGTGGGCACATCCCCCTCTCATTAGGACTCAGATCCTTAGCTTTATAGGACTTAGCCCAGGTTGAGGATCTGGGCTAATCCTCAGGACTTCTCTGCCCCGTTTAAAAAATCCCACTTCTTTGGATGCAGCAGCACCAGTCCTGTTGCAATACTGCCAACATTTTCCTTGGAGGGAGACAGTGGCGGGCTCCATCTTGCTATCAGGGATCCTGCGAGGAGCCTTCCCTGCATGATTAATGAACTCTGACCCAGGAAAATGGGTCAGGGTCATGGAGGGGTAAGCAGGATGGGGTAGCAGGCGAACATCCTGCCCCAAACCACCTCTGGTTGGAAGAGAAGAATCCAGGCCATCATGATCATCCAAATCTAGTAGGACTATTGGCATCCTTAAAGAAATTCCCATGCTGAGAAAATTGCTTCCTGCAACTAAATTAGCAGCTGAAAGTAAAAGACTGGAAAAAAAGCATCACAATGCAAAAAAATCTAGGCTAAACGGTTAGTAGAAATAATGAAACAATTAAAATGGCTTTCTACTTGCCCCCGCGCCAATACTTCTGGATACCTCCAAGGATTTAACCTTGACCCCTTCCTTTTCCTCATTTACATGCTTCCCCTTGCAACATCATCTGCAAACATGGGATCAGCTTCAACATGCCTCTCCACCACCTCTCTCGACCCTTCCATTGCCTCTGAGCGTTGCCAGTCTGCTTGTCGAACATCCAGTCTTGGATGAGCCAAAATTTCTTTTAGTTGACATTGATAAGACCAAAAGTCATTGTCTTTTCCCCCACCCATCAGCTTCGTACCCTTGCCATCAATTTCATCCTCCTCCCCCGCTATTGTCTCAGGCTGAATTGGACTGTTTGCAACCTCAGCATCCTGTTTAAGGCTGATCTGAGCTTCCAACCCCATATCCTCGCCATCACAAAGATCTCTATAACATCACCCACCTCCAACCCTACCTCAGCCCATATGCTGCTGAAACTCTCATCCATGTCGCTGTTTCCTCTTACATAATAACATAGAAACACAGAAAGCAAGAGCAGGAGTTGGCCATTAGGCCCTTCAAGCCTGCTCCGCCATTCAATATGATCATGATGTGGAGATGCCGGTGATGGACTGGGGTTGACAATTGTAAACAATTTTACAACACCAAGTTATAGTCCAGCAATTTTATTTTAAATTCACAAGCTTTCGGAGATTTTCTCCTTCCTCAGGCAAATGTTTTGCCTGAGGAAGGAGAAAATCTCCGAAAGCTTGTGAATTTAAAATAAAATTGCTGGACTATAACTTGGTGTTGTAAAATTGTTTACAATATGATCATGGCTGATCCTCTAGCTAAATACCATATTTCCGCTCTCTCCCTATACCCCTTGATGTCTTTTGTGTCTAGAAATCTATCTATCTCCTCCTTAAATATATTCAGTGACTTGGCCTCCACAGCCTTCTGTGGTAGAGAATTCCACAGGTTCACCACCCTCTAAGTGAAGAAATGTCTCCCCATCTCAGTCCTAAATGTCCTACTCCATATCCTGAGACTGTGATCCCTCGTTCTAGACCCCTCAGCCAGGGGAAACATCCTCCCTGCATCCAGTCTGTCTAGCCCTGTCAGAATTTTATACATTTCAATGAGATCCCCTCTCATTCTTCTAAACTCGAGTGAATACAGGCCTGGTCGACCCAATCTCTCCTCATACGACAGTCCTGCCATCCCAGGAATCAGTCTGGTGAACCTTCGCTGCACTCCCTCTATGGCAAGTATATCCTTTCTTAAGTAAGGAGACCAAAACTGCACACACTACTCCAGGTGTGGTCTCACCAAGGCCCTGTATAACTGCAGTAAGACATCCTTGCTCCTGTACTCAAATCCTCTTGCAATGAAGGCCAACATACCATTTGTCTTCCTAACTGCTTGCTGCACCTGCATGTTTGCTTCCAGTGACTGTACAAGGACACCCAGGTCCCTTTGTACATCAACATTTCTCAATCTATCACCATTTAAATGATACTTTGCCTTTCTGTTTTTCCTTCTGAAGTGGATAACTTCACATTTATCCACGTTATACTGCATCTGCCATGTATTTTCCCACCCACTCAACTTGTCTAAATCGCCTTGAAGCCTCTTTGCATCCTCCTCACAACTCACGATCCCACCTAATTTTATGTCGTCAGCAAACTTGGAAATATTACATTTGGTTCCCTCATCCAAATCATTAATATATATTGTGAATAGCTCTTGACTCAACTATTCCTATGCTCTCCTGACCAACCTCCCATCATCCACAATCTTCAGCTCATCCAAAACTCGGTTGCACGTACCCCCTCCCACACCATGTTCCGCTTATCTATCACGCCTGCCTTTGCTCTCCTACGTTGATTGCTGGACTCCCAGTGCCTCTAATTTCAAATTCTCATCCTTGTGCTTAAATCCCTTTATTATGATCTGTCTCCTCCCTATCTCTAACATTCTCCAGTCATAGAAGCCTCATCTCCTCCCTCCCCTCCCCCCCCCCCCCCAAACTCTCTGTTCCTCCGACTCTGGCCTTTTTTGCATTCCCCCACCCTTCATCTTATCATTAGCGGCTGTACCTTCAGCCGCCTAGGCCCCATACTGTGAAATTCCTTCCCTAAATCACTCTGTCTCTCCACCGCCCTCTCCTTCTTTAAGATCCTCCTTAAAACTCACCTTTTACCTTAAAACCCACCTCTTGTGCCTTCTTGTTAAAGGCGCTATATAAATGCAAGTTGTTGTTGTAAAACACAGATAAAAGTAGGTAATCATTTTTTTTAAATCAAGCCTTTTAAGCAACAGGGAAAAGTCCAAAAAATATCTTTAAGAAGTCAACTCTCAAATTCATCAAATTAGGCATGTGCTCATTTTAAAGGGGCAAGCAGTACATTGAGATATACCTGGGAAATCTTTCCAGTTTGCATGGGGCAAGCAGGCAGGCGCAAGTGCCATTTCGGGCACATCGTTGCCGTGTTCCTTCATAATGAACCCAGTACTTTGATGATCGCCTATCCATTTGGTGGGGGGGTGGGGGGGATCGGTGGGCAGGTTTGCTCAGGCCTCCTCCCCTGATCCTGCAACCACTTTTTTTTAATGTTTCCTTTTAAGGGGTCCAGGATGATGCTATTACTCTGGGTCCGCTTCCATGACCAGGACCAGGAATTCCCAGATTAGGAAGTTCCTGCCTCTGGACCTCCTTCCCTAGCCTGTCATTTACCTTGCATAGGGCAGACGGAAGTTCCGTAATGAGTCTCCCCTACTTCCTTGGGGCTTCCATCATTCTCCTGCCAAAGTTACAGTGGGGGATTGGTAGAACCTTCGGACAATTTTGGAGGCCAAGAATTTTTAGATGTAGGTAAAGATCATTAGGCTCAACCACCCATTCCTTTCTCATGTATCACTTAATTCCCTTAAAAAGAATCAGCTGCTTTTCTATTATTTTGTTAGTCCAGTGTGGTTTGGACCAGTTCAGACTGCATTCTTTTTTTCTTTAACTTCCTTCCATTGCCCCCCACCCTCGCAGAAGCCTTCTTTCAGTGTCTTAAATGATTCTTGCTGTGGTGACTGGGCTTATAAATGACTCCACTAGTTCTTTAGGGGGTAAATGATTGTCACGATGTTAGCTCATATATTATTTTAAAGTGTCTAAAAGCAATTTGTCTGTCAGTTATTGTAACATTCTCCTTTGTGGAGAAGGATGTCAGACTCACAGGTCAGTGCATTGTTTTAATGAATTTGTACCTTTTATCCTTCAGTAATTAACGATTGTCTTTGATAGGCAGTGTTAGGAGTTCATTCAACCCCCAGAGAATGCTTTCGGAGGAATGTAGGAGAAGATCTGTTCCAGTGCTGTGCCACAGGCTTAGAGTGTTTACATCAACACCAATCTGTCAAATTGATTACCTAGTGCATCTAGGAAGAGCAGTTCACTGATTCGGGACTTTGGTCCAAACTGGCTGGTAGGTTCTGGTTGGATTCTTTTTTCGCACCTCAAACTTTTAACCTCTTAATTGCAGGCGTTCAGTACATTCATTATACTTGTTAATGAATGCACTCATAATTGTTAGTGAAATTCAGTTGTGCTTTTTAAAATTTATTATTATATATGCATACACTGTACAAACATACACACCTAATTTTATTCAAGTGTATATATTCATTTTCAAAAGAAACTGAATCCCCCTCCCCTGTTAACTTCTACAAAGCCCAAAATAATAAGAATAATTTTTTTAAAGGTTGACCATACACACAGTGTAGCTCCTCCCCAACATTTATATCTTCCCAAATGGCAATTTCTCATTTTTCATCTCAACAAGTCAGTATATAACCTCATCATTTACTAATTACCATTGGTAACCATTAAATGTCTAACTTTTAGTCTTTTAAACAATTGTAGGTGTTATTTCTTTATTTTAAAAACATTTTTGAAAGAAGGTTCAATATACCTTCCTAATTCATCAGAGTATAATTTGAGATTTTTTAAAAATTCCTCTAAATGCTGTGAACAGCATCTGATAAAGGCTAAGAAGATGAGGAATATGTTCATTTTTATTGTGTTTACTCCTCCCAGGATGGATGTGAGTGACCTTTTCCCCTGCCCATGTCAGAGAAGCGTGGGTAAACATATGAATAGACGTTTGGGTGGTACAGTTATGCCCAGGTATACGAATCCTGCTGCAGATCAGAAAAAGCAGGATTCCTGCACGTGCAAAGGGATATCCAGGCCCTCTGTTTTAGAGAACTTGAGCTTGTGTCCTGATAGACACGCTGCTCATTTGGAAAATACTGGGAAATGGCAGGTACAGGTATGTTTTCAGATACAGTGGTATGCTTTGTTCACCACCTCCAACCTGCATGTGGCCATAATGGGCATCTTTATTCACTCTTATGGCCACGCCCAGGGGCTCAATTGATAGAGCTAAGAATAGAGAGGTCCTGAAGTAATCCTGTCTAATTTCTTGGTGGAGTGCAATCATTCACAGGAAGAGCGTCTGTTTAAAAAAAAACTATCTGTATTACATATACTATTCATTACATGATCTTCTTCAGTCAAGTACTCTGAGCTCACACCGTGCCTGTATCAATCACTTAGCAAACTGTACATGTCAGGAAGCATAGGATGGATTTGTATAACTACACTACAGGGATTACTGTAGCAAATGTTTTAACAGACAAGCTATCATAATAAAAATATATTTTTTAGAAAGGGAATCTCCATTTTTCCTAAATTTGGATATAGGTTTTTAAGGATTGGAGAAAGTAAAAATACTGCAGAATAAAAGCTGTTTCCTATTCAGCTAGTAGCCTGGAAAACTCACTAATATCACATAAGAATCATTGCATCATACAGCACAGAAAGTGGCCATTCAGCCCATCGTACCTGTGCAAAAGCTGTCCAATTAGTCCCACTCCCCTGCTCTTTCCCCATAGCTGTTTTTTCCTTTTCAAGTATTTATCAAATTCCCTTTTGAAAGTTACTATTGAATCTGCTTCCACCACCCTTTCAGGTAGTTCATTACAGATCATAACAACTCACTGCGTAAAAAAATTCTCCTCCTCTCTCCTCTGGTTCTTTTATCAATTATCTTAAAACCTGTGTCCTCTGGTTACTGACCCTCCTGCCAGTGGAAACACTTTCTCCTTATTTATTCTATCAAAACCCCTCATAAATTTGAACACCTCTATTAAATCTCCCTTTAACCTTCTCTCTTTTAAAACTAAAATAATTTTTAAAATTAAAATTCTGGATCTACTTCTATTATTGCTCTTCAAAACCTACCTTTATTTACTACTCAGAAAGATCACAAAAACAAAAATGGAATTTAGCAGGAAATATTTTAGAGAAGAACTTTGATATAATGCCATTGACATCCTCAGTATATCCCAAAATGCTTTACAGCCAATGAATTACTTTTGCAGTGTAGCCACTGTTGTTTTGTTGGCAAATACAGCGAACAATTTGGGCACAGCAAGGTCCCACAAACAGCAATGTGATAAATGACCAGATAATTTATTTTGGTGTCGTTGTTTAAGGAATAAATGTAGACTAGGGCACTGGAAGAACTCCCCTACTCTTCTTCAATCAGTGCCATGGAATCTTTAGAATCCACCTGAGTAGGAAGACAGAGCCTCAGTTTAACACATCATCAAAAGTATAGCACCTCTGACAATACAGTACTCCTTCAGTACTGCACTGCAAGCCTATATTATGTGTACAAATCCTTGAATTCACAATCTCCTGACTTAGAGGTAAGAAGCCTGACACTGAGCCAAGCCTGACATTTTGTTTTATGCTGCAGTATGATGTATAAAATAGAGTTGTTGTCCTTTATTAGACACAAACTAAGTCTGAAATAATTTTGAAAACAATTTATAAGCTTTTTGATAACTCCATTTAACAATAAGCAAACCTCAGAAGGCAATTGCACAATGTGCTTTATGGTAAAGGAGACCGACAGCTCCCTATAATGTAAACTTATGCAGTAACTTATCTATGGAGAGCTAGGTCACTGTGTGCCTCCCACAGGCGCTGCTGGGCCTGGAGCTTCCTCCGTATTTGCGCCCAGATACGCCCATAATCTGGGCGCAAATAAGTTATGTGGCTTAAAAGATTGTGGAATTTTGGGCGTAAGTGAGATACACGCGTAACTACAATACGCCCCCAAGTCAACTCGATCTTTTATGGTCGTCCATCAAATCATCCGTCCAAACTAATTTCCGCCCACAAAACTGGCAACGCCCCTGACTCTCAAATGTGAGTATCCTCCAATTGCGCTTGTTCAGAGGGTCTCTTCAAATTACGATCAGGTGCAGCAGAAAACAACATAATTTTTCTGGACTTTTAATTACAAATTTTAGAAAAAAATTATACTCATTGCTCTGTATTTTCTGTTTCTTTTAATGCATTTTTATGGCATAAGTATAAGTCACATTAAAAATAGAAAAGCTTCCCCGATTGTGGGTTTCTTAAATATGCTGTGCCTGACGTGCATGAATGATGGTTAAACGAATTGAAACTTAAATTTTAAGACTCAAAGAAGAAATATACTGGCGTGGGTTTGGCATTTACTTGGGCCCTGATTGTTTACGCTGATTCATGCCCATTTTAAGTTTGGGTGTATTCTAATGAGATTGGGAGCATACTTGACATCGGCAAAATGGGCATGATATTGGGTGCATTTTCAGGTCTAATTCTGGGTTGCAGCCAAAAAGAAAACTCCAGGCCCTTGTTCTTAAAGGTACAACACAGAAGGCAAACATGATCAATGCAGTGTCCACATTTCTCTGCAATGGAAATTTCAAAAACACAGCTTTAAAGTTTATTATTTCTTTCAAAATGTTTTTTTTATTTGTTCATGGGATGTGGGCGTCGCTGGCGAGGCCGGCATTTATTGCCCATCCCTAATTGCCCTTGAGAAGTGGTGGTGAGCCGCCTTCTTGAACCGCTGCAGTCCGTGTGGTGAAGGTTCTCCCACAGTGCTGTTAGGAAGGGAGCTCCAGGATTTTGACCCAGCGACGATGAAGGAACGGCAATATATTTCCAAGTTGGGATGGTGTGTGACTTGGAGGGGAACGTGCAGGTGGTGTTGTTCCCATGTGCCTGCTGCTCTTGTCCTTCTAGGTGGTAGAGGTCGCGGGTTTGGGAGGTGCTGTTGAAGAAGCCTTGGCGAGTTGCTGCAGTGCATCCTGTGGATGATACACACTGCAGCCACTGTGCGCCGGTTTAATTTAATACGAGACCACCTTTTTAACAAACATATTTTTAAAAATCTGACAATCTCTTTTCCAGTTGTTCTCGTCCTCGCACATCAGTTATTTGCTTCACTCCATTTCCCAGAAATAAATCAAACAATGCTTCTTTCCTTTTTGGGCTAGAAATATACTGATCTAGGAGGCAGTTCCCCACTTTCATCATTTGCATTACCTTAATTTCAGTCTATTTTCAGATAGTTAAAACTTCCTTCTCATCCTGCCACTTCCCGATTTCCCTTTGAATTGCAACGTTATGCAGCATGTAGCAGAAAGGATTATTCTGGACATCTTTGCTGGGCTGGAGAAAAGTGCTTTGCTTGAGTGGTGCAAACAGCAGAATCTTTACTTTAGCATCCCAACAGTGTGTGCTCTGCAGCAATTCTGGGTGAGGCATGCACCTCACTGTACCAAAGACAAAAGCAAAATACTGCGGATGCTGGAAATCTGAAATAAAAACAGACAATGCTGGAAACAGGCAGCATCTGTGGAGAGAGAAACTGAATTATCGTTTCAGGTCGATGACTTTTCATCAGAACTGGAAGAAGTTAGAGATTTAACGCTTTCTAAACAAGTACAGAGCCCAGGGAAAAAGAGACTGGAGGGAGGAAAGAACAAAAGGCAAGGTCTTTGATAGGGTGGAAGGCAAAAATGATTAAATTACAAAAGGGATTATGGTGCAAGGCAAAAGAGGGTGGTACTGGAACAATAAAGAAAAGGTCTTACACTATCACCCAAAGTCAAAATTATACCCTATGACGTTGATTCTCAATGCACTCGGAAATAGTCTAGCAAGCTCTAAGTTTTAAAACAATCACTTCAGGAAGAAGATCCACCTTCCAACCAGAGATGTGCAATAAATGCAGCCTGCTGGAGTTACTTACATCCTGAGAATTAAAAAAAAACACAGGGACAGCTACTTGGCACTGGGAGCTGTTGTTCCACCCTACACTGGTAGCTTAATTCCGATTTGCCATCATCTTATGCTTCTACATCCAGGTTTTCTAGGCGTCCGTGACAGCATTCACCCTGTCAACTATCTGCTACCAGGTTTGTTCCATTAGTCTTTTGTGTGGAGGGTGTCCTTCAACATCAAAGAGGACAGCTCTTCATTCCCCTACTTCATACAGCATGAATTTCAGTGTAGCAACAGTAAATCTGGCATATGTGGGAACATAGTGCAGGAACTTGGCAATTGTGTTGAAGGTGAGAATGCAGCTGTTTAAAACGCAGTTGGAGCCCTTTAAATTCCTGTCAGCTGTGTTCCTTGAGCAAATTCTCCCTCAAGGAGCCCACTGTGCTGGTGGGAGCTTGCACAGAATATGTGATCTATTCAAATCCCAAGTATCAGGGGTAACTAGCCATGCAAAATGCAGGCAGTGGAAGCACTCGCATCACATACTATTTAAACCCAATTTGCATCCATTCAGTAATTTCTAGGCTTTGATGGCGACTTGGGTGAGATGTTGGACGGCCACTGGTACCTGTGGAACAGTACCCCAGACAGGTGTTAACTCCTTCAGGAGAAGAGGAGAGAAAGGGGAACTGGAGCAAAAAAGGAGAGTCATATCACTGAAAAACACAGATTCTAATGGACTTAATTTACTTCTGTGTCATTTAGTGCACCCATCAACGCGCTTTCATGAATTCCTACCTATGCCGTTTTAACAGACTCTCTAACACATTTAAAATAAATGCATTAACAGTTGTGGAAAAACTAGCACATGGAGGGAATTCAACCTCTGTTTGTAGACAATAAGTAAGCTCCCATGCAAGGATCGAGGCAACACTCATTACTGGCATATAAGACAAATCTAACTTTGATCTTCCTATAATGTATGCAGGAATATCATAGCCCAGTAAAGAAAGCACGGGGCTGATTTTCCTCTGCATTGCACCCTATTGTGCCATTTTCTGGAGTGCAATGCAAAGGGGCAGAGAGTCATTACTCTTGGTCTCTGCGTGTTTGCACTTCATGTGCACTTCTGGCTGCTGGTCGGGTGGGGACCGCTCCACTGTGTCTGAAACAGATGTTGCTATTTAAATTTTATTTTAATGAAGCAGAAATGATGTCATTGTGGCCTGCGAGTTGGTTTCCTCTATTTCTGCCTAGGCGTTCGTCATGTGCAGGCTGCTCCTAAATAAATTGGGCAGTCAGTTTCTTTCTGCTGCGTTTCAAATCCTGAAAATTAAAGGGAGAGGTAACAATTGGAACACAGAGTGAGAAATCAATTTTTGTCTGCTGAGGCAACTTGTAAAGTGGGGCTACACTTGGGTAGGAGTTTCCAAATCCTTGGCCTAGCTGCATCCTCTTGGCACAATGGAGGGGGGGTGGGGCCCATTCGGCCTACCTTTATACTGTGTTATGTGAAGAAAGAGGAGGAGGAAGCGAAGGGAGAAGAAGCACATTTGGATGCCATGGAAGTCAAGCATCATCAGAGGAAGCAGGTACCTTCCCACATTACCCTACCACTCAACCTCACAGAGGAACAGTGTCTTCAAAGGCTTCGATTCATGGGAGGCAGTGAGACAGCTGTGCAGCTTGATGCAGGAGGACCTGCAGCCACACTCCAGGGCAATACCGGCACTGCCAGTTGGGCAGGAACATTTTCTCCTTGGGCTCTTTCCAGGGGATATCATCAATCAGTCTGCAGTGCGTCACTGCATAAAGCAAGTGATTGATGCCTTGTTTGCCAGAGATAATGAGTATATGATTTTTCCCATGGAAACCGGAGAGCAACAGGCCTAAGTCTTAGGTTTCTATCGAATTGCAGAATTCCCAAAAGTCCAGGGTGTCATTGATCTTTGTACTACACATTTAATCAGCAAGGACTTCAACTAAATAAATATTCAGCTTGTATGTGCCTATGTGCTCTGAATACAGCAGGCCAATGTCCGATTCCCAGGCATAATCATGATCCATTCACTTTATGACAATCATTCAATCATTATACCCACAGGTTAAGGGCTGGATCCTGGACAATCAAGGATACCAACTGCTGCCTTGCCTTATAACCGCCGTGTGAGCTGAGCACAGATACAGTAAGGTACATGTCTCCACCACATGGATTATTGAGCACACAATAGGCATGCTAAAGCAATGCTTCTGGGTGTCTTGTCAGATCAGGGGTGGCTTACCAGCCAAAGTTTCTTGGATCATCGTAGTCTGCTGCTTTCTCAATAACATGGCAACTAAAAGAAGCATTGACATGGAGCGGCTTCAGCAAGAGCCCACCGAAGAGTAGCTGAAGGACAAGGCTATGGATCCTGAGGAAACAGAGCATGCAGCACCTCAAGCCCCTTTGCCAGACCTTGTAGACTCCATGAACTCTCACCGTTTCTAGTCCTCCCATCGTTTTCCCCATCCTTTGCAATAAGTCACAACACCCAATATGCGTAAGCATTCTATGGGCTCAATTTTTGAATAAAGTAGTGGGTGTGTTGGGGGCGGGGGGCTCCGAAAATCGGGGAAATCCCAAGCGGGTTCGGAACCTGGCTCCAACCTGCAGACTTCTGGGTTCCCCACTGACCCGTCTGGGTGCGCGTGCCTCACGAATGAGGAAGTCCCACCGGCAATTAAAGCCAGCAGGATGACAGTTAAGAGAGTTATTTAGATACTTGAAGTACTTGAAGTACTTAATTTTGTGCACATTGAGGCAGGGGTCCAATTTTCAAACATCCTCAGCATGTTTCCTGTGCTGTGGGAAACACTCCATGTTCTACCAGATGTGTTTGAGCCAGCAGCCAGTTGGACATTCAAATGCTTTTTTGAAAGATGGGGATAAGAGGTGAGTTATTGCAGCAGGACGCTCTGGTCTTTCAGACAAACTTTTGGCTGGGAGATCTTTGTGTTTTCACTGAAAATTTTTACTTTCCACTCACAATTCTTCTGTTCACACATATTTAACAACTTTTCGGACCCTTCAAACTGACACCATCAGGATGGGGGGGGGGGGGGGAGGGCGCCACGGCTGCATTCCTTAGTTATCCTCTTGCTCTTAATGTATTTATAAAACCCAAAGGTGTTTTATAAATACATTAAGAGCAAGAGGATAACTAAGGAAAGAGTAGGGCCTATTAGAGACCAAAAAGGTAACCTACGTGTGGAGGTGGAAGATGTGGGTATGGTTCTTAATGAATACTTTGCATCTGTCTTCACAAAGGAGAGGGATGATGCAGGGATTGAAGTTAAGGAGGTGGAGTGTGAAATATTGGATGGGATAAACATAGTGAGAGAGGAAGTATTAAGGGGATTAGCATCTTTGAAAGTGGATAAATCACCAGGGCTGGATGAAATGTATCCCAGGTTGTTAAAAGAAGCTGGGGAGGACATAGCGGAGGCTTTAACAATCATTTTCCAAACTTCACTGGATACAGGCATAGTGCCGGAGGATTGGAGAACTGCTAACGTTGTACCGTTGTTTAAAAAGGGAGCGAAGGATAGACCGAGTAATTACAGGCCAGTCAGCCTAACCTCGGTGGTGGGCAGATTATTGGAATCAATTCTGAGAGACAGGATAAACTGTCACTTAGAAAGGCACGGACTGATCAAGGACAGTCAGCACGGATTTGTTAAGAGGAGGTCGTGTCTGACTAACTTGATTGAATTTTTTGAGGAGGTGACAAGGAGGCAGTGCCATTGATGTAGTCTACATGGATTTAACAAGACTTTTGACAAGGTCCCACATGGCAGATTGGTCAAAAAAGTAAAGGCCCATGGGATCCAAGGGAATGTGACAAATTGGATCCAAAATTGGCTCAGTGGCAGGAAGCAAAGGGTAATGGTCGACGGGTGTTTTTGCGACTGGAAGGCTGTTTCCAGTGGGGTGCCACAGGGCTCAGTACTAGGTCCTTTGCTTTTTGTGGTATTATTAACAATTTGGACTTAAATGTAGGGGGCATGATTAAGAAATTTGCGGATGACACAAAGATAGGCCGTGTGGTTGATAGTGAGGAGGAAAGCTGTAGACTGCAGGAAGATTGGGAGAGTCCGTTGGCAGGCAAAGGGACGTCTGGTAAGTGGGAGTCCTTCAAAAATGTGTTAACCAGGGTTCAGGGTAAGCACATTCCTTATAAAGTAAAGGGCAAGGCTGGTAGAAGTAGGGAACCTTGGATGACTCGGGAGATTGAGGCCCTAGTCAGAAAGAAGAAGGAGGCATATGACATGCATAGGCAGCTGGGATCAAGTGGATCCCTTGAAGAGTATAGAGATTGCCGGAGTAGAGTTAAGAGAGAAATCAGGAGGGCAAAAAGGGGACATGAGATTGCTTTGGCAGATAAGGCAAAGGTGAATCCAAAGAGCTTCTACAAATACATAAAGGGCAAAAGAGTAACTAGGGAGAAAGTAGGGCCTCTGAAGGATCAACAAGGTCATCTATGTGCGGAACCACAAGAGATGGGTGAGATCCTAAATGAATATTTCGCATCGGTATTTACGGTTGAGAAAGGCATGGATGTTAGGGAACTTGGGGAAATAAATAGTGATGTCTTGAGGAGTGTACATATTACAGAGAGGGAGGTGCTGGAAGTCTTAACGCGCATCAAGGTAGATAAATCTCCGGGACCTGATGAAATGTATCCCAGGACGTTATGGGAGGTTAGGGAGGAAATTGCGGGTCCCCTAGCAGAGATATTTGAATCATCGACAGCTACAGGTGAGGTGCCTGAAGATTGGAGGATAGCAAATGTTGTGCCTTTGTTTAAGAAGGGCGGCAGGGAAAAGCCTGGGAACTACAGACCAGTGAGCCTGACATCTGTAGTGGGTAAGTTGTTAGAGGGTATTCTGAGAGACAGGATCTACGGGCATTTGGAGAGGCAGGGACTGATTAGGAACAGTCAGCATGGTTTTGTGAGAGGAAAATCATGTCTCACGAATTTGATTGAGTTTTTTGAAGGGGTAACCAAGAAGATAGATGAGGGCTGTGCAGTGGACGTGGTCTACATGGACTTTAGCAAAGCCTTTGACAAGGTACCGCATGGTAGGTTGTTACATAAGGTTAAATCTCACGGGATCCAAGGTGAGGTAGCCAATTGGATACAACATTGGCTTGACGACAGAAGACAGAGGGTGGGTGTAGAGGGTTGTTTTTCAAATTGGAGGCCTGTGACCAGCGGTGTGCCTCAGGGATCGGTGCTGGGTCCGCTGTTATTTGTTATTTATATTAATGATTTGGATGAGAATTTAGGAGGCATGGTTAGTAAGTTTGCAGATGACACCAAGATTGGTGGCATCGTGGACAGTGAAGAAGGTTATCTAGGATTGCAACGGGATCTTGATAAATTGGGCCAGTGGGCCGATGAATGGCAGATGGAGTTTAATTTAGATAAATGTGAGGTGATGCATTTTGGTAGATCGAATCGGGCCAGGACCTACTCCGTTAATGGTAGGGCATTGGGGAGAGTTATAGAACAAAGAGATCTAGGAGTACAGGTTCATAGCTCCTTGAAAGTGGAGTCACAGGTGGATAGGGTGGTGAAGAAGGCATTCAGCTTGCTTGGTTTCATTGGTCAGAACATTGAATACAGGAGTTGGGATGTCTTGTTGAAGTTGTACAAGACATTAGTTAGGCCACACTTGTAATACTGTGTACAGTTCTGGTCACCCTATTATAGAAAGGATATTATTAAACTAGAAAGAGTGCAGAAAAGATTTACTAGGATGCTGCCGGGACTTGATGGTTTGACTTATAGGGAGAGGTTAGATAGACTGGGACTTTTTTCCCTGGAGAGTAGGAGGTTTAGGGGTGATCTTATAGAAGTCTATAAAATAATGAGGGGCATAGATAAGGTCGATAGTCAAAATCTTTTCCCAAAGGTAGGGGAGTCTATAACGAGGGGACATAGATTTAAGGTGAGAGGGGAGAGATACAAAAGGGTCCAGAGGGGCAATTTTTTCACTCAAAGGGTGGTGAGTGTCTGGAACGAGCTGCCAGAGGCAGTAGTAGAGGCGGGTACAATTTTGTCTTTTAAAAAGCATTTGGACAGTTACATGGTTAAGATGGGTTTGGAGGGATATGGGCCAAGTGCAGGAAATTGGGACTAGCTTAGTGGTATAAACTGGGCGACATGGACATGTTGGGCCGAAGGGCCTGTTTCCATGTTGTAAACTTCTATGATTCTATGATTCTAAGATATCAATGGACTGGTCAGATGGGCAGAAAAGTGGCAAATGGAGTTCAATCCGGAGAAGTATGAGATAATGCATTTGGGGAGAGCAAACAAGGCAAGGGAATGCACAATAAATGGGGGGATACTGAAAGGTGTAGAGGAAGTGAGGGACCTTGGAGTGCATCTCCACAGATCCCTGAAGGTAGCAGGACAGGTAGAAAAGGTGGTTAAGAAGGCATATGGAATGCTTTCCTTTATTAGCCAAGGCATAGAATATAAAAGCAAGGATGTTATGCTGGAACTGTATAAAACACTAGTTAGGCCACAGCTTGAGTACTGAACACAGTTCTGGTCACCACATTACAGGAAGGATGTAATTGCACTAGTGAGGGTACAGAGGAGATTTACGAGGATGTTGCCAGGACTTGGGAATTTTAGCTATGATGACAGATTGGATAGGCTGGGGTTGTTTTCCTTGGAACAGAGGAGGCTGAAGGGTGATTTGATTGAGGTGTACAAAATTATGAGGGGCCTAGATAGAGTCAATAGGAAGGACCTATTTCCCTTTGCGGAGGGGTCAATAATCATTTAAAGTGATTGATAGAAGGATTAGAGTGGAAATGAGGAAAAAAAATTTCACCCAGAGGGTGGTGGGGTCTGAAACTCACTGCCTGAGAGGGTGGTAGAGGCAGAAACCCTCAACTCATTTAAAAAATACCTGGATGTGCACCTGAAGAGCCGTGACCTGCAGGGCTACGGACCAAATGTTGGAAAGTGGGATTAGGCTGGATGGATCGTTTCTCAGCCGGTGCGGACATGATGGGCCAAATGGCCTCCTTCTGTGCCATAAATTTTCTATGATTTTCTATGATTCACCGGTACATCCGAGGACGAGTAACATCACCAGCCTCGCCACCCCTCCCTGCACAAAACAGTCCTGCAACTACACATACACCCACGGTAAAGTGAACCAATCGGTGGCATCAAGTGTCACCGTTCATGATGAAGCATTGAAAGGGTGCTATCACAAAAACCAGTCAAGAATGGGCAAGACGTGGCAGTAGTGGTGAGAACGATAACATTTAATGTGACTTTGACAAAAACCAAATATAAATGAAAAACATGACAGTCTATCAGACACCCTTGTGCATACCCTTCGTGATCACAAATCCTTAGCCTTTCTCTTTTTACTACTTCTACGTGGTGCAACCCCTGTGGCTGCAGCAGAAGTAGTGGCAGGTTGCTCATGTTCATGCCCTGACTGCTTAAATGCTTTCGGCCTATGCCCTCTGGGTTTTGGAGCCCATGAGGGCCCCACCAAAGACTATTCCACCTGCACCTGTACAGGGGCAGACTCGGTCACCTGGAGAGGAGGCAGCATTGCCGGTGCTGTTTGAGAGGGGGGCAATGGGTGACAGGTGGGAGCACAGTGAGTGGCGTCCCCACTTCCATGTCCCCTTTCGCCATCATCCCTCTCCTGGGCCAGGCACACATCACTCCTACCACCCTGCTGGACAACATTGTGGTGGACATTTGTGATGCATTGGAAGGCCACTTCTAAAGTATCTGTCAGCCTGTTTAAGGCTCCAGAATGTTGTTCACCCTGAGTCCGAATGACCGTTGTTAGGGTCTGATTGGACTCATTTTGAGCCGCACTTGTAGCTCAACGGAGGCTGGCTTTCTCTCCATTGCAGACATTCCCGCACTTACCAGCGACACTATCTCAAAAACTTGCTCACGTCCCTGTGACAGTATCTCAGAGATTCCCCCCCATACCTGTGCCAACATTCCACTCATGCATGAGTTGGACTCCTCCATCATCTGAGCTATTGTGGAGAGTGCGTGTGGCACCTGTTCTAATACCTCACAAATGTGCTGCTGTCCCTCGATCATTCTCCTTTTAAAGGATGGCCCCCAGGGTTCAGCATCTGCGTCTGGCTGAGTTGAGCCTGGAGAGGAGTGCTCCCACCGACGCGGACTCTCCACAGCTGCTCCTGCCACCAGTGTCTGCTCGTGCTCACTTGTGTGTGGTGACTCACCAGGTGCCAACCCAATTAAGTGACTACTAAGACTCACCGAGGTGTGAGTATCTGCGCTGGTGGATGGCTTGCTATGATGTGACTGTGCACCCTCAGGCCCTCTGAGGAATCGCCCTCTGCCATCACTGCGGTCGCTGAAGAGTCTGTAAGAGAACAAAAGGCAATATTAAGCATCGTCACACATCAACCATTCGCAACCCCTCAGATAATGAAGCAGTCCGTACCCGCATGCAACAAGAGCTGGACAACGTCCAGGTTTGGGCTGATAAGTGGCAAGTAACATTCACGCCAGAAAAAGTGCCAGGCAATGACCATCTCCAACAAGAGAGAGTCTAACCACCTCCCCTTGACATTCAACGGCATTACCATCGCCAAATCCCCCACCATCAACATCCTGGGGGTCACCATTGACCAGAAACTTAACTGGACCAGCCACATAAATACTGTGGCTACAAGAGCAGGTCAGAGGTTCGGTATTCTGTGGAGAGTGACTCACTTCCTGACTCCCCAAAGCCTTTCTGTCATCTCCAAGGCACAAGTAGGAGTGTGATGGAATACTCTCCACTTGCCTGGATGAGTGCAGCTCCAACAACACTCAAGAAGCTCAACACCGTCCAGGATGAAGCAACCAGCTTGATTGGCACTCCATCCACCATCCTAAACATTCACTCCCTTCACCACTGGCGCACTGTGGCTGCAGTGTGCACCATCCACAGGATGCACTGCAGCAACTCGCCAAGGCTTCTTCGACAGCACCTCCCCAACCCGCGACCTCTACCACCTAGAAGGACAAGGGCAGCAGGCACATGGGAACAACACCACCTGCACGTTCCCTTCCAAGTCATACACCATCCTGACTTGGAAATATATCGCCGTTCCTTCATCGTCACTGGGTCAAAATCCTGGAACTCCCTTCCTAACAGCACTGTGGGAGAACCTTCATCACATGGACTGCAGCGGTTCAAGGAGGCGGCTCACCATCACCTTCTCAAGGACAATTAGGGATGCTGGCCTCGCCAGTGACGCCCACATCCCATGAATGAAAAAAAAATGTGTCATGTTGCAATGAGCAAACTGAGGTGTTGAACATGGCAAGCATTGTTAATATCAATTCATATTGTGTGTGATGAATGTTAAAGTTATGTCACCAGATATTTGTGGGGTGCCAGTCTCGGCGTCCCCAACAGACAGGCACTCGAGGGTGTGGCTGAGCTCCAGGGCCTTCCGCTCCGCGTCTGTGAGGACCACTACTTGTTGTGGCCCCCCTCCAGTCCTCACCCTCTCGGGTTCATTTTGCGCTCTCTTCTCCTAGAAGTGGAGAAAGAACAGACATAGAAACATAGGAACATAGAATATAGGAGCAAGAGTAGGCCATTCGGCCCTTCGGGCCTGCTCCGCCATTCAAAATGATCATGGCTGATCATCTAACTCAGTACCCTGTTCCCGCTTTTTCCCCATATCCCTTGATCCCTTTAGCATTAAGAAATATATCTATCTCCTTCTTGAATACATTTAATGACTTGGCCTCCACTGCCTTCTGTGGTAGAGAATTCCACAGGTTCACCACCCTCTGAGTGAAGAAATTTCCCCTCATCTCGGTTCTAAATGGCATATCCCGTATCCTGAGACTGTGACCCCTGTTTCTGGACTCCCCCAGCCATCGGGAACATCCTCCCTGCATCCAGTCTGTCTAGTCCTGTTAGAATGTGAGTGAGTGATGGTGAAGTGGCCAACCAATGAATGCATTGGTTTGGGTGAGGCTGACCGTGAAAGGGGTGCATCAGAGGGTGAGTATGAGACAGAGTCATCACATTGGATCAGGATTGGGTGAGTGGTAGTGGTGGGGTGACTAAGGGAGAGGTGAGGAAGTGCTGAGAAAGTGCAGGTAAGTTGAGGATGAGCCTTAAGTGGGTGTGAGGAGTGATGTGATAGAGCAGTCTTGGCAGTGCAGAATGAGTTTGTGGGGGGGGGTGGTGGAGTAATGTGGAACACAGAATGTAGGAGAATCAGTAAATGTGCTCACTTTTGCTGACCTAGTTAGGTCATTGAAACACTTCCTACACTAGATCCAGGTGCGGGATATGTTGTTCCTGCTGGTGACCTCCTCAGCCACCTCGAGCCAGGCCTTCTTGGAGGCAGACGGAGGGCACTTCCTCCCGTCCGTGGGGTAAAACACTTCACTCCTCCTCCTCACCCCGTCCAGTAGCACCTGGAGTGAGGCAACACTGAACCTTGGAGCAGCCTTGCCACTGTGATTTCTGAGTCTTTGCTCCAGCAAAAGCCTTTGGAGCAATGGCCCTTTAAATAGAGCTTCTCCAGCTGACAGCCTGTGTTGGGGGTGCACAGTCCACCCGCTGCGTTGCTTTTGGACAGCAAACCCGGAAGCCACGTTAAGTGGCACCCATTCCCTTGCGAACTCGTGCAAAACGGACATATTTTACTAGTTGGGTTACCCACGTGCCCATTCACCACCCCCCCTCCCCCCGCTGCCATCCCACCTCCATATCGGGGCCTATGTATCATCATCACACCTCTTCCTAGTACCTTTTTCAAATGAAACTCTGTACAATCCCGGCATCTGCTGTGTGAAAATAATTTATCAACCAAAATAATAAGTGTATCTGAACTAAGTGACATGATGCTTCCCCTTCCTATCAGTGAGTGGCTTTTGTGCTCAGGTGCTTCTTCTCAGTGCAATTTCTATGGCTGAAGCCAATGAGGTAATTTGCAACTGAGTGTACCTGAGAAGCTCCTGGGGTGAAGATGGCTCTTGAACTCTGCGATCGCGACCCTCAGATGGGCCTGCTTCAGCCTGCGAGGGTAGTCTGGCCCTGTCTGCTTTCTGGTACTTGTGAAATCATTGAGTGGGGGGGGGTGCAGACTGAGGTTGACGTGTCGCCATTGTGAGAGACAACTGCACCGTCCAGTAACCGGTATTACTTGCCCCGCTCCAGGATTCCGTGTCATCATGCCTGCCATGCACATTATTGAAGCTGCTCTTCATGGCTGTCTCCATTTGATCAGACACAATGATGCTGCAGATGGCCCTGTAGCTGCCACTCGTTCCAAGGCCACTTGCTTTTGATCTCATGCATTCGAACTCTGCTCTTGTAGCCATGTGTTAGAAGCTGTTATTCATGTCCCATAAAGACTCCATAAATATCCTGGCTGGGAAATTCCTCCCGCTCTGCCAGTGTCACTTCGTAAGATGTGTGGTGGAAACCTCATCAATTCGCGTAAATGGGGTTTTGGCCGCACGTCCGGCGGAATGACATCGGCGGAGCGGGAACGGCTCGGAGGTATTTCCAGGTCCCTTTTCTCTGAAATCATCCTTCTTTTAATAGTTGGGCCCTGGAGATCAGAATTCCTGACCTCCTCAGCTGTCGACAGCAGCAACATCACCCTCCAGCCTGGTACTTCATACTCCTCCTGTGCCACCTCCCGCTCCTCCTGCTCACTTGCACTCGATGGTTCACCCAATGGACTGCCCTCAAACTGACTATCTAAGTCCCCTAGCGTGAACAGTTCTGTGCTGGTGCTGGCCAGAGAGAAGTTGGGTGACAAGAGTGCAAAGTGAGGTGCTGGGTGACACTTCCTTCTGCCATTCCTGCAGAGACAGAGAGGGGGAAGTTCTCAGCCACAGTGGCAGTAAGGGGGCTACAAATGGCCACAGCATCTCTAGATGAGGAAGGGGGAGAAAACAGCCAGGGTTCTTACTCTTGATCAAAATTTTAAAAAAGGACTTGCATTTATATAGCGCCTTTCATGACCTCAGGACGTCCCAAAGCTAATTAAGAACTTTTGAAGTGTATTCACTGTTGTAATGTAAGAAACGCGGCAGCCAATTTGCACACTGCAAGATCTCACAAACAGCAATGAGATAATGACCAGATAATCTGTTTCAGGTGTTGATTGAGGGATAAATATTGGCCAAGACACTGAGAGAACTCACCTGCTCTTCTTCAAATAGTGCCATGGGATCTTTTATGTCCACCTGAGAGGGCAGTCATCTCATCAGAAAGATTGCACCTCCGACAGTGCAGCACTCCCTCAGTACTGCACTGATGTGTCAGCCTAGATTCACTCACCTACCATCCTTCAGCCTCTGGAAACTGCATGTATGTGGATGACTAGTGTGGATAGGACTGGGGTTCACTTCAGTATCTCCTCATGGTCAAATGCCTTCCAACACTTTTGTCTACAAACCGTAATACTTCAACTGATAGAACAGGCTGACCCAATGAAAGGATATAGATTGTAGAGCACTGGCAGGTGGGGGGAGAGCGCGAGACAGAGAGAGAGAGAGAGAGAGGAGAGGGGACTGATGGAATTCATGTTTGAAAATTAAATGTTCTTTCTGATCTCCAAGAGAGGTGGTGACCCACGATTCATGTCAACGCAGTCACTAATCACTTCTGAATATTGTTGTGAGAGACTACAGTCTGACTTTTTCGGGATCAGCTGTTCTTCCCAAGTTTAATATAAAGAAGAGAAAGTAATCATAGTCTTGTCAGTAATGTGATAACAGAGAAGCACATACATTGGGTTTCACAAATGAAAAAATAAGAAGGAATATGTTACACAGAAACTGATGGAATCCTGCAGGATACTGGACTGCCATCAGGTTACAGGGTCTGGGGAGATTGGCATCCTCAGTGTGAATCAAATGCACAATAACAAAGTTTTAAACTTACTCCATCTCGGTTGCAGGATGATGCATGAATTAAAATAGCTTCAGATTCTGAATTGACAAAAAAAGCTTTTAGGTTCCTGTCCATCTCTGAAGAGGCATTTCCAGTTTAGGATTGCCATCGTTTGCCAAGTTCAAAATTGGACAGATGGTAGGACAGAGCAGGGAGGAGATAAAATCATGGTTTGCGTTCTGGGGGCTACAAATCTGCAGCCCTACCCAGCTGTTCAGTGGAACAGTTGCAAATTAGGCATATCCCGGTCCCAGCCTTGTGGGAATTTCCTGATGACCTTGTAAGGAGCTGAGTGTTTGCCTGCCCCAAACAAGGCCATCAGCTGCAGGAGGAGATACAGTGAGGGGCACTGACTCCCAACACCGGGAATTCCCATGTATTCAGCCTCGCAGTAGCTGGGTAGATCATTAGCAGCCTGCCAATTGGCTGAAGTGGGGAGCTACCTGTGGGTCCAGGCTGGGGTTGCAGGAGCTGAAATCTTTCTTGTTATCGGCCCCCTTGCAAAGAGGGTCATTGGTGGCTGCTTTCCAGGGGGAGGGCTCATGGCCCCAACATACACTTCCAGCCTGGCACATCTACGCCACAGTTTGAGATTTTCTTCGTCAGGCTTGCACCTTAAGATATGCCCCTAGTGGGGTGGCCAAACATCATTGATAGACAAAGGAGGGAGCCTCCCCATACTCCAAAAAGTCTGCCAGGGTCAGTGGTGGAGGTTCCTGGGACTTATATCAGGATGCAGCCTTCATGGACTTTCGCCCCTTTGATGTTTGCTTTTCTGCTGATGCCAGATCATTGTCATCCTTAATAATTAATCCTTCCAAAAGGTAAAGAGACTAGAAGGGTAATTTTATGAGTCCGCACTGCCAATGGGGAGCTTTGTCCAACCATGTGGTAAAATTAGCCCTTAGATGCTAGATTTCCCACACTCAAATCAAATAGTGCTAAATTTTCTGACTAGCTTTTTAGGCTGGCCTAAAGAGCTCTCTGGAGCAGAAACTACAGAGAATGCTTGGCCTGCACCTTTTGTAGGCACATGCCCAAAAGGAGCCTGTAAATTAATTTAAAAAATGAACTTACCCTGGGCTTCCTGTGACCAGGATGCAGCAGTTAAAATAGCCTGATGGTCTAATCGGGATACAACTTTGCCATTTAAATTAGGCCCCCACTTCTCTCGGGCGGGCGAGCCTCCCATCCCTAACCTAAGAATAGGGGGCGGTGGGTAGGGTTAAAATACCCCTTTATATATCGCACACCAAATCATGAATGAGCTGCAGCTTCCTTCAATTTAACATCAGGAAGATTGAAGCCATTGTTTTCATCCACTCCATAAAGTCCACTCCCTTGCCACTCACTCCAACCCACTCTCCATCCACTTGCTCAGGTTAAACCAGACCATACGAAAATTTGGCATCCCTTGTTCAACCCTGAACTGAGCTTCAAACCCCACATCCTATCCATCACCAAGACCGACCGTTTCCAACATTGCCTGCCTTAACCCCTATCTCAGTCCCTTATCCGTGCTTTTGTCACCTGCAGACCAGTTTATCCTAATGATCCTCTTTCCAAATTGATAAAAACTGAGAGGCTTGTAGCAGAAGTAATGGCCACCTGCAGTGAGGCCATCATAACATCCAGAAAGTTTCCAGTCCTAAATATGGCATTGGGTATCTTCTTCTGGCTCGTTGTTACTTGCCATTTCTTGCCACCTTGAGCCTTCTCAAGTTCTCCATTCACAATGAGGCTCCCTACAGCAGACCCAATTCAACGTGGGAGCCCACAATAAATATATGAGGCAACCTCCAGTAAATTTGGTGGGCTGTTCTTAACTTGTGTTGGCACAAAGCGTGTTATAAATCAATCCCACAGCAGCAGTACCAAGATCAGGTAATCCACCCTTAGCTGCCCATTTTCTCTCCACTTGAAAACCAGAATTTTTACCAATTTTGCTCCTCTTCTCCTGAGTTCGTTCACTCGTTCAGTGGTAGAATTCTACACATGGTGAGATTCTTCCAGTACTATGACCAAATAGCATTCTTCATTTGTGAGTGCAGTGAATGTTGGCAGGATATTTAACTATGAAGAGGATCAGTGTCAAACGCAATCCTGTTCATAATATGAACCATATTGCATATAATATTACCATATATAATAGTATGGTACAACGCAGAGGGAGGCCATTCGGCCCATCGTGCCAGTGTCGGCTCTTTGAAAGAACTATCCAATTAGTTCCACTCCCCTGCTCTTTCCCCATAGCCCTGTAAATTTTTTCCCTTCAAGTATTTATCTAATTTCCTTTTGAAAGTTACTATTGAATCTTTTTCCACCACCCTTTCAGGCAGTGCATTCCAGATCATTAGAACTCGCTGTGTTAAAAGATGTTTCCTCATGTCACCTCTGGCTCTTTTGCCAATCACCTTAAATCTGTGTCCTCTGTTTACCGACCCTTCTGCCACTAGAAACAGTTTATCCTTGTTTAATCTATCAAAACCCTTCATGATTTTGAACACCTCTATCAAATCTCCCCTTAACCTTCCTTGCTCTAAGGAGAACAACCCCAGCTTCTCCAGTCTCTCCACATAACTGAAGTCCTTCATCCCTGGTAGTGAATCTCTTCCTCACCCTCTCTAAGACCTTCACATCCTTCCTAAAGTGTGGTGTCCAGAATTGAACACAATGGGCATGATTTTCACATGGAGCCAGGAAGGGAGAGGGGGTGAAGATAATCGGACACGAAATCCGGAAGTAAAGTTGGCAGATCACAATCTGCGATTGCGACCTAATTGAGGGTTTCGCGCCCGGCAGCCAGCCTGCTTGGGGTAACGGAGAGGAGGGAAGGAGAGATTGTAGGCCGTGGAGGACATCAGCGGAGGTGGGGGTGGGGGGGGGGGGTGGTGGCATGGAGGACATTGGATTGGCGGCCGTGGAGCAGATTTGAGGTCGGGAGATATTGGAGGTCTCCAGAAGATCGGAGGTTGCCCAGAAGATTGGAGGCTGTGAGGAAGAACAGAGGTCGGGAGAAGCCAGAGGTCGCCAGAAGATCGGAGGTCGTGGAGAGGATCGGAGGTCGGGAGGAGTCGGAGATCGCCAGAAGATTGGAGGTCGTCAGAAGATCGAAGTCCTTGAAGAAGATCGGAGGTTGGGAGGAGTCTCGGCCACTATCGTGGGGGGGGTCCATCATCTCTGGAGTGTCCACCATTCGGGGGGGGGGGGGTCCACCATCAGAGGGGGATCCACCGTCGGGCGGGGGGGGTTCGGCCTTTTGCGGGGTCTGATCACGCCTGGTGAGCTTGTTGGGCCTGGAAGAAGCACTGCTGCACCTCCTGGCCCACAAGCAGTGCAATAAAAGCACTCACCTTGTGAATCTGACCCGTATCGTCTGCTTTCACCTGGCAAGAATCAGAAGTGATGGGAAACCTGCGCGGGTAAGGTTAAATTTGTTTTACCTTTTTAATACACAAAAATTACTATAGCAATGAGGTGTATTGCCCCTTTAATAATCCGCCTGCTGGAGCCATGTTGCGATCCCACTTCAAAAAGCTGTAATTTTTACCTCCCACCCACCCCCAACCCATTTGTTCTTTGTGGTTAAAATTACCCCCAATATTCCAGCTAAGGCCTAACCAGTGTTTTATAAAGGTTTAGCATAACTTCCTTGCTTTTATTCTCTATGCCTCTATTCATAAAGCCCAGGATCCCATATGCTTTTTTAACAGCCTTCTCAATTTGTCCTACTACCTTCAAAGATTTGTGTACATAAACCCTCAGGTCTCTCTGTTCCTGCACTCCATTTACAATTGCACCAGTTAGTTTATATTGTCTCTCCTCATTCTTCCTACCAAAATGTATCACTTCTCTGTGTTAAATTTCATCTGCCACGTGTCTGCCCATTTCACCAGTCTGTCTATGTCCTCTTGAAGTCTGTTACTATCCTCCACATTGTTTACTACATTTCCAAGTTTCACGTCATCTGCAAACTTTGCAATTATACCCTGTGTACCCCAGTCCAGGTCATTAATATATATCAAAAAGAGCAGTGGTCCTAATACTGACCCCTGGGTAACACTGCTGTATGCTTCCCTCCAGTCTGAAGAACCACCACTACTTTCTGCTTTCTGTCCCTTAGGCAATTTTGTATCCACGCTGCCATGGCTTATAAGTTTGCTTTAATCCCATGGGCTTTAATTTCACTAACAAGTCTATTATGTGGTACATTATCAAATGCCTTTTGAAAGTCCATATATAGAACATCAATCGCACTACCCTCATCAACCCTCTCCGTTACTTCATCAAAGAACTCAAACAAGTTAGTCAAATAACAATTTTCATTAAAAAAATCGGTGCTGACTTTCATTTATTAGTCCATACTTTTCCATGTGCCAATTAATTTTGTCCCTGATTATTGTCTCCAAAAGTTTCCCCACCACTGACGTTAGGCTGACAGGTCTGTAATCGCCGAGTTTATCCCTCTCCCCTCTTTTGAACAGGGGTAATTTTTGCAATCCTCCAGTCCTCTGACACCGTAACATATCTAAGGAGGATTGGAAGAATGTGGCCAGAGCCTCTGCAATTTCCACCCTTACTTCCCTCAGAAATCAAGGATGCATCCTATCTGAACCAGGTGACTTCTCTGCTTTGAGTACTGCCAACCTTTTAAGTACCTCCTCTTTATCTATTTTTATCCTGCTCTCCCCCAATACCCACATTCATATCCACATTCATGTCTTTCTGGAGGAATGAATGAATGGTGATTGTTTCCTTCTTCGCCCAGCAGAGTGTAGGACAAGTCTAGTGCTGCAATTGCTTCCCTGGTTGAGATGAGTTAATTCAACACAGATCAGAAACCATACTTAGGATCCTCTGACCTGTGTGGCTTAATGGGGACAGTAAGATAATTTGTTCCATGACCTTTTGAAACAGGAATTTAGAATTTATATGAAAAAAAGGCCCCATTTATCGCCATTCCTCATGGTCGCTGGGTCAAAATCCTGGAACTCCCTATCTAACAGCATTGTGAGAGTACTTTCACCACATGGACTGTAGCAGTTCAAGAAGAAGGCTCATGACTACCGTCCCAAGGGCAACTAGGGGTGGGCAATAAATGCTAGCCTTGCAAGTGACACCCATATCTCCAGAATTATTTTTTAAAAATTAGCATGATCCCCCATTTTAAGGGACTACAAGGAATCTTAGTAATGTGCCATTACAGGAGTGGGCATCAGATTGCTTTGCTGGATTCTACTGGAATCTGTCCATCTCCATCAAACTCCAGTACCAACTCAAATTTAAAAAAAATATCGAAATAATAAAAGCACTGCTATTTCTCAGTATTTATACTATATATAGTACATGGTCCACAGCTATTAGTGCTATACAACTCACATGCTCAAGACTTCATAATTTTTCTGTGATATGAAACACACATCCTCTACTTTAAAACATCCCAGTGGGACTGTTTTTTCCTTTGGAATGTTTTCTGTTGAACATACATAAAAATGTTCAGTTGCCAGACCTGACCTGGTATCAGTATGCTTCCCTGTTTCAGTGTCTGAAACAACTCCTACACCACCCCCGCACATTGTCCCATTTCTGAACTCTTCGAAACTGTGCATGAACCTGATCATTTTTCAAATTGTCTAGCACATTTGTTTTGTTATTATCCAGAAACGTAAATCAACACAATGAATCATTATTCAGACTGATACCATGTCATCAGTCATCAGGTAGGTACACAGCTAAAATGTGGAAACTATGGAAATGTTTAGCATGGGGAACCAAATGCCAGTGTTTAAATATTTGTTCTAAGGGTGGTGACAGTTATTAGTTTTTACTGAAAGCAGAAAGAAAAGCAAATGAAGAAAGTACGCCTGTACTTAAGCCAAAAACACAAGTAAATTCAAATAGAAATGAGTCAGGATAAGATCATTTTATATTTACCAATTAGTACTTGGCCTTGAATAGAGTACAGAATGGGAATTCGAGAAGGCGTTGATTGATAGAGTGTCTGGGTCACAAAGTGAGTTGGAACATTGTCCTTTCACCTCTGAGGCCTACATTTGAATTAACCCCAGATCATTGTGATACAAATCACCTCTTTCTGCTATCTTTAAGGGTCATACAAAAAAATATTGATTGTATTGAGAATGAGACAGAGCCAAGTCCAATAGTGAGAACACCTAAGGCTCAAAATTCAGCATGGTTGCACTCCTGGAGCAGAATCCCATCAGACAGGAATATGAGTTGGATTGCAGCCTTGCTGAATTTACCCTTAAGAGAGAAGATGAGATAAACCAAGAAATTGTAATTAGTTAATGCCAAGCTTATGTCTTAAAAAACCTATAGATTTCGAAGATATGGAAGACCGAGGGAGGTAAGGAGTTTAACGGTTTTGAGATGCTAGATAAATAATTAATGTAGAAGATATGCAGTGTAAAATAGGGCGCAGTGTAAAACAGGCGTCCAACCTGAACCCACCTCGTTCCCGCCAGGCGGGTTAGGTTAAAATTACCTTAATTTCAACACAGTGAAGGTATAGAAAGACAGAAGAGCAAGTAGTTTGGACAGGTTCAGATACGTGCCAGTGGAATTGAATCCACTATGCAAAACGTAACACCAAACTGGTATGAAATTATCAGGCAGACTCAGAAATTGGTGTAGGAAATAGAAACTATCACATTGATGCTCAAGGCGTGTTCTTTTGAGGTTTGAGGTAAGGCATTTTGTTAGAGCAGAGTAGATGGATTTTGAACTTCCACAGCCTCATGCTATATCTGGGCTGGGGGTACTTGTTGACTATAAGAGGTTGCTATGGTTCACTGCTTGACAATAGGTACCATATATATCCAATATGTTGTGCTAGAGTAAGGCGCTTCCTTACTGGGAAGGAAGAACATGTCAATCAGGACTGTAAAAGTGCATTCAAGTCAAAACATTCCCATGGTCGTTCCAGCCCTACTCTCAATCTTTCAGGCTTCCACTCTAGCTGCCTCAATTTCTGATACACCTAATATTCCATTTGTGTTCAGATAGGCTTACTGAATGCAGGAATGGTTATTAATTGTTTCATTGGTGGCCAATCGCTTTATCAAATTTAGTAGTCCAATCCAATTTGTGCAACTTGGAGCAGGCCAGAGTACTGAAAACAGAGAGTAGGAATAAATGGATCATTTTCGGGTTGGCAGGTTGTAACTAGTGGAGTGCCGCAAGGATCAGTGCTTGGGCCTCAGCTGTTTACAATCTATATCAATGACTTAGATGAGGGGACCAAGTGTAATGTATCCAAGTTTGCTGATGATACAAAGCTAGATGGGAAAGTAAGCTGTGAGGCGTACACAAAGAGGCTGCAAAGGGATATAGACAGATTAAGTGAGTGGGCGAGAAGGTGGCAGATGGAGTATAATGTGGGGAAATGTGAAATTATCTACTTTGGTAGGAAGAATAGAAAAGCAGAATATTTTTTAAAAGGTGAGAGACTAAGAAATGTTGATAGTCAGAGGCATTTGGGTGTCCTTGTACGTGAATCGCAGAAAGTTAACGTGCAGGTACAGCAAGCAATTAAGAAGGTATGTTAGCCTTTATTGCAAAGGGGTGGGAATGCAAGAGTAAGGAGGACTTGCTGCAATTATTTAGGGCTCTGGTGAGACCATACCTGGAGTACTGTGTACAGTTTTGGTCTCCTTACCTAAGGAAGGATATACTCGCCTTAGAGGGGGTGCAACAAAGGTTCACTAGATTGATTCCTGGGATGAGGGGGTTGTCCTATGAGGAGAGATTGAGTAGAATGAGCCTATATTCTCTGGCGTTTCGAAGAATGAGAGGTGATCTCATTGAAACATATAAAATTCTTAGAGGGCTTGACAGGGTAGATATTGAGAGGCTGTTTCCCCTGGCTGGAGAGTCTAGAACTAAGGGTCACAGTCTCAGGATAAGGGGTTGGACCTTTAGGATTGAGATGAGGAGAAATTTCTCTACTCCGAGGGTTGTGAATTTTTGGAATTCTTTACCCCAGAGGGCTCTGGATGCTTAGTCGTTGAGTATATTCAAGACTGAGATCAATGGATATTTGGACTAAGAGACTATCGGGATAGGGCGAGAAAGTGGAGTTGAGGTAGAAGATCAGCCATGATCTTATTGAATGGTGGAGCAGGCTCAAGGGGCCGTACGGCCTACTGCTGCTCCTATTTCTTATGTTCTTATGTTCTCATTTACATATGGTATGAAAACATCCTTCGGTGATGTGTAGATTGTTGAAATTTAGTATGTTTGTATCCTGGAACTATTGGGCTATTATGAATTTCAAATGCATGATCTGTGGTGTAGTGAGAGTTGAGATTAAAGGCCCGATTTTAACTCGGGGCAGGAATCGGGCGAGCATTGTCCGTGGCGGGCAGCAAACCATCCTGACCTCGACAGAATGAATTCCAGGCCTCATCTGCATGTCAATGGCCAGATTCCTGCCCGAAACCAGCAGGAAGTGGGCAATTTGGTGGCGGACAGGAGCGCAATGTCAGACGGCCGGAAGCCGTCACCAGTGACTGAACGAATGGTCCCCGGCACTCAGGTAAGTTGATCAGAGTAAGCGGATGGTGGGGGGGGGCCTGGGAAACCTTTTAAGGTCACTAAGTTTTAGCTCTATATATTGGGCTATTGCGGCACTTAAGACAAAGGGGGTAATTTTGACTTTGGGTGATAGTGTATAACGGGAGATATTGATTCAGCCGCCCGTTGTACATCTCTCACATTTGTCATTTCCACTGAAGTTAATGGGCGGCTGAATCATTATTGCCTGTTTTACACTATCACCCAAAGTCAAAATCGCCCCCAAAGTGACGGTTCTTAAACTCTGGAGACCAAGGCTTGGATCCAGCCCAGGAACTGCAGGGGAAAGAAATTGTTGATGCTGCGTATGATTAAAGCTCACAGTAAATTTCAGTTTAAATAATTGAGTGGCCACTCCAGTAGATTTGACTCCCCATTTAAAAACTGGCCTAAATCTGGCATACAATATATCAGTTCTCATCTCAGAGGGAATTACAGAATTACTGAATTAAGAAAGAAGAAAATGGAGACAGATGTCATTGGAACATTGGAACAGGAGTAGGCCATTCAGCCCCCTGAGTCTCTTCTGCCATTCAATGAGATCATGGCTGATCTGTATTCTAACTCCATTTACCCGCCTTGGCTCCATATCCCTTAATACCCTTGGCTAGCAAAAATCTATCGATCTCAGATTTAAAATTATTAATTGAGCTAGCATCCACTGCTTTTTGTGGGCGAGAGTTCCACACTTCTACCACCATTTGCATGAAGAAGTGTTTCTTAACTTCTCGCCTGAATGGCCTGGCTCTGATTTTAAGATTATGTCCCCTTGTCCTAGACTCCCCCACCAGCGGAAAAAGTTTCTCTCTATCTACCTATCAACTCCTTTCAAAATCCTAAAATCCTCAATCAAAACACCCCTTAACCTTCTATATTCCAGGGAATACAAGCCTAGTTTATGTCAATATTATTGAAATATCATAGAATTACATAGAATGTACTGCTCAGAAACAGGCCATTCAGCCCAACAGGTCCATGCCGGTGTTTATACTCCACACAAGCCTCCTCCCTCCCTACTTCATAAGAACATAGGAACATAAGAACATAAGAAATAAGAGCAGGAGTAGGCCATATGACCCCTCGAGCCTCCTCCGCCATTCAATAAGATCATTGCTGATCCTTGAACTCGACTCCACTTTCCTGGCCAATCCCCATATCCCTTGAGTCCCCTAGAGTCCAAGAATCTACCTATCTCAACCATGAAAATATTTAACAACTGAGCATCCACAGCCCTCTGGAGTAGAGAATTCCAAAAATTCACAACCCTCTATGTGAAGAAATTCCTCCTCATCTCAGTCTTACATGGCCGACCCCTTATCCTGCGACTATGTCCCCTAGTTCTAGACTCTCCAGCCAGGGGAAACAACCTCTCAGCATCTACCCTGTCAAGCCCCCTCAGAGCCTTATATGTTTCAATGAGATCACCTCTCATTCTTCTAAATTCCAGAGTATAGGCCCATTCTACCCAATATCCCCTCATAATACAACCCTCTCATCCCAGGAATTAATCTAGTAAACCTTCGTTGCACTGCCTCTAAGGCAATTATATCCTTCCTTAGATAAGGAGACCAAAACTGTACACAGTACTCCAGGTGAAGTCTCACCAAAGCCCTGTACAATTGTAGTAAGACTTCCTTACGCTTGTACTCCAACCCTCTTGCAATAAAGGCCAACGTGCCATTTGCCTTCCTAATTGCTTGTTGTACCTACACACTAACTTTTTGTGTTTTTTGTACGAGGACACCTAAATCTCTCTGAACCCTCACATTTAATAGTTTCTCACCATTTAAAAAATATTCTGTTTTTCTATTCTTCCTACCAAAGTGAATAACCTCATATTTCCCCACATTATACTCCATCTGCCATCTTCTTGCCCACTCACTTACCCTGCCTATGTCCCTTTGCAGACTCTTTGTGTCCTCCTCACAGCTTACTTTCCTACCTAGCTTTGTATTATCAGCAAACTTGGATACTCTACACTTGGTCCCTTCATCTAAGTTATTAATATAGATTGTAAATAGCTGAGGCCCAAGCACTGATCCTTGTGGCACCTCACTGGTTACAGCCTGCCAACCTGAAAATGACCCGTTTATCCCTACTCTCTGTTTTCTGTCTGTTAACCACTCCTCTACCCTTGCTAATATGTTACCCCCATCCTATGAGCCCTTATCTTGCGTAAGAACCTTTTATGTGGCATCTTTTCGAATGCCTCTTGAAAATCCAAATATATTACATCCACTGGTTCCCCTTTATCTACCTTGCTAGTTACATCCTCAAAAAACTCTAAATTTGTCAAACACGATTTCCCTTTCATAAAATCATGTTGACTCTGCCGAATCATATTATAATTTTCTAAGTGCCCTGTTACAACTTCCTTAATAATGGATTCCAGCATTTTCCTGACTACTGATGTCAGGCTAACTGGCCTACACTTCCCTGTTTTCTTTCTCCCTCCTTTCTTGAATAGCAGAGTTATATTTGCTACCTTCCAATCCGCTGGGACCGTTCTAGAATCTAGGGAATTTTGGAAGATCATAACCAATGCATCCACTATCTCTGCTGCCGCCTCTTTTACAGTCCTCTAATGTAGACTATCAGGTCCAGGGGATTTATTGGCATTTAGACCCATTAGTTTCTCAAATACTTTTTCTCTACTGATATTAATTACTTTAAGTTCCTCACTCTCATTAGCCCCTTGGTTCCCCATTATTTCTGGTGTGCTTTTTGTGCCTTCTACTGTGAAAACAGATGCAAAATATTTGTTTAACATCACTGCCATTTCCTGATTCCCCGTTATAATTTCTCCTGTCGCGGCCTCTATAGGACCAATGTTTACTTTTACTACTCTCTTCCTTTTTATATACTTGTAGAAGATTTCACAATCTGTTTTTATATTTCTTGCTAGTTTACTTTCATATTCTATTTTCTCCCTTTTTATCAATTTTTTTGTTTTCATCTAACTCTATCAGCACATCCTTCTATTCCTTTCTCCATCATGGATCTACCTTCCCCTTAAATGCATCTATGCTAGTCATCTCAACTACTCCTTGTGGTAGCAAGTTCCACATTCTAACCACTCTCTGGGTAAAGAAGTTTCCCCTGAATTCCCTCTTGGATTTATTATTGACTCGCATATATTTATGGCCCCTAGTTCTGGTCTCCCCCACAAGTGGAAACATCTACCCTATCAAACCCTTTCATAATCTTAAAGACTTCTATCAGGTCACCCCTCAATCTTATCTTTTCTAGAAAAAAGAGCCCCAGCCTGTCCAATCTTCCCTGATAGGTATAATCTGAAATGCGCAAGGGCTTCGCAATTGAATTTGATGAGGGTAATGAGGAGGATAGTGATAGACTTCAAGAGGACATAGACAGGCTGTTGGAACGGGCAGAGACATGGCAAATGAAATTTAACACAGAAAAGTGCGAAGTGATACATTTTGGTAGGAAGAACGAGGAGAGGCAATATAAACTAAAGGGTACAATTCTGAAAGGGGTGCAGGAACAAAGAGATCTGGGGGTATATGTGCACAAATCTTTGAAGGCGGCCGGGCAGATTGAGAAAGCGGTTAAAAGCATACAGGATCCTGGGCTTTTATAAATAGAGGCATAGAGTACAAAAGCAAGGAAGTTATGATGAACGTTTATAAAACACTGGTTCAGCCACAACTGGGTACTGTGTCCAGTTCTGGGCACCGCACTTCCCGAAGGATGTGAAGGTCTTAGGGAGGATGCAGAAGAGATTTGCTAGAATGGTTCCATGGATGAAGGACTTCAGTTACGTGGATAGACTGGAGAAGCTGGGGTTGTTCTCCTTAGAGCAGAGAAGGTTGAGAGGAGATTTGATAGAGGTGTTCAAAATCATGAAGGGCCTAAACAGAGTAAATAGAGAGATACTGTTCCCATTGGCAGAAGGGAAGAACCAGAGCACACAGATTTAAGGTGATTGGCAAACGAACCAAAGGCGACGTGAGGAAAAACTTTTTTACCTAGCGAGTGGTTATGATCTGGAATGCACTGCCAAAGAGGATGGTGGAGGGAGATTTAATTGTGACTTTCAAAATGGAATTGGATAAGTACTTGAAGGGAAAAAATTTGCAGGGCAACAGGGAAAGGGCGGGGGAGTGGGACTAGCTGGATTGCTCTTGCAGTGATTGGGCATGGACTCGACAGGCTGAATGGCCTCCCTCCATGCTGTAACCATTCTAGGATTCTATGATTCTATATAGCACCTTACATGCCCTCAGGGTGTCCTGAAATGCTTTTCAGCAATTAATTACTATTAAAGTGTTGTTATCTCGGCAAATGGAGCATATAGAGATGATTTTGCTTTCCAGGTGGTCTCATTAGTGCAATTTGGACAGAGCAAACCAGAAGTGCACTCCTCCAAGACTTTCACTTCAGCACCAAACATCCTCTTGGCCTTCTCATAAATATCACAGGCATGCAGCATTGCATGCAGGTCAACAATGAAGAGATGGGCAGAGGCCACCCTCTGTGCTCTAAGTTTCTATGATTCTACGGGGGTGAAAATGGGCCATTTAGCACCCATTTTATAGGTGTTACGCGGACACCTAAGTCCAAAAAGTGGCGTCTCAGTTGCATGTGCACACTTCCGACGGGAAGTGCGCAGGACGCCATCTTGGAAAAGGGGTTTGCGCGCTCGCAGCTAACGACCGCCGGCAGCATGCAGAGTAGGGAGATGATGCAAATCAGTGTGCAACGCTGATTTGAAGCAACCGTTGAAATTTTGGAATTCCACACTCCAGCCAACGCCCTTTCTTAACCTCGCACAGCTGAATATGACAGCATGAAGGACCCCCCACCACCGCTATTTAAAGGAATCATGAAGTACTTACAGCTTAGTCGCTGGATTATTTCTTCTGGCTGCTGATGGGTTTGTAGGTGTTTTTGGAAGTTTCCTATACTTGGCTGAAGTTTCAATATTCTACAGAAAGTGGTCTGGCTGGCCTTGCAGTACTTTTAGTGGCATTTAAAATATTGTGCTGAGAAAAGTTGCTTCCAGACATGGGTGGCCTGGTAGGGCTTCCTCTGGGAATTGAGAATGAGAGGGAGAAAGAGGTTGCGACTGAAAGTTGTCAACTGCTGCAGTCACAACTGCAGCCTCCAAGTAGGGCAAGGACAGCATTGCCTGTGGCTGTCAGGGTGACGATGGCTCTTAATTTTTATGCCTTTGGCTCCTTTCAGGCTGCTGCTGGAGATATAAGCAACATCTCACAGTTTACAGTGCACTGCAGTATAAGGGAGGTCACTGAGGCTCTCTACACAATGAGAAACAGGTCCATCGTATTACCTCTCGCCAGAGACAAGCAGGAAGACCGAGCTCCCATTGCAGGCTTACCCATGGTGCAGGGTGCCATTGACTGCATGCATATTGCCATGTGTGCTCCTCATCTGAACTCGGCCATATTCTTGAACAGAAAGGAATTCCACTTACTCACTGTGCAGCTGGTGTGCGACCACACGCAGCACATCATGCAGGTCAGTGCCTGCTATCCTGGCAGCAGTCATGATTCCTTCATTCTGCGGCAGTCCAACGTGCCACCTATATTTCAACCAGCACGACAAGTCAAAGGCTGGCTACTGGGCAACAAGGGTTATCCCTTCATGCAATGGCTCATGACTCCAATCAGGAACCTACGCACACATGCACAGCAGGCCTACAATAAATGCAGTTCTTTTTTTCATTCAGTCATGGGATGTGGCATTGCTCGCAAGGCCAGTATTTATTGCCCATCCCTAATTGCCCTTGAGAAGGTGGTGGTGAGCCGCCTTCTTGAACCGCTGCAGTCCGTGTGGTGAAGGTTCTCCCACAGTGCTGTTAGGAAGGGAGTTCCAGGATTTTGACGCAGCAACGATGAAGGAACAGCGATATATTTCCAAGATGCGATGGTGTGTGACTTAGAGGGGAACGTGCAGGTGGTGTTGTTCCCATGTGCCTGCTGCCCTTGTCCTTCTAGGTGGTAGAGGTCACGGGTTGGGAAGGTGCTGTCGAAGAAGCCTTGGCGAGTTGCTGCAGAGCATCCTGTGGATGGTACACACTGCAGCCATGGTGCGCCGGTAGTGAAGGGAGTAAATGTTTAGGGTGGTGGATGGGGTACCAATCAAGTGGGCTGTTTTGTCTTGGACAGTGGTGAGCTTCTTGAGTGTTGTTGGAGCTGCACTCATCCAGGCAAATGGACAGTATTCCATCACACTCCTGACTTGTGCCTTGTAGATGGTGGAAAAGCTTTGGGGCATCAGGAGGTGAGTCACTCGCCGCAGAATACCCAGCCTCTGACCTGCTCTTGTAGCCATAGTATTTATGTGGCTGGTCCAGTTAAGTTTCTGGTTAATGGTGACCCCCAGGATGTTGATAATGGGGGATTTGGTGATGGTAATTCCCTTGAATGTCAAGGGGAGGTGGTTAGTCTCTCTCTTGTTGGAGATGGTCATTGCCTGGCACTTGTCTGGCACGAATATTACTTGCCACTTATTAGCCCAAGCCTGGATGTTGTCCAGGGCTTGCTGCATGCGGACACGGACTGCTTCATTATCTGAGGACTTGCGAATGGAACTGAACACTGTGCAATCATCAGTGAACATCCCCATTTCTGACCTTATGATGGAGGGAAGGTCATTGATGAAGCAGCTGAAGATGGTTGGGCCAAGGACACTGCCCTGAGGAACTCCTGCAGCGATGTCTTAGGGCTGAGATGATTGGCCTCCAACAATCACTACCATCTTCCTTTGTGCTAGGTATGACTCCAGCCACTGGAGAGTTTTCCCCCTGATTCCCATTGACTTCAATTTTACTAGGGCTCTTTGATGCCACACTCGGTCAAATGCTGCCTTGATATCAAGAGCAGTTACTTTCACCTCACCTCTGGAATTCAGCTCTTTTGTCCATGTTTGGACCAAGGCTGTAATGAGGTCTGGAGCCGAGTGGTCCTGGCGGAACCCAAACTGAGCACATCGGTGAGCAGGTTATTGGTGAGTAAGTGCCGCTTGATAGCACTGTCGACGACACCTTCCATCACTTTGCCGATGACTGAGAATAGATTAATGGGGTGGTAAACGGCCGGATTGGATTTATCCTGCTTTTTGTGGACAGGACATACCTGGGCAATTTTCCACTTTGTCGGGTAGATGCCACTGTTGTAGCTGTACTGGAACGGCTTGGTTAGGGGCGTGGCTAGTTCTGGAGCACAAGTCTTCAGCACTACAGCCGGGATGTTGTCGGGGCCCATAGCGTTTGCTGTATCCAGTGCACTCAGCCATTTCTTGATATCACGTGGAGTGAATCGAATTGGCTGAAGACTGGCTTCTGTGATGGGCACAAGAAACATCATAGAGCACACCATAGGCATCCTGAAACAACGCTTCAGCTGCCTGGGCCATTCTGGAGGTGCCCTGCAGTACTCAGCTGAGTGGGTGTCAAGAGTTGTCATTGTATGCTGTATGCTGCACAACCTGGCCATTATGAAGGAACAGTCCTTGCCACCGCCTATCATGCGAGAACCTGAGCAAGAGGAAAAGGCAGAAGAAGAGGAGCAAGAGGCGGAGGAGCAGGAAGAGGTGGAGGAGGAAGTGGAGGAGAAGGAGGAAGTGCAACATGAAGTGGCAGAAGAGGCAGGGAGGCTACATTGTGGACAGGCCCTTGCTGCCAGGACTCTGCGTGATCAGATTATTAATGAGCAACATCAGTAACCTCAACTAACCTCCTCATACACCATCGGTTCCACACTGCTTACCTTTCCTCTCTTACATGACCATCAAATCGTCCTCCTTATGATTACACATTGCTTCCTCCCTCAGCTCATCATAGAAATAAAAACCGCCACCAAATGCAAATTCAAATGCACATTTATAAATTAACACATGAAATTATGCAAACAAAATGAGACTATTCACCCTTGTGCATTCCCCCAGTGCCTGTCGTTCATGTGCCTTTGCCTTTCCTAATGCTCCAACGAGCTGCATCCCCAGTGGCTAGAGCATGGGTGGTGGGAGGCTGCTGACCTTCAATTGAGGAGACTGCAGATGGACTTGGAGGACAACCTCGAGCAGCTCTGGCCTGGGCTGCAGCAGTCTGGACTGGCTGGCTGGCTGGCTGGCTGACCGGCAACAGCAAGGGCACTGGCGGAGTGGCAGGGGTGGGAGCAAGAATGCTGTCATCCTGAGAGAGGACAGCAGGTTCGACTGCCATGGTGCAACAGCCACTCTCCCGACGCGGCATCTCAGCAATCCTGGTGATCTGTTGGAGAACAGATTGCTGGACTGCTGTGATGCCCTGGAAGCCACTTTCAACAGTGGTACCCAGAGCCACAGTAGCAGCAGTCTGAGATCCCAATGCAGCAGTCAGACTTTTGATGGAAGATATTTGTGCTGCAATGGAAGCTATGACATCGGTCATCAGACGCTGTATCATGGTGGGTTCCACAGGTGTGCTGATGGAGGTGACCACCCGTTCCATATGAGAAAGGATGGGCTCCAAGCTCTGTGCAAAGCCCTGTGCCAAGTTGGAGCTGGATTCCTCCATGCTCCTTGACATTGTGCGCAGGCTTTTTGGCAGGTTTTCTAGTGCACCAAGCATTTGGTTGAGTACACCTATCAGCCTCCTTCTGTAGTCTGGCCCATCGAAGTCATCATCTGAATCTGCTGCAGCAGAACCATTGAGCGACCTCGCCCTCTGGCGAGCTGGCACCTGCGTTATCCGTTCCCCCCCCCCCGTCCTGGGTCCTGCACACTTGTGCCCGGTGTCTCACCATGTGCAGATCCCTCCTCTATCCTCACCTCTAAAATACACGCAGGTGTCAATCTCTGAGCTGGTGGCTGCGAGTGTAAGATCGAGTGATAATGTCTCTTCATCATCACTGTCTTCGTCTTCTGCCTCCTCTGACTGAAAAGGTTCCAGTCCTTGGGTATCTGAAATGAAAAAGGCACAATGGTTGGGTTGTGTGAGGGGAAAGGAGAAACTAAGAATGTGTGCTTACACCATCTGCAGCACGTGAGTCAGAAAAGTTTGTGGGATGAGGGAGAAGTGGGAAGAGAGAATGAGAATTAGGTATGCAGAGTCCCTCATTATTGATCCCTCCCATGCCACCAGTGGCCATGGCCTCAGCGATGGCCCTTCCAATGATGGCCAGTACTGTCCTCAATGAGAGTTAAGACGTGTAGGCGAGCCTGTCTTCTTCCAGTTCTTTCTTGCTGCCGCCTGTTATGCGCCACCTTCTCCTGCAAGAAAGAGGGAGGTGTGTCAGTGGGTGTCCTGAAAGATGTTTGGGTGATGTGGCTGTCATGGTTGAATAGCTGCCAGTGTGTGTGAACTGTGAATTGTGGGTGTGAGGCTTACAACAGCGGTAATGTGTGAGGGTGAGATAAAGCATTTGATTTGAACGGTTGAGTAATAATTGAAAGAGATTATTGGTCAGTGGGTGATGGTGGTGTAGTGCATTGAGCAGTGGATGAGGCTAGTGGTGCAGTTGGTAGGATGTGCCACTTGAAACTTGAACTCAATCAGCACAGTAACTCGTGCCAAATCATTGAACTTTTTCATGCACTGCATCAATGTTCTTGGAACTAAGCTCCTGGCATTTACCTCCTCCGCTATTTCTTCCCACTGCCTCTTGAGCAGATGTCTGGAGGGCCTCTTGCCCCTCTGTGGATATAGAATTCCCTCCTTCTCTCCACCTCTTGCACCAAGGCCTCTAGTGTATCATCAGAGAACCTTAGTGCACGCTCTCTCCCAGGTGCAGCCATTCTTCAAATTATTGCAGCACAGATTCAGTTTTGAAATGACTCCCACCACTTCTTGCAGCCACCATGCACCTCCCCTTTAAGAGGCGCCATTAAGAAGCGCGAGCCACTCGTGATATCGAGGCCCCCTGCTGATGTGTGCAGCCAATCAACAGCACAGGCAGCGCTGGCTGCACGTAGTGATCATTTAAAACAGCAGTCAGCACAAATGTTACACGCTGCCTGCATCGCAATGAACGGGCACGGGTTCATAACATATCTCAATCCCAGCGCCCGTTTTAGGAGGCTATCCAATTCAACCCACTATGCCCGGATGCTTTAGGGGCCTTAAAGGTAGCAACAGCATTAAAGGGGAAGGTGCAGTTGAAACCCCATGAAGAAACCTGTTTGTTTCGTGTTCATTTCAATGTTTGAGGGAGCAGGAATGCTATTGTGTGAGCTGTTGATGAATATTTGAAAGTTTTTAGATTCATTTTTGACAATTATAAGCTTAAATTTGCAAATCTCTGCCCTCCTCGTTTATTTGAATGTGCCTTCCCCTGATAGCAACCTTGTGCCGCTGTACCAGATAGGGATGGCAGCAGCACCCCAAGTAAAGGTCTGGGCACTTCTGCAGTCAGCCTTGAAAGGAAACACTGTGGTGAGAGGTGGTAGACATACACACAAACATTTGTTTCAATATAGCACCAGTTTAAAAAAATTATTGTGATATCGATGTATTTTGAATATGGAGCAACAGGCAAAACAACTATGGATGTGAAAAATGGATATGGGGGTGCTGGTTTGACTGGGAGGTGGTATGAAATAGTTGTATGGTCAGGAAGAGGGAGGATTCTTGCTCTGTGGTAGGGGTTCAGTGACTCAAGAGAGGGCCAGGCAAATTTAATCAGCAGTTGTCAAGAGAACTTGTGTTTGATTCTCCTTTTCTGCCTCCGAATACGCCACATCACAAATGGGGGGTAGCACAGTACTGAACACTGCCTCCATTACTAAGTGTAAGAGACCAACAGCTAAGTGTAAGAGACCAACAGTTTTCAGCAACAAGTTCCGAAGTTGCAAAACCATTTTTAATGCATAAAGCCAAATATAAGGCCCATCCTTTCTGTTTCTGGAAACAGAAACTGCTTCCACTGGCAGGAGGGGCAGTAACCAGAGGAAACGGTTTAAAATAATTGGCAAAGGAACCAGAGGGGAGATGAGGAGAATTTTTTTTACGCAATGAGTTATTATGATCTGGAATGCACTGCCTGAAAGGGTGATGGAAGCAGATTGAAGAGTAACATTCAAAAGGGAATTGGATATAAACTTTAAAAGGAAAATTTGCAGGGCTATGAAGAAAGAACAGGACAGTGGGACTAATTGGATAGCTCTTTCAAAGAGCTAGCACAGGCATGATGGGCCGAATGGCTTCCTTCTGTGCAGTATGATTCCATAATTCTTGGCAATTCCGGCCTGTCACTATAAGACCGAAAACACCTAGACAGCAGCCCAGGATGCGGTCGTGCTAGGTTTTTATGGGGGCAATCTGCCTTTGATCAGCACTTGGTACTATTAGAGATAATCCGGGTGCAGACCCATTCAGCTTCATTTGCATGTAATTTACATTCTTGCGCCCTCTACAGGTGCAGTCAGGTGCAGACACATGAAAAGTCAAAGATTAAGTTCAGGCACAATGTTTTTCAAGGGCAGAACTAGGACAAAGGTACGGTGTCTATTTTTCCTCTGCATTACACCTGTAATAGAGCCACTATTTGCAAGGAGGGCAGAGGAAAATCTACCCTCGTATTAAGGTACGGCAAATGAGGCTTGTTGACAAAATTAAGACACATAGGGGATGGCATTCGTTTTGGTAGCACATCTGGCGGCAGTGGGCAGAGTGATTGAACCACCCGCCCGATAGCACCAGCGATTGGCACAATCCATTTTCAGTGTTGGACCTCGTTGGAATACTTTCAGTGAGCTGCCAGCACTGAATGAGCGCTGACGGGCACCTCGCTAATCGCAGGAGCGAGAAATCTAACGGTTCCTCCACAGAGCTGAGCTGGATGTAGGTCCTTAAGGGAGGGGGGGAGAGGGGGGGAAGATGGGCAATCCAGGCATGGGGCACAGAGGGACTGGCAGCAGGTGGGAAGATTTTTGTGGAGCAGGACAATCGTTTGTACATTTAAAAATCAGTGCCTCGCCTCTTTTCTCCCTGTTTTCGGAGCGGTCTGAAGCAGTCCCTTTGAGAACCACTGGTTCGGTCACGCAATGCTCAGGTCCACTATCCTTTGTATGAAGAAGTGCTACCTGACATCACCACTGAATGGCCTAGCTCTAATTGTAAGGTTATTCCCTCTTGTTCTGGACTTCTTCCACCAGAGGAAATCATTTCTCTCTATCTACCGTCTACCAGGCTACCTACATCTATCAACCTAATAAATTCCTCAAAAATTTCAACCTGGTTGGTAAGACATGACTTTTCCAGTAGCCATGATGAATGTCTGTAGTAACCCTTTCTTTGTCAAGGTGCTTATACAGAGTATCCCTAATGATCCCTTCTACCAACTTCCCTACAACTGAAGTCAAGCTAATGGGCCTGTAATTTACTCATTCTGTCTTGTTGTCCTCTTTGAATATTGCCACAACAAAATTATGGAAAAAATTAGGGAGATTACAACATAAATTTAATATTAAGAAAGTCAATGTTTCTGACTTCACATGTGGCCACTGTTGGGCTCCAGGGGCCAATGGCAGATTTACTCATCCAATGGGCTTGTTTGTTCACCACGATAGGTACATTATCATTGGTTGAAAGCTGTTCTTTAAAGCTGTTTTTCTGTTTTAAGGCACAGTTTTTAAGCCAATGCAAACATAAGAACATAAGAAATAGGAGTAGGTCATACGGCCCCTCGAGCCTGCTCCACCATTCAATCAGATCATGGCTGATCTTCGACCTCAACTCCACTTTCCTGCCCAATCCCCACATCCTTTAATTCCCCTAGAGTCCAAAAATCTGTCCATCTCAGTCTTGAATATATTCAATGACTCAGCATCCACAGCCCTCTGGGGTAGAGACCGTTTTTCTATACTTATTCACAGATAAAATAAAAATGTTACAATTAATTCCTTTTCGGAAAAATCATTGGGCCAGAATTTGCTGTCAAAACAATGGTGAGGCTAATGGCGCTCGCCGTTATTTATGCGCAAATGCTACAGCAACCTCAGGCGAGTGCAGATGTGCGGTTAAACCCAGATATCCAAAAGTTGCCGTCCGAGTTGCGCTGCTCCGCCGTTAGCTTCGCGAAAACGATATCTCGCTGTCTGCCTCACCATTGAAATGCATTGAACGGCGTGAAGTTGCTGTATTTTCGCGGTAGATACCAAATAAACTCGCCACGGAAAGTTAAGTCTAATCCATTTCAGTCTAAGTACCCTTTTAATGACATGATAAGTGTTAATTACTGCTAGCAAACCTCTCTGGCACTGAAAATTAACTATAACAATTGTGGAGTCTCATTCCTTCTGATTTTAATTGTTGTTGGAGATTTTAAAAACGTAAAATTTTAATTTTTTTTTACTTTTCCTTTCTGTCTCATTTTTCTCTTTCTCTTAATCCAATCTTTATTTCTCTTTCTGTACCTGATTTGACATTGAATTCACCCTTTCTAATTTACACTTCCTTCTCAGTCCTTGCGCTGTTAATTTCACAATCACTTTCAGCAACTTGCCACGCAAAAAATTTAAAAACCTGAACATGCAAGGGAAAGTCTAACTAACGGCAGACGCCATTAGATGCCCTGCCACAGCAAATTATGGCCCATTAAAAAAGACAGGATAGTATAAATCAGGGGAGGAAGTAAAATCAAAGTTTAAAAAAAAATTAGGAACAAAAGAATAGGGAAAATATATTAATGTTTGTTTCAGCATTGCAGGGCATGAAGGGAAAACAGCAGAACTGAACTGCATAAGGGAGAGAGTCATTTCCCCTGACCTAATCATTAAATATACTTCTACTATGCCAAATAATTCAGCAAGGACAATTGGTTCTACTAAATAAATACTGTACTCCTATTCAAGAGAATGTGATCTTTTAATTTACATTTCTATTATAGTTAATAGAATACAATTTTCAACAATTCAAACAAAATAATACATTTGACAAATCTTTGCCACCAACTTTTTCTTGAATGTTGGGTGACAGATCTGTTATGAACCTTAGGGAGATGAGCTATGGTGTGACAAGTTGTTAGCAAATTTAAAAGGCAAAATTAGCAGAGCAATCATGAGAAAATAACGCTAAGCTTCTATTCCCATCTGTCGTATGTATTTTGTTGGATGATTAACTGGCACTATTTTGGCCTACCCTTGGGCCCTCCTGAGTGGCATGCCCCTTGACATGCACCTGCCACTCTGTCTAAAGAAATACTGAAAAGCGTCTTTGCTTTTCTTGTCTCCAGATCATCTGAAATATTTGATTAAATTCCTGGATTTTTATATTTTTTTATATTTTAGAAATAAAGGAAATACCTATCTTTAAGCCACATACCACCTAAGGCAAAAAAGTTAGCATTTTGAACCTCATTTCATGCATTCAGGTTGTGCTGACACAAATAAGTGAAATGAGTAATTTATATTTATTTATGTTATAATTGTGTATATATTTGAATTAGGCATCAATGAGCTTCCTCCCTCAAATTTTAGTTATAATATTTTTTTTTGGGCACCATTTTATTTTCTCCCTTGCAATAAAGGGAAATGCCTCATCTCCACTCAGTACCTTCCCTGACTGTCCATCTGCAATCATGAGGTAAATGTGCCATTTTATTACCACAGTGATTCCATTAAAGTAGAGTGGGATCCCAGTCCCAACATTGAGGGCGGGTCAAAAGATCATGGAAAATGCACCTTCGCACCCTCGAACATCATCATAGAAATTCTAAGCACAACTTTACGAGATTAATGATTTCACTGAGATAAGTCCCAAAAAAAATGCTCACCATAAAACATACTTTCTGCTAGGCAATACAGAGCAGCAGGTTTGGGTAAGCATAAAGATATTCCCAATTCAAACTATTCTGATTTCCAGGGAAAAGACGACAACTGGTAGAGGTGAGAAGATATAAAGACCAACAGCTAAAGGATAATTTTAAAGGAATAAAAAGAATATAAGCTTATGTTAGGATCAATGTTTTTTCTTGTTGTTAGACCCAAGCAGCTTCCTTGACTGTAACAATACACTGTGTGAGCAAACAACTCTGCTTCAGATCACAACCATCCATTCAATGTGTGAAAGAAAGAAAGACTTGCATTTATATAGCGCCTTTCACAACCTCAGGAAGTCCTAAAGCGCTTTACAATGAAGTACTTTTTGAAGTGTAGTCCCTGTTGTAATATAGGGAAATGTGGCAGCCAATTTTCACATAGCAAGATCCCACAAACAACAATGTGATAGTGACCAGATAATCTGTTTTTAGTGATGTTGATTGAGTTGGCCAGGACACTGGAGAGAACTCCCCTGCTCTTCTTCGAATAATGCCATGGGATCTTTTATGTTCACCTGAGAAGCCAGCCAGGGCCTCAGTTTAATGTCTCGTCCGAAAGATGGGTTAACAAGTTAAATTAACGTGCTATGTACACTGTACATCAATGGCACTGCTAAATCTTTGATTAAGCAGAATCATAATAATAATATTTTAAAATAAAACATAATCATATTTTTATTAAAGAATAAACAGTGGAGCTCCTTTGATGACACTCTTTATCCAGGCCACATATAAATAACATTCACTTAGGGTTGCTGGCATCAAAGGAACTGTACCCCAACATGAATCAGTGCCTTCAGAGGAGTAGAAGGAAACAAGATCACTGAATGAATCGTATATGTGTCAATCTCAGTTTCAGTGATTTTTTTTCATTATTTCAGACTCTTGCTTCACAAGGATTTAAAATAGGATTCAAAGCCATAGAAATATTAGAATACTGCGGTCTCTTTCTGCTCCACAAAACTTTGGATCCTTCTTAAGCAACGAAGCATCCTCTGATGTTAAACAGCTCGATTTATCAATGCATTCTTCCAGCAGAATTCCTTAGGGCAAGTGGGATCCTCTTATGTTAAACAGTCCAGTTTTGAAAGCAATTATTTTTTTTTGTTGCATTAGGTTACTAATTAGGATGTAAATAAATAGGAAATAAATTCTCATATAGCTATTTTCTTTTCAATTTTCAGGAGGGGGAAAAGATAAGTTTTTCATTCATCGAATGGAAGAACTTCAATGCTGGTAGATGGAACATTTTATCACTTTTTGCTCTCGGTCCTAGCATAATGTGCTCCCAGGTGAGGTACAGCATGAGTTATATCTTATTTATGGAGGTGAAATTTTACATAATCTAGCTTCCTTTTGTTGTTATGGATAACCCAAAATGTTGCATTCAATAAACAGTGTCCATCTGAGGGCTGGGTTTTATCCCCAGGCCATTCAGAAGCAAGCGTATAATCTCCTACTATGAGACTAAAATATTTAAAAGAACACAAGAAGTATTTATGTATACACATATTCTGAAGAAATATTTGGGTTCTTTGCTTTTAATTTCAGTGTGCTGGGATCAGAAGGAAAGTGATAGTACATGTGGGAAAAATGAAATTGAACGGTTGACAATTGAATGGATTCAGGATTCAATTTAAATGAGTTACTGGAATAATGGAAAGCTCCCTCTACTTTGAACAAACACACGATCTATCCCCAAACTCAGGAAAGAATCCGCTGCTGCACCATCGTTACATTTTCATTTTGCCACAGCAGCCAATCTTGCTTACTGTACCACTAAATACCGAATCATGGTGCAAACAGTATTTCCTCCCAATCTTATCTTCTCCTTTAAGAAGCAACAATTCTATCATTCACAGATTATAAAATAATCATTGAATATGCTCACATCTCATTTACAGAGATTTGAATATTGTGACTCTGTCCCACTCCTACCAACAGTACCATGGGTTAGAAATTCGGCCATGTCGCGCCCTAACACGCCCTAGTGTCAGGCACTAACAAACGGCAGATAACGAACATCTGCAGCATGTAAAGTAGGGAGAATATGCATTAGATCAGTGTGCAACGCTAATTTAAAGTGATAGACACCATTTTGACACTTAACGCTCCACTCAATGCATTGTCTGAACCACGAACACCTGGACATGTCTTCGAGTGCCTGGAGGACCCCCCACAAGTGCTATTTAAAGGGATCATCCACGTGTTGCAGGTTAGTTGCTGGATTATTGCGTCTGGCTGCTGGTAGAATAGGTGGGCTTGTTGAGGCTTCCTATACTTGGAGAAATTTGCTATAGTATATTTGAGAGTGGTTTGGCAGTTACTGCCTTACAGTTGGTGTAATTTACAACACTGTTTGAACAAGATTCCTGACAGCCATGGGTGGTCTGCTAGGGCTCCCACTGGGTATAGAACATGACTGGGAGCATGCTGCGAGGAGAGGGAGGAGGAGGAGGAGACGCAGGGCACTGAGCAGGAGGCCATATGCCATGAGGGCCTTCAGGGAAAACCATTCTTACCTCCAGATGAGCGAGGATCAGTGTATCAGTGTATCCGACGGCTGAGGTTCACCAAAGAAGTCATGACGGAGATCTGTCACCTGCTGCAGCCACAACTACAGCCTCAGATCAAGGACAACATTGCCTGTGGCTGTGAAGGTAACCATAGAATCATAAAATCATAGAATGGTCATTCGGCCCATCGAGCCCGTGCCAGCTCTCTGCAAGAGCAATCCAGCTAGTCCCACTCCCCCGCCCTTTCCCCGTAGCCCTGCAAATTTTTTCCCTTCAAGTACTTATCCAATTCCCTTTTGAAAGGCGCTGAACATCTACAGCTCTGGATTCTTTCAGGCCTCTGGTGGTGATCTGTACAACATCTCACAGTGTGCAGTGCACTGCTGCATAAGGGAGATCACAGAGGCACTATATGAGATGCGCAACAGGTTCATCATGTTCCCTCTTGATAGAGAGAAGCAGAACGAGTGAGCACGAGGATTTGCTCACATTGCGGGCTTCCCCATTGATATCCACATGTCAACTCGGCCATCTTCATGAACAGAAGGGTGTTCCACTCCCTGAATATGCAGCTGGTGTGTGACTACATGCAGCGCATCATGGAGGTCAATGCCCGCTACCCAGGCAGCAGTCACGACGCCCTCACTATGCAGCAGTCCAATGTGCCAGCTATCTTTGAACAGGCTCAGCAAGTGAAAGGCTGACTATTGGGTGACAAGGACTATCCCTTCATGAGGTGGCTCATGACTCCAGTCAGGAACGCACGCACACTTGCAGAGCAGGCCTACAGTGAGAGCCATGCTGCCACACACAATGTCATTGAGCATACCATAGGCGTCCTAAAGCAACGCTTCCGCTGCCCAGACCATTCTGTTGGAGCCCTGCAGTACTCAGCTGAGTGGGTGTCAAGATTCATCGTGGTGTGCTGCATGATGCTCACAACCTCACCCTTATGAGGGAACAGCTCTTGCCACTGCCTATCTGGCAAGACCCTGAGCCAGAGGAAGTGGAGGAAGAGGCTGAGGAGGAGGAAGAGGCTGAGGATGAGGCTGAGGCTGAGGATGAGGGGGAGGAGATGGAGGGGGAAGTGGAGGAAGACGCAAGGGGGCAACAAGGAACACAGGGCCTGTCTGCCAGGGCTCCGCGTGCTCACCTGATCCATGAGCGATATCAATAACATGAAAGACACCCCCCAGGTCACCAACAGTCCTAAACTCTCCACCCGTCCTCTCCCACCTTATGTTTACACATTGCTTCCTCCCCCAACTCATCACAGAAATAAAAAACACCAACAAATGCAAATTCAAATTCACATTTATAAATATACACACGAAATGATGCAAACAAAATTAGATTTTTCACTCTTGTGCTTTCCCTTAGTGTCTTTTGTTCGTGTGCCTTTACCTATCCTAGTGCTCCTAGGAGGTACTTCCCCAGTGGCTGGAGCATGAGTGGTGGAAGGCTGCTGGCCTTCAATGGAGTATCATGCAGACGGCCTTGGAGGACCTCAAGCAGCCCTGGGCTGGGAGGGCCCAGCTTCAGATTGCACCATTTCGGCCTGGGCTGCAGCAGTCTGGCCTGGCTGGCTGATAGGCAACAGCAATGGCACTGGCAGAGTGGCAGGGGTGGGAACAGGAATGTGTTCGTCTGGAGAGAGGACAGCAGGTTTGACTGCCATGGAGCCACTGCCACTTGCACGGGGCGGCGCCTCAACACTCCTGGTGATCAGCTGGAGAACGGATTTCTGGAGTGCTGTGACGGTCTGGAAGCCCCGTTCCACAGTGGTACTCAGAGCCATGATAGCAGCAGTCTGAGCTTCCACAGCAGTAGTCTGAGCTTCCATAGCAGCAGTCTGAGCTTTAGCTGAAGCTTGCAGACCTTTGATCACATCGGTTTGTGCTGCAATGGAAGCCGTGACATCAGTTATCAGACGCTGCATCATGGTGGGTTCCTCAGATGTGCTGATGGAGGTGACCACCCATTCCATGTGGGTAAGGATGGGCTCCAAGCTCTGCGCAAAGCCCTGTGCCAAGTTCGAGGTGGACTCCTCAATGCCCCTTGACATTGTGCGCAGGCTTTCTGGCAAGCTTTCCAGTCCACCAAGCATTTGGTGGTGTACGCCCATCAGCCGTCTTCTGTAGCCTGGCCCATCGAAGTCCTCATCTGACTCCTCAGCAGCAGAACTAGTGAGTGACCTCACCCTCCGGCGAGCTGGCACCTGTGGTATCCGTTTCCTCCGCCCTGACTCCTGCGCGCTTGTGCCCGGTGTCTCACCAAGTGCAGATCCCTCCTCTAAGCTAGCCTCTAAAGGACGCGAAGTATCAGTCTCTGATCTGGTGGATGCAAGTGTTAGATTGAGTGATGGTGTGGCTTCAGTGTCCTCCTCCTCCTCTACCTCGGATGGTGCCAGTTCTAGTTCTTGGTTATCTGCAATTACAAAGGGAAACGGGTTGAGTTGTGGAGTGGGGAGACGAGCAAATAAGACGTGCGTGCTGACACCATCTGCAGCATTTGAGTCAGAAAAGATTGTGGGATGAGGGAGATGTGGGAAACGAGAAGGAGGATTGGGTATGCAGGGACCCCCTTTGTCGGGGCCTCCAACGCTGCCGGTGGCCATGTCCACAGCGATAGCCCGCCCAATGATGCGCAACACTGTCTCCTCCATGGGAGTGAGGACATGTAGGCGTGCTTGTCCTCCCTCAGCTCTCTCCTGCTGCCGGCTGTTATAAGAACACCAGAACATAAGAAATAGTTGCCGGAGTAGGCCATATGGCCCCTCGAGCCTGCTCCGCCATTGAATCAGATCATGGCTGATCTTCGACCTCAGCTCCACTTTCCCACCTGATCCCCATGTCCCTTGATTCCCTTAGAATCCAAAAATCTATCGATCTCAGCCTTGAATATATTCAATGACTCAGTATCCACAGCACTCTGGGGTAGAGAATTCCAAAGATTCACAACCCTCTGTGTGAAGAAATTCCTCCTCATCTCAGTCCTGAATGGCCAACCTCTTATCCTGAGACTATGCCCCCTAATTCTAGACTCTCTAGCCAGGGGCAACAACCTCTCAGCATTTACCCTGTCAAGCCCCCTTATGCTCTACCTTCTCCTGCAAGACAGAGGGAAGTGGGTCAGTGAATATCCTGCAAGATGTCTGGGTGATGTGCCTGTCATGGTTGAATAGCTGCCAGTGTGTGTGACCTGTGAGTGGTGGTTGTGTGGCCTGCAAGAGTGGTACTATGTGAGGGTGAGATACAGCATGTCAAGTGCAGCGTTGCATACGGGTGGGAAGCATTTGTTGGTGGGTGGGTGACAGAGGGTGTCATACATGGAGCAGTGGTGCAGTTGGTAGGATGTGCCACTTGACACTTGCACTAACTCATCTTGACCACTCGCGTCAAATCATTGAACTTTTCTCGGGCATTCACCTCCTCGGCCATTCCCTCCCACTGCCTCTGCGGCTGATGTCTGGAGGGTCTCCTACCACACTGTGGGTACAGGATGGCCCTCCTTTCATCCACTCCCTCCACCAGGGCCTCCAGTGTGTCATCCAAGAACCTTGGTGCACGTTCTCTTGCCGGTCGAGCAATCCTGCCTGCCATCCTGTACAGCTCTCATTGACTGTGTACTTCCCCTTTAAGAAATGCAGGCTGATCTTTAACTAGTGCTGCCTGCGCAGCCTCAACAGCGCGGGTAGCACTGGCAGCACGTAGAAATCATGGTAATGACCAGGCAGCATGAATCTTACATGCTGCTGGCTTCAGAAGCACCGGGCACAGGTTAATTGCGGACCGCGATGCCCGCACCCGGATTCGGGTGTTATCAAATTTAACCCCCCATTTATCTCGTGGTGGCTCCATAGATTGTTTCCTGCAAAGTTTTGTCCATTGCATATGTATTCCTCACCCAACCTAAACTCACACACAACCTGACTAATCCCCAAGAGATACAACTGAAGGGTTGCAGGAAGACAGTACCATTGGCTCTGCAGCTGCTGAGTGGTGTAGGTGGCATTAAACCACCAGTACCCAGGCATGCCAGTGCTGTTTTTGCACATGCCCGGCTGGCACAAACCACAGGGATTTGCAGGGCAGGGAGGCCCCACCTTAATTTAAATAATTTTCGGAGGCTAACAACGCTGGTGCCATGGAACAGTGCGAGGATCCTACACCCCAAGCACTATCTGGTCGTAAAACCCCAGACTGCCCATTTTCAATGCAATTCCAGCAAAAGCCCTGTGCTCCGAAATTTCTGCCCTCTTCACCCCCAAGATGCATCTGTGCCACTGATGGAAAGCAGCTGAATTTCAGCCTCGGTGTTCTTGCATCCAGGACACTTTTTCCGACAACTTAACTTCTAAGCTAGTGCTACGTGCAACCAAAGATGAAAAGATTTTATTCTATTCACTGAGGTAACTTTTAGAAAAATGGCTAAAATTTTGATAAAACTGTTAAAAAACATTTTTCGAATACTTTTTTGTCACATTTTATGCTTTCCCCTCCCCCCCACACTCCACGTCATTTTGGTCAGAGTGGTCAGATTGGTAAGCCACTTCCAATCCTCTGCCAATGCCTTTCTCTTGAGGCAGGCAATAGAAGGTGCCCAACGAGAGCCTAAAAATACTGGCCATCTGACTATAACCTCCCTGAATGTTTAATAAACGGCCAGACTGTGCTCAGTGTCACCCACTGACGTCATGACTCTGATTTATTGTGTGGAGATCTGCAGGCAAAACCCACACCGTACCATCTTCTGGCCCATCAGATTTGAGCACCAGGGCACTTCGCCACTGATCTGTGCTGTGCCAAGCTATTATATCCTTCAATCAGACTTTCAATTGATAGTATTAAAAAGAAGTCCATTTATAATAAATCTCCAATGCCCCACATGTTCGATTTGGCAGATTACGGTTTATAATTTGAAGTGGTTTACTTATCAGAAAAACAATGCAATTGGTTTGAAAGAGATCCTCAAGCACACGCTTATTTGTTTACAAATTGTACTGGCAATCTGCTCTGCATCTCTTTCTTGGCTCAGTCGTTACGGCAACTAATTCCGAAAATGCAGTCAAATGACAAAACACTTTACCAGATATAAACATTTTTTTAAATTTTTGCCAGCAAATATTAATGTTTTATATAAATGTTCTGCCCTCCACTCTTGAAGCCACAAACTTATGCTGAGGTACAATTCTGCAGCTGCCGGCTTCCCTCACTCAAACGTCTTTTCTTCATGTCTGAGTCTAGAAAGTGTGGGCGAGATTTTCCAGTGGTGTAAAGATGGCTCCCCAGCATAACTCCAATGGAATGCAGTCAGAAATTCTTTGGAAGCTGCTCTGCCAGAAGTGATGGGAGATGTACTATATACCCACCCATATATAGGCAGGAGTACTATAATGGCACACAAATAAAGGGAGTACATACATCATCTGATGTATTTTCTATTATTTTTGCCCTAGCAATTCTCTGGGACAATGGATTGCATAGGCTAAGGCTTTTATTTAAAAACGTTATGCTTTTTTCGCCAGCTGGGCTATACTGTGGCAGGTAACCAAGGCCTGTAACAGCCATTCCCTGTCCACCTAAAATATGTGAAACAGCCTGACCCTGGAAAATCACCTGCGGTTATGGACAGAATTCCTGCCTAGACTAAGATATGCCAGGAATCCAGGGATTCCATCAAAGCAGAAAATCCTGGCCTAAGTGTCAGCCGGCTTTTTGACTGCAGAAGGCATCACAATCTAGCCCAATCCTATCTCAGTCCACATGCTTTGCTCCCACAATAGGCAGTGTACGTACCAACTGAGCCATCAGGAACACTCCGAAATTGTTAATGTTTGAATGATTAGACTTTTGGAATGTGCTGCTGTCTACACGGGAGTTTAGGCAATCAATTAACTGTATTCGGGAAATTATGTTATAAAAAATTGTAACTCTGAAGGGCTATTTGTGGAACCAATTTTTGCTCCAAGTACTCTTGCTGGAGTTTTTGCAGTTGAGTGACGTCTTGAGTGATTGTGGCTGCAGGAAGGCAAGAAATTTGTATTTTCAGTGACTAAGGGAATAGAATGTGAAAACAAAGGAGCTGTTTCCATTGACTTATCTCTGAACGCATGGATTCCTTTATCTTCTCCCCATTTCCTCTCGGCTTTGCCAGGCCATGCACATCTTACAGCTGAGAGGTTGGGCAGTCGTTCTGTTCCTAAACCTCTATCATTATATAATATAAATCACTCTTCAGCCAGCTGTTCCAGACGTATCCAGCTGTATTCCGGTGATGATACTTCCCTGATTTTCCCTCCCCATATCATCATGGTGGAGAGCTCTGTGGTACTGTGTGTTGGTGCTTTAGTAGGCAATGCCACCCGATTGCCTAAAAGAGGATTGCTTTTAAACTGTGGTTGCAGCCACACAGCCCCCTCTGCCCTCTGACACTTTTACGGAGCCTAGTCAACATTGTTTAGGTTTGAATTTCCAGAGCGAGTGAACCCATGCACCTCATCCACAGGTTATTTATTACGAGGCATCACCCTGCCTTTTGGGAAATGGAGGACTCTAAAGAAAATGAACTCAACAATAGCCTGGATTTTAACTGCCAGTGGGTTTCCAGGAGGAAATCCCTAGTTGCCCTTGAGAAGGGGGTGGTGAGCTGCCTTCTTGAACCGCTGCAGTCGGTGCGGCGAAGGTACTTCCACAGTCTGTTGGGTAGGGAGTTCCAGGATACTGACCCAGCAACAGTGAAGGAATGACAATATATGTCCAAGTGTGTGACTTGGAGAAGAACTTGGAGGTGGTGGTGTTCCCATGCGCCCGCTGCCCTTGTCCTTCTAAGTGGTAGAGGTTGCGGGTTTGGGAGGTGCTATTGAAATGCTGTTAGCGGAGATGGCAACACATAATGTAGGATCCCGAGTTAGTGCTCCTCTTAACCAGAGTGCAGTGTGAAAGGTTAGTTGCACATGAAGGTAAAGAGTGTGTTGGTGCCCAGCGTGCCCAAGTAAGAAAAGTGAGTGTGACAAGTATGTTACTCAGCCTGCCCTTATCAGGTCATTGAGCTTCCCAGGGCGCTGGTCTGTAATTCTGAAAGTGAGACCATTACCACCTCTCTCCACATGGCATGAGGGACATTCTTCGGAGCTTCCTCCAACAACCTCTCTCCTCTGCTCAATCTACTCAAGCAGGGTTGGGAAGTCAGTCTCACTGAAATTGGTCTTTTCCTGCTCTTTGCAAAGCCTTTCCCCCTTCTTCAGCTATCTGTGCCTGATCCTCCAGTGGAAGATATTCTTGAAAAGTGGGACAAAATGATACATGAGCAATTATCCGACAGTGAACTCAGTAAGCCAAATATTTTCCTACTTACCTGCTGTACTCCCAGCCTGCTGCTGAAATCTTCAGCCAGACTTGGCTTTCTCCCGTGTAACACAAGATTTGCACTAGAGAACCACCAATGGATATTTAAATGTGTTGACCCAACACAGGCAGAGATGAAAATGCTATTAGGGTCTAAAAGATGTCATTTGACCCTTTGCATGCATCCATGAGGCTCCCACCTGTTTCAGGCACCAGGGCTCGAGTCCACTCAAAAATCGGACTTCAAAGTAACAGTAAGTCAGCAGGATGAGCAGCCGTTTAATTTGGTTTCGCTGCTGACGTATTTTTGAGCACAAACAGGACGGTAGTGAGACAAAAATTTACCCCCGATTTATTTAACTCTACGTAACTATAAATATTATCCTGTAATTCTAAATATTGTATGCAATTATGAGCACTGTACCTTCAAAAAGATCTTGATGTACTGAAAAGGATTTCTAGTGCCCTTCCTTATGCAGCAAAATATGTTTGTTTCATGCAATAGGGAAAACTGAGCTCTGCATATTGTTTACCTATAATAGGATTGAGGCACTTAAGGATAATCGATCCATTCTTTGCTTCCTCTTTCTTATTTAGCTAAGCTTTATCAGCCTTTATGTTCATTGGGACTGGAATGAGAGTTTGTGTTCAAGGAGTCTGAAATTGCTTTGAGTACGGTTCAATGTCGTACAAAGCTCTTGAAGCTTTGGTCTGTTGATGCAAAACCTTTGTTCTATTCTGGATTGGGAGGCTTTGAAGACTTTCTTCTGGTGCTTCTTAAACTTCAAAGCATCTAGCTCTTAATGGGAAAATACAATATGGTATGAATGGACCATCATTCCTGTACTAAGAATCATGGGTGAGAAATGTATCATCGCTACTCGGGTCAGCAATAACATGACAGTAACAGTGACTGTTTGTCATTTAATTTGATGATGCACCTTGCCAATAAGCAGCATCATCTGAAAATGCCAATGAGAGGTAGAATGTATGTCTGACATGCTCATGCACTGCTGTCGTGTTTGTAACTGAGCACTAGAGAAGAATAGCTGTTCGAAGTGTTGGTAGTTCAGGGCCATTTCCTCTACAGATTCTTGTGATAGTGAAAAGTGAGTTAAAACAAAACAAAAAGAAGCACAGATGCCTTTCTTGTCTTTGTTCCTTCAGGTACAAAAGCTGTTTCTGAACCTTTTTCCTCGCTTTCTTTAAGCTTCAAAATTAATGTCACCATTCTCGCATTGTTGGATTAATGGAGCGTAAGCTTTATTCTGTAGTTGGCTTTGCTTTACCTGACTTGGCAATGCTTGATGCTGACACCAGGTGCATGAAATGGAGAAAGTATTCCACTGCCTAGCACTAGCATGCAATAACAGAAACATCAACTTGCATTTATATAAAGGCCTAGAATTTCCAAGCAGTATGTTTTACCGCTTTTATGCCAATAGAAAAAGTTTTGCACACATCTGGAGAAGTACTTACATGACAGTTTCCTGGGTCAGCTCATTTGCATACTATTGATATAAAACCCGTGTAACATGGGTGTAATGTGTTGGAGTGCATGGAAATTGAAGTGCAGCTTTTAAAAAGACAGCTCTGGCTGAAGATTGCAGCAGCAGGCTGGGGTATCAACAAGTAAGTAGGGACCAATCTCGGCTCACTCACTTGACTGTCAGCCAGCTTGACTGTACGTCTCATGAATATTTTTCTGACGCTTTTCAAGAACGTAAAGCACAGGAGCAGCTAGCACAGCCAGCCAAACAAGGGACCAGGGCAAGGCACACAGGTAGAGAAGATGCTACAATTTCACAGAGTCTGACCTGTAAGCCCTCCTTGAGGAAATTGAGATCAGGAGACACAGACTGCTGGGTATCTGTGGCAGCAAACTGGGCAGATCTGTTGGTCATCTCACTTGGAGGTAGGTGGCACTGACAATGACTCACTCACAGTACTGCAGATCAGAGCTGCAAGAAACTCAATGACCTCACCAGGACAGGAAAGGTAACATACAGGTCATTTTTCTTCCTTGGCTAACCTGGCCACCAGCACGCCCCCCACATTTTAAAAGCAACACTTGTATGACTCATCCCTCGCAGTGCACGGGTTACGAGGGGCCACTAACTCAAGATCATGCACAACCAGCGAGAGAGCCCAGAGTGGGGATAAAGAGCGGTGGCAGCGAGAGGCCCCAGACCAGTGCGAGAGCAGAGAGACCAGAGCGGGGATAAAGAGCAATGCCGGCGAGAGGCCCCAGACCAGCACGAGAGCAGAGAGTCCAGAGCGGGGATAAAGAGTAGCGCCGGCGAGAGGCCCCAGACCAGCGTGAGAGCAGAGAGTCCAGAGCGGGGATAAAGAGCAGTGCCGGCAAGAGGCCCCAGACCAGCATGAGAGCAGAGAGCCCAGAGCGGTGATAGAGAGCACCGCCGGCAAGAGGCCTCAGACCAGCGCAAGAGCAGAGAGTCCAGAGCGGGGATAAAGAGCACCGCCGGCGAGAGGCCCCAGACCAGCGCGAGAGCAGCGCGAGAGCAGAGAGTGCAGAGCGGGGATAGAGAGCACCGCCGGCGAGAGGCCCCAGACCAGCACGAGAGCAGAGAGTCCAGAGCGGGGATAGGGAGCATCGCCGGCGAGAGGCCCCAGACCAGCACGAGAACAGCACGAGAGCAGAGAGTCCAGAGCGGGGATAGAGAGCACCGCAGGCGAGAGGCCCCAGACCAGCACGAGAACAGCGCGAGAGCAGAGAATCCAGAGCGGGGATAGAGAGCACCGCAGGCGAGAGGCCCCAGACCAGCGCGAGAGCAGAGAGCCCAGAGCGGGGATAAAGAGCACCGCAGGCGAGAGGCCCCAGACCAGCGCGAGAGCAGAGAGCCCAGAGCGGGGATAAAGAGCACCGCAGGCGAGAGGCCCCAGACCAGCGCGAGAGCAGAGAGCCCAGAGCGGGGATAAAGAGCACCGCAGGCGAGAGGCATACAAAACAAAAAAAACAGCAAAGTGACGTCAGCACAAGGGATGGAACTGATTGGTGAGTGTATTTTTTTAACCTTTTAGTTTATTTCTGTTAAGTTGAGTTAGTAGTCGAATAAATAGAGGCATGGCAGGGCACTTCGGTCTCATTGAATGCACATCTCGTGCCATGTGGGAAGTTCAGGACACTGAGCCTGAGCTCCAGGTTTTGGAGCTTGAGCAGCAGCTGGCATCACTGAATGTATCCACGAGGCTGAGAGCTACGTGGATAGCACGTTTCAGGAGGTGGTCACCCCACAGCTTAAGAGAGTGCAGGCAGAGAGGGACTGGGTGACTGCCAGACAGACAAGGAGGACCAGGCAAGTAGTGCAGGAGTCCTCTAAGTGCATCTCGCTCTCTAACCAGTACTCAGTTCTGAATACTGGTGAGGGCGATGGTTCCTTTAGGGAGTGCAGCCAAAGCCAAGTCCACAGCACCAGGGGTGGCTCAGCTGTACAGGGTGAGAGGAGGAAAGTCAGGAGTGCAATAGTGATAGGGTAGTCTATAGTTAGGGGAACAGACAGGCGTTTCTGCGCCTGCAGACATGATTCCAGGATGGTATGTTGCCTCCCTGGTGCCAGGGTCAAGGATGTCACTGAGCGGCCGCAGAACATTCTGATGGGGGAGGGTGAGCAGCCAGAGGTCATGGTCCACATTGGTACCAACAACATAGGTAGAAAGAGGGATGAGGTCCTGCAGGCAGAGCTTAAGGAGCTAGGAAAGAAATTAATGAGCAGGACCTCAAAGGTAGTAATCTCCGGATCTGGTGCCACGCGCTAGTGAGTATAGAAATAGGAGGATTGAACAAATGAATGCGTAGCTGGAGAGATGGTGCAGGAGGGGGGGCACAGTTCTGGACTTAGTTTTAGGGAATGAAGCTGGGCAAATGGAAGGACTATCAGTGGGAGAGCATTTTGATGGTAGTGATCATAATTCAGTTAGATTTAGCATAGTTATGGAAAAGGACAAAGATAGACCAGGAGTAAAAGTTCTAAATTGGGGAAAGGCCAATTTTACTAAGCTGAGAAGTGACTTAGCAAAAGTGGACTGGAAACATCTACTTGAAGGTAAATTAGTGTCAAAGTAGTGGGAGGCATTCAAGGAAGAGATTGTGAGGGTTCAGAACAAACATGTCCCCACAAAGAAAAAGGATGGGACTGCCAAACAAGAGCCTCCTGGATGACAAGGGCATACAGAGTAAAATAAGGCAAAAAGGGAAGCTTATGTCAGATACCAAGAGCTCAATATTGCAGAAAGCCTAGAGGAGTATAGAAAGTACATGGGGGAAATTAAAAAGGAAATTAGGAAAGCAAAGAGAAGGTATGAAAAAATACTGGCAAGTAAAATCAAGGAAAACCCAAAGATGTTTTATAAATACATAAAGAGCAAGAGAATAACTAAGGAAAGAGTAGGGCCAATTAGAGACCAAAGAGGTAACCTATGTGTGGAGGCAGAAGATGTTGGAATGGTTCTAAATGAATACTTTGCATTTGTCTTCACAAAAGAAGGGGACGATGCAGACATTGTAGTTAAGGAGGAGGAGTGTGAAATATTGGAAGGGATAAACATAGTGAAAGAGGAAGTATTGATGGGTTTAGCATCTCTGAAAGTAGATAAATCGCCAGGGCCGGATGAAATGTATCCCAGGCAATTAAGAGAAGCAAGGGAGGAAATAGCAGAGGCTCTGATCATCATTTTCCAATCCTCCCTGGAGGATTGGAGGACTGCTAACATTGTACCATTGTTTAAAAAGGAAGAAAGAGATAGACCAAGTAATTATAGGCCAGTCAGTCTAACCTCGGTGGTGGGCAAATTATTGGAATCAATTCTGAGGGATAGCATAAATCGTCATTTAGAAAGGCACGGATTAATCAAGGGCAGTCAGCATGGATTTGTTAAGGGAAGGTCATGTCTAACTAACTTGATTGAATTTTTTCAGGAGGTAACAAGAAGGGTCATTGAGGGTAAAGCGTTTGATGTAGTGTACATGGATTTTAGCAAGGCTTTTGACAAGGTCCCACATGGCACACTGGTCAAAAAAGTAAAAGCCCATGGGATCCAAGAGAAAGTGGCTAGTTGGATGCAAAACTGACTCAGTGGCAGGAAGCAAAGGGTGATGGTTGACAGGTGTTTTTGTGACTGGAAGACTGCTTCCAGTGGGGTTCCGCAAGGCTCAGTACTAGGTCCCTTGCTTTCTGTGGTATATATTAATGATTTGGGCTTGAATATTGGGGGCTTGCTCAAGAAGTTTGCAGATGATACAAAAATTGGCCGTGTGGTTGATAGTGAGGAGGAAAGCTATAGACTGCAGGAAGGTATCAATGGACTGGTCAGGTGGACAGAAAAGTGGCAAATAGAATTCAATCCAGAGAAGTGTGAGGTAATGCATTTGGGGAGGGCAAACAAGGCAAGGGAATACACAATAAATGGGAGGATACTGAGAGGTGTAGAGGAACAAAGGGACCTTGGAGTGCATGTCCACAGATCCCTGAAGGTAGCAGGACAGGTAGATAAGGTGGTTAAAAAGGCATACAGATACTTTTCTTTGTTAGCCTAGGCATAGAATATAAGAGCAGAGAGGTTATACTAGAACTGTATAAAACACTAGTTAGGCCACAGCTTGAGCACTGCATACAGTTCAGGTCACCACATTACAGGAAAGATGTGATTGCACTAGAAAGGGTACAGAGAAGATTTATGAGGATGTTGACAGGGCTGGTGAATTTTAGCTATGAGAAAAGATTGGATAGGCTGGGATTGTTTTCTTTGGAACAAAGGAGGCTGAGGGGAGATTTAATTGAGGTGTATAAAATTATGATGGGGCAAGATAGAGTGGATGGGAGGATCTATTTCCCTTAGCAGAGGAGTCAGTGACCTGGGGGCACAGATTTAAAGTAATTAGTAGAAAGATTAGAGGGCAGGTGAGGAGAATTTTTTTCACCCAGAGGGTGGTGGGGGTCTGGAACTCACTGCCTGAAAGGGTGGTAGAGGTAGAAATCCTCAACTTATTTAAAAAGTACTTGGACGTACATTTGAAGTTCCGTACCTACAGGGCTACGACTAAGTGCTGGAAAGTGGGATTAAACTGGATCGCTTTTTTTTGGCCGGCACGGATACAATGGAGGAATGGCCTTCTTCTGTGCTGCAACCTTGTATGATTCCATGATACAACTACCCCGCTCCCTTAACAGCAATTACTTACATGCACAACCCTAAAACGCCTTCCTCCCCTTCAGCAGACTGATACCCCCACATCTCTTACATCATTGCTCCCATACCACTTGGCACACACTCCTCAACTGCTAGCCTTCCTCTGATTTGTTCAGTCTTGTTGCAGGAGAAATTGGCGCAAAATGCCCATGAGAGGCAGGCTCCTGGAGGGGGCACCCCCAACCTTAAATAACCATGTGATATGAAGAGAAGATCATGGAGCTCACAGGGAGGAACTCTGCTGTTGGCGTGGGAGATGGTGAGATTGGGGGACATATTGCTGATGCTAGGTTAGCGATTGAACACCTAAAATGTCCCCTGGCATCCCCGTGATGCACCACACAGCCACAAGCTTCCACTCACTTCTCTGGTTCCTTAATCCCAAAGGAGTAATGTTCATTCAGTTTTAACTTCTACTCTTCTATCCTGCAGATCTGGCACAACAATGGGGACACAGGAACAGGAAAATGATTTGTGTCAGCTGTGGCTCAATGGTAGCACCTTTGCCTCTGATTAAGAAGGTTGTTGGTTCAAGTCTGACTCCAGAGACTTTACACACCTAATCTAGGCTGTCATTTCAGTGCAGTACTGAGGGAGTGCTGCACTGTCAGAGATGCCATCTTTTGGATGAGACATTAAACTGAGGCCCCGTCTGCCCCCTCAGGTGGACGTAAAAGATCCCATGGCACTATTTTGAAGAAGTTCTCCCGGGTGTCCTGGCCAATATCTTTCCCTCAACCAACATCACTAAAACAGATTATCTGGTCATTATCACATTGTTGTTTATGGGACCTTTTATGCAAATTGGTAGCCGTTCCCACATTACAACAGTGACTACACTTCAAAAAAAAAAGTTAATTGGCTGTAAAGCGTTTTGGGATGACCTGAAGTTGTGAAAGGCACTGGATAAATGTAAGTTCTTTCTCTCTTTTCTTTCTATGAGGAGGAGGACAAAGAGAGATACAGCTACCTCTATGATGATGAGGAGGAAGAAAAACATAGAAACGTAGAAAATAGGAGCAGGAGTAGGCCGTTCGGCCCTTCGAGCCTGCTTCGCCATTCAATATGATCATGGTTGATCCTCTATCTCAATTCCTCGCTGGAGGAGAATTTCACCCACCAGTATATGGGGCCGGAGTTAAATCCAGCAGGTTTATTCAATATCGACTCTGGACACTAAAATACCAACGGTATTGCTATTGTGACAGTTACAGTCCTTGAACCAATCAACTCCCTCTGATCACAGTCAGTGCACTTCATTCCCAAGCTGCAAGCGCCATCCTATACAACAACTAACAAGCTAGCATTCTCACAATTATCCTGGGAGCGGCAGCTCACTGATATTAGGCTGCAAGTGCGAGCATGAAAATGGGAATGGTAAATAAAAGTGGAGTTTGAGAAAAGACACTGGAATTTTTGAGGCGGGAGGTAAAAATATAGAAGGTTAAAGGGTGATGTGATTGAGGATTTTAGGATTTTGAAAGGAATCGATAGGATAGATGGAGAGAAACTGTTTCTGCTGGTGGGGGAGTCTAGGACAAGGGGACATAATCTTAAAATCAGAGCCAGGCCATTCAGGAGAGAAGTTAAGAAACACTTCGACATGCAAAGTGTGGAACACTCTCCCACAAGAAACAGTAGCTGCTAGCTCAATTAATAATTTTAAATCTGAGATCAATAGATTTTTGCTAGCCAAGGGTATTAAGGGATATGGAGCCAAGGCAAGTACATGGAGTTAGGATACAGATCAGCCATGATCTCACTGAATGGCGGAACAGGCTCGAGGGGCTGAACAGCCTCTTCCTGTTCCTAAAAGGAACTGAAATGTGAGGTTAAAACGGGGGTGGGGGGGCGGGGGTAGGTAGCGAAAGGAGATTTCAAATGGAGCTAGAGCTGATTGAGTTGGTGAACTTGAAATGGGGGTGTGTCGGTATTGGTGTAAACGGTGCCAGAAGGAGGATGCTGATGAGGAGCGAGATGCAAGAGATTAAGTCAGATCCAGAGCTCAGCGGAATGGCGCCAGCTGGAGTCAACCTGCCTGATACGGCCATCTCTCAGGACAGCAGCACATGCCAGGCCTCTAGCCTTCCCCCTCAGAGAACGCCAGTGGAATGTGATAGGAGAGATCAGGCTGTCCAGGAACAAGCTCCCGAATGCAGCCAGCAGCAACTTCTATCAGGGGCAAACATCCATGAGAGGAGGTCCACTTAAACCCCAGGACCCTTTTGTAAAAAATGAGCAGCCAACCACCTCCCGTGATACTGGCCCTCAGGTTGAACCCAGCAGAAGCACTGATAAAAAAGGGACTGATTTTGAAGGATGGATGCATCACGACACCTTCCACCAAATCTGGCATTAACGTATAGGATCCTTTGCTTTTGGTCACACACAATCTGTCCATTGAGGGAGTGGAAGCCCTTCCTGTTGAGGTAGCTGAGGAGCTTTTCTGTCGGAGCTCGCAAGGTAATGTGGTTGGCATCAATTGCACCCTTGAGTTTGGAAATGTTTTTTTATTCGTTCATGGGATGTGGGCATCGCTGGCGAGGCCAGCATTTATTGCCCATCCCTAATTGCCCTTGAGAACATAGGAACATAGGAACAGGAGTAGGCCATTCAGCCCCTCGTGCCTGCTCCGCCATTTGATAAGATCATGGCTGATCTGTGATCTAACTCCATACACCTGCCTTTGGCCCATATCCCTTAATACCTTTGGTTGCCAAAAAGCTATCTATCTCAGATTTAAATTTAGCAATTGAGCTAGTATCAATTACCGTTTGTGGAAGAGAGTTCCAAACTTCTACCACCCTTTGTGTGTAGAAATGTTTTCTAATCTCACTCCTTAAAGGTCTAGCTCTAATTTTTAGACTGTGCCCCCTACTCTTAGAATCCCCAACCAGCGGAAATAGTTTCTCTCTATCCACCCTATCTGTTCCCCTTAATATCTTATAAACTTCGATTAGATCACCCCTTAACCTTCTAAACTCTCGAGAATACAACCCCAATTTGTGTAATCTCTCCTCGTAACTTAACCCTTGAAGTCCGGGCATCATTCTAGTAAACCTACGCTGCACTCCCTCCAAAGCCAATATGTCCTTCCGAAGGTGCGGTGCCCAGAACTGTTCACAGTACACCAGGTGTGATCTAACCAGGGTTTTGTATAGCTGCAGCATAACTTCTGCCCCCTTGTACTCCAGTCCTCTAGATATAAAGGCCATTAGCCTTACTGATTATTTTCTGCACCTGTTCATGACACTTCAATGATCAATGTACCTGAACCCCTAAGTCCCTTTGGACATCCACTGTTTTTAACTTTTTACCATTTAGAAAGTACCCTGTTCTATCCTTTTTTGATCCAAAGTGGATGACCTCACATTTGTCCACATTGAATTCCATTTGCCACAGTTTTGCCCATTCACCTAATCTATCAATATCCCTTTGTAATTTTATGTTTTCATCTCCACTGCTTACAATGCCACCAATCTTTGTGTCATCGGCAAACTTAGATATGAGACTTTCTATGCCTTCATCTAAGTCGTTAATAAATATTGTGAATAATTGAGGCCCCAAGACAGATCCCTGCGGGACTCCACTAGTCACATCCTGCCAATGTGAGTACCTTCCCATTATCTCTACTCTCTGTCATCTTTCGCTCAGCCAACATCCTAACCAAGTCCGTGCTTTTCCCTCCATTCCATGGGCTTCTATCTTAGCTAACAGTCTCTTATGTGGGACCTTATCAAATGCCTTCTGGAAGTCCATATAAATAACATCCATTAACATTCCCCTGTCCACTACTTTAGTCAACTCTTCAAAAAATTCAGTCAGGTTTGTCAGGCACGACCTACCTTTCACAAATCCATGCTGGCTCTCTCTAATTAACTGAAAATTTTCGAGATGTTCAGTCACCCTATCCTTAATTATAGACTCCAGCATTTTCCCCACAACAGATGTTAGGCTGACTGGTCTATAATTCCCCGGTTTCCCTCTCCTTTCTTAAAAAGCGGAGTGACATGTGCAATTATTAGCCCAAGCCTGGATGTTGTCTAGGTCTTGCTGCATGCGGGCATGGACTGCTTCGTGCCAGCAGCCCCATAAAACTGGATGTCCCTAACTTGCTTCTGCCTTGCTGTGATGCCACAAAAATTTCCCAGTTCTCTTGTAAAATAAATCTTTCACCTGATGAATGTATACCAGTACTGCAGCCTGGCTGATAGTATAGAGATCGCCGTGGTTACGTGAAATGAGCCTATGTCATAAAAGTTGAGTGCAGTGATCACCTTTATAGCCATGGAGAGAGCAGTATGGGCGGATGATTGTGGCTGCAGCTCTTCATGCAGTAGGTGACAGAGCTGTGTTATTGCCTCTTTGGGTGAAGTGCACTCTTCCTATCTCCTCACTAAAGCCCTCATATGACCAGTGTTGCCTGTATATTCTATAGGTGGGGGGGGAGGGGGAGTAATATCTAGTGGGGTGCATCCTCCTTAAATACTGCCTGCCTCTCCTTGGCTTCGTGGGCAGGTGCACAACCTGGTATGTTACTGAGTCATACAGACCAGGACCCTCTGCCTTTACTGAGTTGTAAGGAGTCGTACAACACCAGGTTATAGTCCAACAGCTTTATTTGAAATCACAAGCTTTCGGAGCTTTGCTCCTTCGTCAGGTGAAGTGAAGAGATGCATATAGGCACAGCATATATAGTCAGAGAACCAGGCATTGTTCTCTGACTATATATGCTGTGCCTATATGCATCTCTTCACTTCACCTGACGAAGGAGCAAAGCTCCGAAAGCTTGTGATTTCAAATAAAGCTGTTGGACTATAACCTGGTGTTGTGCGACTCCTTACATTTGTCCACCCCAGTCCATCACCGGCATCTCTACATCATGTTTACTGAGTTGGGTATAGCAGTCGAGGCGCCAAAATTGACCTCAGAAGTCATAGGTTAGGAAGGGGAATGAAATCATCCCGTCTGATTATTACCTTTAGACTGTGTCAATTCTGTGACCTAAGGATTGCCCAAAATAATCTGGACATAGCCATCTTATTTAGCATGAAGAAGAAAAATTGATGGAATCAACCTACCTATTAAAACTCTTGGCTGAATTACATGTATTTACTGACACTGGAATCTTGGCTCATTTGGATACAAACAGAGAAAAAATTAACTACAGTTATTAATTAAGATGCAAGCAACTTAACTGCTGGTTCCTCAGTCCCTAGCCTACTTATTTTTTGTTTTAAACCTTTGCCTATATTTCTAGAAATTCTGCCTCTAGACCATAGCGATTGATTAATGTCTTGACATCAGGCCTGAGTCAAAAGAAATCTGGAAAAGCAAACTGAAAATAGGTAGAAATTTTAATAGAAATAGTCGGCTCCCTTGACCCTACCTAGATCCCATTCTCCTACCTTATCTATTTGGGTTTTCTGGAAATCATCCAAAATTTACTATTGCATTATGCAGAGACTGAATGGAAGACACAGAGCCTATTGCACTAGAGAATCTGAACCTTACACCTTTAACTAACTCAGGTATGTACAGTATTGTATTTCTTTCTAAGCTTGCATTTATAGTTGTTTTTTTAAATCTTTCAGAGAGGCAGGAAAGGAGACATTGGAGAATAACTTTTAATTAAAGGTTTAAATAAAAAATGGAGAAAAAAAAGATAAAATATCCCTTTAGGGTCACCCGTAAAACTGAATTCACAGCATCTATTAATTATTCCCCACAGCAACCCATTACAGTCAACAATTCCCAGAACAGTCCGTTATATTACTAAAAATGTTCTTTTACAGACAGTTCCAGGCAAAATTAGTAAAACCCTTTGCAGGACCCAAACTCCAGTAGATGAATGTCTGTGCTTTATTTATTAAGCGTGGTCTTAATTACAACACAAAAAGCTTAGTGCATTCTGGCTCTAAGCATGCTCAGCATTTTAAAGCAACGCAGTCATGAACTGCTTGCCAAAGCATCTATTAACATTGTTCTGATTAATTGGCCTTACCAGATTTAGAGAGATAAAATAGCTACTCTATTAATTACAATGATTATTATTTACTGGAAAATGAGTTTCTCTGCAAAATGTAAAATAGCGAACAAATTAATAACCTACTATAAGGAAGAGCTATTTTATCTTCACGAGCAAGATTAGTGTTCAATAGTTTTCCCGTTAATAAAATTATTCATTATCTTTGGTGATAAATTAGCGTACTTCTAGCTAATATGTTAAATCTAAATACAGTTACGACAGCATTCCGCCCAGTATAGGACTCCATAAGTTTATAAAATTCAGTAAGATGTTTAGATAATAGGAGTGCAAAAAATTTCATATTTTGTAATGGATTACTCATTTGTCATCGTCAAATTATGTTAGGTAGGAAGGGAAAACAAAGATATCCGATCAGAAAATATAAAAACCTAACTTTGTGAGGCTAAAAGAGGTGTTCTCTTACAGCATAACTGTAAAAGGTTTAAACTAGAGTGGCAGGGGGATGGGAACCTGAGCGGGGAGTCAGAAGGGAATCAAGTTGAGAGCAGCAAGAGAGGGGAAGACCCAGGGGAAATCTACAATACAAATAGTACAAACAGTTGTTCAAGAACAAGTGAAAGGGAAAAGCGTAGAGCAGCGGAAAGAAAGTGTACTTTAGGCACGACAGATAAAATAAAAACTAGAAGGTGCAAGGCGATTAACCCAGCATCAAAGCTGTGGCAGGGGGTTGGGAACCTGAGCAGGGAGACAGAGGAAAGCGTGTCAGGAAGGGACAGAAGGTATGGAGAAAAAGGTAAAGTGTTAAAAAAGGAAAAAGCAGGAACTAAGTGTCACAAAACAGATTTGAAAGTTCTTTATCTGAATGCACGTAGCATTCGTAACAAAATGGACAAGTTAACGGCACAAATAACGACGTATGGGTATGATCTTGTGGCCATTACAGAAACATGGCTGCAGGGTGACAACGACTGGGAATTAAATATGCCAGGTTATTTAACAATCAGGAAGGACAGGCAGGAAGGAAGGGGAGGTGGGGTGGCTATGTTAATAAGGGAAGGAATCACTGTAATACAGAGAAAATATATTGGGACAAAGGATCAGGATAATGAAACAGTTTGGGTAGAGATAAGGAATAATAAGGGGAAAAAAACACTTGTGGGCGTAGTATATAGACCTCCTAATAGTTACAACTCTGCTGGAAGAAGTATTAATCAGGAAATAGTCGGGGCATGTAATAAGGGAACAGCTATAATTATGGGGGATTTTAACTATCATATTAACTGGACAAATCAAATTGGGCAGGGCAGCCATGAGGAAGAGTTTATTGAGTGTATTAGGGATGGATTTCTTGAGCAGTATGTAACTGATCCTACAAGGGGCAAGCAACCTTGGACCTGGTCCTGTGTAATGAGCCAGGATTAATTAATAATGTCCTAGTTAAGGATCCCCTTGGAATGAGTGACCATAACATGGTTACATTCCATATCCAATTAGAGGGTGAGAAGGTTGGTTCTCAAACAAGTGTACTGAGCTTGAATAAAGGAGACTATGATGGTATGAGAGCGGAATTGATTAAAGTGGACTGGGAAAATAGTTTAAAGGGTAAGACGGTACATGAACAGTGGTGTTCATTTAAGGATTTATTCTACAACTTTCAAAAAATATATATTCCACTGAGGAAAAAAGGGTGTAAAAGAAATGACAGCCATCCATGGCTAAGTAAAGAAATTAAGGATAGTATCCGACTAAAAACAAGGACATATAAGGTAGTCAAACTTAGTGGGAGGATAGAAGATTGGGAAGTCTTCAAAAGACAGCAAAAAGTAACTAAAGGATTGATTAAGAAAGGGAAGAGAGATTATGAAAATAAATTAGCAAAAAATATAAAAACAGATAGCAAGAGTTTCTACAGTTATATAAAAAGAAAAAGGGTGGCTAAGGCAAACGTAGGTCCCTTAGACGATGAGACCAGGAAATTAATGGTGGGAAACATGGAGATGGCAAAAACGCTGAACAAATATTTTGTTTCAGTCTTTACGGTGGAGGACACAAAGAATATCCCAACGGTGGACAAACGGGGGGCTCTAGGGGGGTAGAGGAGCTAAATACGATTAAAATCACTAAGGAATTGGTACTCAGTAAATTAATGGGACTCAAGGCGGATAAATCCCCTGGACCTGATGGCTTACATCCCAGGGTCTTGAGGGAAGTGGCAGTAGGGATTGTGGATGCTTTGGTAATAATTTTCCAAAATTTTCTGGACTCGGCAAAGGTCCCGGCAGATTGGAAAACTGCTAATGTAACACCGTTATTTAAAAAGGGTAGTAGGCAGAAGGCTGGAAATTATAGACCAGTTAGCTTATCTGTGGTGGGTAAAATTTTGGAGTCTGTTATTAAAGAGACAGTTGCGGAACATTTGGATAAACATAATTTAATAGGACAAAGTCAGCATGGCTTTACGAAGGGGAAGTCATGTCTGACAAATTTGCTTGAGTTCTTAGAGGATATAACGTACAGAGTGGATAAAGGGGAACCAGTGGACGTAGTGTATTTCGACTTCCAGAAGGCATTCGACAAGGTGCCACATAAAAGATTATTGCTCAAGATAAAGAATCACTGGATTGGGGGTAATATTCTGGCATGGGTGGAGGATTGGTTATCTAACAGGAAGCAGAGAGTTGGGATAAATGGTACATTCTCGGACTGGCAACCAGTGGCCAGTGGTGTTCCGCAGGGGTCGGTGCTGGTTCCCCAACTCTTTACAATCTATATTAACGATTTGGAGGAGGGGACCGAGTGTAACATATCAAAGTTTGCAGATAATACAAAGGTGGGAGGGAAATGTGAGGTTATGCACTTTGAGGAGTGAGGAGGACATAAAAAACCTACAAGAGGATATAGACAGGCTGGGTGAGTGGGCAGAGATTTGGCAGATGCAATACAATGTTGGAAAATGTGAGATTATGCACTTTGGCAGAAAAAATCGGAGAGCAAGTTATTATCTCAATGGCGAGAAACTGGAAAGTACTGCAGTACAAAGGGATCTGGGGGTCCTAGTGCAAGAAAATCAAAAGGTTAGTATGCAGGTGCAGCAGGTGATCAAGAAGGCCAACGGAATGTTGGCTTTTATTGCTCGGGGGATAGAATATAAAAACAGGGAGGTATTGCTGCAGTTATATAAGGTATTAGTGAGACCGCACCTGGAATACTGCATACAGTTTTGGTGTCCATACTTAAGAAAAGACATACTTGCTCTCGAGGCAGTACAAAGAAGGTTCACTCGGTTAATCCCGGGGATGAGGGGGCGGACATATGAGGAGAGGTTGAGTAGATTGGGACTCTACTCATTGGAGTTCAGAAGAATGAGAGGCGATCTTATTGAAACATATAAGATTGTGAAGGGGCTTGATCGGGTGGATGCGGTAATGATGTTCCCAAGGATGGGTGAAACTAGAACTAGGGGGCATAATCTTAGAATAAGGGGCTGCTCTTTCAAAACTGAGATGAGGAGAAACTTCTTCACTCAGAGGGTGGTAGGTCTGTGGAATTTGCTGCCCCAGGAAGCTGTGGAAGCTACATCATTAAATAAATTTAAAACAGAAATAGACAGTTTCCTAGAAGTAAAGGGAATTAGGGGTTACGGGGAGCGGGCAGGAAATTGGACATGATTTTAGATTTGAGGTTAGGATCAGATCAGCCATGATCTTATTGAATGGCGGAGCAGGCTCAAGGGGCCGATTGGCCTACTCCTGCTCCTATTTCTTATGTTCTTATGTTCTTATGTAACTTTGAAATACTTCAGGGCTGGTACTTTTATAAAATATGGCACAGAAATGGAGCAGCTGCACTGATGGCTTAATGAGTTTATCCTGCAAATAGCTGAGCTATATAAACAACAACAACAACAACAACAACAACATGCATTTATATAGCACCTTTAACGTAGTAAAATGTCCCAAGGTGCTTCACAGAAGTGGTGTCAAACACCGAGCCACATAAGGAGATATTAGGAAAGCAGACCAAAAGCTTGGTCAAAGAGGTAGGTTTTAAGGAGCGTTTTAAAGGAGGAGAGAGAGATAGAGAGACGGAGAGGTTTTGGGAGGGAATTTCAAAGGTCAAGGCCTTATGCAGTTGAAGGCATGGCCGCCACTGGTGGAGCGATTAAAATCGTGGGCGTTACTGGACCAATGTAAAGAAAGAACGTGCACTTATATAGTGCCTGATCACACCTCAGGACCTCAACAAGCACATTGCAACCAATGGATTGCTTTTGCAGTCACTGTTGTTAGGTAGGCATACACGGCAGCCAAATTGTACTCTGCTCAGTCACACATACAGCAAATGGTGGTGTTGTTTGGGGAATGGATGGTTGTCCCAGACAACTCCCTGCTCCTCTTCAAATAAAGCGATGGAATCGTATGTGGGTAGATGGAGCCTTAATTTAACATCGCACCTGTAAGGCACCACTTCCAACAATACAGCATTCCCTCAGCACTTCACTAAATGTTAGTTTAGATTATGTGCTCAAATTAGTAGTGGAGTTTGAACCTACGACCTTCTGATTCAGATGGGAGAGTGCTACCAGCTAAATCAAGCCGACATCTAAGTTGACAGAAGGCTCAAGTTTGACCTCTGGTATGTGCTGAGTTCGCTGATCTCAGCTGGAGCTTTGTGAAGAGTGATACACTTAGTCGCAGTGTTCCCAGGTTAGAAAGAGGGAAAATATTTCCCAGGGCTTCCACCCCTGATTATTAATTATGGATTCTTGATGGAAGTGTGCACATGCATGCCTGAGTGTGTGTGTGCCAAATGAGGACAGGATTAGACTTGGATGTAATGCCCCCTTCAGTCAAATAGCTTATCTATACTCTCTGGAATTTTTTTCTGGGGTTCTTGTGATTCTCTGCTATAACTTCAGTGGACAATTGGGAGAAACCCTGGAAAAGTGGCATAAATGGTTGTTTACTCCATTTCTTTGAGATTTCCACGAATCTTCCACTGTGCAGTGGTGTACGGTGTGGGATCACGAGAATTCCTGCAGAAATTCTAACCCTCACTGCCAAAGCTCATCCATGAACAACGCTCGCTTGGGCAAGGATCTAACCTGCCTGGCATCTGTGGAATCACACCCAAGCAAGAGTCAATGCCCTCAAGAGAGGAGGACAGCAGAGAAAATTGACAAGAAAAGAAAAAAAATTGAATCACCATTGTTAAGAATTTACTCTTGTCACCTTTATTTTAATTTTGTCACTAAGCTTCAAGGGGAATTTTGCATCTTCTTTTCTCCTCTTTTGATAGTGCTGATCCTTGGGGAAGATGGTTGTAAAAGCGCTGGCTAAGCTCTGAGATGTCATCTAATTGGCCATCCATCACGTATGAGAGTAAACAGTGAAGCACAATGATGCCGTCAAAGTCAAGTATCGTGTTCTCATCCCATTGTAGCTCGCCTCATGTCTGGGTATGTTGTAGATTAATTAATAGACAATGATTGCCATGATTAATCAATTGTCATTGTATTACGCGATGACCAGGATGATAGAAGGCCAACTAGATGGACCTTGGACTTTTCTCTTCTAGCAATTCCTATGTGCCCCACTTATTACCCTGACTGAGATTAAAACTTTACGGTCTATATGGCATATTTTTTTTATTTCCCCCATTTTTCTCCCTTTCCAGGCTTCCATCAACAATTATCATCCTCCAGTTCTGAAACTGCCCCAATCATCAGCTTTGCCATATCACCAAAAGCAGATGTGATTTGAATGAGCACCCCTACCCGTTCAACCAGAGATGGAATCGTTTGATTTTGCGTCGCTCAACTGGTAAATGAAAAATCACTCCCCGACTGAGTCAAACAAGTGGCAAGTTATCCTGGGCCTCAGACTTTCCTTTTTAAAGTTCATCAAGGTGAGAACATAAGAACATAAGAACACGAGAAACATAGTAACATAGAAAATAGGAGCAGGAGTCGGCCATTTGGCCCTTTGAGCCTGCTCCGCCGTTCAATATGATCATGGCTGATCCTCTAGCTAAATACCATATTCCCGCTCTCTCCCAAAACCCCTTGATGCCTTTTGTGTCTAGAAATCTATCTAGCTCCTTCTTAAATATATTCAGTGACTTGGCCTCCACAGCCTTCTGTGGTAGAGAATTCTACAAGTTCACCACTCTCTGAGTGAAGAAATTTCTCCTCATCTCAGTCCTAAATGTCCTCCCCATATCCTGAGACTGTGACCCCTTGTTCTGGACCCCCCAGCCAGGGGATACATTCTCCCTGCATCCAGTCTGTCTAGCCCTAGAATTTTATATGTTTCAGTGAGATAGGAGCAGGAGTAGGCCATACGGCCCCTCGAGCCTGTTCTGCCATTCAATAAGATCATGGCTGATCTTCGACCTCAACTCCACTTTCCTGCCCTGTCCCCATATCCCTTGATTCCCTTAGTCCAAATATCCATCGATCTCAGTTTTGAATAAACTCAACGACTGAGCATCCACAGCCCTCTGGGGTGAAGAATTCCAAAGATTCACAATCCTCTGAGTGAAGAAATTTTTCCTCATCTTGGTCCTAAATGGCTGACCCCTTGTCTTGAGATTATGACCCCTAGTTCTGGACTCTCCAGCCAGGGGAAACAGCCTCTCAGCATCTACCCTGTCAAGCCCTCTAAAATTTTATACGTTTCAATGAGATTACCTCTCATTCTTTTAAACTCCAGTGAATATAGGCCCAGTCTACTCAATCTCTCCTCATAGGACAACCCTCTCATCCCGGTAAACAATCTAGTGAACCTTCATTGCACCCCCTCTTAAGGCAAGTATATATTTTCTTAGGTAAGGAGACCAAAACTGTACACAGACGTGGTCTCACCAGAACCCTATATAATTGCAGCAAGACCTCCAACCCCCTTGCAATAAAGGCTAACATACCATTTGCCTTCCTAATTTTTTGCTGTATCTGCATGTTAACTTTCTGTGATTCGTGTACAAGGACACCCAAATCCCTCTGAACACCAACATTTATTAGTCTCTCACCTTTTAAAAAATATTCTGCTTTTCTGTACTTCCTACCAAAGTGGATAATTTCACATTTCCCCACATTATACTCCATCTGCCACCTTCTTGCCCACTCACTTAACCTGTCTAAATCCCTTTGCAGCCTCTTTGCGTCCTCCTCACAGTTTACTTTCTCACCTTGCTTTGTATCAGCAAACTTGAATACATTACACTCGTTCTCTTCATCTAAGTCATTGATATGGATTGTAAACAGCTGAGGCCCAAGCACTGATCCTTGTGGCACTCCATTAGTTACAGCCTGCCAACCCAAAAATGACCCATTTTTTCCTACTCTCTGTTTTCTGTCCGTTAACCAATCCTCAATCAATGCTAATATATTACCTCCAATCCCATGAGCCCTAATATTGTGTAACAATCTCATGTGTGGCATTTTATTGATTGCTTTTTGAAAATCCAAATATTCTACATCCATTGTTTCCCTTTTATCTTCCCTGCTAGTTACATCCTCAAAAAACTCTAATTGTTTGTCAAACACGATTTCCCTTTCATAAAACCATGTTGACTCTGCCGAATTATATTATGTCCTTCATAATAGATTCTAGCATTTTCCCTACTACTGATGTCAGGCTAACTGGCCTATAGTTCCCTGTTTTCTCTCTCCCTCCTTTCTTGAATAGCGAGGTTACGTTTTCTACCTTCCAATCCATGGGGACCAAGATAGAATCTAGGGAATTCTGGAAGATCAAAACCAATGCATCCACTATCTCTGCAGCCGCCTCTTTTTTAAAACCCTAAGCTGTAGGCCTTCAGGTCCAGAGGATTTGTCGGCTTTTAGTCCCATTAATGTCTCCAATTTTTCTTCACCAATTTTAATTGCTTTAAGTTCCTCACTCTCATTAGACCACTATTTCCGGTATTTTTTTTGTGCCTTCTACTCTGAAGACAGATACAAAGTATTTGTTTAACGTCTCTGCTATTTCCTTATTCCCCATTATAATTTTTCCTGCCTCTGCTTCCAAGGGACCCACATTTACTTTTGCTAATCTCTTCTTTTTTACACACATATAGAAGCTATTACAATCTGTTTTTATATTTCTTGCTAGTTTACTCTCATATTCAATTTTCTCCCTCTTCATCAATTTCTTGGTCATCCTTTGCTGATTTCTAAAACCCTCCCAATCCTCAGGCTTACTACTCCCTCTGGCAACATTGTAAGCCTCTTCTTTTAATCTAATACTATCCTTAACTTCTCTAGTTAGCCACGGTTGGATCATTTTTCCGGTGGGGCGTTTATTCCTCAAGGCAATGTATATTCGTTGCGAATTATGAATTATTTCTTTAAATGCTCGCCATTGCTTTTAATCTAATTTCCCAATCTACCTTAGCCAACTCACCCCTCATACCTATGTAACTTGTTTAATTTTTTTTAAATTTAAGACCCAAGTTTCGGACTTAGCTACATCAGTCTCAAATTTACGAAGGTACTTACTGCGTGGTCCATGATGTAAATTTGCTGGATTCTGAGATCTTCCTCAGTGGTGCGTTCCTACATCTGTGCAGGCCACGTGCACTGATACAGGAAACACTGTGGGACTGCAAGCCCCGCCCACAAACAGGCAAGTTAAACTCATAAATTTAAAGTGACATTCCCTATGTTAGTCTAAATAAAAATTTAACTTACCTCATTATAAAAATGCAAGGAAATGATTTAATTTACTTGAACATATCGAAGTTAAAAGTTAAAAAAAATTATATTTTTATCTTTTAATAATTTTTTTTAATGATAAAAATATTAAAATAAGTACAATTCGACGTTCCACATTTTGAAAATTTAATTTTTTGTTGTTTTGCAGCCATTATAAATCATCACACTTTTAAAAAGTAGTGTAGGGCTGGTATTTTCAAGCTTACCTTCTCGTGGCATAAGTATCTTTGTTCCAGCTGGGTAGATAGGTAAGTTTACGATTGTTTGGTGATTGTGTTTGATTGTATATGATTGTGGCGTGGTTGGCCCTTTAATTCAGGACTGTCAAAACGCCATTGAACCAATCAGAACAAGTTTGTGATTTCCGGGTTTAAATGCGCATGTGCACATACGCAAACTTGCTCCAATGGATTCGACGGCGGTTGGGATGGACGCCATTACGGAGCGGCGTCCAAGGTAAGTAAGTTCTGGCCCATTGTTCTAGAAAACTGTCTCGAATGCATTCCATAAACTCGTCCTTCAAACTACTTTTGCCAATTTGGTTTGCCTGGTCAATGTGAAGATTAAAATCCCCCATGATTATTGCATTACCCTTGTTACATGCTCCTTTAATTTCCTGATTTATACTCTGTCCATCACTATTACTATTAGGGGGCCTGTAAACTACTCCCACCAGTGTTTTCTGCCTCTTGTTATTTCTTAGCTCCATCCAGATTGATCCTATGTCCTGATTTTCTGAGCTAAGATCCTACGAACATGCAAATTAAGAGCAGGAGTAGGTAATTCGGCCCCTCGAGCCTGCTCTGCCATTTGATAAGATCATGGCTGATCTGATTGTGACCTCAACCCTACTTTCCCGTCTACCTACTATAAACTTTGACTCCCTCGTTAATCAGGAACCTATCTAACTCAGCCTTAAAAATATTCAATGACCCTGCCTCCACCGCTCTCTGGGGTAGGGAGTTCCACAGACTCACGACCCTCTGAGAGAAAAAATTTCTCCTCATCTCCATCTTAAATGGAAGACCCCTTATTTTTAAACTGCGGCCCCTAGTTCTTGTCTCTCCCACAAGAGGAAACATCCTCTCAGCATCTACCTCTTCAAGTCCCCTCAGGATCTTATATGTTTCAATAAGATCACTTCTCATTCTTCTAAACTCCAATGTATACAGGCCCAACTTGTCCTACCTTTCCTCATAAGATCCTTTCTCACTACTGCCTTTATCTCATCCTTTATTATCAGGGCTACCCACCCTCCTTTTCCATTTTGCCTATCTTTTCTAAAAGTCAAGTACCCTAGAATATTTAGTTCCCAACCTTGGTCACCCTGCAACCACATGGCTACTAGAATCAACCCATTTATCTCTATTTGTGCCATTAATTCATTTATTTTGATACGAATGCTTTGTGGCTCTTTCCCCAGTACTTGTGCCAGTGCCCCATGAATTGAAACCCATGCTTCCCACACCACCCTTTCAGTCACGCATTTAACCAGCTAACCTGTTTGTCCCTGTGCCGATCTGTGCGTGACTCAAGTAATAATCCAGAGATTATTACCTTTGAGGTTCTGCTTTTTAACTTGGACCCTCGCTCCTCAAACTCCCTCAGCAGAACCTCATTCCTAATTCTATTTATGTTGTTGGTTCCTACATGGACCGCGCCAACTGGATCCTCCCCCTCGTGCTTCACGTTCTTCTCCAGCCATGAGAGGTCCTTAACCCTGGCACTGGGCAGGCAACACAGCCTCGGGATTCCCGGTCACGGCTGCAGAGAACAGTATCTATCCCCCTGACTATACTATCCCCTAACACTACCACATTCCTTTTTGCTCCCCACACTTGAATGGCCTCCTGTACCACGGTGCCATGGTCAATTTGCCCATCCTCCCTGCCATCTTTGTTCTCATCCACACAGGTAGCATGTACCTTGTACCTTTTGGACTAGGCAAAGACTGAGGCTTCTCCGCCATTGCATCTGGGGTCCCCTTACCTTCCTGACTCGCAGTCACATCCTCCGTCCCTGACCACTAACCAAATCAAAACCACTACCTAACCTAAGGGGTGTGACTGCCCCCTGGCTCAAAGAGTCCGGGTAACTCTCCCTCTCCCTGATGTATTGTAATGTCTGCACCTTGGACTCCAGCTCAACAACTCTTAGCTGAAGTTCCTCAAGTTGCAGACACTTACTGCAGATGTGGTTGCCTGGGATCATGCTGCTCTCCACAAATTCCCACATGTTGCAGTTACAGCACACCACCTGCACTGCCATCTCTATCTAACCTTGTTTTAATTATTTGCTTAAAGTTTAGATGTAATTAATTCACTTGGTTTATTTTTAATTATTTTAAAAATTAATTTATCTAGTTTAAGTTATGAATTTAATAAAGTATTGACAAGTGTTAAGTTCCTAGTTTAAACCACTCCCCTAGCTTAGAGAACAAAAAAAATGTATTACTCACCAACCAGTGACCAACCTGCTCTCCTCTAATGTCACTTTTTCAAACTTCTGCCTGTGTTTGAGTTGTTCTCAGCTTTGTGTCCCCGCTCTGCTCTCGGTCGCTGGTCCCGCTCCTTCTGTTCTCGGGCCTCCTCTCTCGCTCTTTTGATTCCCAATAACCACTAAAAACACTAACCAATGCACTAAATACTTTCTGACTTACCCTCGGCGCTCCTCCTTGCCTTGTTCCAATTCCTCGTACGGCTCGCTCTATGCTTCGATCAGTCTTAGTCTATAGTTCTTTGGTTTAAATCACTTAGCACCTCCTTCCCCCTCTGCACCTAATTCCCACACTCACCAAATTCCCAGTTGAATGTCCTCACTCTGTTAGCGCTTCACTCTGTCAGAGGTTCACTCTCTGTCTTTCCCAACTTCTATGCTTAAGTTCTGTGCTTGTGCGAGATGTTGTCAAGCAATTGAATATGCTTGATTTCTATTTAGTCATTACTAAGAACATGTACGGGTTAGATGTAGGATGAATCTGCTTCTACACTGAGATTTCAATCTCAGGGCAATTCCCACCCCACCACTACTGTAACAGTGTGATATTTTTGTTACCCACAGCCTCCCTGAGTGACAATTTGTGCAATTTTTCACTGTGGACACATGCACATTAGCGAAAAGATTGAGACTAACCCAAACAAGTTTATAGAGGCCTCACAGCCGACAGAGAAACAGGAGACTTTCATCAACAAAAGCAAAACACCGTGGATGGTGGAAATCTGAAGTAAAAAATGAAAATGCTAGAAACACTCAGCAGGTCAGGCAGCATCACTGGAGAGAAACCTTAACTCTGTTTCTCTCTCCACAGATGCTGCCTGAGCTGCTGAGTGTTACCAGCATTTTTGTTTTTTATAAGGGTGAAGAGGGGGGAGAGGAGCCCGTGTGGTTCATAAACACCGGCATGGACCAGCTGGGCCGAATGGCCTGTTCCTGTGCTGTATATATCATGTAATCCTATGAGGAGACTTTCATCTATTAATCTGCGCTGGATTCGAATTAAGTCCCATGGATGAAAATAGAATGTTCTTGCCTACTGCTCCACACAGTCCCTGGAACTCAGTATCCCTTTGTTGGGACTCAAGCTTTCAATTACTTGGGCTATTGGGTAGGGATGAATGCAAAGATTTGGACATCTTCAGCATTTGAAGCCGAATGTGCACAAATTTAACCAAATTCACTGCATGTTCTTAAGTGTGGAGATGCCGGTGATGGACTGGGGTTGACAAATGTAAACAATCTTACAACACCAGGTTATAGTCCAACAATTTTATTTTAAAATCACAAGCTTTCGGAGATTATCCCCCTCGTCAGATAATCTCCGAAAGCTTGTGATTTTAAAATAAAATTGTTGGACTATAACCTGGTGTTGTAAGATTGTCTACATTTGTTCTTAAGTGGGCAGAGAAATCCTCGTCCAAACCTGAATGGACTGAATTTGGTGCAAAGTTTTGCTTTTTCCTAATTAAAGCCATCAAGGCAAAACAAAAGAAACAAGAGAGAATCAAACACTGGCAACAGAAAGCAAAAGTACATTAAAATAGAATATACGTGAGAACCAGGCTGAATATAGAAAGTTCAGAGGGGAAGTGAAAAAGGAAATAAAAGGGGCAAAAAGAGAGTGTGAGAATAGACTGGCAGCCAACATAAAAGGGAATCCAAAAGTCTTCTATAGGCATGTAAACAGTAAATGGGTAGTAAGAGGAAGGGTGGGGCCGATCAGGGATCAAAAAGGAGACCTACTCATGGAGGCAGAGGGCATGGCCGAACTACTAAATAAGTATTTTGCATCTGTCTTTAGCAAGAAAGAAGATGCTGCCAGAGTCTCAGTAAAGGAAGATGTAGTTGAGATACTGGATGGGCTAATAATTGATAAAGAGGAGATACAAGAAAGGCTAGCTGTACTTAAAGTGGAAAAGTCACCTGGTCCAGATGGGATGCATCCTAGGTTGCTGAGGGAAGTAAGGATGGTAATTGCAGAGGTATTGGCCATAATCTTCCAAACATCCTTAGATACAGGGGTGGTGCCAGAGGACTGGAAAATTGCAAATGTTATACCCTTGTTCAAAGAAGAGTGTAAGGATAAACCCAGCAATTACAGGCCTGTCAGTTTAACCTCGTTGGTGGGGAAACTTGTAGAAATGATAATCCGGGCAGAATTAGCAGTCACTTGGACAAGTGTGGGTTGAATAGGGAAAGCCAGCACGGATTTGTTAAAGGCAAATCATGTTTAACTAACTTGATAAGAGTTTTTTTGACGAGGTAACAGAAAGGGTCGATGCGGGCAATGTGGTTGATGTGGTGTATATGGACTTTCAAAAGGCTTTTGATAAAGTGCTACATAATAGGCTTGACTTCAAGATTGAAGCCCATGGAATACAGGGGGCAGTAGCAGCATGGATACAAAATTGGCTAAGTAAGAGGAAGCAGAGAGTAGTGGTGAACATTTATTTTTCGGACTGGAGGGAGGTGTACGGTGGTGTTCCCCAGGGGTCGGTACTAGGACCACTGCTTTTCTTGATATATATTAATGACTTGGACTTGGGTATACAGGGCACAATTTCCAAATTTGCAGATGACACGAAACTTGGAAGTGTAGTAAACAGTGAGGAGGATAGTGATAGACTTCAAGAGGATATAGACAGGCTGGTAGAATGGGGGGACACATGGCAGATGAAATTTAACGCAGAAAAATGCGAAGTGATATATTTCAGCAAGAAAAAGAGGAGAGGCAATATAAACTAGAGGGCACAACTCTAAAAGGGGTACAGGAACACAACTGGAGTATTGTGTCCAATTCTGGGCACCGCACTTTAGGAAGGATGTGAAGGCCTTAGAGAGGGTGCAGAAAAGATTTGCTCGAATGATTCCAGGGATAAGGTACTTTAGTTACATGGATAGACTAGAGAAGCTGGGATTGTTCTCCTTGGAACAGATAAGGTTGAGAGGAGATTTTTTAGAGGTATTCAAAATCATGAAGGGTCTAGACAGAATAGATAGAGAGAAACTGTTCCAATTGTCGGGTCAAGAACCAGAGGACATAGATTGAAGGTAATTGGCAAAAGAACCAAAGGTGACATGAGGAAAAACTTTTTTACGCAGTGAGTGGTTAGGATCTGGAATGCACTGTCAGAGGGGGTGGAGGTAGATTCAATCGTGGCTTTCAAAAGGGAACTGGATAAGTACTTGAAAGGAAAAGATTTGCAGGGCTATGGGGAAAGGGCAGGGGAGTGAGACTAGCTGGATTGCTCTTGCATAGAGCTGGCACAGACTCGATGGGCTGAATGGCCTCCTTCCATGCTGTAACCTTTCTATGATTCTATAAAATTTACTCACCCCATACCCTTTGTTTGCATTTCCTTGATAATTTCCCCGTATTCAGACATATGGCTGAACAAATGCTAATATTTTAATGTTTTTCATAATTAACTTGGTGTGTTCTCATCAACACATAAGAAGAGAAACAAAGAAATACAGACAAGATACAGGAGTCAACAGTCAAATTCTAATGATACTCTATTAACGCTATAAAATGAATATAAAACATTTAAATAAGATAGAAATTCAGGTGGGGGTCAATGCAGCTGTGGCGTGAGCTTGGCGGGAAAGTCACATAAGGCAAGTTTTTGTCCCTCAGGATTTCTCAGGCACATTTTGCTCCAGGGGGTATGGGCATTCCTTAGGTCCATCTCCATTACTTTAAAATCCGTCTTCAGGGGTGTTACGTTAAGTTACGTTGAGTCTACAGCATAGAAACAGGCCATTGAGCATAACTGGTCTACGCCGACGTTTATGCTCCACACGAGCCTCCTCCCTCCCTACTTCATCCAACCCTATCAGCATACCCTTCTATTCCTTTCTCCCTCGTGTGTTTATCTAGCTTCCCTTTGCCTCAACTACTCATTGTGGTAGCCCATTCCACATTCTTACCACTCTATGGGTAAAGAAGTTTCTCTTGAATTGCCTATTGGATTTACTAATGACTATCTTATATTTATGACCTCTAGTTTTGGACTCCCCCACAAGTAGAATCATTTTCTCTACGTGCACCCTATCAAACCCTTTCATTATCTTAAAGACCTCTATCGGGTCACTCCTCACATCCTTTTCTTTTCTAGAGAAAAGAGGACCAGCCTGTTCAGCCTTTCCTAATAAGCATATCCTCTCAGTTCCGGTATCATCCTTGTGAATCTTCTTTGCACCTTATCCTTTTTTGTAAAATGAACACCAGAACTGTTCACAGTACTCCAAATGTGGTCTAATCAAGGTTCTATACAAATTTAACTTAAATTCTCTGCTTTTCAAGTCTATCCCTTATTATGTTATGATCGCTATTGCCTAAATGTCCCCCCACGCTTATTTCTCTTATCTGCTCTGATTCATTTCCCGTTATTAAATCCACCAGTGATTCTTCTCTTGTTGGGCTTCTCATATACTGGGTAAGAAAGGAATCATGTACCCACTGTAAAAACTCCATTCCCCTTTCTCCACCTTTTGCCAGTTTATTTGGGAGTAATTGAAATCTGTCATGATTATTATTCAATATTTTTTACTCATTTCACCAATTTGCCTACATATTTCTTCCTCCACTTCCCTTCCACTATTAGGTGGTCTGTAGAATATACTAAATAATGTGATCGATCCCTTCTTATCCTTTGTCTCAATCCATATGGATTCTGTTTCTACCTTAATATTAAGTCCGGTTTTTCTATTGCCATTATGCATATTGAGGAGTTCCAAGGCTACCTTGGGAATTCTGCCCAGCTCGGTCCTGATAGGTTCAGGGGATCCTACATCTGCTGAGAGCAGGCATGGGTCCTGTTCTGGGCCTTCTGAAGGCCCCAAAACTGCAGTAGAGATTGCTAAAAAGTGAGAAGTGAATGTTCAAAAACTTTTTTGACATCCGCAGGCCCATTTTGGACCTCAGGTGCCCCCTTTCAGAACAGCAGGGTGCCACTCTAACTTACGCTAATGTTGCACCACTACAGGGGCAGATGCCTGCTTTGAATATTTAAATGACTCCGTCTTCAGGATTTGGGATGAGTCAACGGCAGGGCACAGCAGCAGTATTGCCTTCCACCTTCCACTCCCTTAAATAGATCCATGGAATTTTTAAGCTAATATCTTTATTTTAAGTCCCCAAATGATGAGAAATTATTCATTTTGCCCCTCTTCTCCTGAATCACTATGTCCTGCTGGAGTAAGGTTCAATAAATGCTAGCAGCCCCCAGTACTTCGCACAACTGCTCGAGGGTAATCTTATCCTAACCCCCTCCCCCCCCCCCCCCCAGTGATAATGGGGCGGGTTTGGGTGGGACACCCTTTTTACCTCCATCAGAGCTCTCATCCTTCATATGTGAATCTATACAATGAATGCTATTCCATTTTAGGGGGCATCACAGACAAGCTCGATCTTGCCATCACCCTTCAACATGGGACACTGGAATGTGCTCAGGAGCAGGAACCAAAGCCTTGAGGTGGAGAAGCAAGCACAGCTACTATGGCTATGACCATCTAACTCAGTGCAGATTGAGAATCAAACCAGGGACCTTCATGATGTACACTGTTCAGTATCACACTGTACATTAAGTTTACAGATCATCAGAGAAGCCAATTGCACTATTATTCATACTGAATATGCTCACTGATTTCCAAATCAAATGATTGCATTCAATGTTGTAAAATATGTATGGCCTTAAGACAGCAGCCTCATAGCATTATCAGGCAGGCTGGCCTGTGGTAAGACAGCAGCACATGCTTACGTGTTAACCCTGCAGCATACGCAAGAGTTCTTTGCAAGGAAGTAGTATTGCAGGACTTGGGCAGGCAATAGTGCTTGAAAAGTATTAATCACACTGATGGGGAGGTGAGAGGAATTAAAATTATGATATGAGCGTGATTGAATGTACCACTTCAATCAAATACTTTACAATTGCCTCCAGTTGTTTGTGAGGTGGAACTACATGAGCACTGCAGGATTCAAAGCTCTGACTGAAAGCTGGCACAAGATAAAACACAAGGTCCAAGAAATAACAACATTAGGAAATAAAACATTACGGAATGAAGTCCAGAGCTATGAATCATGCCATTAAAGGTTCACAACATCCAAAACTAAGTTTGTTGTGCTTTGTGTAATTCGTATGGATTATTGAATAAAGTACGTACGAGTTGAACTGAGTAAACATACAGGCCCCGATATTGTGTGGTGTTTTTGGCTTTCACTGGTCAGCAAATTGGGGCGGAGGCCATCTCCACTAGTTCCTGTCCCATGAATGATGTGCTCGAATTCCTGATTGCATTTGGGGCCTTCCTGCAATTCACATGCCAAATCCCCACACAACTGACTTAAATTTCTTTATACAAGGGTCACTGCAACTGGCACCCCGAATTTCCAGAAGCACAATCCAGAAGTAGAACAGGAATTGTAAGGCCCTCCTGTTGCCAGGATCAGCTGAGACTGGCTGAAGGGACAAACCTTTTAGCCTGAAAGTTGATAAAACTTTCCCTCCCGATTGCTCGAGCTGGAAACAGGTTTTATCGGTGATTTTGTTTTTGCCCTCTGACAGCGCTAGACTCGCCTCTGACCGCTGGTCGAATGGTGAGACCCCTGAGAGTTTACTTCCCCCACCCACAGTGAGAATTTCTAAAAGCAGGTATAGCATTCCCAACAGGCATACCGTTGCTTCCCATTATAATAGAGGAGAAGGAAGAGCAAGATAGGATAGAGGATATGAAAGTGAGGCATTTTGAGGAGGGTGCGTCTTTTAGGATATTAGCCTCACCCAGAAAATATATAGGCAACGTGAGTCCTATGAAGGGCTTAGTGAAGAGCTCTGTGTTAGAAGAGTGCACTTCACCAAAGCAACAATAGGAGAGTTGTGCCAGCTATTACACGAGGACTTGTAACCACGGTTTTGTGCCTGAACAGATGTTTGTGGTTATTAAGGCCATGACCGCACTCAACTTTTATGGAATTAAATTAATTTTGGGCAACTACAGAAGAATTTGTGCAATATCGGCTAGGGTACTGTCCGGGCATATAGTCCTCAGGAGACTGACTGAGCTGAGGAATTCAGATGGGTTTCGATGACAATCCAGCAGCTTTCATGGTCATTTTCTGGTGCTTCCCAAAAATTACACGATTCTTGAACTCAGGACCAAGTACCATGATCACTAGGCAACCATTATATATACGCCCGAAATTTCCTCAGCTGTTCTCCCAAATCTCCCACTGTAACTCCGGCAAAATAGTGACAGATACCCCGGAGAAATGGTCGTATATACAATTTAGCAACATAGGAGGTGATTTGCATCTACCCGCCTGTTGTTGCCCAGGGTACCTAAGGCTTTCCTCCAGGCAGTAGGCAATTAAAATCTCCCAGGTCTCTTAACTGCCCTGGACCCGACTGCAATATTTAATAGAAGGCCTGAGTAGGAAAAGGCAGTCAGTTTCCCGCCAGGCCAGCCCAGCGCGGGACTGGATCGGGGGTTGGGGGGGGGGGCACCAATGAGGCCCATAAAGGTAAATTTCAAATTTTATTTAATTTCACCGTGGGGCCAGTAGATCAGGACCCCACAAGGAAATTTGAGGCCTCTTTTCTGAGTAAGCAGAAAAGCTTATGTGAATCCAATTTGTCTAAACCTTTCATAATTTAAAGCACTATCATATCCCCGCTCAGTCTTCCATCTTCAAGCATTTGAAAAATGCCCCTGAGGACTAGTAAAGTCTAGATAAGAAAATGTACTTCGGTGCAGTACTGAGGGAATGTTGTATTGTTGAGGTGCCGTCTTTCAGATGAGATTTTAAACTGAAGCCCTGTCTGCCTTTTCAGGTGAGTGTAAAAGACCCCATGGCACCTTTTGATGAAAAGCATTGAGTTCTCCTGGCATCTGGCCTATCCCCCACTCAACGTAGAATCATTGAATGGTTACAGAAGGAAGCCATTCGGCCCATCGAGCCCATGCCAGCTCTTTGCAAGAGCAATCTAATTAGTCCTGTTCCTCTGCTCTTTCCCTGTAGCGCTGCAAATTTTTTCCCTTCAAATATTTATCCAATTCCTTTTTGAAAGCCATGATTGAATCTGCTTCCACCACCCTTTCAGGCAATGCATTCCAGATCATAACTACTCGCTGCATATAAAAGTTTTTCCTCATGTCACCTTTGGTTTTTTTGCCAATCACCTTAAATCTGTGTCCTTTGGTTCTCGGCCCTTCAGCCAATGGGAACAGTTTCTCTTTATTTACTTTATCTAAACCGTTCATGATTTTGAACACTTCTATCAAATCTCCTCTTAAGCATCTCTGCTCTTAGAAGAACAACCCCAAAAGTGAAACAGATTAACTGGTTATTCATTTTACTTAAGGGAATGGTTCTTGAATGTGTTGGGCTGCTGAGATTGGCTGCCACGTTTGCCTATGTAACAACAGTGACTACACTTCAAAAGTAATTCATTGGCTGTGGAAGTGCTTAGGAACATCCTAAAGTTGTCAAGGGTGCTATATGAATGCAAGTTCTTTCTCTTTCTTTCTTTAAATGCTGGAAATCTAAAGTAAAAACAAAAAAATGCTGGAAAACACAGTGGTCCAGTCAGCATCTGAAAGAGAAAAGATATTTTGGCTGAAGACCTTTCAGAGGAAGGCTTACACCCATATTTATTATACCAGAAATATCTCTCTGGTGTAAAATGAAACATCAACTTCTAGCTTCTAGAACTGACTTCTATTCTTTCAGTTTTTGAGTAAATAAAATGGATCAAGAAATCAGCAAATGGCTATCATTTTATATCATCCAGTAGAACATACCCACTTGTTCAGATCAAAGAGATGAGCCTGTGGTTTAGCATTTTCACTGAACAAATGTTTCTTTTTTTCCAGGTTCCCCAGTTTTCCACTTACCTCCCCCTCAATCCAGCACACAGACGTGCACAAAGGCTAATGAGACAAAACAAAATGATGATTTTAATTCATACCACATGTGTGGTTTGGGAACTGTGGAGGATGTTTTTCATAGCTCTGCAACTGTGGTATGTAAAAAAAAAACCTTTGTTTAAAATTTCTATTTTAAACATATGGCACACATAGAATAGGTCATGGTCAGCGATGAAATCAGATAAATATTTCCGCTTGGGAGACTGATCAAAACTGATTTGTGACTGCTGCTTTTGAGTGATCGTGGCAGATTTCCTCTTCCTATGCCCAGGGCTATTGGATCACGTGGGCACAACCAATACAGGAAAATTGGACAGGGAGGAATGCATGCCCCTAACAGAGCCTGCCCAATTTTCCATCCATTAATTTAATTTCTGCAGCTACAGAAATGGCCACCAGTCTCTGCACCCTCTGGCTGCTATCCAAAAAACAGCAAACTGGTGGCCTCCGATCACTTCCCTGAAAAAGTGGCCCTTCCTCTGAGTCTTCTCCTCTCTGATCCTCCTGTTGGAGGGGGGTTGAGCACAGGGCCTAAGGCCCACATCTTCTGAGCACCTCTCAAAATGGGCGACCTTTCCCTATAGCAATCGAAGAGGAAAATGAGATGGGAGGCCTGGCAACACCCCCACCCACCTCATTAACACGGCTCCTCTTACCCTGCATGTTAAAGTAGAACGAGTCAGAAGAGTGATGGAATACTTACCATTCGCTTAGAAGGGGGCAGTCACAACAACATTCAAGAACCATTCAGGACAGAGAAATCTATTTTGTCAGCGTCCCTTTCCCTAAACTCAATATCCACCACCTATATCACCAGCGCACTAAGGCTGCAGTTTGTACAATCTACAGAATGCATTGCATCAATTCACCAAGGGAGGGAAACATTGCAGGATGGTGGAGGCGGGGGCGGTCTGTCGATCGCAGCAGAAGATGTGCTTGGGGGGCCGGGAGGAAGCACTCCTGCTCCTCCTGCAGTGCTAGAAAAGCACTTACTTGCTGGATCCAGATGTTCCCTCCTCCCTTTAGCTGCTGGGTTTCCCGAGCCCTAGGAAACCCAGTCCCCAGCCATTAAATTTAAATGGCTGTCAAAATATCAAGAACAGAGCCGCATTAACATATTATAATGACAGACCCGCATTTCCAGAGCGCGTTACTCGGAGGCCCCAAACCCATCGCGATTAAAACAGAATTAGGTGCGTTCGCAGCGGGTTGGGGTCGGATTTCACATATTTGCTGATTTTAAACATCCCCCCAACCCTCTCCCGCCCGTCGTGGGGGAGCTAAAATTACCCCCATACAATCATAGAATCATACTGTACAGAAGAAGGCCGTTCGGCCCATCATGCCTGTGCCGGCTCGTTGAAAGAGCTATTCAATTAGTCCCACTCCCCTGCTCTTACCCCGAAAAGACATCAGATGCCATTAGAAAACAGCTGCCATTTGGCCTAAGAGTTTCCTATGAAAGTCAGTCTGGTTCGGGAGCTACTGGTTCCACTCACAGCATATCATTTTCTAAAATGTAACTGCTTTTATGTTGATACTCTTAACCGATTAATAAACATTTTAAAGCAACTCTTTAAGTCTATCAAGATTGGGATGCACGTGCATCCATAAATCAAAGTCTTGAGCACATAATTTAGGCTGACACTTCAACACTGTACTGTTGGACATGCCATCTTTCAGATGAGATGTTAAATCAAAGTTCTGTCTGACCTTTCAGATGGACGTTAAAAATCCCACGGCATTATTAAGATATGAGCAGGGGAGTTCCCCTGGTGTCCTGGACAATATTTATCCCTCAGCTGACATCACCAAAACAGAATAACTGGTCATTTATCTCATTGCTGCTTGTGGGACTTTGCTGTGTGGAAATTGGCTGCTGTGTTTGTCTTGAAAGCAATGAGCACACATCAAAAGTAAGTAATTGGCTGTATTGTGCTTCGAGACACCCAGAGGATGTGAAAGGCGGTATATAAATACAAGTTTGAAGAAGAACAGGGCAGTTTTTCCGGTGCGCTGGTCAACGTTTATCCCTCCACCAACACCTGAAACAGATGATCCGGTCATTTATTTCATTGTTGTTTGTGGGACTTTGTTGTGCGCAAATTGGCTGCCTTGTTTCCTGCATTATAACAACAGCTACATTACAAAGAAAAATACTTAATTGGTTGTAAAGAGCTTTTTGACATCCTCAGGTTGTGAAAAGCGCTATAGAAATGCAAGTTCTTTCTTTTCTTTCTTTCTTAAATTGGAGCTTGCAGAGATCATTTAATGGTTGGGTCACTTATTTCTTTTACAGTTCCCCAAGTCCCTCCTCTTGTACATTTTCCATTGGCCAGAAATTGATGACTGAAACTGTATTTGGAAAATGATGAAGGAGAATGGTTATGTCTGATGTTCCCCAGAGGTTGGTACTAGGACCGCTGCTTGTTTTTGATATATATTAATGACGTGGACCTGGGTGTACAGGGCACAATTTCCAACTTTGCACATGACACAAAACTTAGAAGTGTAGTGAACAATGAGGAGGATAGTGATAGACTTCAAGAGGACATAGACAGGCTGGTGGAATGGGCGGACACGTGGCAGATGAAAGGAGTGTGAAGTGATACATTTTGGCAGGAAGAACAAGGAGAGGCAATATAAACTAAACAGTACAATTCTAAAGGGGGTGCAGGAACAGAGAGACCTGGGGGTATATGTGCACAAATCTTTTTGGCAGGACAGATTGAGAAAGTGGTTTAAAAAGCGTACGGGATCCTGGGCTTTATAAATAGAGGCATAGAGTACAAAAGCAAGGAAGTTATGTTGAACCTTTATAAAACACTGGTTCGGTCACAACTGGAGTATTATGTCCAATTCTGGGCACCGCACTTTAGGAAGAATGTGAACACCTTAGAGAGAGTGCAGAAAAGATTTACTAGAATGGTTCCAGAGATGAGGGACTTCAGTTACATGGATAGTCTGGAGAAGCTGGGGTTGTTCTCCTTAGAGCAGAGAAGGTTGAGAGGAAATTTGATAGAAGTGTTTAAAATTATGATGGGTTTAGATAAAGTAAATAAAGAGAAACTGTTCTCATTGGTGGAAGGGTCGAGAACTAGAGGACACAGATTTAAGGTGATTGGCAAAAGAATCAAAGGCGACATGAGGATAAACTTTTTTGCGCAGTGTGTAGTTATGATCTGGAATGCCTCGCCTGAAAGGGTGGTGGATGCAGATTCAATCATGGCTTTCAAAAAGGAATTGGATAAATGTTTGATGAGAAAAAATTTGAGGGCTGCAGGGAAAGAGCCAGGGAATGGGACTAACTGGATTGCTCTTACAAAGAGCCCGCTCGGGCTCGATGGGCCGAATGGCCTCCTTCTGTGCTGTAACGATTCAATGAGTCTATAAAATTTCTATCGAACAAATAAGAATTTGGGGACATAGCTTTGGTTTGTTTTAATGGTATTTATTTTTATTGAATGTGCAATTCTACCTTTCCAGTGGTTCAGTGGGTAAATGCATTGCCTTTAACCATCCATCCTAGGAAGATCACAGGTTTGATTCAAGGTCTATACTGAGTTATCTGGGGCACCAGTTGGCTTGCTTTAACTGTATAGTTGTCAACCATTCACATTTTGTGTGAGCATCAGCTGTTTCAGTAGTCACTTACAATTCGTGGGGCCCTTTAAGTGATTGTGAACTTCAAATCGCCCAAAAAAACCTGGTGCGAAATATCTCTTCTGTACATGCACAATATTTCAGCACATCTGGAGAAGAGCCATTTTGAGAATGGTATTGCAGGAAATTTAATCATTCCTCTGAGCCCCACACAAACTGGAGCTGGAAACATTTCCAGGTATGCAGGTTGCTGGATATATCTATATCTAACTTATAGCATTCATCACAATTTTAAATAAAAGCCTTTTAGACTTTTTTTTGCATTGTGAAATGCTTTGCTGTACTGAGGGAATGCTGTACTGTCAGAGGTGCTGTCTCAGAAGGTTGTGGGTTCAGGCCTACCTCCACAACATAATGTAGGCTGACACTTCAGTATTGAGGGAGTGCTGTATTGTTGGAGGTATCATCTTTTGGATAGGATGTCAAAGGTCCCTTGACACTATTTCAAAAGTAAGGAGTTTGCACACTGTCCTGGTAACATTCCGCCTTCAACAGACACCAAAGAAAAATAGATTAACTTGGTCGCTCATCTCATTGTTGCTTGTGGGACATTGTTGCGTGAAAAATGGCTGCCTACACAACAACAGTGGCCACACTTCAAAGTAATTCATTGTATATGAAGCACTTTGGAGTATTTCTGAGAGGTGTAATAAGGTGTTATATAAATTTTCCTCCATTCTTTCCACATCCAATTAGCTTGCCAACAGTCAGGCCTGAATTATCCAATCAATGTTATTGCAAGGCCAGCAGTTAAGTGGGTTACCACCAGCATTAATATAACACCAATTATAAAATCCACACTTTGTTGTCTAAGCTCACACATGAAAAAGGGTCACTTGGGTGAGGTACCACAGAGAGAACCACCAGTGCCTATGAAACTGCAGCATGGCAAGAATCAATGCCATCAGGAGAGAAAGAGGAATAAATGGCTCCTGCCATCATATCAGAGTGCTCACTTTTATCCTTTTTTATTTTTGAAAGCAAGGAGATGGACAGTATAGGAATTAACACAAAAAGTAAACCAAATCACGTTTTGTTTCTATTTCTTGTACTTAACTTTTCTAATACTTGTTAAATCCGCTGCATAAGATAATTCGCATTGAAATAACAATGCTTAAAAGTTAATTATTTTAATAACTATTTTTTAAAAAATCAGCAATACATTACAACAGGAAAGGTTTAATTAAATACAGTGCCTTAAAACTAAACCAAATCTGAAATATAGCAACTTTAAAAACTCTGAACTGTTAATTAGTTGAATACTCCAGGGGCCATATTTTCTGGCACACTAGCTAAGAAGAGGGCTGAAAATAATGGCAGCCTGCACTGTGCAGCCTATTATCAGAAGTCATTTCCGCTGAATTTTAAGACAGGACACAACACCTGAGATAAGCTATTTTTTAATAAATTTATTCTTACTGTCAGCTAAGCCGTAAAAATGCAAATTTACAGAAACAAAGCAATTTACATTTTAAATGATCCACCATTCTTCCCCAACTAATTTAACAATTTCCTTCATTTTTCATCACCATAAAAAGGTCATTTCATCTGAATTTCAAATAATAGGTTTTTTATTGGAATCTTTTTCTCACAGCGTGGAGGAAAAATACACCTTTGCGAGGTTCAGTTACATTTCAACACACTATATACATTAATAAGCCCCGAAAGCCAGATAATCATGATAGACAATCTCACGCAAGGAACTTCCGCGGGGGTTCCCTCCGATTGGCCGCTGTAACTTTGCCAGAAGATTGCCAGAGATCTATCTGGGTATTATTATGGCGGCCAAACAGGAGAAGCTCCAAGGAAATTTCCCACGTTCATTTTCAGCTTTATGTTCTGAGTCTGATGACTCTGCCCGGACCCCCAGGGTCAGAGTTGGGACCATTGTTCTTCTCAATATATATATATAAATGATTTGGACCTGAATATAGGAGGCACAATGTTAAAATTTTCAGATGACTCAAAAATAGGGAGCATGTGAAGAGGATTATAAGCAACTTCAGGAGAGCACAGACAAAAATCTGCCGTGTGGCACAAGTTAACAAAACTGCTGAGAATTGCCTAGCTCAGACCTCTACAACCACAATGGCATCTTAGAAACTTGGGCACAAGACTGCGAGCTGCTCTATATAGCTCCCAGCCTGGTTTCTGGCTGTTCCAATTAGGGTTGCCCAAACAACAGCAAAGGAGTGCTATAACAGGGCACGTGCCTCTATCATTGAGAGGACCATCAAAGTCTTAAAGAGGCACTGTCTTCAAAGGTCCTGATAGACTCTGAGTATGTTTCATGTGCCATGCATAGCCACAGCCTGCTATGCCCTGCATAACTTTGGCATCCAAAAAGACCTAAACATGTACATTCCAGGGGAGGTGGCCCTAGCTGTATTGGAAACGGAAGTACATTGAGGAGAGCATTAGGACAGTCACTCAGAGGATACTTCAATGACTGTTGCAAGGGCATCAGCGCACAACTGATCGCTGAAGTCTTGTCTTCTATTTAGCACAGTCAATCTTTGTCACTATTGCCTTAACTCCTTCTCCTCTACCTTCAAATAAAGGACAAATCCTTCAATCCAGTACCCATCTAATACATCACATCATATCTGACCTCTTTGTTCCTACCTGATGATGCCAATAATAATCATCTGATTGATGAATCAGCACAAAATAAGTGCCTCCTTTCCTGTATAACTATAATCTCCATGAATAACAAAGTACAACATAAATACATATTCTCCTTTAATAAATCAAACTCCAAAGTGAACAGAAGTCAGCCTATTTTTTTCAAACACTCTGCTTCCTTTGGGTGGCCACATTTGTCTTTCTTTTTCCTGGTGCTTCTCCTAAGTACAAACTGAGAGTCAGTATGATGGGAGGTGGTTTAGCTGCTCTTGTGGTACAAGAGGCTCCTGAGACTGAAGTCGCCCTCCCCTCATGGCAGTTTGCTCCTAAGAAGGGTCCGCTATGGGTTGATCTCTGAAACTTGTGCCTGGGCAACCTGGTGTCACCTCTTACATGATGCATGAAGGGATAGGCCAGATGCCTGGTTTGTGCTGTTTTCCTCTTGCAAATTGACTCCTGCAGGCACCACTCTATGAGCCCTGGGTCTGTGTGTCCACTGATCACTGGGATGGCTCGTCTATTGGCATCTACCAAAGCTTGAAAGCCCTGATAGACAGCTGCCTGTAGCCCAGTCCCAATTCTCTGAAAGCCGGTGCACATGGTTCTACATAGAATTACATAGAATGTACAGCACAGAAATAGGTCATTCAGCCCAACAGGTCCATGCCAGTGTTTGTGCTGCACAAAAGCTGCCTCCCATCCTTCTTCATCTAACCCCATCAACATGTCCTTCTATTCCTTTCTCCCTCATGTGTTTATCTAGCTTCCCCTTCAATGCATCTATGCTATTCACCTCAACTACTCCTTGTGGTAGTGAGTTCCACATTCTACCCGCTCTCTGGATAAAGAAATTTCTCCTGAATCCCCGATTGGATTTATTAGTGACTATCTTATATTTATGGCCCCTAATTCTGGTCTTCCCCCCAAGTGGAAACATCTTCTCTACGTCTACTCTATCAGGTCACCCCTCAATCTTCTCTTTTCTAGAGAAAAGAGCCCCAGCCTGTGTGGTCCAAGTGTGGTCTAACTAAGGTTCTATACAAGTTTATCATAAATTGTCTGCTTTTCAATTCTATCCCTCAGGCAATGCACCTCAGTGCTTTGTTTGTTTTTTGTTATGGCCTTATTAACCTGCATCGCTACTTTTAGTGATTTGTGTATCTGTATCCCCAGATCCCTCTGCTCCTCTACTGCATTTAGACTCTTATTATCTAAGCAGTATGTGGCCCCCTTATTCTTCCTACCAAAGTGTAATACCTCACACTTATCTGTATTGAAATTCATTTGTCAATTACATGCCCATTCTGCAAATTTATTAATGTCTTCCTGTATTTTGTTACAGTCCTCCTCAGTATTAACTATACCCCCCAATTTGGTGTTGTCTGAAAATTTTGAAATTGTACTTCCAATTCTCGAATACAAACCATTCATGTAAATGGTGAACAACAGTGGTCCCAGCACTGATCCTTGTGGAACACCACTTCCCACCTTTTGCCAGTCTGAGTAATTACCTTTAATCCCTAATAAAAACAGAAAAAGCTGGAAAAGCTCAGCAAGAGAGGCAGCATCTGTGGAGAAGGAAACAGAGTTAAAGTTTCAGGTCGAAGACCTTTCATCAGAACTTCAACCTGAAACATTAACTCTGTTTCTTTCTCCACAGATGCCGCCTCACTTGCTGAGCTTTACTAGCATTTTCTGTTTTTATTTCAGATTTCCAGCATCTGCAGTATTTTGCTTTTGTTTTACCTTTAACCCCTACTCTCTGTTTTCTGTTTTGTAGCCAACTTGCTACTTGTCCCCTGACTCCACGTGCTCTGACCTCAGTCATGAGTCTATTATATGCTACCTTATCGAAGGCCTTTTGAAAATCCAAATATATTACATCCACTACATTACCCTTGTCTATCTTTTCTGTTACTTCTTCAAGAAATTCAACAAGGTTGGTCAAGCATGACCTTCCCTTTTGAAATCCGTGCTGACTGTTCATCATTAACTGGACCAGCCATATAAATACTGTGGCTACAAGAGCAGGTCAGAGGCTGAGTATTCTGCGGCAAGTGACTCACCTCCTGACTCCCCAAAGCCTTTCCACCATCTACAAGGCACAAGTCAGGAGTGTGATGGAATACTCTCCACTTGCCTGGATGAGTGCAGCTCCAACAACACTGAAGAAGCTCAACACCATCCAGGACAAAGCAGCCCGCTTGATTGGCACCCCATCCACCACCCTAAACATTCACTCCCTTCACCACCGGCGCACTGTGGCTGCAGTGTATACCATCCACAGGATGCACTGCAGCAACTCGCCAAGGCTTCTTCGACAGCACCTCCCAAACCCACGACCTCTACCACCTAGAAGGACAAGAGCAGCAGGCACATGGGAACAACACCACCTGCACGTTCCCCTCCAAGTCACACACCATCCCATCTTGGAAATATATCGCCGTTCCTTCATCGTCACTGGGTCAAAATCCTGGAACTCCCTTCCTAACAGCACTGTGGGAGAACCTTCACCACACGGACTGCAGTGGTTCAAGGAGGCTGCTCACCATCACCTTCTCAAGGGCAATTAGGGATGGGCAATAAATGCTGGCCTTGCCAGCAACGCCCACATCCAATGAACAAATAAAAAAAAAATTATATTTTCAGCTTCTCAATGTTTTTCTATTACATCTTTGAGTAAGGATTCCATTTTCATTCCTACCACTGACATGAAGCTAATTGGTCTATAGTTCCCTGGAATTGTTCTATCTCCCTTTTTAAATATAGGAGTCACATTAGCTGTCCTCCAGTCCTCTGGCACTATTCTCTTTTCTAATGAATTTTTATATATATGTAGTAGTGCCTCTGCTATCTCTTCCCTAACTTCTTTTAATATGCGTGGATGGAATCCATCTGGACTAGGGGTTCTATTCACTCTAAGTTTGATTACTTTATCAATTATCTCCCCCCTTTCTATCTTAAATGTCTTTATATCTTTTTTGCTCTCTTCTTCTAATGTCATGCCCACCATGTTAGTCTCCCTGGTAATTAATTAGGCAAAGTCATTATTTAATATTCTGCTATTTCGTTATCATTACCTGTGGGATTATCGTGTGTGTCCCTTAGTGGCCCTATCCCTATCCTGATTGTTCTTTTGTTATTTATGTGTCTTTAGAATACTTTACTATTTCTTTTGATATTCCTTGATAATTTAATTCCGTAGTTTCTTTTTGCCTTCCTAATTGTCTTTTTAACTTCTTTCCTAACCTTTTCATATTCCCTTTTGTCATCCTCCCTTTGTTGTCCATGTACTTAATGGATGCCTTTTTCTTTAATTTCAATTTTGCCCTTATTTCTTTATTCACCCATGGTGTATCATTACTGGTGAGTTTGTTCTTGCTTTTTAGTGGAATATATTTCTCCTGGACTCTATTGATCACCGTTTTAAATGTTTCCCACTGCTGTTCTATTTCTTTGTTTACCAGTAAATTTTTCCAGTTTATTTTCCCTAGTTCCATTCTCATCTGCTGAAAATCAGCTTTTTCCAATTTATTACTTTGGTCTTTGTCCTACTTATGTCCTTCTCAACCTTTATCTTAGATCTTTTTATGTTGTGATCGCTGTTGCCTAAATGTTCCCTACCCTTACTTCTCTTATCTGTTCTGGTTCATTTCCCATTACTGGATCCAGCAGTGTTTCCTCTCTTGTTGGGCCTTTTACATACTGGGTAAGAAAGGAATCCTGCACACATTGTAAAAACTCCATTTCCTGCACCCCTTTACCTACCTCTTCTTGCCAGTTTATTTGAGGATAGTTAAAATCTCCAATGATTATTATTCTATGTCCTTTACTCATTTCACATATATGTTTATATATTTCTTCCAACATCTCCGTTCCACTCAGGTGGTCTATACTATACCCCTATTAGCGTGATCGATCCCTTCTTATCTTTTATTTCAATCCATATGGATTCTGTTTCTTTCCTTCTGTTAGTTATGTTCCTTTTTTCTACTGCCATTAAGTTATCTCTAATTAGTACAGCTACTGCACCCTGCCCCTCTTGTTCCTTCCCTATCCTTTCTGATTATGTTATAACCTGCAATATTTAGTTATCAGTCCTGTTCTTATATAGCCATGTTTCAGTTATTCCTAACACATCTGGTTCTGTCTATTCAATTTCCTAATTCCACCAGGACTGCAGTCTGTGCTTCTATAAAGGATGAGGCATCTACTCGTGCTGGACCAATTGTGAGGTGAGGCAATGTCATAGATTCCAATGAAGCTGCTACACATTCAATTGGTGCCTCCAAGGAAATAAGACCTTCTATGATGTTGCTGCAAATGAGGGATTGACACTCCTGTGTCATTCCTGTCAGCTTCCACACATTCTCAGACATTGACCTCAGTGCTTGCATGTAAGTGCAATGATGCTCAAATATTCTTCCTTTCAGATTAGTTCCGAAGGGATCTTTTTTCTAGGTCAATCAAACGACTCAGTCATGACAATCAATCAGACTGATGAGGATGACCCAGAAGACAATTCACCATCACTCGCTGTTACCCTGCCAAGCACCAGCACAGGAATCGACATCCAGCCTGACTTACGTAGTGAGTTCCACGGGATTGCACTGGGGGATTCACTGAGCACGAGTGAACAGAGGTAGGTGGAGGTGGGAAGTAATGCCAAGGAAAGAGCTAACTGGAGGGCCAATTCATGTCCCAGGTCTGCTGAACAGAGCAGAGATGCAGACTTCAAAGATGATTTCAGGTCACCAGCAATTGGTGAATTCATTGGATTGTTTGCCAGGGAGCTTCCAAAATTGCCAGATAGTATGGTGGAGTCCATTACCAAAATGGGTGGGATTCTAGCACATGGCAGAAACAGTGCATTGCCAACCATGGATTGTGTGCCAGATGAGCTCCCCTCTCCTCTCCTCCCACCCCACCCCACTCGCAGAAATGTCTGACACCAGTAATAGCATTTCTCAGCGATGCACGTACTGGGGTCATGGTAGACTCTGGGCTCAACCATGTCCTCTGCCTTGGACAGGCTGGGAATGCAAATGGAAAGGAGCTTCAATTGAGTCACGAATCTCCTAGAGGCTGCTCTCCTGCAGATCAGTAGGAGTTCATAGCTGCAGTCCAATATCAGGGGCAGCGATGCAATGGGAATGGAACATGATGTCAAGTCTCATGATGACAACACGTCTGGACCCCTGAATCAAAGCCTGCCTTGGCACCAGAGAGCCAGCTGGGCTAGACTCGCCTGGCAGATACCGTGGTTGCAGTCTGCAGCTGGGCTTTCAAGCCCAAGCTCCTAGTGGTCTCTGACCCCCAGCATCTCGTGAACCCCTGAATGAACCATGGCAGCTTCCTCCTTCCTATGTTGCAGTTACTGGGGGAGCACTGTATAGAAACACTGGAGCAGGTAAAAGAGCACTTCAGACATGTACAAGGGGCTTACACTGGCGCATTTCTGTAAACAAGTAAAACCACAATGCTATTTGAAATCTTTGTGTGCAGAGAGTGTTCCTCTCCCTCACCATCTGAAGATTCTCGTCCAATAGTTGCTCCAAGTTTTGTCCCTGTTGCAGAACAATCATGCAGGATACTTGGATTCAGGATCCAAGTGTGCAGTGGATAGCCCATGTCTCCAAGCAGCCAGCCTTTAACTTGCTGTGTAAACAGTGGGGGCTGGACGATTGGCACAATATAAAAGCATCATGATAGCTTCCAGGATAGCAGGAACTGACCTGCCTGATGCAATGCTGTTCATCATATGCTAGTTGCACATTAAAAGATTGGAAGCCCTTGCAATTCATAAAGGCAGTCGCGCTGTGTGAAGGACCCCACAGAGTGACATGGGGGCAGTGAATGAAGTGCTGGATTCGAAGGAATTCTGCAATTTGTGCAAACACCCAACCCCTATCCTGCTGCTTTTAGATGCCCATGGGGAAAGTGATGAAGGTATTTTCTCTTGCAAACAAGGCATCAGTTACCTGTTTAATGCAAGCATCGACTGCAGACTGACTGATGTTGCTGATATCCCGTTTGGCTGCCTGGAAGAAGCCGGAGGCAAAAAAGTTCAGGGTTGCCGTGACCTTTACTGCAACAGGTAATGCAGGGCTCTAGTTGACCCATGGAGCTGACTGTAGTGGAGTTCCACAGCCGGGCTTGTGTTCCTAAGACGATTCATGAGCCAAATGTGTAGTGGATAGCCCTTGTCTCCAAGCGATGCTGTGCTGTCTGCAGCATTTGGTTGCAGCTCTTCTTGTAGGATGCAACACAAGTCAATGCCTCTCTAAAGAATCACGGTCTTCTTATGTAGAAAACAGCAAGTATGTTGTATGGGCGTGTACATTCTGTTGGGAGGGTTCTGAGCACACCACATTTTACTTGCTTCTTCCTCCAGTTGCAGCTTGACTTTTGCGTGAGAAACTGAGGACACTGCTGCTTCAATGAGCTATGCCACCACAGATATGGTATAGATTAAAAGGCTTGATGATTTAATTTGGACTGAGCATTAGAGCTTGCCACATAATAATTATGCATTAAGGTGTAGTAATTTTGCTAGTTAGCACCAATAGACTGGGGACTAACTTTTGCCCATGCTCTCAAAATTGTTTCTACGGATGAAAACATTAACATAGTGACACAGTATTCAGGGGTTTTTTTTGCTTGTTAAGTGCTTGTCAAGCAACAATTAATGGAAAGCATGAGATTAACTCAGGATTTACTTGATATGCATGCTGCATTAATTTTGCACATTTGAAGCTGCTGTAAAAGCACCAGAGAGAGCAGGCAGAGTCTGAGAGGTGAACATAACAGGAGATGGCTTGTAGAACTAGGTAAGCAGGAGATTTTAAGTGAGCACAGGAGCATGGGTGTAGTATCAACTCTCCATCTTTGCTTAGCAATTTGGGATGAGAAGCAGGATACCACATTCTGGGAGGTTCAAGGGCATAGGAGGCCATACCTTCCAAGCTGGCTATTACCCAATGCAGCATGAGTATCACCAGTATGCCACCAATTAGATCTCAGTGAGGAACAGTGTGTAAGGAAGCTGTGCCTTAAAGGATGTAATCTAGAACCTATGTCAATTCCTAGAACCAGACCAATAGTCAAAAAGCAATATCCAGCTGCCACACTCAATTGAAGTGAGTGTGACCAGCATGCCAAGCTTCTACATCACTGGGTCCTTCCAGGCACTATTAGGAGACACCAATCTTATTAGCCAGTGGGTAGTTCGTTGCTACATCAGAGGAAACAGATACCTTCTTACGCCATGGTGTCTGCATGTATCGAGTTGATCACCAGCATGTAACATCAACTGGATAAGGAGACTCAATTTTTTCAGTTCTGTGAAATTTCCCAAAGCACCTTTGTGTCCATGCAGGTCACCATTCATGCACCTATAGGAAGTGTCCTTCCTTATAAGTGCATCGTTAACCACGAGCAAAAAATGTTAGAAGTCAATGTTCATATTCCAAGGTGTGGTAATGATACAAAAATCTTAAGGGTACTATCTGTGAAGTGGACTTTTTAAGACCTGTCTTAGCAATCTACAACTGGATTGATGCGGTGAGTGTTCTTAATAGTGTTTCCGTACCTATTGAGGAGTTTAATGAATGATTCCACATCATTAATGCAGGTGCATGCTGATTGACCAGTTATCTGCATATTAGTGTTACAATAACAACTTGCATTTATATAGCGCATTTAACATAGAAAAACACCCCAAGGCTCTTCACAGAGGTATTATCAAGAAAAAATGGAAGGTAAACCAAAGAATGCGATATTAGGTGAGTTGACCAAAAGCATGGTCAAAGTGGTGGTCTTAATAATGGAGAGTGAAATGGAGAGGCAGACTGGTTTAGGGAGGGAATTCTAGAGTGTGGTGTCCAGCATTCCAGAACACACTGAGTAAACTTGTGTGTTTCCGCAAATATGCTTTTTTTTTATTTGTTCAATGGATGTGGGCGTCGCTGGCGAGGCTGGCATTTATTGCCCATCCCTAATTGCCCTTGAGAAGGTGGTGGTGAGCCACTTTCTTGAACCACTGCAGTTCGTGTGGTGAAGGTTCTCCCACAGTGCTGTCAGGAAGGGAGTTCCAGGATTTTGACCCAGCGACGATGAAGGAACAGTGATATATTTCCAAGTCGGGATGGTGTGTGACTTGGGAGGGGAACGTGCAGGTGGTGTTGTTCCCATGTGCCTGCTGCTCTTGTCCTTCTAGGTGGTAGAGGTCGCGGGTTTGGGAGGTGCTGTTGAAGAAGCCTTGGCGAGTTGCTGCAGTGCATCCTGTGGATGGTACACACTGCAGCCACAGTGCACCGGTGGTGAAGGGAGTGAATGTTTAGGGTGGTGGATGGGGTGCCAATCAAGCGGGCTGCTTTGTCCTAGATGGTGTCGAGCTTCTTGAGTGTTGTTGGAGCTGCACTCATCCAGGCAAGTGGAGAGTATTCCATCACACTCCTGACTTGTGCCTTGTAGATGGTGGAAAGGCTTTGGGGAGTCAGGAGGTGAGTCACTCACCGCAGAATACCCAGCCTCTGATCTGCTCTTGTAGCCACAGTATTTATATGGCTGGTCCAGTTAAGTTTCTGGTCAATGGTGACCCCCAGGATGTTGATGGTGGTGGATTCGATGATGGTAATGCCGTTGAATGTCAAGGGGAGGTGGTTAGATTCTCTCTTGTTGGAGATGGTCATTGCCTGGCACTTGTCTGGCGCGAATGTTACTTGTCACTTATGAGCCCAAGCCTGGATGTTGTCCAGGTCTTGCTGCATGCGGGCTCGGACTGCTTCATTATCTGAGGGGCTGCGAATGGAACTGAACACTGTGCAATCATCAGCAAACAACCCCATTTCTGACCTTATGATGGAGGAAAGGTCATTGATGAAGCAGCTGAAGATGGTTGGGCCTAGGACACTGCCCTGAGGAACTCCTGCAACAATATCCTGGGGCTGAGATGATTGGCGTCGAACAACCACTACCATCTTCTTTTGTGCTAGGTATGACTTCAGCCACTGGAGAGTTTTCCCCCTGATTCCCATTGACTTCAATTTTACTAGGGCTCCTTGGTGCCACATTCGGTCAAATGCTGCCATTGATGTCAAGGGCAGTCACTCTCACCTCACCTCTGGAATTCAGCTCTTTTGTCCATGTTTGGACCAAGGCTGTAATGAGGTCTGGAGCCGAGTGGTTCTGGCAGAACCCAACTGAGCATCGGTGAGCAGGTTATTGGTGAGTAAGTGCCGCTTGATAGCACTGTCGACGACACCTTCCATCACTTTGCTGATGATTGAGAGTAGACTGATGGGGCGGTAATTGGCCAGATTGGACTTGTCCTGCTTTTGGTGGACAGGACATACCTGGGCAATTTTCCACATTGTCGGGTAGATGCCAGTGTTTTAGCTGTCCTGGAACAGCTTGGCTAGAGGCGCAGCTAGTTCTGGAGCACAAGTCTTCAGCACTACAGCCGGGATGTTGTCGGGGCCCATAGCCTTTGCTGTATCCTAAATAGCCTTTGCTGAATGCTAAAAAAGGGCAAAAGAATTAAGTTTCATTTAGCCCACACAGAATCTATGCATAAACAGTAAGATAAATCCCATAATGCAATATTTTATTTCTAAGACAGGATCTGGTAGTAGAGGGAAGAAATTTCCTCTTATTTTACCTATAAGTGTTAAATCAATTCCTCAAAGCTGATATAGTTATGGTGCACTCAGAATCAAGAAGATGTCAGATGCGTGAGTTATGGAGGAAGTTGATCAGCCAGCTTGCACAATAATTCTCGTAGGTATATCTGATGATCTTGATTGTTGAATAGCCCAGTAAGCAGATGCTTTGCAATAGTATAGGTGCAAACCCTTTAGAGCATGTCTAAATATCCTCCATTCACAATCATTTGCTTTGTCATAAATGCAACGCAATTTGGAGCGTAAACAATCAAAATTCTTGCAAATTCATATTAAGACGAGGTTGATACATAGTTGAATAATAATTAACCAAGATATTTCCTCATATCTTCCACAAACTTGAGGTCAATACTACAGGACTCCATTACAATCTCAGAGGAAGAGATTGCAGCTCATCAAAAAGAGACTTCCCGGGTGAAGAAGGTATTAAGACCCAAAAACAGCAATGAAGTCTATGTGGAGAATGGCCTTTGAACTCCCACTCCCAAATGTTGTTTGGTCAATGTGATGTGCACACATGTGTAAACCACCCCCCAAACCACACCAGAATATCACCATTTGGACCTCTGTAGAGTCAGCTGAAGGCCATTTTGAAAAGGAATGTTGAAATGATGTGCCACTCTATCCAGAGTGTTACCCATGTAGAGGATATCTCCATTAGAGACTCCTCTCAAATCACCATAGGCAGTCAAACCTCTCAATTATAGGTAAAAAGAACTGAATAGTTTCAGAGAAATTTGTCCAACTTGAGATCCAGACTGACATTTTTAACCCAGACTCCCCAAAAAGGGAGAATTTATTTTTAATCTTTAAAAGTAGCCCCGTACAAGTGGGGGCCTGTGGTGGCAAATATATTCTTTCTGGGGGAAGTCCGATATCACCACCCCCCAACCCACCACACCACAAGCTTCTGTCAGACTTTCTGGCATCTTTACAATGGCAGGCACCATAGATTCACCCCTAGTGGTGTGGGTGCCCATTATTGGCAATGCAGCAGCCAGTCCCTGACCCCAGAAAGTCTGCTGGGGTCATCAGTAGAAGTTCCCAATGGGTATATTGCAGGATTTACGCCAAAATGCATCCAATCATAGATTTTCAGGGCAAAAAACTTTGAAGTTTCATATTATATAGTGAATGGAACTTTATTTAACTTTTAATCAGTTTACAATACAAGTATTTTTGTTTGTATAATCAAAATGTTCAGTGCTCTTTGGAATACTAGATTTACAGTGACTTTTATGTCAGTACTTTTCCATGGAACTGCTACCTACATACATTATGTGTCAGCCATTGCTCAGTGGATAGCACTCTTGCCTCTAAGTCAGAAGGTTTGTGAGTTCATAGTCCCACTCTAGAGACTTGAGCACATAATCTTCAGTGCTGTACTAAGGGAGTACAATACTGTTTGAGGTGCTGTCTTTTGGATGAGACATTAAACTGAGTTCTTGCCTGCCTTCTCAGGTGGATGTAAAAGTTCCCATGGTACTATTTTGAAGAAGAGCAGGGGTGTTCACCCCTGGCCAATATTTATCCATCAACCAACATCACTATAAAAAAACTGATTATCTGGTCATTATCTCATTGCTATTTGTGGGATCTTGCTGTGCACAAATTAGCTGCCATATTTTGTACATTACAACAGTGATTACACTTCTAAAGTATTTCATTGGTTGTAAAGTGTTTTGGGATGTCCCGGGGTTGTGAAAGGTGTTTTATAAATTCAAGTTCTTTTTTACTTTACCGCTCCACCACTGTAACTTTGCCGGATGTGTGGTTGAAACCCCTTTTACGTGTGTAAGTGGTATTTCCGCCGCACATCTGGTGAAGGTACGGTGGCCGATCAGGAGCAGCTCTGAAGAAATTCCCAGCCACATTTTACAGCACAGAAGGAAGCTATTTGGCTGATCGTTCCTGTGCCAGGTCTCAGAAAGAGCTATCTATTTAGTCCCATTTCCCCTATCCTTTCTCCATATCCTCTTAATTTTGTTTATTTTTCAAATATTTAGGCAGTTCCCTTTTAAAAGCTATAGTGAAATTTTCCTTCCACCAATGTTTCTAGTAGGGCATTAAATGCCCTAACAATCCTCCATGTAAACAAAAAATCTCCTAACTTTTCCCTTTGTTATTATTTTTGATGATCTTAAATTTATATTCGTTAGTTTCCTACTCACTGACCAGGGAAAATATTATTTACTGATATACCTTATCAAAACCTCTCATAATGTTTAATGCCTCTAATAGAAACCTCTTAAACTTCTTTACTCCAATGAAATGGTCTTTTCTGTACCCTCTCCATGGCCTTCAAATCTTCCTAAAGTGGGGCACACAAAACTGGGCACAATATCTCCGATTCTAACATGGGGCGAATAGTGAGCATAGGGCCGGCATGGTGAGTGTCAAGCTTGGTCCAGATCGTGGATGTGAGACTCAGGCCATTTTAACTCCTGGACCAACAAGGACAGGCTCAATGGCCAAAATGGCCTTTTCCTGTTGCTTCTTCCACGTTTCACATAAAGGCAGCAGATCAACGCCAACTCCTTAGAATCTTTCTCCACAGTGCTTCCTAAGTTCCAAATGTTATGCATTCTTCACCGAGGCCTCAAAACTGCGAACTCCTTACCTGCTTCAGTCTTTCCTTTCATCTGTATTCCACAATATTTTAAAACCCAAACTTGGTGCTATCTAAAAATGGCTTTCTGGTTTACTTTGTTTTGTCTCCTACTCTTTTGAACAATCTTGGTGCTGTCCTGTACTACAGGCCTTACCAGGATTCCTCAATAATAAAAAGCAATTTTGTTTAGGAACAAATTTATTAGTATTTATTAGTGAGCTTCTAGCTGCTAATGTGAGCAAAAAGCTAAGTGTAGATCAGTTTGATAAGACAACCAATATGGTGGCATCAACAATTTTAATGATTACAGTACAATTAGCTACGAGCAGAAAAGAGGCAGTAAGTACAAAAGATGGATTTTGTCCTTATCCTTTGGAGAGCAGGCGATCATACGTTGAAGCTATCTGTTCCTTTGTTCTGACTCCAACTGCCCTGTCAGGCGATCATACGTTGAAGCTATCTGTTCCTTTGTTCTGACTCCAACTGCCCTGTCCACCCCCCTTGAGGCAGTCCTTTCTATTCCCCCAACTCCTTGCGGCATCCACTACTTCCCACTCAATCAATCAGTGACACTGTAGCCCATTTAACCCATATATGGACATGCTTCCATTCTGTTTTCAGCAGTTTTCCAGCAGACACAACTCGAAACAAACTGTTTAGGATTACACAGTATGAAATGGTTTCCCACCTATCTTTCCAGTCAAAATAGTAACCAGAAGATGTGTATTTTTGGGGTGTGTTTGCAAGACAGAAGGACATAAAGCCTTTAATTTGGATTGCACTGAATCCACTAGCTGAGAGTAATGAGACTGGAGTTTGCTAATATGGATTTGTGCCAGGGAGAGGGTTAAGCATGGAAGATTTTTAATATTGTTAACTTCAGAACAATGATGGGTTTTTGAAAGTCTTAACATTCGGTGCAGGGAGCACAGGTGTTGGAGAAATTCCATGGGACAAAAAATTTTAATTAGAATTTACTCAAGAGTAAAAAAATATATAGTGACTGGGGTCACAAAAGCAAGAAATAAGGATAATTGGGAAATTGGGACTTTATTAAAGTTTACAAACCAACTGAGGCAAGATCCACTGTAGCATGATTGTATTTGCTTACTTAGTCATTATTCAAAATATATACTAGCCAATAATTTAAATGATGTAATTAAGATATGCACATTTAGCATAATTTTCATAATAGAAATGTTGCAGTCAGCAGATACTTGGTTGCACTCATAAGCAGCAGAGATACAGAGGCTCGGTTTCAGATGAAAAACACCAGTGATGTGTGGTACAATTGCCACACAACACATGCACCGGTTCACTGACATTATTAGTGAGCGTGCAGTGTTTAATTTAAGATTTGTCTGAATGGTTAATCATGAAGCATAACACAGTGTTATTGGAATAATCATTGAAATAATCCTTTCCATGTCTGGAAATTTCTATGCACTTTTTCAGTTTTATTTTCTTCTTTGTCTTGTCTTCCCCTCCAGAGTTCTCCCCACCTCTTCTAAACACACATGGGTCTAGTCGAAGTGCCCACACCGGATATGCAGCTGGCTCCATTTTAAAAGGGGCCTACTGCCGGGTGTCCATAGCACCCGTCTATTTCAGGCCTGATAGGCCTGCAAATCGGGGTCCTATGACATATATGGGACTCCGATTGCCATTTTTGGTAGGAACCAGTTGGAGCCTGCGCAGTGCAGGTTCCGATCAGTTTCATGGGTGATGGAAGAGAAGTGATCCTCTAGAGATTAAGTGTTTAATTATTTTTGTGAGCCCCAGAGGAGCAGGAGTGCTCATCCAGGGCCCACAAAAAGAATCTGGGCCACTGCCGCTCTGAGGCCCCTGCCCTCGGTGATCGTGACCCCTTGCTGGCGGCCTCATTTCCAGCGTTTAGCTGCAGCTCGCCTGACGAATTTAAATGAGTCCACAGCCTCAAAATGACCGGGGCCTCTTCACCGCCAGATTGAGTGGCCGACCAGAGCTGCTGGCGGGATTGGTGTGTGAGGGCAACTGAAGCTGTATATAAAGAGGCTCTCAGCTGCAGCACAATAGATCTATTTTCCAGGAGAGCTTCCAGATAGCTTCTTTCTCACTTTTTTGGCCTTATCACCATCAATATGCTTTATCTCCAGCCTCCCACAACTGGACCTACTACCTGCTGGACCCGGGGGTGGGGGGGAGGGGGGAGGGGGGGAGGAGGGGGGCCTGCTTTGCTGGTGGCCCAAAGTCACCACAGCCCTTAACTTCTTTGCCATTGGCTTCTTCCAGTCTGCCATAGGAGACATCAGCCATATATCACAATCTGCAGTACACAGCTATTCGCCACAACTGACTAGTACATCTCCTTCCCTATTGACCTCAGAAATCAACGGGAGGGAGCTTGGAGATTTACAACAGTGGCCGGCTGTCCTCACGTGCATTCCACCGGCGTCCGAACACTGCTCGGTGAAAGGGGAGGGGTGGAGGGCAGGGGGCTTATTCCTACTTTAGGAATTCAGGCACCAAGGTCATTGCAGCCAACTTGCGGTCTGCACATTTTATGTCCACTAAAATCGATGGATGAAAGCTTTTCATCAGTGACTTCTCTGCCAGAGTTCCCGATGTGCATTCCCATTGTGCAGACTGCAAATTGCGGCTCTGGCACGCTGCAATATCGGGCGGCCTGGCTGGGCTCAGAAAAAGGTAGGTTGGGGGGGTTAATGGGGTGGGGTGGGGGGGGCAGGATCCCGATGCGGCAGCAGCCCAGGTTGTTTTTGTGAAGCCTGGGGAAGCAGTTCTGCTCCTCCCGGCTGGGTTCCCCTTCAGCTGGATCCGCATTTCTTGCATCCACATTATCCAAATGATTCTGCGTTTTGAAGACCTGGGGTAGGAATACATTCTGTTGCCCTGTCCTCAAAATCAGTAGTTTTCAATTTTTTTCTGTACGGGAGGGAAGACTCCCTGCAAAATGTTGACACACTCCTGGGGACACCCCACGAATATTAACACACTTCTGGGGACCACCTGCAAATATTGGCTCGCTCCCAGGAACCTCCTGCAAATATTGGCCCACTGCTGGGGACCTCCTGCAAATACTGGCACGTTCCCGGACCTCCTGCAATTATTGACACAGTCCCAGGGACCACCAGCAAATATTGGCAAATGGGACCCCCTGCCGCCTGCCCCCATCCTAATTCTGAAAGACAATGTCAGCTACTCAAAGGAATAGGGTGCATTACAGAAAATGTTTTTTGTAAGAATAGAGCAAAAGAAATAACCCGCTGGTAAGTCACCAAGAATAGAAATCTGATGACCTTGCCGACCCCTGCGATGCCCCTGCAGGGATCCCAGTTTGAAAACATCTGCTCAAAATTGCTGGTTTGAGTCCTAAAAATTGAAAGAAAAAAAAATTTAGAAAAAAACTGTTCACACATCAGCACCTTGTATCCATGTGCATTGTCTTGCCATATCCACGGCTAGTTTCTCAAATAAATGTCATCGTTTTCTTTTTTTAACCAAATTCATTTTCAGACTCACAGCAAGAGCAGTCACCTTCCAGCTACAGAAAAAAGGTTTGAAGGACAAGATGGGAAAGAAGTAAGAAAAAGGAAGGCAGATGAACCCCAATGTTTCTCTGCCGTTACAGATACCTTTCTCTCCCGCCTGTGGGTGAAACCATCAATTAACATTAATGATGCAGTTTACGCCAGTAGAAGGGAAGAATCTCAAACACTCGGGGCATTTTATGGTGGGGTTCCTTTGCATGAACACATTGGCCCTGAAAATCCATAGGGGTTGCGCTGGACTCCCGCCATAACTCCAGCGGAAGTCCGGCGGAACCCACCAGAAGATAATAGTTGCTTAGGTCTCTGCTGTTTCTGGGATTTTATGCCTTGCCCTTTAACCTCTACTCTCCCTTTACAAAGCAGATGGGGCCTACCTACACCATGATTTCTTGCTTCCCTGGTTCAGTTGAGACCCGGCTGGTGTCCACGACACTGAGTGAGATGAGGCGTAATGGCCTTCAGATGGGCACAAGTGTGTGGGGGGAGCAGTGGACATCGAAGAAAGGGTAGATGTTTCAATTATTATTGTGTACTGTGCTCAGTTCTGGTCTCTGCATTATGAAAAGGATATAGAGGCACTGAAGAAGGTGCAAAAAAGATTTACAAGGGTGATACCAGCACCGAACTATCAAGAAAGACTGAACAGGCTGGGACTCTTTTCTCTAGAAAAGAGAAGGCTGAGGAGTGACCTGATAGATGTCCTTCGAATTATGAAGGGATCGATAGGGTAGACATAAAGAAGATGTTTCCACTTGTGGCGAAGTCCAAAACTAGGGGCCATGAATATAAGATAGTCACTAATAAATCCAAGAAGGAATTCAGGAGAAACTTCTTTACTCAGGGAGTGGTTAGAATGCGGAACTTGCTACCACATGGAGTAGTTGAGGCGACTGGCATAGATGCATTTAAGAGTAAGCTAGATAAACACATGAAGGACAAAGGAATAGAAGGATATGTTGATAGGGTGAGATGAAGTAAGGTGGGAGGAGGCTCGTGTGGAGCGTAAACACGGGAATGAACCTGTTGGGCCGAATGGTCTGTTTCTGTGCTGTAAACACTATGTAATGTATTGGATTGGGCCCTTTGCACAAGGGGCGGGAAGAGTGATAGCTGGGGTCTAGTGGGAGGCCCAATAGTGGGCAGGTGACAAATTTTCCAGATGCATGTGGAAGGTGGGTGCTGGAATTGTGCCTATGGTGGTGCTGGCACCCGCTGACCCCGCAAACTCCAACAAGGTCAGCGCTAGAGGGCAGTGGCAGGCATAAACTCTCCAGGACTGCGGACCGTGGATTTTCTGAGCCATTATTAATTGTGAATTGTTCACAGTAACAACCTTCACACGATGACTCTATTGCCAAACTTAGAAAAATTCAGTTTAGAGGAAATTAATTCGCAACATGTTTTGTCTACTACCACTTTCTGACTAATGTGCAGCAGTGTTCACTGTTGTCTCCGTGCTTAGATCCAAGTAAAGAAAACGGATGATGTGGGAGAAGTTTAATGTTTGTGACATTGTGAAGAATGAGTGAGCAGGGACAAACAGAAGGCTTGAATTTTACATGCTCCTGTTAAGGGACAAAGTCATTTCGCCTTCTATCCGGTCCCAAGTGAAAGTCAGCCTGCAGCATTGCTCCCAGTTTACCCAGATTGATTCAGCTGGACTGAAAATGTCAATAAATGTATTGTTGTGTGGTTCACTAAAGGGCCGTTCCCAGAAGCTGGATCAATGTCAGAACAGTCCTGGGGTTGCCTGGCATTTCTGCTGACAAGCAGCATGCCTGACTTTGGATGGAAAGTGGTATCAATTATGTAGCATTATCCTCTTTGAACCTACAAGCATCGAACACACATGCCTGTGCCTTATAAATCTTCTGAAGTAACTGACACAGCTAAAAGTACTGTAGGGAAGCTTTGTGTCGGTATCTGTGAGACCTTTTATTTCGCTGTTGAGATGACAACATTTTTCACAAATTTTTAAAGATCACACAGCCCCTTCATCAAATGAGCAATGGGAACAAAAGTCACTTTGAATAATATAAATCGTTCCTGACTTTAAATAGCTCAATTTAGCTCACAGGTTAGCCTGCTTACCTGTGAACTTGTAGGATTGTCCCCACCAAGGGTTCCCGAGAACCTCAGATCATTTAGCTGGCCTTGGACCTATTATTGACTTTGCACTCAACTTTCACAGAGTTGCACATTTCCCTTAGCTTGGAAGGGCTGCTGAACACATTTCTGACAGAGTCTCCACCGGATATTCTCTTGGGTTCACCATTTGGACTCGTTTTAACTCCTGGATGGGAAAAGAACCAAAGGCGACATGAAGCAAAACTTTTTTACGCAGCGATTAGCTATGATCTGAAATGCACTGCCTGAAAGGGTGGTGGTGGAAGCAGATTCAAACATGGTTTTCAAAAAGTAATTGCATAAATACTTAAAGGGAAAAAATTTGCACAGCCATGGGGAAGGAGCAGGGGAATGGGACTAACTGGATTGCTAAAACAAAGAGCTGGCACGGGCTCGATGGGCTGAGTGGTCTTCTTCTGTGCTGTAACCATTCTATGATTCCATGGGGAAAAGCGAGCGACGTGCCTGTCCAGGAGCGGCAGTATTATCACGCTGCTCACCAACCAAAAACTCCGGGAAGAGGTTGCCTGGTCTTTAAAATCGGGTGGCAGGAGGCCTCCGCCGGGGACCCAGAGGTGCAGTCCCCGGCATAAAGTAAGTGCTCCGGGAGGGAAATCACAGTCGAGGAATGGGGGAGGAAGCCCGTAACAGAGGAGGCATTTCCTGCTCCTCTTAGCCCACAAGGAAACTAAAAAAATGTAAAACTTACTTTGCTGGGCCTCTTCCGGTCCCGGCTGCTGTTCCCGGCAGATTTGGTCTGGAGGGGAAGCCACCACTGCTCCCTCGCTCAGGCCTCAGGTTAGAATGGCAGATCGGGATGATTGAAATCCTCCTTAAATGTGCAAACATGCAAGTGGGACTGGAGAGGAGCCATTGTAACACCTTTGTTCAAGAAGGGAGATGCGCCCATCGATGCAGCCATGCAAGCAATGAGTTTAGGACAGGATGGCATCATGGATTGGATTGTCCCCTGTAATCTACTGCCTCACTACCTCAACCTCACTTCCAGTGGCAGACTTCGAATTTTGGGACCTTTAAATCCAAAATTTGGGGTAGAATTATTGAGCATTTAGAAATGCATGAGCTAGTCAAGGACACCCAGCACGGGTTGGTTAAAGGTAAAAAGCAAAATACTGCAGATGCTGGAAAACTGAAAACAAATGCAGAGCTGGAAATATTCAGTAGGTCAGGCAGCATCTGTGGAGAAACAAAAGTTGATGTTTCAGGTCTTAAACCCTTCCACAGGACTGGAAGATATTACAGATGAACAGTGTTTAAAAAGGAACAGAACAAGGGAAAGGAGAAGAGAAAACCGCTGTGTTTGGGTGGAGAATAGGAGATGTTTAAATGTTGAAAGAGAAATATGAAAAACCAGCAAAGTGCAGCAGGCTCCAATGGTCCGGGAGTCTGGTGGGATAAAAAGCAGTTCGACCCCAAGGGCACAAACCACTCCACCCGTTGTGTTCCAACAGAGGGCCCCCACCCCAAGTCGCTAAAGGCAAGTTGTATTTGACTAATTTAATACATTTTTGTAGAAGAGGTGACTGAATAGATAAAGGGAATGCATTAAATGTAGTGTACATAGATTTTTAGAAGGCATTGATAAAGTGTCTCACAAGAGCCTTGTTAGAAAAATCAATGCATATGGCACAAGAGGAAATGTAGCAACTTGGATAGGAAGTTGGTTGAAGGACAAGAACCAAAGTGTTAGGGTAAATGGGTGTAGTTCAGATTGGAGAAGGGTTGTTAGTGGTGTACCCCAAGGGTCAGTGCTGAATCCACTTTTGTTTTAGTAAATGTAGATGATTCGGACTTGAGTATAGGAAACACAATCTTGATATTTGATGATGACACAAAAGTAGGAGGTTTGTAAACAGTAAGAAGGACTATAAAAGACTTCAGGAAAATATAGACAGGTGGAATGAACAGACAGATGGAAAATACAACTTAGTTGGATAAGTGACGGGTCATATATTTTGGGAGGAGAAACAAGGAATGGAAGCATACAGTCAATGGAAAAACACGGACGGATGTGGATGAACAGGGTTTTAAATACATAAGCCCAGAATTTCCTAAAAACTTACTCCGAAACAACGGCACAAGTACAGCGCTATGCTAATTTTCATCACAAAGGATCAAAGAAATTTGGACGCAAATGACTTGCACCTGTTTTTACGCTACGCACAAGTTTCCTTGACTTTTTGTGAAACCTCCTCTGAAACCCTCCCTAATTCATTAATGTAGCTCGGCAACCCCCCAACACCGCCCCCCCCACCCCGCCCCAAACCATGCAAAAGACAACAGAATGCAAGTTTCCTGCATTTACACCAGTTCTGCATGGGCATAAATTTCAGCCTAAAATGTTAGGCGCAGCAAGATCCAAACAACAACTTGCACTTATATAGCGCCTTTAACATAGTAAATTGTCCCAAGGTTCTTCACAGGATTGTTATCAAACAAAATTTGACACTAAGCCACATAAGGGGATATTAGGACAGGTGATCAAAGGCTTGGTCAAGGAGATACGTTTTAAGGAGTGCCTTAAAGGAGGAGTGAGAGGTAGGGATTTGGAAAGGTTTAGGGAGGGTATTCCAGAGCTTAGCGCGTAGGCAGCTGAAGGCACGGCCGCCAATGGTGGAGCGATGGAAATCTGAGATGCATGAGAGGCCAGAATTGGAGGAGTGCAGAGATCTTGGAGGGTTGTAGGGCTGAAGGAGGGTACAGAGATACGGGAGGGACAAAGCCATGGAAGGATTTGAAAACAAGGATGATAATTTTAAAATTGACCGGGAGCCAATGTAGGTCAGTAGATCAATTGACGGGTGAATGGGACTTGGTGCGAGTTAGGATACGGGCAGCAGAGATTTGGATGAACTCAAGTTTACGGAGGGTGCAAGGTGGGAGGCCGGCCAGGAGACCATTGGAATAGTTGAATCTAGAGGTTGAATATGGGTTGCAGCAGCAGATAAGCTGAGGCAGGGGCAGAGACGGGCAATGTTACAGAGCTGGAAGTAGGCGGTCTTGGTGATGGAGAGGATATGGTGTTGGAAGCTCAGCTCAGGGTCAAATAGGGTCAAAGTAATATTTCTAGTGCTTTGTGACAATTTTGTAAGTGTTGTTTTTCATTTCTCCTCACTGAGACCTGCACTGTATTTTCTGTATCATTGAACACATTTTTATGGCACCAGAAGAGTTACTTTAAAAATTGAAAAGTGTCCACAATTATATTTTCTTAAACATGCCCTGCTTAATGTGCATGAAGGATGGCTTAATGGCTTTAAACTTTAATTTCATACATAAAAGTAGGAATATGGCATAAGTTATGCGCTTTCTACGAGCTCTAATTGTTTACCCTGATTTCTGTTTGTTTTACGCCAGTGTTTAAGTTTTGACGTATGCTGATGAGATTCTAAGGAAATTTGGACATTAAGTTGCCGATAGGAAAGTCAGTATACATTTTGGCGTAAATTGCTGGTTGAACCGCGTAAGGAAATTCTGGGCAATGCAAGTAGAAAAAAACCCCATAAAAATGTCCAACCTCATTTTGGGTTTTATTAAAAGGGGCATTGAGTACAAGAGTAAAGAAGTAACAGTAAATTTGTACAAAACATTGGTAAGAAAAAAACATTAAAAAATAGAGACCATACAGCATAGACTCAGGAGAATGATGCCTGGGATGGGAAACTATAGTTATGAGGAGAGACTTGAGATACTGGGACTACTTCCACTGGAGCTGAGAAGGCTAAGAGGAGATTTAATAGAGGTTTTTAAAGTTCCGAAAGGTTTTCTCGAATGAATAGGGAAAGACTATTTCCTCTCGTTGGGGAGTCCGTGATGTGGTGGGGGGGAGGTCATCAATTTAAAATTTTCACCGAGAGTGAGGCGAGAGGTTAAGTTAAATTTCTTCATACAGAGGTTGTTGGAATTGGAATGCTTCAGACATTCACAATGCGGCGGCAATAATGGCCCTTTAATGTTTCTCAAGTAGCTAAAGTCAAAGTCCATCAATACAACTGTCAAGTGTGCAACTTCTGTGGAAAATGACTCAATGACAATTCAGAAAATCCTGATTGATTGTCAAGGCTCTGCATACACACAGGGCCTAATGGGGGGGTTTTGTTGAAAGGCGGATTCACAGTCCAGTGTAGCTGAAGATTTATGATGTGATGTGCCTAAATCATGGCCAACTGCTGTACTAGAGTGATTAATGGCAATTAACTACTTTTGATGGAGATTGCAATAATGGGATATATAGATATATATCTATAACTAACCTGCAACCTTTGTTATCACATTTTTGGGGGGAATTAAATCACAGCTAGAAATTTTAACTAAAAAATGAAACTAAAGATATTAAAATGCAGTGTGTAAAAGTTAAAATAAATGTGGTACACTTAATTTAGATTTTAAAATAAAATCGCCAGTAATTTCCATGGGGTTTCTCCCTATCCCACCCTGTAAATTTTTGTTTTTTATTCATGCTCGGGATATAGAATCATAGGGGTAGGTTGGGGGTGGGTGGGCAGTCAAAATTCTCCATTTTGGGATCAGGATCGCATCCTGGCTCCAACCCGCTGACTTCCGGGTTTGACCCAGATGCATCTGGGTGCGCGGTCACTTCTGAATCCCAGAGGTCCCGCCAGCTCATAATATTGAAAGGGCCAAATGAGGCACTTAAAGTACTTAAAGATGTTACATTTTTGTGGTTTGAACTACACAAGCCATTTTAACTGCTTCTGACTGTGTCTTCCTTGGCCTCTGAAAGACGCCATGGAAACGAAGGAGAGTTGCAGCCGGCACCCATTTGGACCTTTAAACCAGTGATTTATATCAAAGTACAAAAAAATGTTAAGATGTCTAAAAATGTTAAGAAGACAAATCTAAAGGCACTGTATCAGAATGCACGAAGCATTCGTAATAAGGTAGATGAATTAACAGCGCAAATAGATGTAAACGGATATGAAATAATAGCAATTACAGGAACATGGCTGCAGGGTGACCAAGGCTGGGAGCTGAATAGCCAAGAGTATTCGATATTTAGGAAGGATAGGCAAAAAGGAAAAGGAGGTGGAGTGGCATTGTTAGTAAAGGATGAAATCAGAGCAATAGTGAGAAAGGATATTGGCTCAGAAAATCAAGATGTGGAATCAGTCTGGGTGGAGTTAAGAAGCACCAAGGGGCAGAAAACATTGGTGGGAGCTGTCTATAGGCTTCCAAACAGTAGTGGTAATGTAGGGGATGGCATCAAACAGGAAATTAGAGATGCATGTAACAAGGGTACTACAGTAATCATGGGTGACTTTATTTACATATAGACTGGCCAAACCAAATTAGCAATAATATTGTAGAGGATGAATTCCTGGAGTGTGTACAAGATGGCTTTTTAGACTACTATGTTGAGGAGCCAACCAGGGAACAGGCTATCCTAGATTGGGTATTGTGCAATGAGAAGGGGTTATTAATAATCTTGTTGTGAGGGGTCCTTTAGGGAAGAGTGACCATAACATGATAGAATTCTTCATTAAGATGGAAAGTGAAGTAGTCCAATCCGAAACTAGGGTCCTAAATCTAAACAAAGGAAACTATGAAGGTATGAGGAGTGAGTTGGCTATGATAGATTGGGATTAAGAGGCATGACGGTGGATAGGCAATGACTAACATTTAAGGAACGAATGCATGAATTGCAACTATTATACATTCCTTTCTGGCACAAAAACACAAAAGGAAAAGCAGCCCAACCATGGCTATCTAAATAAATTAAGGGTAGTATTAGATCCAAAGAGGAGTCATCTAAAGTTGCCAGAAAAAGTAGCAAGCCTGAGGATTGGGAGCAGTTTAAAATTCAGCAAAAAAGGACCAAGAGAATGATTAAGAGGGGAAAAATAGAGTATATGAGTAAACTTGCAAGGAACATAAAAGTGGACTGTAAAAGCTTCTACAAGTATGTAAAAAGAAAAAGATTAGTGAAGACAAATGTAGGTCCCTTACAGTCAGAAACGGGCGAATTTATAATGGGGAACAGGGAAGTGGCAGAGCAATTAAACAAATACTTTGGTTCTCTCTTCACGGAAGAGGACACAAATAACTTCCCAGAAATGCTAGGGAACCAAGGGACTAGTGAGAAGGAGGAATTAAAGGAAATTAGTATTAGTAAAAAAATAGTGCTGGAGAAATTAATGGGACTGAAAGCTGATAAATCCCCAGGGCCTGATAATCTGCATCCCAGAGTACTAAAAGAGGTAGCCATGGAAATAATGGATGCATTGGTTGTCATCTTCCAAAATTCTATAGATTATGGAATAGTTCCTGTAGATTGGAGGGTGGCAAATGTAACTTCACTATTTAAAAAAGGAGGGAGAGAAAATAGGGAACTACAGACCGGTTAACCTAACATCAGTAGTAGGGAAAATGCTAGAGTCTATTATAAAGGATGTGATAACAGGACATTTAGAAAATATCAACAGGATTAGAAAAAGTCAACATGGATTTATGAAAGGGAAATCATGTTTGACAAACCTACTGGAGTTTTTTGAGGAAGTAACTGGTAGAATAGATAAGGGAGAACCAGTGGATGTGGTTTATTTGGATTTTCAGAAGGCCTTTGATAAAGTCCCACATAAGAGGTTAGTGTGCAAAATTAAAGCACATGGGATTGGGGGTAATATACTGGCATGGATTGAAAATTGGTTAACAGACAGGAAACAGAGAGTAGGAATAAATGGGTCTTTTTCGGGGTGGCAGGCAGTGACTAGTGGGGTACCGCAAGGATCACTGCTTGGGCCCCAACTATTCACAATATATATCAATGATTTGGATGAGGGAACCAAATGTAATATTTCCAAGTTTGCTGACAACACAAAACTAGGTGGGATCGTGAGTTGTGAGGAGGATGCAAAGAGGCTTTGGGGCGATTTAGGCAAGTTGAGTAAGTGGGCAAATACATGGCAGATGCAGTATGGTGTGGATAAATGTGAAGTTATCCACTTCGGAAGGAAAAACAGAAAAGCAGAGTATTATTTAAATGGTGATAGATTGGGGAACGTTGATGTACAAAGGGACATGGATGTCCTTATACACCAGTCACTGAAAACAAATATATAGGTGCAGCAAGCAGTTAGGAAGGCAAATGGTATGTTGGCCTTCATTGCAAGATGATTTGAGTATAGGAGCAAGGATGTCTTACTGCAGTTATACAGGGCCTTGGTGAGACCACACCTGGAGTATTGTGCAGTTTTGGTCTCCATAGAGGGAGTGCAGCGAAGGTTCAACAGACTGATTCCTGGGATGGCAAGACTGTCGTATGAGGAGAGATTGGGTCGATTCGGCCTGTATTCACTCGAGTTTAGAAGAATGAGAGGGGATCTCATTGAAACATGTAAAATTCTGACAGGGCTAGACAGACTGGATGCAGGGAGGATATTTCCCCAGGCTGTGGGGGGTGTAAAACGAGGGGTCACAGTCTCAGGATACGGGTTAGGACATTTAGGACTGAGATGAGGAGAAATTTCTTCACTTAAAAGGTGGTGAACCTGTGGAATTCTCTACCACAGAAGGTTGTGGAGGCCAAGTCACTGAATATATTTAAGAAGAAGATAGATAGATTTCTAGATACAAAAGGCATCAAGGGGTATGGGGAGAGAGTGAAATATGGTATTGAGATAAAGGATCAGCCATGATCATATTGAATGGCAGAGCAGGCTCGAAGGGCCGAATGGCCTACTCCTGCTCCTATTTTCTATGTTTCTATGTTTCTATGATTGACACGTGAAGAAAAGGTGATTTTTTTTGCAGCAGGGCAAACCTTTGGCTGGGAGTTCTTTGTGTTTAGTCTGAGATTTCTTGGCTCACAATCAGAATTCTTGTGTTCAGACATATTTACTTACATTTTGGACCCCCTCAAACTGACAACATCGGGATGGGGGGCGCAAATGGATTTATTCAACAGTACATCTGAGGAGGAGGCAGATTACCATCCACGGCAGGCATGGCGTGCAGTCTAGGAGTTGCAGCTCCGCAAGACAGAGGTGCGCTACAAGGACCTGCAGAAGAGCAGAGAGGGGACCAACAGAGGGGCTAAGGTTGCAGGAGGCACTGCTCTCGTGAGAGTCTACAGACAGAGGCTGAGCTTCCTGGACCTCTCTGAGGAGCAGTGCCTACGAAGGTTCAAATTGAGTTACCAGGTGGTCACAGACATCTGCAGGCTCCTTCATGCTCCCGGCTGGGCCTGGTGGCCACGCATTGCCCGTTGCAGTTAAAATCACCACTGTCCTCAATTTCTTCCCTTCCGGATCCTTCCAGGGCACCACCAATGACACCACCAGGATCGCTCAGTCGTCTGCACATAATTGTATACGACAGGTCACGGATGGCTTGTTTTGCAGGGCATCCGACTACATCAACTTCCCCATTGACGACATCAACCAGACTGAGAGAGCAATGGGTTTTCACTCTTTGGCTGGCTTCCCACGGGTACAGGGCGCAATTGGTTGCACACACATAGCAATCCGAGGAACTGCACATAAGCCAGGATTGTTCATGAACTGAAATGGATATCACTCCATCAATGCGCAGCTGGTTTGTGACCACTGGAAGAGGTTTCTGCAGGCTTGTGCCAAATTCCCTGGCAGCTGCCATGATTCCTTCATTTTGTGTGAATCCAACATCCCGGCCCTCTTCCACGTACAAGACAGACTTAAGGGCTGGCTCCTTGGAAACAAGGGGAAACCTTCTGCAGACGTGGCTCATGACATCTGTGAGAAACCCCACCAGCGAGGCACAGCAGCGGTACAACCACAGTCACATCACCACCAGGTCTGTCATTGAACCAGCCATTGGACTGCTCAAGAAGCACTTCAGGTGCCTGGATCGATCTGGGGGTTCCGTTCAGTATTCACCGGTGAGGGTGGTAGAATAATAGTCGTGAGTTGCGTCCTGCACAACATCGTCAACAGAGAGGGTTACAGGTGGTCCAATGCGCTCATGAGGCACCCGCACCTGCCATCAACACTGAAGAAGACGAGGAGGAGGATGATGATGGGCAACCCATCGGCAGAGCAATGGCACACCTTGTGATGCCAGGGAGTCACTCATATTTGATAGATTCTCATATGGAGATCTGCAAAGTGAAGATAGTGAAGTACTCAGACCACCTGGAACAACCAGCACGACCACCAACACCACCACCCAGCTCCCACCCCACTCTGTTTGCACAAAACGGTCCTACGTCCATTGTAAATGCATCCAATGGGTGGCATCGAGTCCCGCCGTTCATGATGAAGCACATGCAAGGGCACTTTCATGAAAGGAACTCAAGAATGGGCAAGAGGTGGCAGTGGTGGTGACAGGTGGTTCACATTTATTGTGAATGTAACAAAAAACAAAGAGAAATGAAACACACCCTTGTGCATACACTTGGTGATCACAAAACCTTCGCCATCCTCTTCCTACTACTTCTATGTGGTGCATCCCTTGTGGTTTCAGCAGAGGAAGTGGCAGGTTGCTCAGGTCCCTGCCCTGACAGCTAAGATGCTCTCAGCCTATGCTGTCTGGGTTTTGCAGCCCGTGAGGGCCCCACCATAGACAACGGGTGAGATGTGGGAGCGCTTTGAGTGGCTCCCCATTTCCGTGTCCCCTTTCTCCATCATCTTTCTCCAGGGCCACGGATACATCACTCCTACCATTCTACTGGACAACAGCTTGGAAGACATCTGTGATGAATTGTAAGGCCACTGCTAAAGTATCTGTCTGCCTGTTTAAGGCAGCAGAATATTGGTCACTCTGAGTCCACACGGCTGTTGCCAGGGCCTGAATCGACTCATTTGTGAGCCATGCTCAATGGAGGCTGCTATTCTCTCCATCACAGCCATTCCCTTACTTACCTGTGCCACCATTCCACTAATGTTGGAGGTAGACTTGTCCATCCTCTCCGCTACCGTGGAGACTGCACTTGGCATATCTTCTAGTGCGTTGCAAAGGTGCATCTGTACTTCGATCATTCTCCTTTTCAACGATGGCCCCCGGGGCTCAGCACCTGTGTCCAGCTGAGCAGAGCCTGGAGAGGAGTGCACCCACCGACACGGACTCTCCACAACTGTCCCTGCCACCAGTGTCTGCTCGTGCTCACTTGTGAGTGGTGAATCACCAAATGACACCCCACTGTTGTCTAATTGGACCCATCGAGGTGCGCTGGTGCATGGCTGGATATGATTTGATGGTGCGACCTCAGAGGCATGGAGCTCCTTTGAGGAATCGCCCTCGTCCAGGTTGTCTGCTGACTCAGCAATCCTTGGAGGCCCCAGAAGAGAACATCTAGCAATATTAAGAATCATCGCAGAAGTGATGTTGCGATGAGCATCCTGAGGTGTGCAAGAGGTCAATCATTGATAACATCAATTCATGTGTATAAGGGATGTTAAAGTTCTGTCACCAGATATTTGCAGGGTGTCAGTCTCGGCATCTCCGACAGCCAGGCATTCCAGCATCCGGCTGAGCTCCAAGGCCTCCTCCTCTGCCTCTGTCGGGGCCACAATGTGTGGTGGGCCCCCTTCAGTCCGACTCCTCATTCTTGGATTTTGCACTCTCTTCTACAAGTGGAGAAAGTACAGACATGTGAGTTAATAAGGGTGACGGGGTCACCCAATGGATGCATTGCTCTGGGTCAGGCTGACAATGGAACAGATGCATCAAAGGGCGAGTATCAGACAGATTCATCACATTGCATCAGGATTGGGGCGAGTGGGAGCGGTGGGTGCACATATGGGGAGGTGAGGAAGTGCACAGAAAGAGAAGGTAACTTGACACTGAGCTTTAAGTGGGTGTGAGGAGTGATGTGATGAAGTAGGCTTCACAGAGCAGAGTGTGGGGGGGTGGGGAGGGGTAATGTGCACCACAGAATGCAGGTGAATCTGTAACTGTACTCACTTTTCCTGACCTGGTTAGGTCATTGAAGTGCTTCCTGCACTGCATTTAAAACCTTGAAATGGTGCTCCTGCTGGTCACCTCCTCTGCCACCTCGAGCCAGGCCTTCTTGGTGGCAAAGGCAGGGCACTTCCTCTTGTCAGCCGGGTACAATGTTTCCCTCCTGCTCCTCACACTGGCTAACAGCAACTCCAGCGAAGAGGCACTGAACCGGGGTGCTGGCCTCGTCCTCCATATATGATGATTTCTCCTTTCTCCCTCAAAACCCATGCTTGAAATGGACCTCTAAATAATCCAGGTCCCAGCACGTCATTCGGCTGCACAGTACGTCTGCTGCGCAGCTTGGAGACGCGAAACCCAGAAGTCACATTAAGGGCCTTCAATTGAATTGTGATCGCTCGAGAAAGCGCATAAATTTTCTTTCCGGGTTTCCCACTTGCATATTGACCCCCGTCCCCCCCGCTGAGATCTCGTCGGTATGTTAAAATTTACCCCTTCGAATCATAGACTGGTTACAGCACAGAAGGAGGCCATTCGGCCCAGCGAGCCCGTGCCAGACATCGCTATCAAGGCCAGGATTTATTCCCCATCCCTAGTTGGCCTTGAGAAAGTGGTTGTGAGTCATCCACTTGAACCGCTGCAGTCCATGTAGTGAATGGACTCCCACAGTGCAGGTACTCCCACAGTGTAGGGAGTTCCAGGATCTTGACCCAGAAACGATGAAGGAACGGTGATATAGGCCCAAGTTGGGATGGTGAATGACTTGGTGGGGAACTTGGAGGTAATGGTGTTCCCATGCAACTTCTGCCCTTGACCTGCTAGGTGGTGGAGGTCGCAGGTTTGGGAGGTGCTGTCAAAGAAGCTTTGGCAGTTACTGCAGTACATCCTCTGGATAGTACACACTGAAACCACGGTGCGGTGATGGTGCAAGGAGCAAATGCTTAAAGTGCTGGATGCGCTGCCATACTGCTTTGTTCTGGATGATGTTGAGTTTCTTGAGTGTTGCTGCAGCTGCACCCATCCAGGCAAGTGAATCTGGAAATAAAAACAGCTAGTTATTACCACCAATTTGACTGTTCATTGGGACATAACAACGTCTCTCAAATTCTTGTGCTATAACTGAATATTCTTTTACCTCACAACAGTTGTTCAGAGGTTTCAGTTTGCATGATTTTCCCAGTGTGCAATTTGTGATTTCTAACCATGTACAGTTTGCAGAATTCTACAGCACGCAATCAGTGAATTCTGAACATGAGCAGTTTGCAGAATTCTCCAGGAGTTGAAACTTAGAAGAGTCTGTTCCCTCATCCTGCAATGATCTGAGAATTTATTTGCTCGTTCTAAAAGAATTTGAAAGAAACTGGAGGCAATAATATAAATATTTACTGAAGTTTTAGATTGGTGACATTGGTCAAAGGAGGTGTGTCGGCTAGAACACCATGAGAACTCTCTGCACTTCTTTAAAGAATGCCATGGATTCTTTAACAGTCACCTGAACCGTTAGGACAGGTGACTGTTAAAGACAGGGAAGGTGACTTTGGCTTAACATTTTAACTGAAGAATGGCACAGGAACATCCCTGTCTGGATTTTGAGTTCAAACCCTAGTACGGCTAAGACCCATACATTTTGACCCTCAGGTGAGAATATTACCACTGAACCAAGCTTTAAATGAGGTGTCATATGTTGACTAAAACACCAACTAAAAGCAAAGAATAGGATCAGGTATTGTTTGAATAAGTAACACCAGCAATATCCATATTTTAGTGCTAAACACGACCTATTTAAGTCAACTTCAAAGTTGGATTTTGCAGATGCAGGGAGTAATTTTTTTTTGCCAAATTTTCAACACAATGGGGATTCATGTCAAAGTGCATCATTATTTGACAAAAACATCACTATTTTGCTTGTGCATGATGTCAACAAAAATGACGCAGCTGCTCTGCTTTTCTCCCTTACCCATGACAAAAAAAAATGTCCCTTTAATACCACCTACAGTCTGAAATGGATATGGACAAAGGTATTTTAGTTGTTGTATAAATATCAATTTGCTGCAAAATATACAATATGTAGGGAATTATTACCTTTAGCCATAACACAATATTGGATGCATTTAAATTAAGATGGTACAAGGACTGAAAGAGTTACCATCTGGGAGAGGGAAGGGTGGTCTTCTACCTCCAAGCATTCGTCTGGATGGTTTCTTTCAAATTCAAATTTAAAATAGTAGCTAGATGCACAGATTAAGGAAGAATAAGCTGGAAGCTTAAGTGATAAAAATCAACAGAATTGTTTGAGAAGTCATCAAATAAATTAATTAAGATATTTATTTATTAAAAGCAAATGTTAAATTTTACTACTGAATTATATTAAACTGAAACAATGGAAATTTTGGTAACAGGGTAAAAAGCATTTGGTCCAAACAGCACACCCATTTTTTTTTAGTATTTAATTTTAAGTATGACTTAGTAATCTTAACCCCCACCTTCCTGTCATCTTTTTCCAGAATCATATCTAATTGTCCTTTGAACTGATTAAATACTATTTGTTTCAACGGTCTTCCCTGGTGGCTTATGTCCAACTCATTTGGGAAGATCCCAGAACACTTAACACTGGCTCCAGACAAACCTTACAGCTTCACTGTTCCAGACAGACCAATGAGGCAGTGCAGTCATGAGGTTTGCCTGTAACATCAGAAGTCAACACAGGTAGAAACCTATTCTGTACATCTATTACCCTTTGTGTGAAATAGTTCTGCTTACATTTCCAATTCACTCCCTAGAATCATAGAATCATAGAATGGTTACATTCGGCTCGTCAACCTGGTGCCAGCACTCTGCAAAAGCAATCTAGTTAATCCCACTCCCCCGCCCTTTCCCCATAGCCCTGCAGATATTTTCCCTTCAAGTACTTATCCAATTCCCTTTTGAAAGCCACAAATGAATCTGCCTCCACCACCCTTTCAGGCAGTGCATTCCAGATCATAACCGCTCGCTGCGTAAAAAAGTTTTTCCTCATGCCGCCTTTGTTTCTTTTGTCAATCACCTTCAATATGTGTCCTCTGGTGCTCGACCCTTCTGCCAATGGGAACAGCTTCTCTCTATCTACTCTGTCTAGACCCTTCATGATTTTGAACACCTCTATCAAATCTCCTCTCAACCTTCTCTGCTCCAAGGAGAACAGCCCTAGCTTCTCTTGTCTATCCACGTAACTGAAGTCCCTCATCCCTGGAAACATTCTAGTAAATCTTTTCTGTACCTTTTCTAAGGCCATCACATCCTTCCTAAAGTGCAGTGCCCAGAATTGGACACAATACCCCAGTTGTGGCCGAACCAGTGTTTTATAAAGGTTCATCATAGCCTCTTTGCTTTTGTACTCTATGCCTCTATTTATAAAGCCCAGGATCCTGTATGCTGTTTTAACACTTTCTCAACCTGCCCTACTACCTTCAAAGATTTGTGCACATATACCCTCAGGTCTCTCTATTCCTGCACCCCTTTTAGAATTGCACCCTTTAGTTTATATTGCCTCTCCTTGTTCTTCCTACCAAAATATATTACTTTGCACTTCTCTGCGTTAAATTTCATCTGCCACATGTCTGCCCATTCCACCAGCCTGTCTATGTCCTCTTGAAGTCTATCACTATCCTCCTCACTGTTCACTACACTTCCAAGTTTTGTGTCATCTGCAAATTTTGAAATTGTGCCCTGTACGCCCAAGTCCAAGTCATTAATATATATCAAGAAAAGCAGGGGTCTAAGTACCCACCCCTGGGAAACACCACTGTACACCTTCCTCCAGTCCGAAAAACAACCGTTCACCACTACTCTCTCTTTCCTGTTACTTAGCCAATTTTATATCCATGCTGCCACTGCCTCTTTTATTCCATGGGCTTCAACTTTGCTGACAAGCCTATTATGTGGCACTTTATCAAATGCCTTTTGGAAATCCATATACACCACATCAACTACATTGCCCTCATCAATCCTTTCTGTTACCTCATCAAAAAACTCAATCAAGTTAGTTAAACACGATTTGCCTTTAGCATATCCGTACTGGTTTCCTTAATTAATCCATACTTGTCCAAGTGACTGTTAATTTTGTCCCGGATTACCTATTTCCCAATTTTTAAATTATGTTCCTTACATAGAATTACAGAAAATTATATAGAATTTACAGCCATTGAGCCCAACTGGTCCATGCCGGTGTTTATGTTCCACACGAGCCACCTCCCACCCTACTTCATCTAACCCTATCGACATATCCTTCAATTCTTTTCTCCCTCACGTATTTGTCTTGATTCCCCTTCAAGGCATCTATGCTGTCACCTCAACTATTCCATGTGGTAGCAAGTTCCACATTCTAACCTTCATCAGCATGATCAACCAGAATAAAGGAATTTACTCTGTGGAGAACTACGAGTGCTATTCAGGACAGCATATTAAAGCTCTATCATATTAAATTTATCTAATGAAAACCTTACACATTTCGTTGCTGTCATTCAGGAACAATATTTTCTAGATTAACTTTTTGGCCCACATTTTAATTTTTTTCCTCATGCAGGTCACTTCCTACCACTCATCTCCCTCCAGCCAGGATGTTCTTGGCCATTTGGGTTTCAGACTTCTGTGAAATTGTTATCTACAGTGTTCCTATCACTCAGTGGTCACTTGGAAGGAAGTTGAAATTTGAATGGATAAAATGGGGCAATGTCAGTTTATTCCTTTCCTTTTTTTTACCTTTGGGACCTGAGTTTCATTCTAGCATAGACTGATTGGATGAAAGTCTCCTCTCAGAATGATAAAACAAAATAGAGTCTGGGAAAGTCTCAATCCATTTCCTAATTACTGTGAGTTCATATCTTAAAACTGCCTCTAATGACATTAAATTGGCAATCTCGCTCAGAGAGGCCACAAAAGCAGCATGTATGGGAAATGGAATCGTCCCAGTGATTCAGTAGAGACTGCTCCTCTGGGGTTGGCAACTCAAAGCGCATTTTGGGGATAAGTAAAGGAAGGCCTTTTCTCTGCATATAATCCATATCAGACCTGGGAGTTTGTGATGCTCACATTAGCCAGATGCAAAAAATAGAAGACTATCTGTTTTGTAGCACTAATAATCCTTTCCTGGGTCAACACATAACACTTACCCCCCCCCAACCAAAAAATGATGGCATACGGAAAATCTGCCATAGGATCTTGTAATAAATCCAGCAATACCTCATTTTTTTGTTTGCTTTTATTAAAGCAACAGTCCTCTCCTCTTTACACTGAAGCTATCTAAACAATACAGCAATGAGTCTTAGAAATAGAAAGGATTTGCATCCTTGTCCAAATCTAAAGGCTAGTTACAGAGGGCCCGATTTTACCAGGGGTGCGGGTTCTCGGCGGGTGGGCCAGCGGGCGCGTTGAAAATGCGCCCGGTGAAATTAGTGGGTTGCCCGCGCGATCGCAGCAGGCAACACACTAATTGGATCCACTTAACTCTTGTTCCGGGTTCCCCGACGCTGATCTGCGCGTCGGGCGGGCTGCGCATGCGCAGTAAGATCTGTCAGCTGGAGGCGCTCTATTTAAAGGGGCAGTCCTCCAATGACAGATGCTGCCACAAACAGCAAAAATTACAGCATGGAGCAGCCCAGGGGGAATGCTGCTCCCAGTTTAATGATGCCTCACCCCAGGTGTCATTAGATGGGGTGAGGAGGAGGGGGAGGACAGAGATCTTCCCCCCGGCGGGCGGGAGGAAGCGGCCTGCCTCTGCCACCAAGAAGGCCTGGCTCGAGGTGGCAGAGGGGGTCACCTGCGCCACCAACATATCGCCCACCTGCACACAGTGCAGGAGGCGCTCCAATGACCTCAGTAGGTCAGCCACAGTGAGTACACGTAGTCTTTCCCCTACACTCCGTCTGCCACAACACTGCCCCCACTCCACATCTCCTTCGGCACTGCCAACACTACTCTGTCACATCACCCCTCATACCCACTCAAACCGCACCCTCATCTTACCTGCACCTACTCACCTCGCGAGTACTCACCCCACCACTACCACGCAACCCAATCCTAATACAATCTCATGGCTCTATCCCATACTCACCCTCTCGTGCATCTCTCTCACGGCCAGCCTCACTCAACCTGCCACCACCTGTGCTGCAGCCACAGGGCATGCATTACATATGTGCAGTAGGCAGCGTAAGGCAAACGTGTTGTGAGCATTAAGGGGATGCACGAGGGTGTTTGAGGGTTTGTCATGGTTCTTACTTCTATTGAATTAAAGAACAACTCACATCACACATTATATTGGCACCACTACTGCCATGTCTTCGCGAATCCTGTCCGGTTTTTGCAATAATACCCGCTCCTTGGTATCCCTATGAGGACCCACCACTGATGCCACCCAGTGTGTCACTGCAGAGTGGGTGTAGGTGTATTTGCAGGGCTCTTCTGCGCAGACGACTGAGAGACATCGGGGATGTCCCCGGTTGCAGCCTGGAAGGCTGTGGAGCAGAAGTTCGGGAGGGCAGTGGTGAGTTTGACAGCGACAGGTAGGAAGATGGTGCAGGGGCCAGCCAGGAGCAGCTCGGCATGAAAGAGGCTGCAGATGTCCAAGGCTACATGTCGACTGACTCTGAGCCTCCGTGTGCACTGATGCTCAGAGAGGTCCAGGAGGCTGAGTCTCGGTCTGTGGAACGTGTGGCGAGGGTAGTGCCCTCTGCGACGCATCTCTCTCTGCGGTAGCCCTCCCTCCTGCTGTACAGGTGGATGTGTCACAGCACTCTGTTGTGGAGCTCCACGTGTCAGACGTGGACGGCGTGGATGGCGAGGCTGGTGAGGCTGGTGATGCTATTCGCCCTCCGAGGAGGTCATGACTGCAGCTACGGCGGCCCCCATCCGCAAGATGTACATCTGAGGGGGTCCGCAAGGTAGGTACATGTCTCCGGACCCCGGGGTAAGTGTGCAGGTTGGTGACTTCGACCATCAGGAGGAGGGTGGTGGAGGCCAAACTTTGTCCCAAGTGACAGAGCGGCCTCCTGCAATGGGTGAGAGTCTCCCCCCGCCACCTGTCAAATGGACCTTTGCAGCTGCCACAGGCTGACGGCTGCAACACGTCCATTTCAACTGGGAGTGTTTCCCCCAGTGTGTGAAACAGTCCCATGTTGATCCAAAATTGCACACAGTCCCTTAATCAGGTCAGTTAATAAACAGAACAAACAAAGTAAATACACTCAAGTGGCATCCCGCTGGCTTTAATTGCCTGCGGGATTCCCACCAGCGGGGGCTGCGCACGCACCCCCGCACGTCAGCGCGGAACCCGGAAGTGGGCGGGATCGAGCCGCGATCCGGTCCCGCTCCTCGATTTCGGGATTTTAGAGGCCCCCCCTGCGAGAACGTATCCGAGACCGGGTGCTAAAATCGGGCCCAGAATATCAATATTCTAGTGACAGCAAAATTCTAATCATTATGTTCTTATGTTCTTAAAAGTAGCATAAACTCAACAATGTTCATTCTCAGAAATGTGGTTGCAGATATTGATACCTAGCATCCAAATATTTTGGCTTTTATGAATATAGCTTCAAAATAATGGCTGGGGGAGGGGAGTCTATGATTCAAAATATCAAGACACTTCGATGATGTATTCACAGTGGACCTACTGTCCTCATTTTAGCAGAAGCAGATAAGCTTTTCATGGCATCCTCCATTGTCTAGCAGTGCAAGTAAGCTCGCAGGAGCTACCAAAGGAAAAAATGATAAGAACAGGTGATTTTTTTCTTACTTACTGCAGAGATAATATTTTGGCCTCTTGGTAGTGCATGCATAGAGCCCCATTTTGTACTACTACACATGCACACAACAAGCTCCCCACCCCCTCCCACCCAGCCCCACAACCCCAAATCATTCAAATTAGGCAAAGTCAAAGTATTTGTGAAGAAATTCTAAATTGGGTGATTGAGACCTGAGTAAAACTTTCTATTACAGCCAAGCCCCATACAATTGTGCTGATTTGAAGCAAATACCACTTAAATTAATATTTCGAAACATCAGGCTTCATTAGTGGAAACGTATCTTAAAACTGAACTGAAAGGTAATAGGACTGATTTCTGGCCTGAATTTAAATAACCTGAATTGGACAATTTGGGTTTTATTTGCAAATATCCAACTTTTGCCAAATTTGGATGGTTTGGGAGGGGGTAAGGGGGGGAGCTGTGCATGGACATATGTAGAGATACAAAATTGGGCATACACTTTGCAAAAGCCCCCCACAAAATTTGCAATCAGGGTCATGTGTTGTTACATATCTCCTCTTTACCTTTGACAGCTCTGGTGAGTTTACTTGGGCTGCTAATCGACAAATGGCACCATGAAAAATTGATGTGTTTCAGGTAATATGAGGACAATAGGCACAACATGAATACATTTTAAAATTGCTCTCCGAACATTATTGCTTTGTTTCTACAACTGATTGTTTTTTCATGCAGAGCTATTCCCACTGAGCACCAAAACCCTTCTGATGTGGTGCTGTGATAATTAAATGAGATAAACATGGCTTTCTAATGAAAAGGTTATTGACCTATCAAATATTGGAGGCCTCAGGTGCATTGCAGAAGGACCTTGTTGGCTTGTTTACGCTTTCCTGCTCAGAACATGTCTACAGTGAGTTCCAAGTATTAAACGCGGTCACATCATCCCCACAAAGAACGAGTGAGCTGCTTTCAAGCTGCCACAAGATGGCGTGCAAAATGTTCAACTGTTTAGTCTTCAGAGTTGCAAAAAAAATTAGTGGGCATTCACAGATGCTGCATGACTTTGTAGAAAGTTGCTGTTTTTTAAAGTTCTGGGCTCAGAAGATTTTAACAATTATCAGAGCGTGAATTTATAAAAAAAGGTTGTTGATGCACTGTCACTTATATATGAATCATTATACATGTTAGTCTCTTATTGCAGTGCTGTACTTCGCACCAAACAAACAGATAGAATAAAGCAGGAGTCCTATAGTTTCCATCTATGTCAGTAGTTTTCAAACTTCTTGTTGGAGATGCCTTGCCAATATTGACTCATTCTGGGGAAAATGTAGGTATCTGGGTCTGGATCCTCTTCTGACTGCCAAGTCCTTCATAAGACAGAAGACTAAAGGGGTCATTTTAACCTAACCCACTCGGCGGGAAACTGATGGGCTCAGATTCCTCCTGGACCCACACTGCTGCCAGCAGCACCTCCGCTGACTCATCAGAACACCTGGGGTCATTCCAGCTGCTGACAAGCCCAAGGTTGCTGTTCCTCCTGCCATCTTGCTGCGAAGTAATGCCGTCCTTTAACTGGTTGCATCCTTTTAAATGCTGTGCCATAAATGTATTTCCTTCCTTCTCAGCAGTGGTAAGCCAATGAAGGATGGTTTTCCAGCCTCCAAACCTCCCTGAATGGTAATGAGGATTCTGCAGAAAAAATTTCAGTGGGCTGGCGGCAGCTTCACATTGGTGGGTGTTAGGACCGCCTCACTGCAAACCTGTCAATGGGAGGAGGATTCAAGACCTGATCACCTCGGACACCCCCTGATAGGTACCAATGACATACACTGTGACTATGACTTTGGAGCCCTATCCTTCCTTGTCTTCAACCTTGAACAGTCAAGCACTCCATGGTGGAATCTCTCCTCTGAGGTCCATCTCTTCAGGACCACTAACTCTTCATCCAATCCTACTAATCAGTATTTGTACAAAATACGACACTCAGTGAAGCAATAAAGCGTCCAAAGATTTTCAAACAATATTATTACATATACTTAGAAGGAAGGACTACCATTTATATAGCATGTTTCCCGACCTCAGGACGGCCAATGAAGTACCTTTGAAGTGTAGTCACTGGCGAAATGTTGGAAACGGGGCAGCCAATTGTGCACAGCAAGCTCCCACGAACAGTAATGTGATAATGATCAGATAATCTGTTTTAGTGATGTTGGTTTGAGGGATAAATATTGGCCAGGACACGGGGAGAACTCCCTTACTCTTTTTCGAAATAGTGCCATGGGATCTTATGTGTCTGCTTGAAAGAGCAGATGGGGCCTTACTCTTCTTAATGGGCATCATTTTTGCACCCGCTATCGGGTGCGTTCCTGGCGGGGGGGGGCTCCGAAAATTGGAGAATCCCGGAGCGGGTCGGGAGCCCGGCTCCAACCCGCCCACTTCCGGGTTCCCCACTGACGCACCAGCGTGCGCGCGCAGCCCCCGCTGGTGGGAATCCCGCAGGCAATTAAAGCCAGCGGGGTTCCACTTGAAGCTATTTATTTTGCTTGTTCAGGTCATTAACAGACCTGATTAAGGGATTATGTGAGGAGGGGTGGGATTTTAGAGCAAACTGGGACTGTTTCCCACACTGGGGGAAACACTCCCAGTTCAAATGGAACTGTTGCAGTTGTCAGCCTGTGGCAGCTGCAGAGGTCCATTTGACAGATGGGGTGGGGTGGGGGGGAGACCCTCACTCATTGCAGGAGGCCACTCTGTCACTTGGGACAAAGTTTGGCCTCCACCACCCTCCTCCTGACAATCAAAGTCACCAACTTGCACACTTACCCCAGTGTCCAGACACATTTACCTACCTTGCGGACCCCCTCAGATGTACATCTTCCTGATGGGGGCCGCCGTAGCTGCAGTCATGACCTCCTCGGAGGGCGAACAGCATCACCAGCCTCGCCATCCACGCCGTCCACCTCTGACACGTGGAGCTCCACAACACAGTGCTGTGACACATCCACCTGTACAGCAGGAGGGAGGGCTACCGCAGAGAGAGATGCGTCGCAGAGGGCACTACCCTCGCCACAGGGTCCACAGGCCGAGGCTCAGCTTCCTGGACCTCTCTGAGCAGCAGTGCACACGGAGGCTCAGAGTCACTCGACATGTAGTCGTGGACATCTGCAGCCTCCTTCATGCCAAGCTGCTCCCGGCTGGCCCAAGCACCATCTTCTTACCTGTCGCTGTCAAAGTCACCACTGCTCTCAACAACTTCTCCGCATCCTTCCAGGGTGCCACCGGGGACATCGCCGACGTCTCTCAGCCGTCAGCACAAAAGAGCCCTGCAAATACACCTACACCCACTCTGCAGTGACACAATGGGTGGCATCAGTTGTGGGTCTTCATGGTGAACCTCAGGAAAGGGCATTATTGCACAAACCAGACAAGATTCGCAAAGACATGGCAGTAGTGGTGTCAATATAATATGTAATGTGAGTTGGTCAGAAATTCAATATAAGTAACAACCATGACAAACCCTCAAACACCCTTGTGCATCCCCTTCATGTTCACGACACGTTTGCCTTACGCTGCCTACTGCACTTATGTGATGCATGCCCTGTGGCTGCAGCACAGGTAGTGGCAGGTTGAGTGAGGCTGACTGTGAAAGAGATGCATGAGAGGGTGAGTATGAGATAGAGCCATGAGACTGTATGAGGATTGGGTTGAATGGTAGTGGCGAGGTGAGTAGGTGCAGGTAAGATGAGGATGAGGATGAGGTTTGAGTGGGTATGAGGGGTGATGTGACAGAGTAGTGTTGGCAGTGCAGAAGGAGGTGTGGGGTGGGGGCGGTGATGTGGCAGATGGAGTGTTGGGGAATGAGTAAGTGTACTCACTTTGGCTGACCTACTGAGGTCATTGGAGCGCCTCCTGCACTGTATGCAGGTGGGCGATATGTTGGTGGTGCAGGTGACCTCCTCTGTCACCTCGAGCCAGGCCTTCCTGGTGGCAGAGGCAGGCTGCTTCCTCCCGCCCGCCGGGGGGAAGATCTCTGTCCTCCCCCTCCTCCTCACCCCATGTATTGATACCTGGAGTGAGGCATCATTAAACTGGGAGCAGCCTTCTCCCTGGGCTGCTCCATGCTGTAATTTTTTCTATTTGTTGCAGCATCTGTCAGTGGAGGACTGCCCCTTTAAATAGAGCTCCTCCAGCTGACAGATCTTACTGCGCATGCGCAGCCCGCCCGACGCGCAGATCAGCAGTGGGGAACCCGGAAGACCAAGTTAGTGGATCCAATTGGGCTGCGATCGCGCGGGTGGCTGACTAATTTCACCGGGTCCGTTACCCACGCGCCCGATAGCCCCCCCGCCGTAAACCCGCAGCCCTGCTAACATCGAGCCCAATGTGTCTTACAAAAGATGGCAACGTCGATAGTGCAGTGCCCCCTCAATACTGCACAGAAGTGTCAGCGAGGTTATGTGCTGAAGTCTCTGGAGTTTGACTTGAACATATAACTTTCTGACTCAGATACAAGAGCACTACCACTGAGCCAAGGCTGGCACAAAATGTAGTCAATCCTATTCTTAACCAGATATTTATCCATGTATTTCATACTACTTAATTATTTATTTAAATTGAATCCTAAATAACAGTGACACAACCATAATAGGAGTGCTACATGGGACAAAATAATGGATCAAACTCACATGGATTGAATAAATCTGGCCTTAGGTAAAGGCTGACCAATCACAATGAAGTAACCAAGGTGGGCTCCTCCCAATTATTGGGCTTATCTGAGGCCTGGGGCTGTGTGCTTTACAGGAAAAGAGAAATCACTCATACAACCTTCAAAATAAAGCTTTCAAGCCATAACAGCACAAATCATGGGGGAATACAGGGAAGGATAACCAAACCCTTGCAGAGGAGGCGAAGCTATAGCTCCTAAGTCTCAATCCCCAGTGAGAGTCTGAAAGATCCATCCATTCATTTTTTTTAAAGGTGTTAATCAACATAACATTATAACTGCTTTCATTGGACGTCTATTTCATATATCTACCATTCCATTGAGGAAAAAATCTTGTGACACTGGTTGCTAAAAGATAAATGTAACCATAAACAGGCATTTGTACTGCCACAGTACTCTCCGATGTGTCACTTTCTGCCCGCTTTGACATTAATAATTATGCAGTGCAGTTAACTTAAATCCAAGGATCATAATTGAAGCATTTTTCAGCTTTCCCTCTCCATCCCTTACATTATTCTTTTCATCATAAGCGGAAGGATCAAGAAACAGAGGACATAGATTTAAGGTGATTGGCAAAAGAACCAAAGGCGACATGAGGAAAACCTTTTTTATACAGCGAGTGGTTATGATCTGGAATACACTGCCGCAGTGGGTGGTGGAGGCAGATTCATTTGTGGCTTTCAAAAGGGAATTGGATAAGTACTTGAAGGGAAAAAATTTGCAGGGCTACGGGGAAAGGGCAGGGGTGTGGGATTAGCTGGATTGATCTTGCAGAGAGCTGGCACGGAGTCGACGGGCCGAATGGCCTCCTTCCGTGCTGTAACCTTTCTATGATTCTATGATTTCATATAATAAGTGTCTAAGCTGCTTTTTACATGTTTTCCCCTCCCAGTTCTCCCTTTTTCTCTAGAAGTTATAGATTTGTGCTGGGGCAATTTTCCGCAGGCAATGGCCACCCTCCAGTACCTCGGCTGAGTCCAATCTTCACCTGTGAGCCTGGATAGTGAGTGTCAGTCAGCTCTTGACTGAGAGAGGTATAGCAGCCAAGTCTGATCATGTCCTCACATGATATCCTTAACACAAATGCTTTCCAGCAGGGATCACTGCAGATATCAGGAATAGAAATTCTGCATGATTATTGCTCTCTCTAGTTCTGGAAAACTGAGACCAACTGTAATGTCCCTACGTCTACTATCAGCTGACGAAGCACTAAACTGGAACTGAACTTGCAACCTTTCTGGTCTGTATGACCCCGTTCTACATTACGCATCCACTGGACCATTGGAAAAGCCATGCAGTTTTCTTTTGCAATTGTCGTTCACGTCCACTCTATCCTGTGGAGTATTAGAGTGATTTTGTAATGGTTCAATTATTGCATTGGAAAGTGTTGAAATATGAAAATAGATGACAGATCTGTATAAATAGCAACTTGATAGTACAAGATGGAAATTGCTGTTAACGATGCACTCATTTTTAAAAATTCATTCATGGGATGTGGGCGTCGTTGGCGAGGCCGGCATTTATTGCCCATCCCTAATTGCCCTTGAGAAGGTGGTGGTGAGCTGCCTTCTTGAACCGCTGCAGTCCGTGTGGTGACGGTTCTCCCACAGTGCTGTTAGGAAGGAAGTTCCAGGATTTTGATCCAGCAACGATGAAGGAACGGCGATTTATTTCCAAGTCGGGAATTATTGCCCTCTTATTTTTGACTTGGAGGGGAACGTGCAGGTGGTGTTGTTCCCATGTGCTTGCTGCTCTTGTCCTTCTAGGTGGTAGAGGTCGCGGGTTTGGGAGGTGCTGTCGAAGAAGCCTTGGCGAGTTGCTGCAGTGCATCCTGTGGATGGTACACACTGCAGCCACAGTGCGCCGGTGGTGAAGGGAGTGAATGTTTAGGGTGGTGGATGGGGTGCCAATCAAGCAGGCTGCTTTATCTTGGATGGTGTCGAGCTTCTTGAGTGTTGTTGGAGCTGCACTCATCCAAGCAAGTGGAGAGTATTCCATCACACTCCTGACTTGTGCCTTGTAGGTGGTGGAAAGGCTTTGGGGAGTCAGGAGGTGAGTCACTCGCCGTAGAATACCAAGATTAATCATTTCAGCCCCACCACTCCAGGGCTGACTGGGTCAAACAGACCAGTTAGAAAAAAAATAACCACAATAAAAAAAGAAAACCAAGGGAATCAAGGGATATGGAGATAGGGCAAGGAAGTGGAGTTGAGGTCGAAGATCAGCCATGATTTTCTGGAGTTTTCAGGCAGGATAGAGTGGGTGATAAAAAAGGAGGTGGGGGTAGCATTATTGGTTAAAGAATCAATTGCAGTTGTGAGAAGGGATGATATGCTAAATGGATCATCAATCGAGGCCATATGGGTTGAGCTAAGAAATAAAAAAGGGGCAATCACACTACTAGGAGTGTACTATTAACCCCCGAATAGCGAAAGGGAGAAAGAAGAACAAATATGTAGGCAAATTTCTAGTGCAAAAATAAGAGGGCAATAATTAGTAAGGAACTTCAACTACCCTAACATCAAACAGTGTGAGGGGCACAGAGGGTGCAAAATTCTTGATCGATGTCCAGGAGAACTTTTTTAGCCAGTACGTGACAAGTCCAACAAGAGGGGATGCAATTCCAGATTTAGTCCTGGGAAATTAAGATGGGCAAGTGGGTGAAGTGACAGTGGGTGACCATATTGGGGATAGTGACCACAATTCAGTTAGTTTTAGCATTATTATGGAAAAGGACAGAGTTAAATCAGGAGTAAATGTTTTAAATTGGGGGAGGGCAAATTTTACAGAACTAAGAGGTGATTTGGCAGAAGTGGACTGGACACAATTACTTGAGGAGAAATGAGTGGCAAGCCAGTGGAAGGCACTAAAAAGTGAAATTTTACGGGTACAATGCAGACACGTCCCCTCAAAGAAAAAGGGTGGCACTGCCAAATTTAGAGCCCCCCTGGTTGTCTAGAAGTATACGGGGCAAGATAAAGCAGAAAAAGAAAGCTTATGACTGTCACTGAAAACTAAATACTGCAGAAAGCCTAGAGGAGTATAGAAAGTACAGGGATGACGTAAAAAAGGAAATAAGGAAAGCAAAGAGAGGGCATGATAAAACATTAGCTTGTAAGATTAAAGAAAACCCAAAGATGTTTTATCAGTACATTAAGAACAAAAGGATAGCTAAGGAAAAGGTGGGACCTATCAGGGATGATAAGGGTAACTTGTGTGTAAAAGCAGAGGATGTGGGTAGGGTTTTAAATGAATATTTTGTCTCCGTATTCACAAAGGAAAGGGATGATCCGGACATAGTAGTTAGAGAGGAGAGGTGTGAAATATTGGATAGGGTAAACAAAACCTGAGAGGAAATACTAGAGGGACTGAAATCCTTGAAAGTTGATAAGTCACCAGGGCCGGATGGATTGTTTCCTAGGCTATTGAAGGAAGCCAGGGAGGAAATAGCGGATGCTCTGAGGATCATTTTCTAATCCTCACTAGATACAGGGGAGGTACCAGAGGACTGGAAGACTGCAAACGTAGCACCATTGTTTAAAAAGGGTACGAGGGAAAGGCCGAACAATTATAGGCCGGTCAGTCTTACCTCGGTGGTGGGCAAACTATTAGAATCAATACTGAGAGATAGGATAAACTGTCACTTGGAAAGGCATGGTTTAATCAGGGATAGTCAGCATGGATTTGTTCAGGGAAGGTCATGCCTTACAAATTTGATTGAATTCTTTCAGGAAGTGACAAGGAGGATTGATGAGGGTAGTGCAGTGGATGTTGTCTACATGGATTTTAGTAAGGCATTTGACAAGGTCCCACATGGCAGACTGGTCAGAAAGTTAAAAGCCCATGGGATACAGGGAAATGTGGTGAATTGGATCCAAAATTGGCTCAGTAACAGGAAACAAAGGGTAAAGGTCAATGGATGTCTTTGCGAATGGAAATCTGTTTCCAGTGGTGTGCCACAGGGCTCAGTGTTGGGTCCCTTGCTGTTTGTGGTATTTGTTAATGATTTGGACTTGAATGTAGGGGGCATGATTGGCAAATTTGCAGACGACACAAAAATGGGCCGTGTAGTTGATAGTGAAGAGGATAGCTGTAGACTCCAAGAAGATATCAATGGGTTGGTGGAGTGGGCGGAAAATTGGCGGAAAAGTGGCAAATAGAGTTCAACCCGGAGAAGTGTGAGGTAATGCACTTAGGGAGGGCAAACAGTAAAAGGGAATACGCAGTAAATGGGAATATATTGAGAGGGGTAGAGGAAGTGAGAGACCTTGGAATGCATGTACACAGGTCCCTGAAGGTGGCAGTACAGGTAGATAAGTTTGTGAAGAAGGCATACGGAATGAACTCCGTTATTAGCCGAGGTATAGAATACAAAAGCAGGGATGTAATGATGGAACTGTATAAAACGTTGGTAAGGCCACAGCTGGAGTATTGTGTGCAGTTCTGGTCACCACGTTACAGGAAGGACATAATTGCTCTGGAGAGAATGCAGAGAAGATTTACAAGAATGTTGCCAGGGCTTGAAAATTGCAGCTTCGAGGAGAGATTGGATAGGCTGGGGTTGTTTTCCTTGGAGCAGAGGAGGCTGAGGGGAGACTTGATTGAGGTGTACAAAATTACGAGGGGCCCAGATAGAGTAGACAGGAAGTACCTGTTTCCCCTAGTGGAGAGTTCAAGAACTACAGGACATAGATTTAAGCTGATTGGTGGAAGGATTACAGGGGACATGAGGAAAAACTTTTTTACCCAGAGGGTGGTGGGTGTATGGAATTCACTGCCCGAATTGGTGGTAGAGGCAGGGACCCTCAACTCTTTTAAAAAGTATCTGGACCTGCACCTAAAGTGCTGTAAGCTGCAGGGCTACGGACCGGGTGCTGGAAGGTGGGATTAGAATGGGAACCTCGTTGACCTTCGAGCCGGCGCGGACACGATGGGTCGAATGGCCCCCTTCTGTGCTGTATCTTTTCTATGGTTCTATGGTTCTATGGCAGAGCAGGCTCGAGTGGCCTACTCCTGCTCCTATTTCTTACGTTCTTATATTCTTAAAAGCTACCTCCATACTCTCTAATGCAACACTTAGATTTCCAAACTGGCCACCCAGACCCTAGGGAGTTCATGAGGGGATCCCAGAGATCCCTGAGGCCATTAGTTTTCTATCCATCCATTAACAGATATTTGTATTTTTCTGACCTACTAGCATGTTATTTCTGTTTCTATATACCTTCCCTTTTCCCAATCTATCACCATTCAGATAACAATCTGTCTTTCTGTTTTTACAACCAAAGTGGATAACCTTACACTTATCCACGTTATACTGCATCTGCCATGTTCTTGCCCACTCACCCAACTTGTCTAAATCACATTGGAGCCTCTTTGCATCCTCCTCACAGCTCACATTCCACCCCAGCTCACATTCCGTTCCCTCATCCAAATCATTGATATATGTTGTGAATAGTTGGGGCCCAAGCACTGATCCCTGCGGTAACCCACTAGTCACTGCCTGCCACCCGGAAAAAGACCTGTTTATTCCCACTCTCTGTTTCCTGTCTGACAACCAATTCTCAATCCATGCCAGTATATTCCCCCCAATCCCATGTGCTTTAATTTTGCACACTAACCTCTTGTGTGGGACCTTATCAAAAGCCTTCTGAAAATTCAAGTACACCACATTCATTGCTTCTCCCCTATCTATTCTACTAGTTACATCCTCAAAAAACTCCAGTAGATTTGTTAAGCATGATTTCCCTTTCATAAACCCATGCTGACTTTGTCCAATCCCGTTAATGCCCTCCAAGTGTTCTGTTATCACCTCATTTATAATAGACTCCAGCATTTTCCCCACTACTGATATTAGGCTAACTGGTCTGTAATTCCCTGTTTTTTCTCTCCCTCCTTTTCTAAATAGTGGGGTTACATTTGCCACCCTCCAATCTGTAGGAACTGTTCCAGAGTCTATAGAATTTTGGAAGATGATCACCAATGCATCCACTATTTCCAGGGCCACTTCCTTTAGTACTCTGAGATGTAGATTATCAGGCCCTGGGGATTTGTCAGCCTTTCGCCCTAATAATTTCCCTAGCACTATTTTTTTTACTATTTCTGATTTCCTTCAGTTCCTCCCTCTCACTGGACCCTTGATTCCCTAATCGTGATAATCGTTAATGCAACAAAAGGGAACAGTTTAAACTGTTCAAGTTCATTCCTGCATGTAATCAATTTTTATTAGAGATTTTAAGACTGTCAAACTTTAAATTGTTAAATTTTTTCCTTACTTTTCTTTTCTGTGTCTTTTTTCTCTCTCTCTTAATCCAATCTTTCTTCCCCTGTTTTCTCTTTCTATACCTGATTTGATTCTAATTAACCCTCCTTCTGCGTCCTTCCTCTGTTTCTTTCTCAATCCTTAAATCTCGTTGGTTAAGGAGATAGACTGTTGATCCCGCTGTTCACTGAGGTCCCAGTTGCCCTGGCCAAGGCTTTATCAGCTCGCACTTCCAGCAAGTTGTGGTGCAAAAAATGTTTGAGCTTATGGATGCAGAAAAAAGTCTAACTCACAGCAAGATCCGGCCCAATATTTTTTTTGCTAGTCTCTCTGAAGTGCTGTTCTGTTCCGCCCCCACCCCTCGATGTCCCCCCCTTACCCCCCCCCCTTTCCCAGCCTAAAATACTTACTTCAGTCCCACAGTTGTCTCCATTCCAGGGCTCCCCCAAACTACCAACCAGTCTATATGTACAGTATTTAGTTTCCTCAGCCATTGTACACAGCTTTCCAGTAATAAGTACACAAATGCAGGTAATCAACAAAACTGAAAAAATAATGCTCAGTATCATTAGCACTTAACTGTTTCTTCGTACTCTAAATACAAATCCACAATATAAATTAAATGTATTTCCTTTCTATGGCAGATAATAGAGAAATAATACAATTGGCAGATGGAGTATAATGTGGGAAAATGTGAACTTGTCCACTCTGGCAGGAGGAATAGAAAAGCAGTATATTATTTAAATGGAGAGAGATTGCAGAACTCTGAGGTACAGAGGGATCTGGGTGTCCTAGTACATGAATCACAAAAAGTTAGTATGCAGGTACAGCAAGTGATTAGGAAGGCAAATGGAATGTTGTCATTTATTGCAAGGGGAATGGAATATAAAAGCAGAGATGTTTTGCTACAGTTGTACAGGGCATTGGTGAGACCACATCTAGAATACTGTGTGCAGTTTTGGTCTCCTTATTTAAGAAAGGAGGCGGTTCACAGAAGGTTCACTCAACTGATTCTTGGGATAAGGGGGTTATCTTATGAGGAAACGTTGGACAAGTTGGGCCTGTATAAATTGGAGTTTAGAAGAATGTGAGGTGATCTTATTGAAACATATAAGATTCTGAGGGAACATGAAGGGGTAGATGCTGAGAGGATGTTTCCCTTTGTGGGAGAGACTAGAACTATGGGCCACAGTTTAAAAATAAGGGTCTCCCACTTAAGACGGAGATGAGGAGAAATCTTTTCTCTCAGAGGGTTGTGAGTCTGTGGAACGCCCTTCCCCAGAGAGTGGTGGAGGCAGGGTCATTGAATATTTTTAAGGCTGAGTTAGATAGATTCCTGATTAACAAGGGAGTCAAAGGTTAGAGTAGGTAGACGGGAAAGTAGGGTTGAGGTCACAATCAGATCAGCCATGATCTTATCAAATGGCGGAGCAGACTCGAGGGGCCGAATGGCCTACTCCTGCTCTTAATTCGTATGTTCGTATGTTCGTAATATCGAACATTTTAGAATCTATTTAATTGAGAAAGATGGTTGGAAAACTGACTGCTTTTCAGTCATTCCTAATTGCAAAACCTATTGAAACAATGATGAAGAAAGGTCCTGGTTAAGTGCGTTTGTTAAAGAGGTTCTTGACATTATTGTTTGAACTAATGCAGTGGAAAATGCTGTCAGCTGCTATGCATTGATGACTAAATGTTGATTTTAGGCAGAAATTACAGGCCATTGTTTTCAGTTATAACTCAGGCTAAACAGTTCAGTACATGAGATATGATATTTTTCAACACCAAATTATAGTCCAACAATTTTATTTTTAATCCCACAAGCTTTCGGGGGCTTCCCCCTTCCTCAGACGGTGTGGAAACGCCTGAGGAAGGGGGAAGCCCCCGAAAGCTTGTGGGATTAAAAATAAAATTGTTGGACTATAACTTGGTGTTGTAAAATTGTTTACAATTGTCAACCCCAGTCCATCACCGGCATCTCCACATCATGATATTTTTCATAATTATTTACATTCCATGTATGGCCACAAGAATCTGCTTACTCCTTAAGCAACTGCTTTCCCACTAGCCGCATGGTAATGAAAATCACATACAAATAAAACCACTCTCTTAGCAGCCACACTGCCTCCAATGAATAGAGACTTAAACTAAACAACTAGAATTGTCCCTGTAATCACAGCCATGACAACAATGAAATAATCAATGATGTTTTACTGCTTTGAGTAACTCATTTTTTTCTGTCAAATCGTGACATTATCATTTGCGTGACATAAATGGGGCAATGGATTATGCAGGAATCTGTTATCTGTAAATCCTACACCTGCACTCAGCAGGCTTTCCTTTCATGGCTTGATTTTGAAAGAGAACACTTAAAGGAGGAAACCTTCATGGCGTCTAAAAAAATTTCCACTAACAAAGCACTAAATGGAAGAAATCCTTTCTCTTGTGAACTCCCTTCTATTAACATGCATATGACTGCTTCATCATCACTGGGTCAATATCCTGGAATTCCGGACCTTATATCATTGTGGGGGGTGAGGTCAGAGATTGCCCTTGACATCAAGGCAGCATGCAATCGAGTGTGGCACCAAGGAGCCTTAATAAAACTGAAATCAGTGGGGATCGGGGGAAGACTCTCCAGTGGCTGGAGTCATAGCTGGCACAAAGGAAGATGGTTGTTGTTGTTGTAAGCCAATCATCTCAGTCTAAGGACATTCGTGCAGAAGTTCCCCAAAGCAGTGTCCGAGGCCCAACCACCTTCAGCTGCTTCATCAATCAACTTCCTTCCATCATAAGGTCAGAAGTGGGGCTGTTCTTTGATGATTGCACAGTGTTCAGCTGCATTCACAATTCCTCAAATAATGAAGCAGTCCATGCCCACATGCAGCAAGACCTGGACAACATCCTGGCTTAGGCTAAAAAGTGACAAGTAACATTCGAGCCAGACAACTACCAGGCAATGATCATAGGATCATAGAATCATAGAAAGTTACAGCACAGAAGGAGGCCATTCAGCCCATCGTGTCCATGCCAGCTGAAAAAGAGCTATCCAGCTTAATCCCACTTTCTAGCACTTGTCCTGTAGCCCTGTAGGTTACAGCACTTCAAGTGCACATCCAATTACCCCTTACATTTAGGTCTAAATCATTATTATATATCACAAAGCCTTTCCACCATCTACAAGGCACAAGTCAGGAGTGTGATGGAATGCTCTCCACTTGCCTGGATGAGTGCAGCTCCAACAACACTCAAGAAGCTCGACATCATCCAGGACAAAGCAGCCCGGTTGATTGGCACCCCATCCACCACCCTAAACATTCACTCCCTTCACCACTGGCGCACAATGGCTGCAGTGTGTACCATCCACAGGATGCACTGCAGCAACTCGCCAAGGCTTCTTCGACAGCACCTCCCAAACCCACGACCTCTACCACCTAGAAGGACAAGAGCAGCAGGTACATGGGAACAACACCATCTGCACGTTCCCCTCCAAGTCACACACCATCCCGACTTGGAAATATATCGCCGTTGCTTCATCGTCGCTGGGTCAAAATCCTGGAACTCCCTTCCTAACAGCACTGTGGGAGAATCTTCACCACGTGGACTGCAGCGGTTCAAGAAGGCGGCTCACCACCACCTTCTCAAGGGCAATTAGGGATGGGCAATAAATGCTGGCCTCGCCAGCGATGCCCACATCCCATGAACGAATAAAAAAAAAACAAGTGACCTAGTACTGAACCCTATGGACTCCACTGGAAACAGCCTTCTAGGCACAAAAGTCATTATCCTTTGCTTCCTGCCACTGAGGCAATTTTGGATCCAACTTGCCACTTTCCCTTGGATCGCATGGGCTTTTACTTTTTTGACCAGTCTGCCACGTGGGACCTTGTCAAAAGCCTTGCTAAAATCCATGTACACTACATCAAACATGTTACACTCATCGACCCTCCTTATTACCTCCTCAAAAAATTCAATTAAGTTAGTCAGATATGACCTTCCTTTAACAAATTCATGCTGACTGTCCTTGATTAATCCGTGCCTTTCTAAATCACGATTTATACCGTCCTTCAGAATTGTTTCCAATAATTTGCCCACCACCAAGGTAAGGCTGACTGGCCTGTGATCATCTCCAACAAGAGAGAGTCAAACCACCTCCCTTTGACATGCAGTGCTATTACCATCACCAAATCCCTCACCATCAACATCGTGGATGTCACCATTGGCCAAATCCTCAACTGAACCAGCCACATAAATGCTGTGACACTAGACAAGGTCAGAGGATGAGTATTCTACAGTGAGTGGCTCACCTCATGACTCCCCAAAGTCTCTCAACAACCTACAAGGCACAAGTCAGGAGACTCTCCACTTGCCTGGATGGGTGCAGCTGCATCAGCACTTAGGCAGCTCGACACCACCCAGGACAAAGCAGTCCATTTGATCAGCACCCTATCCATTAGCTTAAACATCTGCTCCCTCCATTAACTGCATATTGTGGCTGCAGTGTGTACCATCTACAAGACAAATTGCAGCAACTTGCCAAGGCTTCTTCGACAGCACCTCCCAAACCCGCGACCTCCGCCATCTAGAAGGACAAGAGCAGTAGGTGCATGGGAACACCATCACCTCCAAGTTCCCCTCCAACTCACACACCATTCTGACTTGGACATATACCACTGTTTCTTCATTGTTGCTGGGTCAAAATCCTGAATCTCCCTACCTAACAGCATTGCAGGGGTACCTTCACCACATTGACTGCAGCAGTTCAAGAAGAAGGCTCACCACCACCTTTTAAAGGGCAATTAAGGATGGGTAATCAACGCTGGCCTTGCAGTGACGCCCATATCCTGAGAATGAATATAAAAAAAACCATCATCACAAGGACTACAGCAGCTCAAAAAGAAGTTCCACCACAACCTTCTCAAGGCAACTAGGAATGGGGCCTTGCCAGGATTGCCCAGAACAAAATAAAAAATAAGTTTTCCATTTTAACCTAAGGGCATTTCATCCATTTATCTACCAATATAATTTATAGTGTATTGTGTCAGCATTCCGTTGGCATGGATCTTCCGAGGCACCATCTCTTCCATGCCTAATGGTACATGAGGCTAAACAACTAATGGGAGGAGGAGGGTCTATATACATCCCCATCCTCAAAGATGGCAGAGTCCAGCACGTGAGTGCAAAAGACAAGGCTGAAGCGTTTGCAACCATCTTCAGCCAGAAGTGCCGAGTGGATGATCCATCTTGGCCTCCTCCCGATATCCCCACCATCACAGAAGCCAGTCTTCAGCCAATTCGATTCACTCCACGTGATATCAAGAAACGGCTGAGTGCACTGGATACAACAAAGACTATTGGCCCCGACAACATCCCGGCTGTAGTGCTGAAGACTCGTGCTTCAGAACTAACCGCACCTCTAGTCAAATTATTCCAGTACAGCTCCAACACTGACATCTACCCGACAATGTGGAAAATTGCCCAGGTATGTCCTGTCCACAAAAAGCAGGACAAATCCAATCCGGCCAATTACCGCCCCACCAGTCTACTCTCAATCATCAGCAAAGTGATAGAAGGTGTCGTCGACAGTGCTATCAAGCGGCACTTACTCACCAATAATCTGCTCACCGAAGCTCAGTTTGGGTTCCGCCAGGATCACTTGGCTCCAGACCTCATTACAGCCTTGGTCCAAACATGGACAAAAGAGCTGAATTCCAGAGGTGAGGTGAGAGTGACTGCCCTTGACATCGAGGCAGTATTTGACCGAGTGTGGCATCAAGGAGCCCTCGTAAAATTGAAGTCAAGGAGGATCAGGGGGAAAACTCTCCAGTGGCTGGAGTCATACCTAGCACAAAGGAAGATGGTAGTGGTTGTTCGACGCCAATCATCTCAGCCCCAGGACATTGCTGCAGGAGTTCCTCAGGGCAGTGTCCTAGGCCCAACCATCTTCAGCTGCTTCATCAATGACCTTCCCTCCATCATAAGGTCAGAAATGGGGATGTTCACTGATGATTGCACAGTGTTCAGTTCCATTCGCAACCCCTCAGATAATGAAGCAGTCCATGCCCGCATGCAGCAAGACCTGGACAACATCCAGGCTTGGGCTGATAAGTGGCAAGTAACATTCGCGCCAGAAAAGTGCCAGGCATTGACCATCTCCAACAAGAGAGAGTCTAACCACCTCCACTTGACAGTCAACGGCATTACCATCGCTGAATCCCCCACCATCAACATCCTGGGGGTCACCATTGACCAGAAACTTAACTGGACCAACCACATTAATACTGTGGCTGCAAGAGCAGGTCAGAGGCTGGGTATTCTGCGGCGAGTGACTCATCTCCTGACTCCTCAAAGCTTTTCCACCATCTACAAGGCACAAGTCAGGAGTGTGATGGAATACTCTCCACTTGCCTGGATGAGTGCAGCTCCAACGACACTCAAGAAGCTCAACACCATCCAGGACAAAGCAGCCCGGTTGATTGGGACCCCATCCACCGCCCTAAACATTCACTCCCTCCACCACCGGCACACAGTAGCTGCAGTGTGTACCATCCACAGGATGCACTGCAGCAACTCGCCAAGGCTTCTTCAACAGCACCTCCCAAACCCGTGACCTCTACCACCTAGAAGGACAAGGGCAGCAGGCACATGGGAACAACACCACCTACATGTTCCCCTCCAAGTCACACACCATCCCGACTTGGAAATATATCGCCGTTCCTTCATCATCAGCGGGTCAAAATCCTGGAACTCACTAGCTAACAGCACTGTGGGAGAACCTTCACCACACGGACCGCAGCAGTTCAAGAAGGCGTCTCACCACCACCTTCTCAAGGGCAATTAGGGATGGGCAATAAATGTTGGCCTGGCCAGCGACGCCCACATCCCATGAACGAATAGAAAAATGGTGACCCGTTTCTTCCATTGATTTTACATCTGGTAGATCACACTCTGGGTTGTTTCCATAAAGAAGAACGTTCTGTTTTTTACGTGGACAGGTTAACTCACAACTCCCTACCAGAAGGACTGGCTGAATGTGATGGGGGTCGTAACATTGCTCTCATCGGACACGTGTACCCCACAGGATGTCAACCCAATATTCAGGGACTGGAGCTCTCATCTCAGCTCACTGGGGCTGTGTGGAGTGGGGCTCAAATCCATAACCTTCCAGCTCAGAGGTAGAAATGTTACCACTGAGCCAAGGCTCACTTCAGATCTTCACTTAATGCAGGAAAAATATGTGATTGGGCATATGGCCGCACTGAATCTCTGCATTAGCAATTAGCTGCTTGTTTTTCAGGTTGTGAATCATCATGGGCAAAACAAGAATATGGAGATAGTGCAGGAAAGTGGAGTTGAGGTCGAAGATGGGTTGGTCAGATGGGCGGAACAGTGGCAAATGGAATTTAACCCGGAAAAGTGCGAGGTGATGCACTTTGGAGGGACTAACAAGGCAAGGGAATACACAATGAATGGGAGGACCCTAGGCAAGACAGAGGGTCAGAGGGATCTTGGTGTGCAAGTTCACAGATCCCTGAAGGCGGCGGAACAGGTAGATAAGGTGGTAAAGAAGGCATATGGGATACTTGCCTTTATTAGCCGAGGCATAGAATATAAGAGCAAGGAGGTTATGATGGAGCTGTATAAAACACTGGTTAGGCCACAGCTGGAGTACTGTGTGCAGTTCTGGTCGCCACACTACAGGAAGGATGTGATCGCTTTGGAGAGGGTGCATAGGAGATTCACCAGGATGTTACCAGGGCTGGAGCGCTTCAGCTATGAAGAGAGACTGGGAAGATTGGGTTTGTTTTCCTTGGAGCAGAGGAGGCTGAGGGGGGACATGATTGAGGTGTACAAAATTATGAGGGGCACAGATAGGATAGATACTAAGGAGCTTTTTCCCTTCGTTGAGGGTTCTATAACAAGGGGACATAGATTCAAGGTAAAAGGCGGGAGGTTTAGAGGGGATTTGAGAAAGAACTTTTTCACCCAGAGGGTGGTTGGAGTCTGGAACTCACTGCCTGAAAGGGTTGTGGAGGCAGGAACCCTCACAACATTCAAGAAGCATTTGGATGAGCACTTGAAATGCCATAGCATACAAGGCTACGGACCAAATGCTGGAATATGGGATTAGAGTAGATAGGGCTTGATGGCCGGCGCGGACACGATGGGCCGAAGGGCCTCTATCCGTGCTGTATAACTCTATGACTCTATGACTCTAAGATCAGCCATGATCTTATTGAATGCAGGATCGAGGGGCCATATGGCTTACTCCTGCTCCTATTTCTTATGTTCTTATGTTCTTGTGGAGGTTGTTTTGATCAAAGAATAAGGGAGGCTCCACAAAGTATGTAATCTTACTTTTTAGCAGCTGATATTATCAGAGCGTAAGCAATGTTCCATTACTGGAAGCAGGATTAAGTCTCGAACCATAGTTCAAGCTTGGCCATGCTCAGGATTCAGTCGTGGAAAGCTGCACAGAGACAGACAGCAAGCTTCAAGAAACGAGTGCGCTTTAATCATCTCCAACATGTCGCTCCCAAACTTGCTTATCGTGAGATGAAGTTTAACATAAGTTGTGAATCATCTTGGGTAAAACAGACGAGTAACCCTCAGAGTGAGAGAGTTTTCTGTGAGAACAACATATGATTCAAACCAATATTTTCATAAAATTTTCCACAATTGCAATTTGTATTCTGGAAGATCTGCCCAAGTACTGTTATTGCCAAACTCTGATATATCTGCAAATCGACAGACAAGTGGAAATCATCCAACAATGGCAATTTAAAATAATTCAAATTTAGTGTTTCACCAGGCATTATAAAGCATTTGCAAATTTCAGAATTGTGGGGCAAAATTTACCTGAGATGTTCTGGAAATGCTCATTGCTGAGGTAATCAGCCAGACATCAAAGACAGCTCAGAATAGTGCATGCATACAGGCACCTTGGGTGAATTCCTTTAAATTGCAAGACTACTGCACATCCACAATCAATCGCACTCTGTAGTGTAAAGCATGAAATTTGAAGGGCCAACAGCAATGCAGGCCCACATTTTTGTCTTACAAGCTACCACTGGGTCTCCAAATAAACATGAAACCAATGAACTGGATTCCCTCCCTTTTACCAATGGTAATCGTAGATCTGTGTGCTGTTTTTGGATTTTCAGGGAACTGAGAGAAGCAACTCATGGGTTAGCTGTAGAAACTAATCTGGTAGTTTGGTGCATCCATAGTAGGTTGAAAATACTCAAGGCAAAGGTGAGAACGCCAGAGTGAGTTGATGTTGAAGAACCACTAGCTAATTTTGCTGATCAAGATATTTAAGCAGGGTAGAATTACTAATGGGATATATATGCCAAAACAGTAGAGTGAGAAACCCAATTTAGACAACAACAGTTAGTTTAAAGCAAAGCCCCGCTGTAAGTTTTTTTTTTAAATTAAATAATTTTTCAATACTTATAGTCAAAATAAAAATAATTTAATACCAATTTACAAAGCTGGTAGATATTGATTTGAATAAACGTCCATCCCCTTGAGCTGCTGGTATACCCAAGAAACGGTTCAATACGTTTTAATAGTGAATCTGTTTAGGGAGCAGAATCTCTCCCACAAATCTGAAAAGCTTGCATTGATGATGCTTGTGCCTAAACCCTCATATCCTGAGGCACATTCACAGGCCCACATCACCACTCTAACTCTGCAGGCTGAGGGTACTCTGCCATCTGGAGTGGAGTCCCCAGGACAACTGGCAGAACAGGTTAGAAAGGACTCAAGGACTTCAGTCAATAAAAGATATCTGGACTGAGGGTAAAGTATGCATGTGTCAATTTTTACAGGGATTTTATTTTGTTAAAAGTATAAGGCTTATTTTTCTTTTAAATGTCCAAAAACTATTAAAATCAGGTGTAATGAGACTCCATGTTTTTAAAAGTTAATTTTCAGTGCCAGAGAGGTTGTTTGGCAGTCATTAATACTTACCACGCCATTAAAAGTTAGTTTAGAAAAAAAATTCAAATTTAAAAAAATTCAGCATGCCTTTTCTGTGGCAAGATTAGTTAGTTTCCAGCTGGGTAGACCAGCTGGGGAGACCAAGTTCACACTGGTCCATTGATTGCAGCCGACGAGGTCCCTTTAACACAAAGCTTTCAAATCACCGGTGAATCACGAAGAGCAAGTTCCGTGTTTGACTGCGCGTGTGCAGTCGCCGAAAATCGCTCTTCGATTTGCCCATTAATAACGGTGAGGGCCGTTATTTTACGAGCAATTTCCGGCCCATAAATTTCTACAATATTCTCTCCATGAGTCGAAAAACATTTCTGTTGAAAAATAAAAGTTGGATGAAAAATTCATTCAACCCATGAAACAGTGAACATTACCTAAAGCATAAAATTCCCTACCAACAGAGGCCTTGGGCTAAATAGAAGTGTTGGCTCCAAGATTACAATTTAAATGTACACAGAGCTCCCCACTGCCTGATATTTAATTGGTTATTATCCTGAAGGTGCATTTATATTACCACAGCGCTGTTGATTTCTGCTGCGTAGATCCCATGAAGTCAACAGCATTATCAAACCTATTGGCCTGCACTGAATCAGCTCTACTGGAGGTTCAGGTTTACACAAAGATAAGTATAAATGACAGAAGCCACTCTGCCCATCTATTTCATCCTTCCATAGAAACCTATGGTCCTGGCATAATAGTATCTAACAGCTTCTTAATTAATTTCAGAGTATTTGCCTCCATTACACTATCCAAAAGACCATGCCAGGTATTGAAACTCTTTAGGGTAAATTCACCAATCTTACAGAAGTGTTTTCTGTCATCAGCCCTGAACTTGTCTTTTGCCAGATTGGACCTATGTCCCCTTGTCCAACAGTCATCATTTAATTTGATATACTGCTCTGATTAACTTTTTCTATTAAAGTTAGCAGGGCAATTCTCCTCCGCAATCCTACCCAAAATCACCACCCCAGCCGGGATTTCCCTCCCCCTGCCCCTGTCCTCACTGGAACTGCTGCTGGCCACAGCTTTCCTGCTTTCCATTTGCAAGTGGCAGCAGGAGCGCAGGGCCCAAGTTCCCACAGAAATTTCCTCCCAACTACCCCACTTACCTTGCCCTATCTCCCCCAGCCCTACAACCCTCCGAGATCTCTGCACTCCTCCAATTCTGACCTCTTGTGCATCCCCAATTTCCTTTGCCTCTTCATTGGCAGCCGTGCCTTCAGATTTCTAGGCCCTAAGCTTTGTAATTCCCTCCCTAATCCTCTCCATCACTCTACCTCTCTCTCCTTCTTTAAGATGGTCCTTAAAGCCTACCACTTTGGCCAAGCTTTTAATCACCTGTCCTAATATCTCCTTATGTAGCTCGGTGTCAAACTTTGTCTGATAACGTTCCTGTGAATTGCTTTGGCACATTTTGCTACATTAAAGGTGCAATATCAATGCTAGTTGTTGTTAATGTTGTTGTTGAAATAGTCTTTCTTTGTTCACCCTATCAAAACTCACCAGAATTTTAAAAACCTCTATTAAATCTTGTCTTAGCCTTCTCTGCTCCAATGGAAATAGTCGCAGTATCTCAAGTGTCTTCCCATAACTATAGTTTCCAATTCCTCGTAGCATCCTGGTAAATCCATGCTGCACATGCTCTATGGTTTTAATGCCCTTTCTATAATGGGGCACCCAAAACTGCACACAGTACTCTAACCATTGCCTGTTATGAAATTATCATTACCTCTTTACTCTTGTACTCCCTATTGTAATGTTAACAAGCCCAGGTAACAACATTGTAAACCTACTCAAATGTGAGTCTGAGATTCTGCCATCAGGATAAAGGTCCCAGTTTTAATAATGTAAAGATTTGGACCGGCGGGATGCCTGTGGGGTTGGCGGGGGGTGGTCAATGGGCGTGTGGGAAACCCAGGGAAAAAAATCTTATCTCTCTCCACGTGATCGCGACTTAATTGGAGGCTCTTAATGTGGTTTCCAAATTTCTGACGCGACAGGCAGTCAGATTGACAGGCTGGCTGCCTGTCGGCAGTGAAAGGAACTGCAAATCAGAGAGGGGGGCAGGAGAAAGAGGGAAAGAGCTCATGGAGCTTGGGAAAAATCGGAGGGGGGGGAGGTGGGAGGACGTGGATGACATCAGGTGTGGGGGTCAGCTGACATTGGGGGGGTCATCGGGGGCTCAAGCATGGGGGAGTTGGAGATCGGGGAGTTGGACATTGAGAGATCGGAAAGTGGACAGTAGGAGTTGGAGATCGGAAAGTGGACATCGGGAGTTGGAGATCGGAGAGTGGACATCGGGAATTGGAGATCGGAAAGTGGACATCGGGAGTTGGAGATCGGAGAGTGGATGTTGGGAGTTGGAGATCGGAGAGTGGACATTGGGAGTTGGAGATCGGAGAGTGGACATTGGGAGTTGGAGATCGGAGAGTGGACATTGGGAGTTGGAGATTGGAGAGTGGACATCAGGAGTTGGAGATCGCAGTGCTGGTGGACATTGGGAGTTGGAGATCGGAGAGCTGGTGCACATCGGGAGTTGGAGATCACAATGCTGGCGGACATCAGGAGTTGGAGATCGGAAAGCTGGTGGACATCAGGAGTTGGAGATCAGAGAGCTGGTGGACATCGGGAGCTGGAGATCAAAGAACTGGTGGACATCCGGAGATGAAGATCGGAGAGTAGACATCAGGATTTGGAGATCAGAGAGTGGACATCGGGAGTTGGAGATCGGAGAGTTGGTGGACATTGGGAGTGGGAGATTGCAGTACTGGTGGACATTGGAAGTTAGAGATTGGAGAGCTGGTGGACATCGGGAGTTGGAGATCGCAGTGCTGGTGGACATTGGGAGTTAGAGATCGGAGAGCTGGTGGACATCGGGAGTTGGAGATCACAATGCTGGCGGACATCAGGAGTTGGAGATCGGAAAGCTGTGGACATCGGGAGTTGGAGATCAGAGAACTGGTGGACATCCGGAGATGAAGAGCGGAGAGTAGACATCGGGATTTGGAGATCAGAGAGTGGACATCGGGAGTTGAAGATCGGAGAGTTGGTGGACATTGGGGAGTTGGAGATCACATCTGGAGGTGGACATCGGAGAGGGGACATCGGGGCTCGGACATTGGAAAGGGGACATCGGGGCTCGGACATCGGAAAGGGGACATTGGGCTCGGACATTGGAGAGAGGACACTTGGACTCGGACACTGGATGTCGGACATCGCGGCTGGAGGGGTCAGACATCAGGAGTTGGGGGGACAGACATCGGGGTCGGACATCGGGGGTTGGGAGGTCAGGCATCGGGAGGGGGCCGGCCGATTGCGGGGGTCCGATCATGCCAGGTAGGCTTGTTGGGCCTGGATGAAGCACTCCTGCTCCTCCTGGCCCACAAGCAGTGCAATAAAGACACTGACCTCATGGATCTGGCCCTTCCCACCTGCTTTCACCTGGCGTGAATCGGAAGCAATGGGAAACCCAAACCAGGTAAGGTTAAAATCATTTTAGGTTTCTAATACACAAAATATAAAGTACCTTAAGTATCTCAATTATATACATTGCCCCTTTAAAATCAGCCCGCCGGATTGAAGTGGGGGCGGAACTTCCTGATGACTGCTGTACACACGCACACAGATCTGTCTGGGTTAAACCCAAAAATGGGCAGGTTGGAAGCAGGGTTTCTCTGCTCCTCCCGCCCCCAACCCACCTGATCTTGGGGGCTAAAATCTGCCTTGGAGTCTGTCTCACCGTTTAAAGAGTTATTGACGCCACTTTGTCAGCCAATGAGTTGGAGGCAGAGTGGGACTTATAGCAGAACTCACAGAAAACAATCTATTTACTCAGCAGTCTATTTAAACAGTGCACTACAGCAATCGGTCCACAGAGTCTATTTAAAAATAATCTCTTTGAACTACAGCAAATAGAACTCATGACAGAAACTACAGCAACATCTCCAGATAAAAGCAGGCTGATTCCTCCAGCAAAATGCAGTGAGTGGAGGATAGTTACATATAAGTTATGTGCATAAAATCAATTCCAGTCACTTAAAGCAGTGCAGTCTCCAGGCGTGATTGACGAGGGAATTGCCCAATCATCTCCATTCTGGCCAGGAATAGCGGTGTCACTATATAGACTTCCATTTACTCCCTGTGGGACTCCGGATAAAAATGCATCACAGAGACCAGCTCCCCAGGGTGAGTGTAAAAGCGAGAGAATAATGTTCATGTACTGTTCTCCTGAAACTGGGTGAAGTATAAGCATAAATATCAAAGTGCTTTCGCACTCTCCTCCCTTCCCCAGCCTGCCACCTCTCTGGAAATGCAGTGTGGCATTTATACCATTTGCAGGGAATTAATAGTGCCTGGAGGCCCCTGTAATTCAATTCTCTGCTAAGTGGCAATTTGCAGATCAACAAAGTTTAGAGTAGCTTCTGCATACTAATGTAGTGCAAGACCTTAAAATGAAAGTTAAAATTGATGTTCAGCAAATACTCTCCAGCTGGAGATTACCTCCACAATACCACAGTTTGTGAGTTAGTCACATTGACAAAACAGATACTAACAGCATTGCAGAAAAACTGCAAAGTGTACTTTTGCTGATCTTTCTGACTAGGGACTATTATTATTATAAGAGCACTATGAATCTATAGTACTTACATTGTGTTCAGCAATCTTATATTAACTATTATGTGACCTGATTGAATTCTGGCGTGGAATGTGAGGTGGTCATCTTGCACCACTCCCCCCTACTATCAACTGTGGTATATTGTTAAATGGAATATGTATTCTCAATGCGGACATAGGCTGTGGGTTAAGAATGGAGCTTAAGAGATGGTGTCATAGGAAGACACATCAGTGATTTAGTCTATGAGGGTTTCTTGTACAATTTAAATGGTTACATAGAATTACATGCAATGGTTGACGATGGTTGATTAGACATTTATTCTTTTGTGATCTACTGTACCAGTTAATCTGTTCTTTTCTTTTTGTGCCCCTTGAAAGCATAATGTAATATGACCAGTAATAAGGAAATTTCATTTTTGGGTCATCAACATAGACAGGCAACGCAAAGTGTTCACAAATGCGTTCATTTTGTTAACCTTGGGTGGCAAACCGAGAGGCGAGGCAAAATAACTTGTACTGGTATGAAAAGTACAAATAACTTTTAAAGTTGTCACCTGCAGACTTGGATAATTGGATTGCAGTATGTTGGGTGTTAATAAGCATGATGTTATTATCCATTTCATCCCTGAGACTGGTGTTCCCTGAGAACCAAGGATAGGTAACTGATTTCTGATCTTTCATTGCAATTGGCACGTGTGTGGTTTGTTGTATATCAATTTGCAGGATTGTGCTTTCAGCAGTTCAGTGCTAACACTGAATTATAAATTCGAAACTTGAGTGTGGGTCATTGTTGTCCTTATAAGCCGTAACCTGTACTTAATCAAAACATTCAGAAATGACTTACGAGCACAATTTGTGAATTGTGATGGTAAATAAATTGGTCTGTTTAATAGGATCGAGGCGAACATTAATTCAGTCAAGGGGGGGCTGCTGAGTGTTTCCAGATTCTGCTTTTATTTCAGATTTCCTGCATCTGAAATATTTTGATTTTTACAGATAAAGAATAAGATCCAGCGGGAGGCAAATCAGCTGTTGCAGCATTTAAAATTTGGCACTGAATTTGAAGAGATTGTTATCCAGTATCCCAGGAAATATTAGGAATGAAGGAAAACAGTTATCCAAACGAATCTTTCTTGAGCAACACATTGTTAAATACATTGGCGTTGTATTTCAGTGTATCATGAAGCTGAAAATATGCAAGATTGTTCTCAAATTAATGACTTGGTGACATGCAGTACAGTTAACTGTGATGAAAACAGAGTTCCTTCCTGTTTCATGTCATAAAATGTCTGTATTATCTTGAGCACAGAGGTTGGTATGGATAGAGAGTGATCTTCTAAGGGATTGAATTGTTAACAGAGTGAGGACTTTCAACTGGGAATTTGGTGAGTGTGGGAACTAGGTGCAGGGGGGAAGGTGGTGCTAAGTTAAACCAAGGGACTATAAACTAATCTACCAACTTTTAAAACTTAAATTAAAAAAAACATAAAATAAAAAAGTTTAAATAATTACTAATTATTTCAAAATCAAGCTAAATCCATTTACTAAATATAATCTAGATCTCAAGTGATTCTATTAGTCCTCGAAATAAACTACTGATAATAAATAAATCAATACATAAATAAATAAATAAAGACTAGAAATGGCAGTACAGGCTGTGTGTCAGGACTGTAATGTGTGGGAGCTTGTGGACAGCGAGACTATCCCAGATCACCACATCTGCAGTAAATGTTGTTGGCTTGAGACACTCCGGCTCAGAGTCTTTGAACTGGAGTTAGAGACACTATAGCACATAAGGGAGGGGGAGGAAGATTTCGATAGTTTTCTCCAGAGGACAGTCACACCTCAGAGGAAAGCACAGGTGCAGGAAGGGGAGAGTGTGACTGTTAGTCTGCAGGGTAGTGGGAAACTAGCAGAGGTAGAGAAGGAGGTCCCGCAGACACTGGTGCTGTCCAACAGGTATGAGGCACTTAATACCTGTGAGGATATGGATGAAGGCTGCAGGGAAGATGTCCAGAATGCTAACCACGGCACCGTGGAGCATGAGGCAGTTCAAGGCGGAGGGGGGGGGGGAGGATCAGAATAGGAAGTCATAGGGGATTTGATAATTAGGGAGATAAATAGCATCCTCTGCAGTTGGGACCGAAAGTCCAGGAGGGCGTGTTGCTATCTGGTGCAAGGGTAAAGGATATCTCAGAGAAGCTGGAGAGGAACTTGGAAAGGGAAGGGGAAGATCCAGTTGCCATGGTCTGTGTTGGCACCAATGACATAAGGAAGAACAAGGAGGAAGTCCTGCTACAGACCACCTAATAGTGGAAAGGAGGTGGAGGAAGAAATATGTATGCAAATATGTGAAATGGGTAAATCACATAGAATAATAATCATGGGAGATTTTAACTACCCCCAAATAAACTGGCAAGATGAGGTAGGTAAAGGGGTACAGGGAATGGAGTTTTTACAATTTGTGCAGGATTCCTTTCTTACCCAGTATGTAAAAAGCCCAACAAGAGAGGAAGCACTGCTGGATCCAGTAATGGGAAATGAACCAGAACAGATAAGAGAAGTAAGGGTAGGGAACATTTAGGCAACAGTGATCACAATATAATAAGGTTTAAGATAAAGATTGAGAAGGACATAAGTAAGACAAAGACCAGAGTAATAAATTAGGAAAAAGCTGAATTTCAGGGATGAGAATGGAACTAGGGAAAATAAACTGGAAAAATTTACTGACAAACAAAGAAATTGAACAGCAGTGGGAAACACTTAAAATGGTGATCAATAGAGTCCAGGAGAAATATATCCCACTAAAAACTAGCCAGTAATGATGCACCATGGATGAATAAAGAAATAAGGGCAAAATTGAAGTTAAAGAAAAAGCCAATCACAAAGTACATAGACAAAAAAGGAGAAGATGACAAAAGGGAATATGAAAAGGTTAGGAAAGAAGTAAAAAAAAAACAATTAGGAAGGCAAAGAGAAACTACAAAATTAAATTATCAATGAATATAAAAAGAAATAGTAAAGTATTCTACAGACACATAAATAACAAAAGAAAATCAATATAGGGATAGGGCCACTAAGGGATACATATGATAAACTCACAGGTAATGACAGTGAAATAGCAGAAATATTAAATAATTACTTTGCCTCAGTATTTACCAGGGAGACTAACATGGTGGGCATGACATTAGAAGATGAGGTCAAAAAAGATATAAAGACATTTAAGATAGAAAGGGGGGAGATAATTGATAAACTAATCAAACTTAGAGAGGATAAAACCCCTTGTCCAGATGGATTGCCTCCACACATATTAAAAGAAGTTAGGGACGAGATAGCAGAGGCACTATTACATATATATAAAAATTCATTAGAAAAGGGAATAGTGACAGAGGACAGGTGGACAGCTAATGTGAATCCTATATTTAAAAAATGAAATAGAACTAGTCCAGGAAACTATAAACCACTTAGCTTAACATTGGTGGTAGAAGGATAATGGAATCCTTACTCAACGATGTAATAGAAAAATATCTAGAAACTGAAACTATAATAAAGAATAATCAGCACAGATTTCAAAAGAGAAGGTCATGCATGACCAACCTTATTGAATTCTTTGAAGAAGTAACAGAAAGGGTAGATAAAGGTAATGCCGTGGATGTAATATATTTGGATTTTCAAAAGGTCTTCGATAAGGTACTGCATAGTAGACTCATGACTAAGATCCAGCATATGGAGTCAGGGGACAAGTAGCAGTAGCAAGCTGGCTACAAAACCGAAAACAGAGAGTAGGGGTTAAAAGTAGTTACTCAGACTGGCAAAAGATGAGAAGTGGTGTTCCACAAGGCTCGGTGCTGGGTCCACTGTTGTTCACTATTTACATAAATGATTTGGCCTCAGGAATCGGCAGTACAATTTCAAAATTTGCAGACAACACCAAATTGGGAGGTATAGTTAATACCGAGGAGGACTGCGACAAAATACAGGAAGACATTAATAAACTTGTAGGATGGGCATGCAATTGGCAAATGAATTTCAGTATAGATAAGTGTGAGGTGGTACATTTTGGTAGGAAGAATAAGGAGGCCTCAAATTCCTTGGAAAATACGAGTCTAAATGGGGTTGAGGAGAAGAGGGATGCAGATACACAAATCACTGAAAGTAGTGATGCCATAGTAAGGCCATAAAAAAGCAAAGCACTGGGGTTCATTTCTAGAGGGATAGAATTGAAAAGCAGGGTAGTTGTGTAAAACTTGTATGGAACCTTGGTTAGACCACACTTGGAGTACTGTGAACAATTTCTGGTCTCCATATAATAAAAAGCATATAAAGGCATTGGAGAAGTTGCAAAAAAGATTTATTAGGATGATACCAGAACTGAGAGGTTGTACCTATCAGGAAAGATTGAACTGGCTGGGGCTCTTCCCTCTAGTATCGGGAAGACTGAGGGGCAACATAATAGAGGTCTTTAAGATTATGAAAGAGTTTGATAGAGTAGATGTAAAGAAGATGTTTCCACTTGCGGGGGAGACCAGAACTAGGGACCATAAGCATAAGATAGTCACTAATAAATCCAATAGGCAATCCAGGAGAAACTTCTTTATCCAGAGAGGTTAGACTGTGGAATTCACTACCACAAGGAGTAGTTAAGCCGACTAGCATAGATGCATTTAAGGGGCGAATAAAAGCAGGAAGCTCGATAAACACATGAGGGAGAAAGGAATAGAAGGATACGTCAATGGGGTTAGATGAAGAAGGGTGGAAGGAGGCTCATGTGGAGCATAAACACCAGCATGGGCCTGTTGGGCTGAATGGCCTGTTTCTGTGCTGTACATAAGAACATAAGAAATAGGAGCAGAAGTAGGCCATACGACTCCTCGAGCCTGCTCCACCATTCAATCAGATCATGGCTGATCTTCAACCTCAACTCCACTTTCCCGCCCGATCCCCATATCCCTTGATTCCCCTAGAGTCCAAAAATCTATCCATCTCAGCCTTGAACATATTCAATGACTCAGCATCCACAGTCCTCTGGGGTAGAGAATTCCAAAGATTCACAACCCTCTGAGTGAAGAAATTCCTCCTCATCTCAGTCTTAAATGGCTGACCCCTTATCCTGTGACTATGCCCTCTAGTTCTAGACTCTCAGCCAGGGCAAACAACCTCTCAGCATCTACCCTGTCAAGCCCCATCAGAATCTTATATGTTTCAATGAGATCACCTCTCATTCTTCTAAACTCCAGAGAGTATAGGCCCATTTTACTCAATCTCTCCTCATAGGGCAACCCTCTCATCCCAGGAATTAATCTAGTGAACCTTCGTTCCACCACCTCTAAAGCAAGTATATTCTTCCTTAGATAAGGAGACCAAAACTGTACACAATACTCCAGGTGAGGTATCACCAATGCCCTGTACAACTGTAGTAAGACTTCCTTACTCTTGTACTCCAACCCCCTTGCAATAAAGGCTAACATGCCATTTGCCTTCCTAATTGTTTGCTGTACCTGCATAATAATTTTTTGTGTTTCTTGTACGAGGACACCCAAGTCTCACTGAACACCAACATTTAATAGTTTCTCACCATTTAAAAAATATTCTGTTTTTCTATTCTTCCTACCAAAGTGAATAACCTCACATTTCCCGCATTATACTCCATTTGCCACCTTCTTGCCCACTCACTTAACCTGTCTATATCCCTTTGCAGACTCTTTGTGTGTTCCTCATAGCTTACTTTCCCACCTAGCTTTGTATCGTCAGCAAACTTGGATACATAACGCTTGGTTCTCTCATCTAAGTCATTGATATAGATTGTAAATAGCTGAGGCCCAAGCACTGATCCTTGCGCCAGCCCTCTAGTTACAGCCTGCCAACCTGAGAATGACCCGTTTATCCCTACTCTCTGTTTTCTGTCCGTTAACCAATCCTCTATCCATGCTAATACATTACCCCCAAACCTATGAGCCCTTACTTTGTGTAACAACCTTTTATGTGGCACCTTATCGAATGCCTTTTGAAAATCCAAATATACTACGTCCACTGGTTCTCCTTTATCTACCCTGCTAGTTACATCCTCAAAAAGCTCTAATAAATTTGTTTAACACAATTTCCCTTTCATAAAGACTCTGCCTAATCATGTTATGATTTTCCAAGTGCCCTGTTACCACTTCATTAATAATGGATTCCAGCATTTTCCCGATGACTGATGTCAGGCTAACCGGCCTGTAGTTTCTTGTTTTCACTCTCCCTCCCTTCTTGAATAGCGGGATAACATTTGCTACCTTCCAGTCCACTGGGACCATTCCAGAATCTAGAGAATTTTGGAAGATCATAACCAATGCATCCACTATCTCTGCAGCCACCTCTTTTAGAACCCTAGGATGTAGGCCATCAGGTCCAGGGGATTTGTCATCTTTTAGTTCCATTAGTTTGTCCAGTACTTTTTCTCTAGTATGTAATTCTATGTAATTATATCTGTTTCCTATTAAATCTTAGGCAGGCCATTATACTGAGAATTTAGTAATTCAGCCAGCAATATCTGTAGGGAAATTATGGATCATTAAAATAAGTTATTCCCGATTTCCAGAGATAAGTTCCCAGACTTTTTCAGGTAGTGAGTCGGGAAAAAATTATTTCCTGATGAATCAGAGAAGAGTAAAGAAAATTTCCTATTATTTTATTAACAAAAATTAGGCCTGGAAATGCTTGTGCAATGTATTCCTGGAGGTTTGGTCACATGACATGTGCCTACAGTACGAAACTGTTATTGCATTTACCTTATAAAAAAGGCCCAGAAGTTAACCTGCAGCCTTAAAGGACAAACCAGCAACTAGCCCACACGGAGGGGATGAACCCTTTAAATAGTGCAGCTGCAGTGTCCCTGTTGCCTGTTAACGCCACGATTTGCTGAACAAGTTGATCACTTGGCGCTGGGTCAGCTCAATGAGCCTTTCACATCCTTCCGGCACGTACTCTGAACGCCTACGGAGGAGTCTGATCTAATATGGCGGGCAGTGCACTTCTGCCGCAGAATGAGTGCGTGCACACCTGCCTGTTTTAAGCCTATAAAGCAGCTGCAACGTGTTCAATTTCGAGGCCAAGATCACAACTGTTCCCCTCTGCAAAATCTCCAATGATTTTTATTATTCCTCCATTATAGTGACAGATAAGTAGCTAGACCCACAAAAATAAACAAACATTCTTCAACTTTCCTTTTAATTTAAAGAAAAACTATCAAGGGGTTAAATGTGAGTCTGATAGTGACCTTATAAGCAGTGTCAGTGAACTCTGTAAATAATTGTGAGTTGTCATTTAATTTGATTGACTTTTGTTTAATAAAAGTCCCTTGCTTGTTTGCTTCAGTTTTAGTAACGTTGAAATTAAAAGCATTTTTGTTGATTTTCTCAGAATTTACCCAGGTATTTCGGGGTCATTTTTAGTCCCACTGATTTTCTCCTGAGAAAATCATGGATTTTTAAATTGGCAATAAAAGCGGACTTTAAAGATGGCTAAGGGAAGCTCATTGTATGTCTACCCTAGGGAACTAAATCAGGTTGGCTCGACTGACGCCCCAGCACCTTCATTGTTTGAAAAAAATAAATATCTTGACGTGGAGTTTCCGCACGATTTCTGCTCCGTTTTCGGCGTAATCTGGACAGAATTAAATGAAATAGCGCTAAAGGTCACGGAATTTTAAACGCGAGTGAGCTGTGCCCGTAACCACTTTACGCTCGAGGATCTGCGATCTTTTACGTTGGTCCAAAAGTCCAATTGGCCGAAACAGCCCCGCCCACCAAACTGGCTATGTCCCCAGGTCAGAAAGTCAAGTTTCCGCTGATTGCGTCTGTTCAGGGGTGTTCATCACATTGCGCCCAGATTCTTAGGCGCACAGGCACCCGTGGTCACATGACTCCAATGTTAATCACCTGTACCTGCAGTGACCAGGGTTGGGGGGGGGGAGATGGAGTTTTAACCCCAATGAGCGGGAGGGTTGGAGGTGGGTAGGAGCTTAAAATAACAGCGTTTTAGATTGCAAGCGCAACCAGGCTCCAAAGTGCCCACTTCCTGGTTTAGGGTGGGCGTGTTTGGATGCGTGCGAGGAACGCACTGATCGAGGTTATGTTCCCCAATTAGTGCTAGCGGGCGGGTATTTAGCAGGGCAATTAACGTCGTTAATAGACATTAACTAGTGATTTTTTAATTGATTTTAACTGAGCTTTAAATTTAACTACTCCAGGACGGCTTTCCCGGGGCTCAGGAATCTCGCCAGGTAAAAGGAGGTGAGAAGGGCCGGTTCATCAGGTAAGTGCCTTTGTTGAACTGCTTGTGAGCCAGGAGGAGCAGGAGTGTTTCCTCCAAGCCCAACAAGCTTACTTGCCGTGATCGGACCCCTGCAATCGGCCAACCCCCCGATGTTCGAGATCTCCCCAATGTCTGAGGCCCCCCCGATTGCTAACTTCTCAACTCCGCACCCCCCGCCATGATCACCACTCCCCCCCCCCACCCCCCGCCCATCCAACCCCCGAGGACACTGATCTCTCCCCGGATGCTTTCCCATCGGACCTGTCAATCAGGCTGGCTGCCGGGAGCAAAACCCGGAAGTAAAATTTTTATCCTTCAATTAGGTCACAAACTAGATTCCGACCTGCCAACTTTACTTCCGGGTTACAGTCCACTAAACTTACCCCCTTCCCCCTGCTCTCTTTCTGGCTTCAAGCTGGAATCCAGGCCCAGCAGTCAATTGAAGCCTGACCCAGGTCTGTTTCTCCTGCTGCTGCTGCAATTACTGTAAATTACTTTAAATTCAGTTTAAATTAGTCTAAATTCAGTTAATTACAGCAGAGCAGGACACACCTGTATAGCTTCAGTTGGCTGCTGGTCACAGGTCTTATGGTTCCAGGAGCAGATCAAAGCAGTCAATTGAAGCCAATTAAAAAGGAAGACCAAGAGCATTAAATCACTCTCTTGAAGAATGGCTCATTTCCTAGCAATCCTGCTCCGCTTTATGATGCTGTTGAATGCCCTGTTCCAGTCATGAATCGATCAAGGTTGATTACACTGCTTGATGCACTGATCTTACGTTTGAGCTAATGCGAATGAATTTACGCGGAAACTTGAGCGTAACTTCACCTCGGTTCAACCGGCGCAGTGTCCAGCGCACTCTGGGCACATTTTGCCGATTGCATCCCTAGTGGAAATTCCTCGCCCTTATTCCAATCAGACAGGGGAATCTACAGCAAATCCCCAGATTAGAAGCAGCCCATCACCAATCGATGCCTCCACCTCCACAAAAGCACAAACTACAGCTCTGGAAGTAATAAAGGACAGAGTGGAGTGCAGCATGCATCGCAGCCAGACTGTAAGGACTGCTGTGTCTTACGGCTTTCAGGATCTGATAGCTGCCATTGGACTAGCCATCCCTTTGATTAGAGGCAATACAGGACCTGGGTCCTGTGGAATGGTGACGACTGAAGTCCACCTGCCTGATACGACCATCTCTCAGGACAGCAGCACATGCCAGGCCTCCACCTTCACTCTCAGAGCGCCATACCAATGGAATATTGGAGGCGAGAGAAACCAGGCTGCCCAGGAGCACCCTCCAGAGATATAGCCATCAATGGCTCCCTGCCAGGAGCTAATGGCCATGACAGGAGGGCCACCATTATCCCTTGACCCTTCATGAGGAGTCCACCAGCTCCTACAACCCAACACCTCATGTAGCCCTTAGCAGGAGCACTATCTGGTGATAGAAAGGTACATAGGTGGTAGAAAGGTACATGTAGGCACCCTGGGGAAGCACAGAGTTAGGGAAGAGTAGGTTGATTGTTTGCATCTTGCAATGAGTATATTAAAATAGACGGTGCACTGACATGTCATTTTGTTATTCACGGAGGTTACAGTCATTCAGGAAAGAGTGCACTCATTTGGTGCTGACCTACTTACTCAGGTGATGGTTACTGGCATGGTCATGTTGGAGCAAAAAGGGCTGATGTGTTGACATGTTGTAGGATGGGTAGTGGATTGAGGGAACGTGGAGGAGACGGAGGTCAGGCTGTGGTGTCAAAGGTAGACTGAGTTACACAGAGAAGAAGACTTCCAAGATGATCTGCTCTTTGATGGCCCTTGCAGCAGTGAGGATTCCTCTGAATACAGGCCATCCTGATGGTCTGCTCCATGCAGTTCTGGATCCACCAGAGCAAGGGCTGCCTCCTCAGCCATGTCAAAGTGCAGGCTTTCCTGAATTGTGAATGGCACAGCAGGCTATAACTATCCTGGACACCAGATCTGGAGCATACTGCAGATCCCCTCCCGAGATGTCCAGGCAACAAAATTGTGCTTTCAACAACCCAATGGCCTTCTCAATGTCCAACCTAGTAGATGCATGAACCTCGTTTTACCACACCTCTACTTCTGTTCAGGCCACACTGATTGGGGTCATTAGCTGTGGGAGCAGGTGATATGCTTTGTCTCTCAGAAGCCATCCATTGATTTGATTCTTTTCCCTGAAGAGGTCAAGCAGGGTTGAATGATGGAGGATGAAGGCATCATGGCAACTGCATATTGGGTGTTGACATGGAGTAACCTCTGATTGCTGTCACACACTATCTGGACATTGAGGGATTGGAATGCCTTCCTGTTCACATAGCTAAGTGGGTGCTCTGTAGGCACCCTCAATGCCAAGTGCATGCCATTGATTTCACTCTGGATCTTAGGGAAGCCAGCAACCCCATAAAACTATTAGGCCTTACCATCCGAAGTGCTGACTCTGTGAAGCGCAGCAAGAAGCAACTAGGTAGCCTTTTGCCATTAGATCCAAGGCACATCATGATTGTTAATTTATAACTGATCAGAAATTAGTAGATGATTGGAAAAGTTGCAACATTAAGTGTTGAATTTGAACTGCAGGATTCAGGTATTGCACTATTGGATGGAGAGAGATTAACAAAAAAACATTTTACCTAATCTATACCATTTAATATTCGTACACCATGATAAAGGCAACAACTATGAGCAAATCAAGCATGTTAAATGTAATTACACATGCACTTCTTTTGATGTTCGGCCATGCGAAGTATCACTAATTTCCAAACAGATACCTGCAGGGTCCACTATCAAGAACATCTGTTTTGGACAACAATAAATGAACCATATACACTCACTACTGAACAGACACTTAACTAACTGACAGAAATAGGAAACACACAGAAATTTAATTATTAAGGTCAGGACGTTATATATCTAGTTTGTCAAGTAAGTTCTGAGCTTAGCAGCATATCAGACATCCACTCAGTGTTGAGTCTGGTCTTTTATTGCATTCAACTGCTTAAAAGTTAATTGAAAAATATTGCAGTGATAGCTTTATTTGTTTTTAATTAATTTCTTCCTCTCTCTTTTTTCATGTCTCCTTACTTGAAAGCATTTGTGCTTGAGTACAGTTCCGTCAGCCGCTTTCTGGTACCTCACCCAAATGACCTTTCCTCTTGTATGAACCCAGGCTGTGTATGTGACTAGGGAGGATAGCACAGCCTAGCGCCACCTTGTCTTCAACCCCACATAAGCGTACTTTTGCAGCAGTGATCACCAGATAGCAATCAGAAGCAGAAGCCCTAGCTGATTTGTTCCCTCTTTCAGGGTCAGTTGTAACGCTTCTGAATACAAACTTTCGCCTGAACTTTTAACTTCGGCCGGGGCGTAAAACCCGTTTTACACCTCGCCCGATTTTCCTTGCCATTAAATTCTGCCCTTTAAATCAAATTGGGAACCTTTCTGATCTTAAGTGTTCAGCCAGAGAAAGGCTTAAATTGGTTTATTCATATTCCGCAATTCAACTCTTTAGTGTTTCATTAGTCTTAAAAGTAACAAAAATCGTAGAAACCAGGAAATGCGGGTAACCCGAATTTAAAGGCAGGACCTCATTTCAATGTTTTGTCTCCGTTTCCCGGCTGGCAGCCGACCAGATTGAGAGGCTGGCTGGCTGTCGGGCAGGAAGGCCTGCAGCACCAAGGCCGCAGGCGGTGACCGGAGAGGAGGGAGGGAGGGAGGGAGAGATCATGGAGGTTGAGGGAGAGAGCGTGATGATTGAGGGAGAGATGACAGAAGTCGGGGGGGAGATCGGAGGCCGAGGGAGAGATCGTGGAGGCCGGGGCGAGATTGGAAAGGCCAAGGGGGGAGATCAGATCATGGGAGGTGAGGGGGTCAGTGCATCACAGGGAGTGAAGCAGGTTTGCTTGAGGGGCCAGGGGGAAGCATTCCTGCTCCTCCCAGCCCACAAGCAGTGCTGGAAAAGGACAAGCCCACTGGATTCGGCCATTCTCGCCTCTCTCCAGCTGCCGGGTTTCCCAGGCCCTTGGAAACCCGGGCCGCAGGTGTTGAATCTAAAAGCCTGCTAAAATTTGAGGCATGCAGCCTCATTAAAATATTTAAATTACGGACCCGCCTCTGGAGAGCAGGTTAGTCGCCAGTCCCCCAACCCACATATTGGGCATGATTTTGACCCAGAGCCGGGAAGGGGAGGGGGGGTCGAATTGCGGACGGGAAACCCGGAAGTACAGATTTCCCAGACTTCCTTACGATTTTGACGTAAAGACAGCTTTTCTTTTTGTCGGTTTGCCGTCCGACTGGCCAGCCTGATTGACAGGCTGGTCTCAGTCGGACGGGAGAGCAGCCAGGGAGAGGACATGAAAAGGTAAGTCTTCAGGTAAGTCTTTGATTTTATGGATGGCGGGGGGGGGGATCATGTGGGGCATGAGTGGGCACGAGGGGCACAGGGCATGTGTGGGCATGGGGCGCCGGTAGGCATGGGGGCATGGATGGACATGGGGGCAGGGGTGGGCATGGGGGTCACGGGTGGGGGGGGAGTCAGTCGTGGGGGGAGGGATCGGGGGTTAATCGCCGAAGGGGGGGTGTGAAGATCGGGGATGATCGCGGGGGTCCGCGATCGTCGGGGGTCGGGATCAGAGATCGGGAGGGATGGGTCCGCGATCATTGGGGGGTTGTTGCAGGTAGCCTTGTTGGGCCTGGGGGAAACACTCCTGCTCCTCCGGGCTCACAAGCTGTGCCAGAAAGGCACTTACCTGCAGTTTTGGGCCTTCTCGCCTCCTTTCTCGTGGTGTGAAGGAGAAGGCCCAGAAATCCCGGCCCCCAGGGGTTGAAATTGCAAAGCCTAAAAAAATGGAGGCCCGCAGCCTCCTTGAAAGGTTTTAGTCACCAGCCTACCTCCTGAGAGCGGGTTGGTTGCCCGCCCCTCGTCCTGCCCCAGTGAAAACCGGAAATGGGCAAGTTGGAGGCGGGTTGGGAGAGGGTCTGAAATCGTTGCCATTTTCAATGCCCCCTGCCCCCAACCCACCCGTTTTTCACTGTTAAAATTCTACCCATAATGTGTGGAAATGTGAGGTTATTCACTTTGGTAGGAAGACTAGAATAACAGAATATTTTTTAAATGGTGAGAAACTATTAAATGTTGGTGTTCAGAGGGATTTGGCTGTCCTTGTACTCAAAACACAGAAAGTTAACATGCAGGTACAGTAAGCAATTAGGAAGACAAATGGTATGTTGGCCTTTATTGCAAGGGGGTTGGAATACAAGAGTAAGGAAGTCTTGCTGCAATTGTACAGGGCATTGGTGAGACCACACCTGGAGTACTGTGTACAGTTTTGGTCTCCTTACCTAAGGAAGGATATATATATTCGAGGTGGTGCAACAAAAGTTCACTAGTTTGATTCCTGGGATGAAAGGGTTGTCCTATGAGGAGAGTTGAGTAGAATGAGCCTGTACTGTCTGGTGTTTAGAAGAATGAGAGGTGATCTCATTGAAACATAGAAGATTCTGAGAAGGCTTGACAGGGTAGATGCTATTTCCCCTGGCTGCATAGGCTAGAACGAGGAGGCATTGTCTCAAGTTAAGGGGTCAGCCATTTAGGACTGAGATGAGGAGAAAATTCTTCACTCAGAGGGTTGTGAATCTTTGGACTTCTCTACCCCCCAGGGCTGTGGATGCTCAATTGTTGAGTATATTCAAGACTGAGTTCGATAGATTTGTGGACTCTAAGTGAATCAAGGGATATGGGGATAGGGCAGGAGAGTAGAGTTGAAATCGAAGATCAGCCATGATCTTATTGAATGGTAGAGCAGATTTGAGGGGCTGAATGGCCTACTCCTGCTCCTATTTCTTATGTTCTAATGTTCTTATGTTCTGACTAATTTAAATTAGATTTATAACTAATGATTCTTTTAGTTGGTGTGTTAGGGTTGTCTAGCTGATTCATGAAATTTGTGCTTCATATTGGATGATTAATGCAAAGTAGTAGTTGGCATAAGAGTTAGATTACCACCAATGATAAAATATCACAATTAGCAGTAAATAGCATGAACAAGATAAAAAACTTTTGACCCAATTTTTTCTTTTTGTTGTACAATTTGCCCTTTATGGAATCTACCCATCCTATTTAATTTGAGAAGCATAGGGCTCGATTTTACCGTCGGGTTTCCTGTGGGTTTCCAGCGGGGGGCCCCCGAAAATCCCGATATCCAGTCACGTGACCGGATCGCGCCACGATCCCGACCACTTCCGGGTTCCCCAATGACGTGCGCGGCTGCGTACGTGGCCCCCGCTGGTGGGAATCCCGCAGGCAATTAAAGCCAGCGGGGTTCCACTTGAGTGTACTTACCTTGCTTGTTGAGGTCATTAAATGAGCTGAATCAGCTGTCAAAACAGGAAGTGCGGAATTTTACCTTCAACGCAGAGTGTTTCACACACTGGGGGAAACAGTCTCCCTCCAACCAGGCGCGTTGCAGCCAGCAGCCTGTGGCAGCTGCCAAGGTGCACTCCACGGGGGTGGGGGGGGGGGAGAGCCCTCACCCACGCAGGAGGCCACCGTGTCACATAGGGCAACCCCTGCCCCCCACCACCCCCCGCCAAGCCAGAGGACAGACCGACGCGAAACCGCAGCCCCAGTCCGAGGAACCACCCACCTACCCTGCACAACCCCTCAGACCAACACCTGCCAGATGGGTGGTGCGTGGACACCCTCGGAGGACGAACAGCATGACCAGCCCCAGCAGCCTCGCAGTCCACGCCGTCCACCGCAGAGACGTGGAGCCCCCCAACACGGTGCTGTTGCACGCCCACCTGCACAGCAGGAGGGAGGGCAACCGCAGAGAGAGATGCGTCGCAGAGGGCACTACCCTCGCCACAGGGTCCACAGACCGAGGCGCAGCTCCCCGGACCTCTCCGAGCAGCAGTGCACACGGAGGCGCAGATTCACTCGACATGTAGTCGTGGACATCTGCAGGCTCTTTCATGCCGAGCTGCTCCTGCCTGGCCCCAGCACCATCTGCTTACCTGTCGCTGCCAAAGTCACCACTGCCCTCCACAACTTCTCCTCCGCATCCTTCCAGGGTGCAGCCGGGTACGCCGCCGATGTCTCTCAGTCGTCTGCGCGGAAGAGCCCTGCAAATACACCTGCACCTACTCTGCAGTAACACAATGGGTGGCATCAGTGGTGGGTCCTCATAGTGATACCCAGGAGCGGGCATTATTGGACACAACAGACGGGATTCGTGGAGACATGGCAGTGGTGGTGCCAATATAATGTGTGATGTTTGTTGTTCTGAGATTCAATATAGGTAACACCCATGGCAAACCCTCAGACACCCTTGTGCATCCCCTTCATGCTCACGATACGTTTGCCTTACGCTGCCTACTGCACATATGTGATGCATGCCCTGTGGCTGCAGCACAGGTGGTGGCAGGTTGAGTGAGGCTGGCCGTGAGGGAGATGCACGAGAGGGTGAGTATGGGATAGAGCCATGAGATTGTATGAGGATTGGGTTGCGTGTTAGTGGCGGGGTGAGTACTGGCGAAGTGAGTAGGTGCATGTAAGATGAGGATGGGGTTTGAGTGGGTATGAGGGGTGATGTGACAGAGTAGTGTTGGCGTTGCCGAAGGAGATGTGGGGTGTGGGCAGTGTTGTGGCAGACGGAGTGTAGGGGAAAGACTTCGTGTTCTCACTGTGGCTGACCTACTGAGGTCATTGGACCACCTCCTGCACCGTATGCAGGTGGGCGATATGTTGGTGGCACAGGTGGTCCCCTCTGCCACTTCGAGCCAGGCCTTCTTGGTGGCAGAGGCAGGCCGCTTCCTCCCGCCCGCCGGGGGGAAGATCTCTGTCCTCCCCCTCCTCCTCACCTGGGGTGAGGCATCATTAAACTGGGAGCAGCCTTCCCCCTGGGCTGCTCCATGCTGTAATTTGTTCCATTGGTTGCAGCATCTGTCAGTGGAGGACTGCCCCTTTAACTAGAGAGCCTCCAGCTGACAGATCGTACTGCGCATGCGCAGCCCGCCCAACGCGCAGACCAGCAGCGCGGAGCCCGGAGGAGCAGGTAAGTGATTCCAATTAGTGGATTGCCTGCTACGATCGCGCGGGCAACCCACTAATTTCACTGAGCGTGTTAACCACGCTCCCGAAACCCAACCCGCCGGAAACCCGCAGGCCAGGTAAAATCGGGCCCAAAATGCTGCATTAATATTCCCTGATCCCCAAAGGTAATCAACCAGAATTCCAGAATATACATTCAACCAGCATCTCTTCTATTCAATCCTGATCAGATGTCCTATAAATGACTTCTCCCATCACCATTCAGCAGTCCAGGAGCCATTGAGCCCCATGCAACACTAATTAATTCTGAATCTATCTCTACAACTTTGAGTCCTATTCCCAACCAGATATTTACCCAGTAAATGCTATTTTCTTTTGAAAGACACAACATCAGAGCTTTCTCTGGTAGTCTGGTCCATATATTCACTAACCTAAAGAAGAAAAAACGCTCTCTCTAGCCTTGTTTGAGGCTTTTTAATTTTGAACCTGTGTCCTCTAGTTCTGTGTATACAGTCTAAGTCAATTAGTCTGCTAATGTCTACATATCTGTGTATTTTAAGGAGATGGATCACGTCCTCCAATCTTATCCATTGTTAACAAGTCAGCAACATTGGTACACACAAGATAGTGCAAATATGAAGTTCCAAAATTATCTTTGTCTTGCGTGTATTTTTTCTTTCCTTCTTGCTTTATCCAGAATATTTTCCCCCCTCTCTTGAAGGCATTAACTTCTTGCTTGGGTTAATGGGAGCTGGGCACCCTGCAGTACTTCACCCAAGTGACGATTCTTCATGAGCCCAAACAGTGACTACTGGCAGGCGATCCAAATGCAGGGAGTATCACAGTCAAACCTGTCCCCTCTTTACCCAATGTCCATGCATCACACTTCCAGCAGGAGTTGCTGGATAATAGTCAGAAAGTGGATCCCACCCCCCCAACCTGTTGTGCTTGGACCAATTGTAGCCCTCTTACCCCCCTCCCCCTCACTGCTGCCAGATCAGCTAACTCAGCACAGACATGGAAACCCAACTTGTGCGGCCCAGCTATTAGCTTCACCAACTGATTGGGGAATACTTACATGTACTCTCTTATCCACTTTCCTGGCTACATTTTTATTCCTGTGTTGACATGTTTTTGGTAACTGTGTCTTTGAACTTTTTATTATTCAATAGCTGTTTTTATTTTAGTTTCAAAACAATAGTACCCTTGTGACCAATCAGGAAAAGTTAGCCTTCAGATAAATGATCTGTCATTGTAAAAAGAGGAAGCTCGTACTATTTCACAAAGTGCAAAACAAAGCAAGAAACGTGTGTGAAATAGAGTTCTCAGATCCTGTCCCAACTCCGTGTTCCCAAGCTACATGTCCGTGGCTAAGTACAAATGAGTGTACTTCCCAACATCACTCACACATTTGCCGCTAATCCCTTGAGGACTGCAAGAAAACAAAGCACAGGTTTGATAAAACTGCAATAGATGCCTAATAATTGTTGTATTGAAAAACAAAGATAGATATTGACAGCTCCTTTCTGTTTGTGACTATTGGTCCTTGCCAGCACATGTAACAAGATCGATTACTACATAGGGTCGCGATATGCCATTAATAATTCAAAGTATGGTAGTCACTGGTTGTTGTTCAGCGTGGGTGCTACAAAAATGTTGGGACTAGACAATAAAACTGCACATAACTGAGTCTCCTAGTAACTGGAATGGCTTTAAAAATGCATTTGGACTTGGATCCAAGCTATTAACCTACAGGCACGCCATTCCCAACACTCCTCGTGCTGCCTGCACCACATATCAGCAGAGCTCCCTAGTCCATCTGGGTGAGGGTTGATGGAGGCTGGCCCTCCACCACCAACCCCCCCCGCCCCCCCCCAACCGTTCTGGTCCTCTCCCAACTCTTGTCCTCCAACTTGTCCTGCAGAAAGAGTGAGAGTGAGTTTGTGTGCGGTTCTTATAAAGGGCTGCGCAGATGTATGAGACAGCTTGATCCTGTGTCCGTAATGAGTGAGAGAAGCAGCAGGTTGTGAGCAGAGTGGGGAGATGGTCACTTGCAGGAAAGTGGTTCTAGTGTGAAAGGACTTAGTAGAAGAGAGTGATTACAATGAGAAGGAGGGTTGATGTAGTGTCCTGTTGTGATTGAAGAAGATGCATGTGCAGTGGGGGAGGGAAATATTTGGAGTAATGGGGTGGGGAAGTGCTGTAGCAAGGTCTCATACTAAGAAATAGAGACAGCAAGACATCTTTTTCACCCTGGCTGTCCAGGTAAAGTTGTTGAACTTCTTGCGGCACTGCACCCATGTTCTCCGGGGATGATGCTTCGTGCATTTATATTCTCTTCCACCTCACTGCAGCATCTGCCTGAGCACCTCCTGCCATCGGAGGAGAAAAGGCCCTCATCTGCTCCACCAAAATTTCCACTGCTGAGGCACAGAACCATGTAGCTCTAACATGAGACATTTCTTATCCCAAATTGCAAAATTGCGCCAACAATTTGAACAGAATTAAATGACACCTCGCTTTAAGAGGTGGAAGTACACTTTAAATAGGCACCGGACCCACCCTCCAAATCGGTGAGCTACCTATCATCGCTTAAAACATTCGGAGAGCTCAACAATCAGATTTAAATATGTCTGACCATCAAAATGGTTCTCGCTGATGAAATTAGGCAGGCGGCCATTTTGCTTTGGCCACCTTCTGCCAAAACTTAAAATCAGTCCCTATTTAACTTGGACCATGAGAGCAGAACAAGAGGATGGAGAATAAGATGAACAAACCTCAAGGAAGATTTGAGATTAGAAGGATTTTTTTCTCCTTCAGAGTTATGCGTATATGGATTAATTAGCTAAAGCAATTAATTTTGTAGCAATCACACCTTAAAAATAGTTAGAAATATGATTAAAGGTTTTGAGGCTAAGTACACATGGAGATGAATGCTGTGTGGAATGTAATGGCTCCTCACTTCCTGAGGTGAGACCATGAAAAATGTCATGCCAGGAACGGCAACTTAATGAGAATGTAGACTATAGGAAGTAATAGTTATCCTTGAATTTTCCTTAATATATGCCAAACATTTCTTCAAAAGATTAAATGGGATGAGTAGAGTTCCTGATGAAGTGCATGTTGTGTGGAAGGAACAGGCTGGATAGACTGAGCAGCCTTTTCTTGTTGCATGCATATACTCTACCCTCTGAGCGAAGAAATCTTTCCTCATCTCGGTCCTAGATAAGGGGTCGGCCATTTAGGACTGAGATGAGGAAAAATTTCTTCACTCAGAGGGTTGTGACTCTTTGGGATTCTCTGCCCCAGAGGGCTGTGGATGCTCAGTCATTGGATATATTCAAGACTGACATCGATGGATATTTGGACTGAAAGGGATATGAGGCTAGGGCGGGAAAGTGGAGTTAAGGTAGAAGATCCACCAAGACCTCATTGAATGGCAGAACAGGCTCGAGGGGCCATATGGCCTGCTCCTATTTCTTATGTTCCTATGTTCTTAAAAGCAATTCAGACGAGAGCAAGTTCTACTTCAAAGCACATCTGCTCCATGTATAGGTTTCCCTCACTAATTTCCATCAGGCTAAATTCCCTAATGATAATGAAACACTCTTATAAACAAGTTTTTTCTTCAGTTAATTAAAGGGGGACACAGAACAAGCTGCGTTGCTCTCCTTTATAGGCCTGCATCACTCCATACTAAACAATGGCCAGGAATTTCCTCACAGCTACTCCTGCTCCCCTGTCATAACTTTGGCGGAAGATGAGATGATCCTCCTAGGGGTCATTGAAACACCCTGGGTTAATACCAATAGTAATTCAGCGGTTTCACACTGCTGGCTGTGTAACTCCTCCAAGGTAGGTGTCCTCTTTATGGAGTCATTTGTCTTCAATGGGTCTCAGAATTCACCAAATTGGTAAATCTAAAGATAAAGAAAAGAGACAGCATGAAAAATTACCTGCAGAGTACATTCAAATTACCTCTCAGGATGTGAAGAAACATAATTCCAATTAGAAACATTTGCAGTGATTAAAATGGCAACTATTTGCATAAGGCATGTCACTGTGACTGAATGAAAGTAGCTGCAAATTAAGAGCTCTAATTTATGACCACTGACAATTAGTAACTGCCTTTTTCCAATCTTTTCTTCACTTTGTTGAGTACAGTTTTAGTGGTAGTGGCAGCACTTAGACACCTTACTTATGTGGTCATTCTTCAAAAGTAAGCATGGAATATAAGTGTCAGTAAGCTGTTTGACAATGGGGAGCATTGCAGCCGCACCCAATCCTGTTTTTGCCAGACATCCACACAAACATACTGTGTCGCAGAAGTCGCATGGTCGTGATTAGGAGGGGAAAACCCTGGCTGATTGTCCTCCTCCCCAGCCCAGGAGCACTGAGGCCAGTTGCATAAACATAAGATGGACCAAACGCAGATTGGGTGATCGCTTTGCAGAACATCTCTGTTCAGTCCGCAAGTGTGACCGTGAGCTTCCAGTCGCTTGCCATTTGAATTCTCCGTCCCAGTCTGACCTCTCTGTGCTTGACCTCTTACTCTGTTCCAATGAAGCTCAATGGAAGCTCGAGGAACAGCACCTCATCTTTCGATTAGGCACTTTGCAACCTCTGGACTCAACACAGATTTCAATAACTTCAGATCATAACCACTGCTCCCATTTTCGTGAACAGGTGCTTGCAATGGTTCTATTGTTGCCATTTACAGCACCTCTAGGCCCATCTTTTGTTCCTTTACTTGTCCCATTACCACCCCCTTTGCCTTGCACCATCATCCCTTTTATCATTTAATCACTCTTGCCCTCCACGCTATCACAGGCCTACCCTTTTGTTCTTTTCTTCCCCTCCCAACCTCGTTCTCCACCCCCCCACCCACCTTTCCCTGGCTCTGTACTTACTTAAAAACTGTTACATTTTTACTTCTTCCAAGCCAGCGACCTGAAACTGTGTTCCTTTCTCCAAAGATGCTGCCTGACCTGCCGAATGTTTCCAGCATTTTCTGTTTTTATTACAGCTTTAATCACGGTGGAGATGTGGGAGTTCTATCTAAGGTCAGACCAAGAACATGGACATTCAAAGAACTAAGGGGTGGAGCCATTAAAGGTGAGAAGTGGTGGTAGCTGGTTAGATTTGTAGGAGACAAAAATAAACCATGGACAATATTTTTCTCTTTTTGAAAAATGAGAGCAGTGTGGTTCAAGAAGGCGGCTCACCACCACCTTCTCAAGGGCAATTAGGGATGGGCATTAAATGCCGGCCTCGCCAGCGACGCCCACATCCCATAAATGTATAAAAAATAACTAACAAAATGGCAAGAATGTGCTGTTTTTAAAACGTATGATTCCTGACAATGTGATTTCTTTAGTGTTAACAGAAATGCTGCTACTGCACCATTAATAATAGTTACAGTTGAGGTTGTCTCTTTTCCTGTTCAGAGCAAACTATAGTTTCCATAAATTGGCCCACAATCTACAACCCCTTAGATGCCAAGATGGGAGTAATGTGCCAGACGATTAGCAATTGCCATTTTTATCGAGCTACTTTGCAGCAGTGATTGTACAGATGGCCCACTGAACACTTGTGTCCTCTGAAACATTACGCTGTCAGATAGTATCATTCAGGCTTAAACGGCAAATCAAGTTTATTTACAAGAATTAGGATTAAACAGAGGCAAAAATATAGCAAAATAGTGACATAAGAACCTAAGAAATAGGAGCAGGAGTAGGTCATACGGCCTCTTGAGCCTGCTGCGGCATTCAATCAGATCATGGCTGATCTTCAACCTCAACTCCACTTTCCCACCCGATCCCCATATACCTTGATTCCCTCTAGAATCCAAAAATCTATATCTCAGCCTTGAATATACTCAACGACTCCACATCCACTGCCCTCTGGGATAGAGAATTCCAAAGATTCACAACCCTCTGAGTGAAGAAATTCCTCCTCATCTCAGTCTTAAATGGCTGACCCGTTATCCTGCGACTATGCCCCCTAGTTCTAGACTCTCCAGCCAGGGCAAACAACCTCTCAGCATCTACCCTGTCAAGCCCCCTCATAATCTTATATGTTTCAAAGAGATCACCTCTCATTCTTCTAAACTCCAGAGAATATAGGCCCATTCTACTCAACCTCTCCTCATTGGACAATGCTCTCATCCCAGGAATTAATCTAGTGAACCTTCATTACACCCCCTCTAAGGCAAGTATATTCTTCCTTAGATAAGGAGACTAAAACTGTACATAGTACTCCAGGTGAGGTCTCACCAAAGCCCTGTACAATTGTAGTAATACTTCCTTAATCTTGTACTCCAACCCACTTGCAATAAAGGCAAACATACCATTTGCCTTCCTAATTGCTTGCTGTACCTGCATGCTAACTTTTTGTCTTTCTTGTACGAGGACACCCAAGCCTCTCTGGACACCAACATTTTAATAGCTTTTCACCATTTAAAAAATATTCTGTTTTTCTATTCTTCTGATCAAAGTGAATAACCTCACATTTCCCCATATTATACTCCATCTGCCACCTTCTTGCCCACTCACTTAACCTGTCTATATCCCTTTGCAGACTCTTGGTGTCCTCCTCACAGCTTACTTTCCCACCTAGCTTTGTATCGTCAACAAACTTGGATACATTACACTCGGTTCTTTCATCCAAGTCATTAATATAGATTGTAAATAGCTGAGGCCCAAGCACCAATCCTTGCAGTACCCCACTAGTTACAGCCAGCCAAACTGAAAATTACCCGTTTATCCCTACCCTCTGTTTTCTGTCCATCAACCAATCCTGTATCCATGCTAATATGTTACCCCCCCCCCACCCCTTATCCTGCGTAACAACCATTTATGTGGCACCTTATCGAATGCATTTTGAAAATCCAAATATACTACATCCATTGATTCCCCTTTATCTACGCTGCTAGTTACATCCTCAAAAAACTCTAATAAATTTGCCAAACACAATTTCCCTTTCATAAAACCATTTTGACTCTGCCTAATCATAGAACCATAGAAAAGATACGGCATACAAGGGGGCCATTCGGCCTATCGTGTCCGTGCCGGCTCGAAGAACAACCAGGTGCCCATTCTAATCCCAGCTTCCAGCACCCGGTCCGTAGCCCTGCAGCTTACAGCACTTTAGGTGCAGGTCCAGGAACTTTTTAAGAGAGTTGAGGGTCCCTGCCTCTACCACCAATTTGGGCAGCAAATTCCATACACCCACCACCCTCTGGGTAAAAAAGTTTTTCCGCATGTCCCCTCTAATCCTTCCGCCAATCAGCTTAAATCTATGTCCTCTAGTTCTTGAACTCTCAACTAGGGGAAACAGGTACTTCCTGTCTACTCTATCTAGGCCCCTCATAATTTTGTACAACTCGATCAAGTCTCCCCTCAGCCTCCTCTGCTCCAAGGAAAACAAACCCAGCCTATCCAATCTCTCCTTGTAGTCCCAATTTTCAAGCCCTGGCAACATTCTTGTAAATTTTCTCTGCATTCTCTCCAAAGCAATTACATCCTTCCTGTAACGTGGTGACCAGAACTGCACACAATACTCCAGCTGTGGCCTTACCAACGTTTTATACAGTTCCATCATTACATCCCTGCTTTTGTATTCTATACCTCGGCTAATAATGGAGTTCATTCCGTATGCCTTCTTCACAACCTTATCTACCTGTACTGCCACCTTCAGGGTCCTGTGCCCATGCACTCCAAGGTCTCTCATTTCCTCTACCCCTCTCAATATATTCCCATTTACTGCGTATTCCCTTTTACTGTTTGCCCTTCCTAAATGCATTACCTCACACTTCTCCGGGTTGAACTCCATTTGCCACTTTTCCGCCCACTCCACCAATCCATTGATATCTTCTTGGAGTCTACAGCTATCCTCTTCACTATCAACTACACGGCCAATTTTTGTGTCTGCAAATTTGCCAATCATGCCCTCTACATTCAAGTCCAAATCATTAATATATACCACAAACAGCAAGGGGCCCAACACTGAGCCCTGTGGCACACCACTGGAAATGGATTTCCATTCGCAAAGACATCCATCAACTTTTACCCTTTGTTTCCTGTTACTGAGCCAATTTTGGATCCAATTTGCCACATTTCCCTGTATCCCATAGGCTTTTACCTTTCTGACCAGTCTGCCATGTGGGACCTTGTCAACTGCCTTACTAAAATCCATGTAGACAACATCCACTGCACTACCCTCATCAATCCTCCTTGTCACTTCCTCAAAGAATTCAATCATATTTGTAAGGCATGACCTTCCCTGAACAAATCCATGCTGACTATCCCTGATTAAACCATGCCTTTCCAAGTGACAATTTATCCTATCTCTCAGTATTGATTCTAATAGTTTGCCCACCACCAAGGTAAGACTGACCAGCCTATAATTGTTCGGCCTTTCCCTCGCACCCTTTTTAAACAATGGTACTACGTGTGCAGTCTTCCAATCCTCCGGATCTCCCCTGTATCTAGTGAGGATTGGAAAATGATCCTCAGAGCATCTGCTATTTCCTCCCTGGCTTCCTTCAATAGCCTAGGAAACAATCCATCCGGCCCTGGTAACTTATTAACTTTCAAGGATTCCAGTGCCACTAGTACTTCCTCGCTCGTTATGTTTACCTTATCCAATATTTCACACCTCTCCTCTTTAACTACCACGTCCGGATCATCCCTTTCCTTTGTGAATACGGAGACAAAATATTCAATTAAAACCCTACCCACATCCTCTGCTTCTACACAAAAGTTACCCTTATCATCCTTGATAGGTCCCACCTGTTCCTTAGCTATCCTCTTGTTCTTAATGTACTGATAAAACATCTTTGGGTTTTCTTTAATCTTACTAGCTAATATTTTTACATGCCCTCTCTTTGCTTTCCTTATTTCCTTTTTTACGTCATCCCTGTACTTTCTATACTCCTCTAGGCTTTCCGCAGTATTTAGTTTTCTGAGACAGTCATAAGCTTTCTTTTTCAGTTTTATCTTGCCCCGTATACTTCTAGACAACCAGGAGGCTCTAAATTTGGCAGTGCCACCCTTTTTCTTTGAGGGGACATGTCTGCATTGTACCCGTAAAATTTCACTTTTTAGTGCCTCCCATTGGCTTGCCACTGATTTCTCCTCAAGTAGTTGTGTCCAGTCCACTTCTGCCAAATCACCTCTTAGTTCTGTAAAATTTGCCTTCCCCCAATTTAAAATGTTTACTCCTGATTTAACTCTGTCCTTTTCCATAATAATGCTAAAACTAACTGAATTGTGGTCACTATCCCCGATATGGTCACCCATTGTCACTTCACCCACTTGCCCATCTTCATTTCCCAGGACTAAATCTAGAATTGCATCCCCACTTGATGGGCTTGTCACGTACTGGCTAAAAAAGTTCTCCTGGACACCGATCAAGAATTTTGCACCCTCTGTGCCCCTCACACTGTTTGAATCCCAGTTGATGTTAGGGTAGTTGAAATCCCCTACTATTATTGCCCTTTTATTTTTGCACTCAGAAATTTGCCTACATATTTGTTCTTCTATCTCCCTTTCGCTATTCGGGGGTCTATAGTACACTCCCAATAGTGTTACTGCCCCTTTTTTATTTCTTAGCTCAACCCATATGGCATATCATCCCTTCTCACAACTGTAATTGATTCTTTAACCAATAATGCTACTCCACCCCCCTCCTTTTTTATCACCCACTCTAGAAGTCAGAATATTTATAAAAAACGAAGATGGCAGAATCCATCAACTACAGGCCAGTCAGATTAACCTCGGTAATGGGGAAACTTTTAGAAACGTTAATCCGGGACAAAATTAACAGTCACTTGGACAAGTGTGGATTAATTAAGGAAAGCCAACACGGATTTGTTAAAGGCAAATCGTGTTTAACTAACTTGATAGAGTTTTTTGACAGAGAGGGTCGATGAGGGCAATGCGGTTGATGTGTATATGGACTTCCAAAAGGCGTTTGATAAAGTGCTGCATAATAGACTTGTCATCAAAGTTGAAGCCCATGGGATAAAAGGGGCAATGGTAGCATGGATATGAAATTGGCTAAGCAACAGGAAGCAGAGAGTAGTGGTGAACGGTTGGTTTTCAGACTAGAGGAAGGTGTACAGTGGTGATCCCCAGGGGTCGGTACTAGGACCATTGCTTTCCTTGATATATATTAATGACTTGGACTTGGATGTACAGAGCACAATTTCAAAATTTGCAGATGGCTTCAAGAAGACATAAACAGGCTGGTGGAAAAGGCGGACACGTGGCTGATGAAATTTAGCGCAGAAAAGTGTGAAGTGATACATTTTGGTAGGAAGAACAATGAGAGGACATATAAACTAAAGCGTACAATTCTAAAACAGGTGCAGGAACATAGCGATCTGGGGGTAAATGTGCACAAATCGTTGACGGTGGTGGGGCAAGTTGAGAAAGCAGTTAAGAAAGCATACAGGATCCTAGGCTTTATAAATAAAGGCATAGAGTACAAAAGCAAGGAGGTTATGATGAACTTTATAAAACACTGGTTCTGCCACAACTGGAGTATTTTGTCCAGTTCTGGGCACTGCACTTTAGGAAGGACGTGATGGCCTTAGGGAGGGTGCAGAAGAAATTTACTAGAATGATTCCAGGGATGAGGGACTTCAGTTACGTGGATAGACTGGAGAAGCTGGGGTTGTTCTCCTTCGAGCAGAGAAGGTTGAGAGGAAATTTGATAGAGGTATTTAAAATCATGAACGATCCAGACTGAGTAGATAGAGAAAAACTGTTCCCATTGACGGAAGGGTCAAGAACCAGAGTTCACAGATTTAAGGTGATTGGCAAAAGAACCAAAGGTGGCATGAGCGATCTGGAATGCACTGCCTGAGGGGGTGGTGGAGGCAGATTCAATCGTGGCTTTCAAAAGGGAACTGGATAAGTACTTGAAGTGAAAAAAATTGCAGGGCTATGGGGATAAGGCGGTAGAGTGGGACTAACTGGATTGCTCTCGCCGACAGTTGGCACGGACTCGATGGGTTGAATGGCCACCTTCCGTGCTGTAACCATTCTATGATTCTATGATTCTATGATAACTCCTAAATAAGGGACCATGCCTGAAATATTAACTGGTCTGTTCTCTCCACAGATGCTGCCTGACCTGATGAGTGTTTCCAGCTTTCCCTGTTTTTGTTTCAGATTTCCAGCATCTGCAATTTTTTGCATTTGTTCAACCTTTTCTCTATTTTTCTAGTGTCAAACTAGTTTTGCAACAACAGGACAAAGTATCTTGACTGCATCACTGGCAGCAAACTTCATCTGGGCAAAATAATTCCTCTTTGATGCAATAGAGAGGGTCGTCTTTTTCAAGTGATTCTTACTGTACTTAATACTGTACTTAATACAAATTATTATACAATTTGATATTCCTGTGGTCTCATTTAATGAGATTGCTAGTTTAGTGCCTGTTATTGCCTTATTGTGAGCAAGTTTCTTTGTGCAATCATGGCCAATTGGAATTCGGTGTGGTGACAAGAAAACTTTTGTCTCATGAGGTATGGATATTATATATAATTTATTATTCTGTCAGCTTGAACGAGAGTCCAAGTGCTTCCTTCAAACATTGTCGGGCTCTGTGCAATCATACCTAGGCTTCATATTCAAGGGGAAATGCCTGTCTTAAATCAGTTTCCTATGTTATTTCAGTGTATATCTTGCTACACAAAATATAGTCCATTGTTTGTGTCCATGTGGTCTCCTGCATTGCTATTCTTTGTGAATGACACATATATGGAATGTAATTTCATCTTTTATTGGGTGTCAAGAACGAGTACACTGGGGAGATGTGATGAATAGTCCCGAAATGATATTTCCTAGATGATTAAAGTATGATTTGCTGTGATGTGCATTTTCTAAAGACAATCTTCAAAGGATCTGTCCTTTTCATCAAAGGTAGAAAATACTTTTAAAACCCATAGGTCAGGAATTTCAGTGGAGCTGCACCTGTTCCCCGGCTGTAACTTTGCTATATGTGCACGGAAACCCTACTTACACGCATAAAAAGGATTCCAGCCATACTTATGGAGAGAGCGGGAATATGGTCTTGAGATAGAGGATCAGCCATGATCATATTGAATGGTGGAGCAGGCTCGAAGGGCCGAATGGCCTACTCCTGCTCCTACTTTCTATGTTTCTATGTTTCAAGTTACGGAGCAGGAGCAACTCTGAAGAAATAGTTTTCCTTGGTGTCTTAAATTCCCTGTTTCACAGTATCTCTACACATGAGGAGCTAATAGGGTTCTCATAGGGATTAATTTCCCACCAAACTTATTACTATTAATTGCTACTCAGAACCTACTGAAGAGAACTACTGAATCTTTGAACTTTCTCTCTTTTGTTCTGAATAGTTTATATATTGTGCAAATCTGATTATTGTATGTTTAGTTTTTCACAGCATTATTTTGCTTTGTGTATTATTTCAACTGTAAATAAATTTAATTAAGTAATTTTAGCCTGTACAGCTTAGTTTAGCTATGTGATATTTTCAGCTTTTAGATGTGAAGGGAGAATATGGTGGGCATCCCGCGGATTTTCCAGTGAGTAATAAGGGTTCATTGTTAACCTAGGTCCACTATACCATTAATGGTCATGACTAAGCACGCAGGTTTTGATTCATAAAAGACTTGGTCTACTTATGGAACCTGGTGCTTGTTTGTGAACACAAACGCAAGAATTGGGAAAAAAGCTCAAACCACAACAATCGGGCTGAGGTTGTCCAGAAGATTTCATTTAGGGCCCTCACAGCCAGCAGAGAAAGGAACCTTCATCCCTTTGAACTGAACATCAATCCAAGGTCCCAAAGTGAAAACTCATGTTTTAACTGTCCTAAGTGCATACTTCCCCAGGTTTCACTTTATTTTTGATGTGTTCATTTCCATTTCTGTACTTATAGTCTCTAGCATTGAGACCGCATAGGTCAAAGTCACAAAAAACATTCTGAATGACAGCTCCATTGTTTTTTGTCTCTTTTCATTCTCCTTAATCTTTCCATTATCTCTGATTATTGTTCATTTAATTCTCCCCCAATCTCTTCTCTGTAGCCCATCTCCCCTCTGGCACTGCTCTCTCCTCATACCTGTTGCAACACAAGCACTACATTCTTTCCAACAGCGTCACCTCCTCTGCCCACGTGGTCACCTCTATGTACTGCAAGGGTCCTTACTTGATTCCCTCCTTCACCATCTACATGCTGCTCCTGGCAACGTCATCAGGAAGCAGGAGACCAGCTTAACAGCACCCACCTCTGCCCCTCTGCCTTGTCCACTAATATAAAGCCTGTTGCTAACCATGCCTCTGGTATTGATTCCATGAATCTCCCAGCTACTACCTCAGGAAGTGTGAAACCTTGGTGTACCGCTCAACCCAATCTTATCCCACCAACCCCCCCTCCCCCACACTACCATTCTGTTACTGAGATTGCCTTTATCTACCTCTATAACAATTCCCACCTTCGTCCCTATTTCTCCTTCTCCAACTAAAACACTAGTTTATGCCATTCAGCATGCACTGGTTCAACTTTTCTAATATATTTCTAGCCAGCCTTCCTGCCTCAACCCTCCATAAGCTCCAATGACAATAACAAATTTGCATTGTCATATCTTTAACATAGAAAGTCTGCAAATGTGATTCACAGAGGAGCAAAAATGAAAATCGAGGATAGGCGGAGGAGTTAGTGGCAATAGGATTGGTTAAATAGGCTTTGGGAATGCTTTTAAAGTCAGGAAGGGAGGAAGAGAGGCGGAGGGATTCAAGGAGGAAGTTCCAGAGAGTACGGCCAAGACTCTGCTACTGACAATGTAACAGAGGGAGGGGAGATGCAACTCATTCAAATCGTTCAAAATTCAGTAGCCCATGTCCTTCACCTACACAAAGGGCTCGATTTTAGGAGGGAGGCGGGTTGGCAGCGGGGGGGTCGACTGGGCGCGTGGGTAATGCGCCCAGTGAATTTGGGGTGCTCCGCACACGATCGCAGCCTAATTGAAGGCACTTACCCTGGCTTCCGGGTTTCGAGCTGGAAAACTGCGCAGCGGGCGGCCTGCGTAGCCGCATCATAGGCTGTCAGCTGGAGGAGCCCTATTTTAAGGAGCAGTCCTCCACTGACTGATGCTGCAGAAAATAGGCAAAATGACAGCATGGAGCAGCCCAGGGGGAAGGCTGCTCCCAGGTTTAATGATGCCTCACTCCAGGTCCTACTGGATGGGGTGAGGAGGAGGGGGAGGACAGAGATCTTCTCCCCGGCGGACGGGAGGAAGTGGCCTGCCTCTGCCACCACGAAGGCCTGACTCGAGGTGGCAAAGGAGGTCAGCAGCACCACCAACATATCGCGCACCTGCATATAGTGCAGGAGGCGCTTCAATGACCTAAATAGGTCAGCCGAAGTGAGCATACTTACTCATTCCCTTAAACTCCATCTGCCACATCACTGCCCCCACCCCACTGCCCCCATCTCCTTCTGCACTGCCAACACTGCTCTATCGCATCACTCCTCACACCCACTCAAAGCTCATCCTCATCTTACATGCACTTACCTCGTCAGAGGTGGACGGCGTGGCCGGCGAGGCTGGTGATGCTGTTCGTGCTCCGAGGAGGTCATGACTGCAGCTATGGCGGCCCCCATCCAGAAGATGTACGTTTGAGGGGTCCACAAGGTAGGAAAATGTGCCTGCACACCGGGGGTGAGGTTGCAAGTTTGTGAGTTTTATTGTTAGGAGGAGGGTGGTGGAGGCCAAACTTTATCCAAAGTGACAGAGTGGCCTCCTGCAATGAGTGAGGGTCTCCCCCCCCCAAACCTGTCAAATGGGCCTTTGCAGCTGCCACAGGCTGATGGCTGCAACACGTCCATTTCAACTGTGAGTGTTTCCCTCAGTACGGGAAACACGCTCAGTTGAGTTGAAAATCCCACCCCTCCTAAAATATCCTCCCAATCAGGTCTGCAAATGACCTGAACTATCTAATTAATTGGTTTAAGTGCACCCCGCCCGCTTTAATTGCCGGTGGGAGTCCCGCATGCGGGGGCTGCGCGCGCATCTAAGCGCATCACTGGGGTACCCGGAAGTGGACGGGTTGGAGCCGGGCTCCGGACCCACCCCGGGAATCCCCGATTTTCGGAGCCCCTGCGCCACGAACCCACGTCTCGGCGTCCAAAGATCGAACCCAAAGTTTCACATTCCAATCAGCCCCATCTTCTCCAAGCTCTGCTTGCTTGACGTGCCCCAGCAAGTTGACTTCAAAGTTCTCATCCTTGCTTTCAAATTTTTCATAGCCTCACCCCACCCTACCTTAGTGATCTCCTCCTGCCTTACATCCCTGCATATGCTTTTCCCTCCTCCGACAATAGCCTTCTCCTTGTCCCCTATTCCCTCTGGACAGTTTGGGCCAAATGTCCTGTTTCTGTGTTGCAGTTTCTATGAAATTCTATGCATGTTAGTCTTAGAAATTAGAAAAAATAGATTTCAGACGAAGATGAATTGAAATGTCCATGGCAACAATTCAATACTAATACAGACTGAGATGTATGAAAATATCATGCAGGTTCACTATTTAAAGTGTATATGTGCCTAAAAAAAAATCAGCTGCTCACAGAATATTGATCGCCGGTTTCATGCATATGTATCAAAGTCAAGCAGCAGGGAACAAAGGAGGTGGTAAGCAAGATAACACAGCACCAGATGGAATATAAGCTGTCAGTCAGCACAGTGGTGTGCAGCCATGTGTAACTAGGACACTTTACTGGTGTTTGAAGACATTTGTTTGAGGGGTTCACGATCTATTTGCCTATCTTGTTGGAACCTACAACAGCAAAGTCTATCATCCACACCCTGAGGCAGTATCACTGCCTCCTCTCAGAGATAGTGCTAAGTCCTAAAAGATGTAGAATTATCTTGAGGTGATTGCCAGATCCTAATATGCACTCTTCCCCCATCTACCCCTCTGTCTCATACTTATAAAACTCAAGCTTGGCTTTTAGCTAACCCCAGCTTCTAATTTTATTTCATCATCTTTCCTACTTTTATCAAGCTTGGTGCTGTCCTGCACTCTGGGCAATGGCCCTTCACCTAAGGTTTTGAATAATCACTTGTGCAATAATTTGAATAATAACTATAATAATAGGTGTCAGCTTTGGCTCAGTGATAGCACACTCGCCTGAGTCAGAAAGTCATGGCTTCAAGACCCACGCCAGAGACTTGAGCACATAATCTAGGCTGACAATTCAGTGTGGTACTGAGGGAGTGCTGCACTGGCGGAGGTGCCATCTTTTGGATGAGATGTTAAACCGAGGCCCTGCCTGTCCTCTCAGGTGGACGTAAAAGATCCCATGACACTTTTCGATGAAGAGCAGGGGAGTTCTCCCGGTGTCCTGGACAATATTTATCCCTCAACCGACACCACTAAAGCAGATTATCTGATCATTATCACATTTCTGTTTGTGGGACCTTGCTGTGTGCAAATTGGCTGCTGCGTTTCCTACATTACAACAGTGACTACACTTCAAAGTACTTCATTGGCTGTAAAGCACTTTGGGATGCCCTAAGGTCATGAAAGGCGCTTTATAAATGCAAATCTTTCTTCTTTCCAATAAAAACAAACTCCTATATTGAAGAAACTTTCAATCCACTCCTCAGCCTGCACTTCCCTTTTTCTTCAGAGGTCAGTTCCTGTGACACATCACAGAGGCACTGTTCAAGCACGGACACTTTTACTTCAGCTGCTACTCCAGCCTTGGCTCTGGATAGCAAATTAAACATGGCACCTTCTGGCTTGTATGGCTTAGTACCCCAGTCTTGATGGCACATTTACCAAGTGGGCCCTCAAGGGAGCTAATGCGTAGAAATAACACAAAAATCAAACAAGGACACAACAATTCAAAAAAATTCCAAAAAATCAGACGTCTAAGATTAAATTTTACACAGGAAAGGAACGAATAAATAAAATCAGATGTAAAATAAAAGTGTCAAAGGACAAGATTTAAAAAAAGAAAATTAAGGGAGAGAAAAAGAAACAACAAGCAAATTAGAAAACTGAAAGAATAAGGTCCACTATGGAAAAAGTAGGAATGTATCAGAAGATATAACAACCTGATCCCAGTAAAAGCAAGTGTTCATACTGGAAAGTTAAAAATACTTACACAATAGTCCTGAAATTGTGAAACTTCACTCCCACCATGGAGTCTCACTCAACAAGACCACAGATCAGACAGTCAGATGCGAAGGCCAGCATATCCGATTTGAAACACTTCTGATTTACCAGCCATTGATTTTAATTCTCCAATCTGTGCTGTGATCAAGCGAGACTCTAAATGATAGTAAACCCTAGAAGTCTCAGTGCTAGAGCTAACCCTTCCTTCGTGCTAAGTATTTCTCCTACTGTCAACAATTCAACACATTACAGTGCACTTTTTGCATTGGAGAAAATCCACAACCAGTACTGTTGAAGTCACAAATGTAATTTTGGGGTTACTACACATGGAGGATCTTGTGCATGCAGAGCTGTTTTATGCTCAGTGCCATAGTTGAAGTAGAAAAGAAAGAGACAGAGTTTGAAACTGCGTCCTCAATTATGCCTGTTTCCCCCATATAGTGCCACCCAGTATCAGAAGTTGCCTTTCTAGTTAGTCAGAAGTCACTCTTTCTAGGTAGTTCCTCTCCAACGATTTGCTTCTCAGCTTTTTAGCAGTTTTCTTGCTGTAGTTATGGTGGTGGTTCTTCAAGGCAAACAAGCTTCAGACAAATGAGTGCCGGGAATAATAAAACTCAATGGCTTCCTCACTTGGCAAGAACTTTAGGCATTATTGACACAATGGAAGTGCCCTCATTCCTCCCCAATCCTATACTTCATGATGACCATTATCTAGACTTTAATATTGAATACCTTATTCTCTGTCATTCCCTCTAAGGCCACATTATGATATTCACATTTTTATTTTTTCATTCTTTGGAAGTATTATATTTAATGGTACATTTGTATTAAGTGGTTTTTTAATGTGGTGAGATTGCTGGTGCTCTAAATTTTCCTTGGTAACTTTGCAAGGCAGATTCAAAGCAATGGTAAGATTGTGCATGTGCAATGTTAAAAAGTTGCAGTTGCGATTTTAAAGTTTCTTTTCCAGTATAAAATCAAATTGATGCCTTGTGCTGTCACCTCATCTGTGGCTTGTATGGATAGCACCGCCAGCATCCAGTATAGCTGAAGGCACCCATTTATGCTTGCTTCCTGCAGTGCTTTGTCTTCAGAAACTTCTGTGCCACAGCTGAAGCAGAAAAGAAAGAAACACAGTTTGAAATTGTGTCCTCAATTATACCTGTGCATCCCCCATATGGAGCCAGTGAGATTGGCCTTGGTGCCTCCAGGGATATATGTACTGTTTCCCTTATGTTACAGCAAAAAATATGGTTCTAGACCCAGTCTACTCTTTACTATTTCTGGAAATGTGACCTTTGCACAGAAACTTCAAAATGACGTTTATAGTCTTCAGACTGGGCTCCTTTGGTGGCTCAGCGAGTTTCTCCAGTAAGTAACTGAGCCAAACAGACCAGGAAGGTCTTAGTTTTAACCTCTAGTTTGTGCTAAGTAAGCTGATCAAAGCCAAGGTGGAGTTAGGAGCACTAAAATTAGCCTCAGCACCCTTAGGTTGTGTGAGCTAGCGTTCGTGCTTCAGATCGTTACCCAGCGACCCCTGCTAGGTGCGTGCACATGTGAATGCCAGTAAGGACAGAATCAGGCTACGATGATGCCCACAATCAAGTAGCCTGACAACACTTACTGTTTAGGCTCGCTCTTGAGTAATGGTCAAATACAATGGGTACACTTTGATGTCTGTTACAAATTTTAGACACTACTCAGTGTTTGGTCTGCTTACACCAACAATCTCTGATGCGGAAGTCAGGCAATGCAGCCCATTTCAGTAAAAAAAAATCTTGCTTGTAGTAACAGTAGCAAAGCACAGGGATGCCTGTCTCATGCTGTGCCAAACACGGCATAATGAATCATGCCCTTATCTGAAAGTAACAATTGTGCCACTGCTATTATCTACAATTAAGTAGTGATGCGGGAATTGCCAGGACTGCTCACAGCCAGATTTGTTTATTGTCATCAGGTCCCATTGGGAAGGCAGCAGAGCTACCCTACCAGGCTGGGATGCAGTGACGCTAAGATTATGTTATGCCTGTTTCAGTTTAAAAAACATGACATAGCACTGTTGACATGGGCAATTCTAATTTAAATTCTCTTTTAAATAAGCTAATATCCATACTAAGTTTAAAAAAACTAATTGTAAAAGATGCACTGTAAGACCGAGAATCAGTATCTGATATAGTTGAACAAAAATGCTAAAGAGACAGTCATCCCACTAGCCCATTAAATGACAGACGGCGAGAGTCAAACCAGTCAGCTCTTACAGACTTGGAATGAGACTCGCTTATTTTGCTTTTATAATTTAGGCCTAGAAATTGGATTGTGCTACGCCTGTTTTTCAGGTGTAAAACAGGTGCCTAAGGGTCCAATGTGGTGGATGGCATGTAGACCCGTACCATGCTGGAAGTGCGCCACCCACCAAATTAGATTGGGCACTCCGTAAGTGCACACTGAAACCATTCAAAAATATATTTAAATAAGAGCTTAATGCTTGTTGTAGGACCCTTTTGGGAAATTAGTCTGCCCCGGTGCCTGACTCACCACCTGCTGATGTAAAACAGGCAATATAGGATGGGTCACCCTTTATATACCCCACCCAAATTTTCTTTCCATTGACTTCTAATTGGGCAGGGTGTATAATGGGCGGCCCATCCGATATCGCCTGTTTTGCATGTTCGCTGAAAGTTCAAATTACCTCTAATGTCTTTAGGAGAGGACAGGAGAAAACTGGGTAGGGGAATTTTTATAAAAAGCAAGAATGTGAATATTTCAATAGAGATTTTGGGCTATTCTGTATAAAACTGCAAATCATTAACCTGAAGATGTCTTCCCAAGGTAGTGGATTCCTTGGCCCACAGAGCTTCTTTGTTAATCCCTATATTGATTCAAAACGTCACCTTGTGGATTGGGTTGTTTGTTCCATAAAGCTCTCCTATGTAACAGCCTGCTTATGGGCCACACAGGGCTTAAGTCAACCTAAAGATTCAAGATCACTTACATAGAAATTAATTAGAAGAGGAACTCTAAAGAGCAGCTCTGTGGAAATACTAGATGCCCAGGAGCATTAGAACAGAGAAGACATCGTTCCCAAGGCAACTGTCCAAACATGTTCTTGTGTAATAACCAGGATTGGCACCAAACCCAGCCAAAGAGCCACGATGATTTCTGCAGTGCAGCTGTCATTTTATTTCAGAACAATTACACAGGTGATAAACTTTGGACAGGGTAAGAAGGAAAATATAATGGATTTTTTTTCACGTACAGAAGATCCTCTCCGTGCCTTCTTTATTAGAGCACTTTAGAATTTGTCAGAAGACTGAATCAAAAGGAATATGTAGGGCAGAGGTGTCCAACCTTTTGAAGCAGGGGCTGGACCCAAGTGCCACATGTAGTGAATGATTAAATTGCCAATGGGTGGGACAGAATTACGATTTGGCAGCACTTCCAACAACACGATCGCAGGCTTTTCATTGCAACAAAACATTTTCACATTTATTGGAGAAGCATTTACTGCCCAACGCCTTCATGGTCTCAGTTTGTTAATGTGCGATCTAGACTTGCTGCTGCTTTGCCAGCTTTTTCCCAGTCAGCTACGTTATGAACAATCAAAGGACGCCTTGCAGATCTCTGTCTGTGATTCTTTGAGTGGAAGCAGGGCTCCTGCAATTTCTCAAAAAAATGCTTGGTACTGTTGTAATTTTGGATCCAGAGTCAAGTACAGGAAATTCCTCTTATCTGAAAGCTGTTTGACAGCTGCCTGTGGTTAGTTAACATGGCTAAACAGTCAGAAGAGCAAATCTTCAGCTCTGAAGCTTTTTGTCCCTTGTTACTGACGGGCCTATAAAAACAAACATTACATGGTCTCAAAATTGGGAGCAACTCACTCTGCTTCTACTAGAATGTTACACAGGGAAATACAGGGTGGGGGGAGAACATTAAAAACCAGCAAGCCAGCTTCCATATGCTTTCTAGCTATGCTGATACTATACTTACTCTGTGAGTTATTTATTCAGTACTAAACCTGCGTTATTTTTAATGGACTGTAATTTTCTCTGTCTTAGTGTAAAATTATTTAAAACTAAAAATGTTAAGCACTGGGAATATTGTGCAGGCATGCAAATTTATGACACAAAATTTACCATTTCTAACAAAACTAGAGATGTTGGGTAATTTAGAAAGAAATTGGAAGAGCTTTAGGAGAATATGGGACAACTATAAGATTGCACCACATCTCATTAAGCAGCCAAGAGATATCAGAACAGCTATTCTAATTATCTGTATTGACTTGGTGACATTGAAAGTATTTGATCTCCAGTTGAAACAAATGAAGATAAGGATTGATACAGAGCTTATTCATACCAAGATGGAAAAAATCTGTGTTGGAAAAACTAATGAAACGTATGAATACCACGGGGTCGATATTAACCCCCAACGACGGGCGGGAGAGGATCGGGTGGAAGGAGGATTAAAAATTAAAAATCGCGAAACCCGCTGTGTATGCACTTATTGACGTTCTTACTGTGGCGGTTTGCATGGTGTGTCTGTGCCCTGCTCTCGATAAGCGGGCATCTCATTATAATATTCAAATCAGGCTCCTACAGTGCAGTTGGGAGCCTGATTTAAATTTAATGCTGGCTGGCCTTGTTTCCCTGGGCTTGGGAAACCCGGCAGCTAAGTGGAGATGGGAGCAGACGAATCAAGCAGGTAAGTGCTTTTGCAGCACTGCTTATGAGCCAGAAGGAGCAAGAGTGCTTCCCCCGGACCCCCAAGCATACCTTCTGCTGATCGCGGACTCACCTCGCTGCCATGATCGACCGTCCCCCCCGCTCCATACCCGCGATCCCAAGCCGTCTGCTGACCCTCTCCTTCTGTCCCGCAATCTGCCGACCCTTCCCCTTCTGCCCCGCAATCTGCCGAACCTCCCCCTTCTGCCCCGCGATCTGCCCACCCTCTCCTTCCGTCCCGCAATCTGCCAACCCTCCCCCTTCTGCCCCGCAATCTGCTGACCCTCCCTCTTCTGCCCCGCGATCTGCCGACCCTCTCCTTCTGCCCCGTGATCTGCCGACCCTCCCCCTTCTGTCCTGCGATCTGCCGAACCTCCCCCTTCTGTCCCGCAATCTGCCGACCCTCCCCCTTCTGTCCCGCGATCTGCCCACCCTCCCTCTTCTGTCCCGCAATCTGCCGACCCTCCCTCTTCTGTCCCGCAATCTGCCCACCCTCCCTCTTCTGCCCCGCGATCTGCCCACCCTCTCCTTCTGCCCCGCGATCTGCCCACCCTCTCCTTCTGCCCCGCGATCTGCCCACCCTCTCCTTCTGCCCCGCGATCTGCCCACCCTCTCCTTCTGCCCCGCGATCTGCCCACCCTCTCCTTCTGCCCTGCGATCTGCCGAACCTCCCCCTTCTGCCCCGCGATCTGCCCACCCTCTCCTTCCGTCCCGCAATCTGCCAACCCTCCCCCTTCTGCCCCGCAATCTGCTGACCCTCCCTCTTCTGCCCTGCGATCTGCCCACCCTCTCCTTCTGCCCTGCGATCTGCCGACCCTGCCCTTGTGGTAGCGAGTTCCACATTCTAACCACTCTCTGGATAAAGACGTTTCTCCTGAATTCCCTATTGGATTTATTAGCGACTATCTTATATTTATGGCTCCTAGCTTTAGTCTCCCCTACAAGTGGAAACATCTTCTCTACGTCTACCCCATCAAACCCTTTCATTATCTCAAAGGCCTCTATCAGGTCACCCCTCAGTCTTCTCTTTTCTAGAGAAAAGAGTCCCAGCCTGTTCAATCTTTCCTGATAGGTATAACCTCTCAGTTCTGGTATCATCCTAGTGAATCTTTTTTGCACCTTCTCCAGTGCCTCTATATCCTTTTTATAATATGGAGACCAGAACTGTTCACAGCACTCCAAGTGTGCTCTAACCAAGGTTCTATACAAGTTGAACTTAACTTCTCTGCTTTTCAATTCTTTCCCTCCAGAAATGAACTTCAGTGCTTGGTTTGCTTTTTTAATGGCTTTATTAACCTGCGTCACTCTCTGTTTTCTGTTTTGTAGCCAACTTGCTATCCATTCTGCTGCTTGTCCCCTGACTCCACATGCTCTGACATTAGTCATGTGTATACTATACGGTACCTTATCGAAGGCCTTTTGAAAATCCAAATATATTACACCTACTGCATTACCCTTGTCTACCCTTTCTGTTACTTCTTCAAATAATTCAATAAGGTTGGTCAAGCATGACCTTCCCTTTTGAAATCCGTGCTGACTATTCTTTATTATATTTTCAGTTTCTAGATGTTTTTCTATTGCATATTTTAGTAAGGATTCCATTATCTTTCCTACCACCAATGTTAAGCTAATTGGTCAATAGTTCCCTGGACTTGTTCTATCGCTCTTTTTAAACATAGGAATCACACCAGCTGTCCACCTGTCCTCTGGTACTATTCCCTTTTCTAATGATTTTTATATATATATATATATATGTAATAGTGCCTCTGCTATCTCCTCCCTAACTTCTTTTAATATGTGTGGATGCAATCCATCCGAACCAAGGGTTTTATCCTCTCTAAGTTTGATTAGTTTATCAATTATCTCCCCCCTTTCTATCTTAAATGTTTTATATCTTTTTTGATCTCTTCTTCTGATGTCATACCCACCATGTTAGTCTCCCTGGTAAATACTGAGGCAAGGTAATTATTTAATATTTCTGCCATTTCACTGTCATTACCAGTTTGTTTATTGTGTGTATCCCTTAGTGGCCCTATCCCTATCCTGATTTTTCTTTTGTTATTTATGTGTCTGATGAATTCTTTACTATTTCTTTTGATATTCATTGATAATTTAATTTTGTAGTTTCTCTTTGCCTTCCTAATTATTTTTTAACTTCTTTCCTAACCTTTTCATATTCCCTTTTGTCATCCTCCCCTTTGTTGTCCATGAACTTAGTGGATGCCTTTTACTTTAGTTTCAATTTTGCCCTTATTTCTTTATTCATACATGGTGTATCATTACTGGTGAGTTTATTCTTGCTTTATAGTGGGATATATTTCTCCTGGACTCTGTTGATCACCATTTTAAATATTTCTCACTGCTGTTCTATTTCTTTGTTTATCAGTAATTTTTTCCAGTGTATTTTCCCTAGTTCCATTCTTATCTCCTGAAAATCAGCTTTTTTCCAATTTATTACTTTGGTCTTTGTCTTACTTACATCCTTCCCAATCTTTATCTTAAACCTTATTATGTTGTGATTGCTATTGCCTAAATGTTCCCCTACCCTTACTTCTCTTATCTGTTCTGGTTCATTTCCCATTACCAGATCCAGCAGTTGGGCTTTGTACATACTGGGTAAGAAAGGAATCCTGCACACATTGTAAAAACTCCATTCCCTGTACCACTTTACCTACCTCTTCTTGCCAATTTATTTCTTCCATGATTATTGTTCAATGTTCTTTACTCATTTTGATTGATCAGATCAATGGGTTTCCCAGGAGGGGGTCCAGCAATTTAATTCAATTACAAAAATCCTGTGAATCCCTGACCATCCAACATTGTTGAGAGAACTCCAATTTTTAATTACTTTTGTTCAGCGATATATTCAGAAAGTTTTGGATCTACATCTTTATTGCATAAAGACTACAGTCAATATGAAGCCAGCAGAGATAAAGGGCAGATCACCAACTCGTGGTAGTGATAACCATGTACGAAGTAAGCAACTATGTGTCATGGGCCAGTTTGATGCTTAAAGGTTAACATAAGAGAAGCACCTGTTGTTTTTGACATTTTGTGGAGATTAGTGAACTTTTAATTACTGTAAATATGCCGTTTGTACTGAGTACTGTTTATTTACCTGTTTAATGTTCAATACATTTTTAGAGTGGTTTATAGTCTGCGCCGAAGTCTGATAGAGTGTACATTCTTCTGCTTACCAATGTCGAGGAGATGACGTGGCGGTACATGATATATTCTATTGAGCAGGAGCACAGTGACAAGGGTTTTCTGTTTGACCCCTACGTTTTGTTGCATTTACCTCGATATTGGGCAGATAAAGGCACACGCTCGTTTGTAGCTGATGTGAGGTCCAATTACAGGTGTGGTCAGTGACACCCAAGGAAAATATCTAATGTAAAAATACAAAAACGTAACAGAAAGTTACATAGGACTGTACATTTTCAAGTTGACCCAAAGTTCCCACCTATGCAGCTGCCAGACAAAAAGCCACCTCTAGCTGTAAGAGAACTTGTCAAAAAGCACATGAATGGATTTGTCGATATGAAAGTTCCCAATTGACTGTGTTTCTTGAAAAGTGGTGATGGGAGAGAATCACAAAACCATTTAACAAAGCCCTCAAACATAATTGTTATCCACTTCTGTCTGAACTAGTGAAAGTCATTGTAGGTGGCTTTTGGCATGTTGTACTAGGTGAAAAATTAAGTACTAACCCTCTTTTCAATGCCATTTGGAAGATACAGATGGTTGCACATGCCTTTCAGAATCTCTTCAGCTCCTGGAGGATTTCAGAGAAGATTTCATGAGGCACTTAAAATCTGAAGGGAGTAGCTGACATGCTAATGACATTTGAACCTATGGTGCAGATGAACAGGATTACAATCGGAAAATAGAAGCTTTTGTAAATTGATGCTAAAAGATATCAAACTGAACAAGGATGAATTGAATTTCAAGGAACAAAAATTGAAGTATGTGAGCCATTGACCATCTGAAGATGTACTAAATCTATTTAGATCCTGCAAAAGTTTACACGGTGTATGCAATGGTGAATTTTCTTGGGCCTTAAAGGGACCGCTGGAGGCTGCCACCAAAAGGTAAGTAAAAAATGTTTTGCTTACCTGAAAATGGAGCCAGGAGGATCAGGTGTGCTCCAAGTTGAAACAGTGGACTGTTGGCGGCCACCGTTCTCCCCCTCCCCCATTCCTGACCTCCTTAACCCCCCAGACTTCCCATATGCCCAGTACCAATGACCCCAGTGGCCAATTTTCCTCCTTTTCATGACCAGCGCACTGCCTCTTGGGCGCCACCAGTACTCCCAGCACCTGGGTGCGTCCTGGTGACGTAAGAAGGCCAATTTCACATGGGCCTTATGCGTGTCAGTTTCAGCGCGGCGGTCACTGCCACCACTTGGTTCATGCCTGAATTCGGGCGCAAACCAATGTCTAGGTCTTTGTTTCCTGTCTGACAAGCAAACTATCTACACATCCTGCTTAATTTCCTCTTATACCATACAACTGAATTTTTCTAACAAACCTCTTGTGAAACATCTTCTGAAAATACATATACACTACATTTATTGCATTCCCTTTATCTATCCAATCAGTGCACCCATACGGTTAGCATGGATATGTTTTCAAAAAATATGAATTTGATGTCTACAAGAGAGGCAAGGATATCCTGAGTAAGGGCCAGAAAGGTTGACAATGAAGAAGTTGTGTTGATTGAGACACATTCAGATAGTGAGAAATGAACAGAAAATATCCATGTGCTGCAATACTTATCCCTATCTAAGAATGCAATGACCAAGATTCAGCAAACTACTGAAGTAGATGAAGATCTATCGCTGTTGAGAATGACAATAAGTAAATGATGACCTGACACTAGAGAAATGCCACCCTAGATTGCTGTTTATTTCAAAATTAGAGATGAATTAAGCATACTAGATAGATTTATATATTGTTAAGTATGAGAACACAGATGAAGCAGAGTTCATTCAGGTCACAGCAGAATCTAAGGCTGCCTTTGGAGAGCTAGAGAATTGATTTACTCTGATTAATAAGGACATGAAACATATATCTAAGACTGATAAATGTAGTCAATTTCAAGCTAAATAGCAAAAGGAACCCTTATTAACCACCTAATACCAAAAAATATAGGGTATGTTCTGTTTGAAGTGAATGGAAGAGATTGGCCAGGGAATTTCCTCGGAGCTGTTCCCGAATTTCAGGGCTTCCGCCACACTTCTGACCAAGTTACAGAGGTGGAATGGGAGCCACACCAAAGAAATTCCCGGCCATTATCATATATTTCTGAAGATTGCTCAGATTTCTTTGAAATAGACAAATTAATTTTAAAAAGGGAAAAGGTTGTTGCTAAAATGATAGCTTATTTTGCCTATTATGGTATTCCAAATGAGGTTATATCAGACAACGGACCACTAATTAACTTAAGGGAGTTCCAAGAGTTTGCACAATAGCGTATGGTAAATTTTGCAAGATCCCACCAGCAGCGGGGCCTCCCATGCAGTAGGTGTGGGTTCAAAAATCGTGTGCCCAACCTCATGTTCCCAATTCACAGATCATCCAGTTTCTAACTGGCAATTTGGACCCCATCAATGAAACAGTGGGGGAAATTTTAACCCCCAAGAACGGGTGGGTTGTGGGCGGGATAAACCTCCCTGCAGCACAATGTTGTGCAGGATGCAGCACACCACGATTATCTTGGAGGCCCTCGCTGACGAGTTCCGAAGGGCTCCCCCAGACATGTCCAGGCAACCGAAGTGCATCTGGTTATATGGTTGTTGTGCCTCGTTGGTGGGGTCCTCACAGGTGTCGTGATCCAAGGAGCCAGCCCTTAAGTCTGTCTCTTGCCTGGAAGAGGTCTGGAATGTTTTACTGGCGCAAAATGAAGGTACCATGACAGCTGCCAGGGAATCTGGTGCACACCTGCAGAAATCTCTTGTGGTCGCATACCAGCTGCGCATTGATGGAGTGATAGCCTTTTCGGTTAATGAATACTCCTGGTTCATGTGGTGGTTCTTGGATTGCCATGTGTGTGCAGTCGATAGTGCCCTGCACTGTCACAGAAGAAATACCCAGTGCCCCCTCATTCTGGCTGTTGTCGTAGTGGAAAGAGTATGCAGGCAGAGGCTGAGCTTCCTGGACATCTCTGAGGAGCAGTGCCTACACAGGCACAGGTTGAGTCATTAGGTGCATGGCTGTATGTCCTGTGATGGGGCACTCTCAGAAGGAATGAGGTCCTCTGAAGCATTGGCATTGGCATCATCCATATTAGCAGAATAGAAGTGAAGGCCCTGGAAGACAAAAGAAAGCGAAATGATTTAGTCTTGGCACAATAATAATCTTGCCAATCTCTATACTCAGGCTTTTCATACTTCAGGCATCGATTAAATAAATAAAGTCAGCTGCTTTGTGAAATATGTCTTATATTCTGTCACCAGTCTCTCCATTTCCTATTGAGAGGACCACAGATGTGCCACTTATCTCCATTGACTCCTCTTCTGCTTCAGTTAATTCCACACTTTGCGGAGGGCCACCTCCAGTCCTCGCCCTCTCTCTTGCGTTTTGTGCGCTTTTCTCCTACAGGGGCGACAGAACATACCTGTGAGTATGAAGGTGCCATATTCACCTGATGGATGCAATGTATTGGGTGAGGCTGTCTATCATACGGGTGCATCAAAGGGTCACTGTCACACAGATACATCAAATTCCATAAGGATTGGGGTGAGTAACAGTGTTGAGTTCATACATGGGGAGGTGAGCAAGTGCATAGAAAGTGAAGGATGTTGCTGGTGACACTTAAGTGGGCGTGAAGAGTCTTGTGATGGAATACACTTGCCAAGACAGAGTGATGAAGTGGGGGCTGTTGTACACAACTGGATGTGGGTGAATAAGCAAATGTACTCGCTTTTCCAGACCTACTCAGGTCATTGAATCGCTTCCTGTACTGCAGCCAAGACCTGGGCACTGTGCTCCTGCTTGTTACCTCTTGCGCTACCTCCAGCCAAGACTTTTTGGTGACAGAACCAGGTCTCTTCATGCCATCCCCTGGAAAAATAACCTCCATCCTGGCTCTCACTGCAGCCAGAAGCACATCTGGGGAGGCATCACTAAATGCCTTTGTTTTCCTCAACTCCATTCCTCCTTTCTCCTTCAAAATCCATTGTTGAACTGGCCCTGTAAATAATGCAGCACTGATCTCGTCATCCGGGTGCACAGTACACTCACTGTGCAGCTTGAAGACATGAAACCCGGGAGTAAAGATAATCGACTGCAATCGAGATGCAATCGCAGATGTAAACGAGTTCACTTTGCTTCCGGGTTCCCCACCTGCAAATCCACCTACTCACTGAGTTCCTGTCATGATTTTAAAATCCAGGCCCAAGTTACTCATATGTGCAACCTCATTTAATTTTTTTTTCCATTGTAAATTTTGAGGCAGCAAATTTTACATATTCAGGTGAGGTTCTGCCTACGGTGCACACCACCCATAAAACTGGACACACCGGGAGTCCTAAAACCTGGCCTGCTGATACGGGTTCTTTAAAAGGAGAAAGTAGTTTTTGAATTTTTTTTGTTTGTTTTTGTTTTCCTGTAGTGATTGTGGCATTTTGCTCCATGCATTAACTGGTTTTATTGGACAGTCCTCCATTTTTCTATTTTATTTCGCCAGCCACTACTGCCCCACATTATTTTTAGTCTCTGTTTGCTTTGACGTCGCACCTTGCAAAGAGATAAGGATGGGAAGTCCTTTGAAGGATCTGAACAGAGTGTATAATTGAGATGAGAAAGAGGAGTTTGTGAGAAGGCAACAAATGCAGGTGAAATCCACAAACATGCCTTTTCCAGCAGAGATCACTGGACAGCAGGAATCCTGGAAGATTTTTCCACTCCTCAAAGCAGGGCACTAAAGTCTTGTGGATCATCAACCACTTACTTGGCTGAGATCAGTTAAATCAGCACAGATCAGGGATCAAGACAATACCCTTGATCAGGGATCAAGACAATACCCTTGTTCAGGGATCAAGACAATACCCTTGATCAGGGATCAAGACAATACCCTTGTTCAAGAAAAGACCTGATTCCATTTTTTTTAAATTATGACATTTTTGTCACATATTGTCAATAGAAAAAGCAAAGGTAGGAATGCAAACGAAAGGAAAACTTCCAATAGTTAAAAAAAATCCCAGCTATAATCTCTTTGCTGGTCCATAATCGGCAGACTTTAGCTCCTGCCCAGTGATTATCTCTATCCAAACAGATGGTCAGCTCTCTCACACGATGTCCTGAGGCTGTCAACAGACAGATATATTTCAAGACATAATGTCAAAAGTGGGTCCAGGAATACCTTGTCCACTGGTCTGTGAAAGATAGCTTTCAGTTTTGAGTAGGTGTACCTGCCCGAACAGACAGGCAAGTTTTGACTACACAATGAAAACTGACAATTAATAACAGATAAATTGTCATCATTGGTTGTCTGTATAGACAGCTACTCATGTTAAAGTTCTTGTATAAGAAGGTTATGCTTAAGTGGGCACTGTGTGTTCTAGGCCAGTTCACCTAAAACTTCTCTTTTGTTGCACTTTTGACTTCTCCCGTGCCCACCCAACCAAACGTTCTACTTTTCCTGCCCACTGTCCATCTTTTTCTTCCTTGTACTTGAGAAGAATTATACAAATATACATTTCTTGTTTTATGAGCTAGGTTCAAATCTAGCCAAAGCTATTGGGATGAAAGTTCCTTTTTCTGTTGGCCTTTAAGGGAACTAAGTGAAATTATGATGTGGAGATGCCGGTGATGGACTGGGGTTGACAATTGTAAACAATTTTACAACACCAAGTTATAGTCCAGCAATTTTATTTTAAATTCACAAGCTTTCGGAGGCTTCCTCCTTCGTCAGGTAAACATCGTTCACCTGACGAAGGAGGAAGCCTCCGAAAGCTTGTGAATTTAAAATAAAATTGCTGGACTATAACTTGGTGTTGTAAAATTGTTTACAATAAGTGAAATTAGTTTGCAAATATGAGGATGCAGTGCAAAATTTCCCCTAATTTGTGGCACTTAGCCCTATTTTAGTAATGTCTACTCAACAGGCCATCTGGGACTACAAAAGTCACATCAGTGTGGTCAGGAAGAGGGTAAAGCACCCATCTAAGGTAATCATTCAGAAATATTGTCAGGGTAATGTAGTGAGATAACTAATCCAATGTATATTCTCCAACCCACTAACACACTCACTAAATGAAATTCCCTAATCCTAGTAAACCAGTTCCAAACAAATTCTTGGAATTTAATCAATAGTAAAGTTAAAGAAAAGGAGTGAAATTCGTCTTTAATGGAAAATAAAATCGGACGTGGTGTAAAAGGGGCTGTCAATTCATTATGAGCCCATTTCGTGCTACTGGCGAAAACCAATTTCAACCTCACAACGTCCATGTTTGTATTTTGGAAGTAAAGCAGTAACAATATTGTCTCTTTACGTGGGAGTAGGTTTGATTGTGTGCAACAAAACTTTGATAGAAATTAATGAGTCACCATTTCATAATGCTCACTTCTCAAAAGAGTTAATGAAAGGGTGTTCACTGAGTCTAGCATGAGAAATGATGTTTGTTTCTTATCCAGCAGAGGGATCTGCTCAGCAGGTAGCCTGCCTCATTTATTATACACCTACATGGCAACGGAAAGTAAGAAATCACAGAGAGACTAATTAATGGTGGCAAAGATACCAAACGACCCATTTCTCTTAATGTGACTGACAGCTGTGTGACCTACTGTTTGGCCCTTTTTTAGGATATTCCTTCATGAAGTCGAAGCTCTATAATATATTCCAACAAATGAAGGACCTCAGAATGTGTTCAAAAAGATTTTTAGAATCATTGAATAATGTCAAGGTCATATTTCAGCACCAACATAAATTTCAAGGTAAGCACTTTTGCAGTGGTTACATTGCTTTAAGACTCTGAAGGCTGAGGACATGAATCCCATTTTTCCCCCTCACAGTTGCCGCCCCCCCCCCATTTCAACTCATATTTGTTTAGTTTTTTTTATTGCATATGATTAATTGATAAAAGACAGAAACAGAAGGTTCCCAGTTAGATTTTTACTCAAGGGTCCACAAAAGCAATGAAGAAAGGAAATGCTTATCGGGGAAAAATTGGATAAGGGCCGTTTTTGGGCGCGGGTAGCGTGTTGCGCTATTACCCCTGCGCAGGAAGGACGCAAGTTTCGGCCAGCCCGAGGACTCACCTGCAATAAGAGTTCCATTCCAAGTCTTGCAAGTGGAATCAATGCAATTCGCACTTTCCACCACCAGGGGGAGCTCAATCTCTTAAAGGGAGGATGTGTCTTAGAAATCTCTTGAAGGTAACTGGTACCTGTTATTTGCTGAAAATAACAGTCTACTGTCTGCACGGAGTCTGAACGAAGATTGGCCATCTCATATGTAAACCACAGATGCAGATCCCATCCCTATGTTTACATACTGATGAGTTATGTTAAATCATTGAGTAAAGGTTGCACACTACTAAATCCCACATCCTCCAATCTGCACGCCAGACCTCACCAATCTGCCGATCTGAGTTGGTACCAGGCCTGCGAGAGTGCATGCACCAAGGTTCTCTGCTGATGCACTAGAGACCTTGGTGCAAGAAGCGGTCAGAAGGAGGGATATCCTATATCAGCAGCTGGGGTGGGGGGTGCGGGTGGTGGGTAAGAGGACCTACAGACATATATTCAAAAGGCAGTGGGAGGCAGCAGGGCATGAAGTCAATGCCAGCGCACAGCATCATGAACATGGATGCAGTGCAGGAAGAGGTTCAATGCTTTGACATGAGTGGGCAAGGTGAGTGAGGTCAACTGTCAAGTGGTGTCTCCTACCAACTACACCACACACTACACCCCCCCATCCCCCACATACCAATAAACTCTTTCCATCAGTACTCAACTCTTCCAACCAGATGTTTCCTTTTGCCCTTACACAATACCACTGTTTCAAGCCACCCACCCACAACTCACAGGCCACACACACTGGTAGCTATTCAACCATGACAGGCACATCACCCAGACACACATCCCGCTTTTTTGCAGGAGAAGGTTTCGCATATCAAGAGGCAGCAAGTGGCAGTGGTATTTAGCCCCTCGAGCCTGTTCCACCATTTAATGAGATCATGGTGGATCTGTGACTTAACTCCATATACCCGCCTTAGCCCCATATCCCTTAAAACCCTTGGTTCACAGAAATCTATCAATCTCAGATTTAACATTCACAAGTGAGCTAGCACCAACTGCCGTTTGCAGAAGAGTGTTCCAACCATCTCCCATCCTTTGCATGAAGAAGCATTTCCTAACTTCACTCTTGCACATCCTGGCTCTAAATGTTAGGCTATGTCCCCGCATCCTAGTATTCAAGTCTAGGAGACCTCCAAAAACAGTTACAAATGTCTCAGCAATAATTGAGCCACTAACCTGTAAATCCTGCATGGTCCCTTTAGATAGCGCTGGTCGGGTAGGGGGGTCCTCCAGGCACTCTAAGACACTGTAAGATGGTCGGGGGTTAAGACTGTGCATTGAGTTGTGCATTGGTGTCTATCACTTTAAATCAGTGTTGCGCGCTGATTGAAGCCATTTTCTCCCTTCTTTACATGATTCCAGGGTTTGTTATCGGCACCTGCGCTAACTCCTATACCAATACGGTGTCCGGCGCACGTCATGCTGGATACGTGCGTGCGCATCCAAGACGCCATTTGGGATGTCGGAGAGGCCGTGTAGCACCGAAACAACGGGCACTACACGGCCCAATTTAGCGCCCATCTTCTCTACGTCTACCCTATCAAACCCTTTCATAATCTTAAAGACCTCTATCAGGTCACCCCTCAGTTCTCTACCCCATTTAGACTTATTATTCAAGCAATATGAGACCCTCTTATCCTTCCTACCAAAATGTACCACCTCTCACTTATCTATATTGAAATTCATTTGCCAATTACACGCCCATTCTGCAAGTTTATTAATGTCTTCCTGTATTTTGTCGCAGTCCTCCTCGGTATTAACTATATCCCCAATTTTATGTCGCCCGCAAATTTTGAAATTGTATTCCCGATTCCCGAGTCCAAATCGTTTATGTAAATGGTGACATCAGTGGTCCGGGTACTGATCCTTGTGGAACAGCATTTCCAAACTTTTGCCAGTCTGAGTAATTACCTTTAACCCTTACTCTCTGTTTTCTGTTAAAATTAGCCCCCAGGTATTCTGTACATGCAGATGGTCTTTTAAGACAAGATTTAGGAATGCTTATCTTACAATTTTCATGTTACTAACAGTTAAGTACATAAGAACATAAGAAATAGGCCATACGGCCCCTCAAGCCAGCTCTAGAAACTGGCATCTAGCATCATATCTGCTTGTTGGGATGGACGTCACGCATTGCTGCTAGTTAAATATGATGTGGAGATGCCGGTGATGGACTGGGGTTGACAATTGTAAACAATTTTACAACACCAAGTTATAGTCCAGCAATTTTATTTTAAATTCACAAGCTTTCGGAGGCTACCTCCTTCCTCAGGTGAACGATGTGGAAAATCTAACGCTAGTTAAATAATAATGAAGTAGCGGTTAAATTTGAAGTTTAGGCAAACACATTATCAAAATTGAGATAAAAGAAAAATTGTAATTGTTATAAATCTGAAAGAAAAATACAAAAATTCTGGTCAGTTAGCATCTGAAAGATAAGTTTGAGTTTTGGGTGGGACCCTTCATCAACTGAACTTCTCATTTTGTTACTACTTGAGGATAATGAATTGAAAGCCATCCCATCACAGCTTAGTCAGAACAATTGACCTCCATACCTAGATCTGGGGAGGGAAACAATTAATCATGGTTTTCATTCCCAATCACTGTCCAATGACCCCTACTTGGAAAGGTGCATGTGTGTGTATGTCAGATGAGAACCTAATCAGGCTCAACTGTGATCGCATCCACAATCAAATAACCTGCCAACACTCACTGTATAGACTTACGCATGAATATTAGCCACTTGGGTAAGGTCTGAAGGACAACTGTTATTCATGAAATTGTGCCACAGCTTGAGTCAACACCCTCGGGAGAGGGGGAAGAAATTGGAGAGGGGAAAAAATTGCTGATGCTTCGAACCAATCTAGAATTTCATTGAAGTTTGGGGAAAAACATAGTTATGAAGTGAATCTGTTTTAAGAAGACTTTGTAATGCTGATGAGCGAACATCCTGCTTTTGTCGCTTTTTTGAGTTTTGTGAAATATTCTTCTGACATTAGCTGGCACATCACTGACAAGGTTGTATTAGCATCTCTGCAATATCTATGATCATTTGTCATGGAGCTGTCATATTTGGTATGAATCAGCTGATTCTCCATTCTGTTAAATGTATCGACTGGATCCGTAGCTTTTATTCAGTCAGTTTTTTCTTAAATAGGAAAACTTGAAAATGTTGCCTTTGATTAAGCTGTCTACAGCAATTACCCCTTACTTTCTCACCTTCACACCTTTTGAATGAGTCAATTAATCATGCGTAAGAGAACCTGGAACCTGCTAAGTGCTTTCGATTTGCATTCTTAGCAGCATCATTGTGTATTTTGTGACTGCACTGTCCCAGGGCTCACTACTGGGACCATTACATTTTCTAATTTACATACATGACCTGGATTCAGAAACTTGATGCAAAATGGTCAAGTTTGCAGATGATACCAAACCAGGAGCGGCAGCGGGATTGGGAGAGGCAGCTCAGAAATTACAGAATGAGTCGGACGTGATTTATAAGTGGGCAGAACAATAGCAAATTAATGCAGGCAAATGTAAAGTGCGACAGATAGGAAGAAAAAATAGATGATGTGAATGGTGTCGAAATAGATAAGGACGATGTTGAAATAGATCTAGGAGGCTTGGTGGACTCGACGCTAGACATGTCCAGCCAATATAGAGCAGCAATCAATAAAGCCAATAGAATGTTGAACTACATAGCCAAAACAGTAGAATATAAGTCAATCATCAAATTGTATCAGTGCTTTGGTCAGACCACACCTTGAATACTGGAAGTTTATTCCACATGTTGATCATTCTTTTGGTGAAGAAGAATTTTCTGAAGTCTGTCCTGAAAGTACCCTTCTCTAATTTGAACTTGTGTCCTCTAGTACCAGTTCTAGTTTACAAATAATGAGTGACTTCAAGCTCTGGCGACAGTGCAGGGAAAAGCAAAGAGGCTGATCCCCAGTGTCAGGGGTCTGTATTGTGAGATTGGGCTTTTAAGTCTGATCTTATAGAGGTGTATAAGATTGTTAAGGGTATAGAAGAAGTTAACCCAGAATGTCACTTTAAATTAAATTGCAGGAGTAGAGCTAGAGGCAAGGAAAGCTGAGTAACACAGAAGTAGTAATACCCTTGTGCCTCTGGGAAATAAGAGAATAGAAGTGCAGGAATTCAACTTGAGCAGTATAATTTGGTAGAGGTTACATTCCACCCCAGAAAGAATTTCAACCCATATAAATTTACCGCAAACAAGAAATAAAGAAAACACTCCAAATTTGAATGAATGATTTTATTAGATAATTGATACAAATAATAAATTGGTAATAAATAAGTAAAGTAAGACCCCTATAAACTTTTTTCATTTAATTTTTAGGAACTAACTAATATAAATTGATGCTGAGAGTGGCGGATAAAAGTTTGTTTGCTTCCTGATCAGATGTAACACAGAGCGAATGCACTGCAAAGCTCCTTCTACACTGCCCCAATAATACACCATACTCACCCCTGAGAAGAATATCTCTTACTGCACCACTGCGATATTTTCATTTCCTACAATCCATTATTTCCTAGTGAAACTCCTAGCTTTGTGCTGAATTATGCCCCACCTTGAGCCATAGGCTCATACACACTTGGAAGTAGATTCCAATCACCCAATCTCATTTTGCTGAAGAGACTTTCAACTAAGAATGAAGAAATTTCATCCCATCAATCTGAGCCAGATTCCAACTGAGACTGTTGAGGCAAAGGGATAGTGTTCTAACCCATTGTTCCTTAATACTCCTTCTTGGGATACACACAAGCATTTGAAGCCACATAAGTCACTTCTTTTAGGTAAAATTAGACAAGAACTTTAGAGATAGTGTGAATGTAATTTGAAACAATACTATGTGAGCACAGAGAACTACACCCACGCACATGCTGGTTGATGTAATGGAAGAGTGAAGTCTGCCAACTCCAGATTATGACTATTGTCACACCATTTAATTGAATCCTAGATAGAAGAAAGGTCCAAACAACGCATTACAGACATCTATTCAAAGAAAACCAATGATTTTATTGTGTCTGTCTAACAGTAGGAAAAGAACACAATAAATATTAATAAGATTTTCTGAATAGTTCTAATAGCAGGAACACATGTGAAGCCCATACAAACAGCATATGGTAGCCCTGCCAGGCCTTCCAAGGTTGGCAATAATTATACATTATATAATCACAGTGAGCTCCTGGCCTGGATTGAGCCTTCCACTGTGAGCTCATTCAATTTATTATTGTTTGCCAAAAATTCACCAGAACCTGGAAATACCCTCGATGGAACACTGCCAGGCAAGAACCCCACATTTCACTGATTCAACTGTAGAGTTGCTCCATCATGAAGTGGGCGACACCCCTCTCACAGGAAAAGAGTGCAGACTGTGTGGGAGGAGGTGGCACAAGGGGTGAATGTTGTGTCCAGCACTCCGCACCTGGGTGCAGGTGAGAAACAAGTTTTTCAACCTGAGAAAATCTGCCAAGGAAAAGATACCCAATATTTTTGTATTTCAAATAGATGGGGAAAATATACATACCATAAAATATTTCCTCACAAACCGTTACAACTTGACTGTGGCCACATACAAAGCACTCAGACAACCTTACAGCTCCTACGTAGCTTGCCATGCATGCCTATATTGCAGTAGCTCAAACTTCCCAGCCACAATTCAAAACCAGAATTATTGTCAATTTTTCAACTAAACACAAGATGTATGATACATGTTCATTTACTCACAGGCACCTGAATACAGATGGGCACTTGGGTGTTGCTCATCCATTTTCCGGCATCTCAATACTACTTCTCTGCTTGCTGGAGAAGGCGCTACATAACAGGAGGGAGCAAAACCGCACGAGTGGAAAGCTTGGTCATTTCAAGCCCTCGAGTTCCTTTGAAGAAGCTACTCTCAAAATGATAGGCGCAAAGAGGGAGTTTAATTTTTATCTTATATTTATCCCTCAATTAACATCACTAAAGCAGATTACCTGGTCATTTACTTTATTGGTGTTTACGACATCTTGCTGTAGCAGAAGATCAAAATATATGTATCCATGGTAGCTAAAGTAGTGCAGAGTACAATGTTGGTGAAGGTATACTAGGTCACTGCATAGTGCACATGTGGACAGGACTGTCTAGACTGACACTCCAGTGCAGTAGAGAGGGAGCGCTGCACTGTCGGAGGTGCCGTCTTTTGGATGAGACGTTAAACCGAGGCCCGGTCTGCACTCTCAGGTGGGCATAAAAGATCCCATGGCATTACTTCGAAGAAGAGCAGGGGAGTTCTCCCCGGTGTCCTGGCCAATATTTATCCTTTAACCAACATCACTAAAACCAGATTATCTGGTCATTATCACATTGCTGTTTGTGGGACCATACCATGCGCAAATTGGTTGCCATGTTAGCTATATTGCCACAGTCACTACACTTCAAAAAAAGTACTTCATTGGCTTCATTGATGTCTTGATGTTGTGAAAGCTCTATATAAATGCAAGTCTTTCTTTTTGTTCTTTTCTTTTGGCAGCTCAGGCACTTAGGTGACAATCTTGTCTATGAGAGCTTGGTGTATGGCTCTCTTGATGACATACATATTGATGGAGTGAAAGCCCTTGCAGCCTTGGCAATGTGCGTAAAGGACGAGGTGGCCACATTGGTGTCATCATGCCCTAGACTTCAGCACTAGCACTGTAATGTTGTTCCTGTGTTAACATTACTTGCAGGTAAGATTCCAATAGATACCATAGCTCAGTCATTACCATCCTGGTGAAGCAGAGTCTGCGAAGGCAGTTCCCTGGTAGGTGCACCTGGATCCAAAAACATGGCTGTGTGAGTAAGGGAAAGTAGGAGTAGTCCAGCTTTGGTGGAAGCAAACTTGTCTCACATCACCCCCCCACCCCCCCCCACTTGTTTTCAAATCCCTCCATGGCCTCACCCCTCCCTATCTCTGTAACCTCCTCCAGCCCTACAACCCTCCGAGATTTCTGCACTCCTCCAATTCTTGCCTCTTGAGCATTCCCTATTTTAATCGCTCCACCATTGGCAGCTGTGCCTTCAGCTGCCTGGCCCTAAGCTCTGGAATTTCCTCCCTAAACCTCTCCGCCTTTCTCTCTCCTTCTTGAAGACGCTCCTTAAAACCTACCTCTTTGAACAAGCTTTTGGTCACCTGTCCTAATATCTTCTTATGTGGCTCGGTGTCAAATTTTGTTTGATAATCGCTTCTGTGAAGTGCCTTGGGATGTTTTACTACATTAAAGGCACTATATAAATGCAAGTTGTTGTATGAGAAAAAGATTAATGAGACATGCAGTGAAGATATCTAAGAGTCATGTAAATGAGTCAAGCACTGTTCCTTCCTTACCTGGTTGTCTCCCAATCTACAGCTGAATTATCTTTTTAAAGGCTACTGCCACAATTCCAACCTCCCTTTCCTCTCCAAAGTTGTTCAATGTACTGTTGTCTCCCAAATCTGTGTCCATCTTTCCCACAGCTCCATGTTTGAATCTCTCCAATCAGGTTTCTGGCCCTGCTACAGCACTGAAATAGTTCTAATCAAAGACACTAATAACCATGACCATGAAAATGGTGGACTATCCCTCCTCTTCCTCCTCAACCTCTCTGCAGCCTTTGACACAGGCGACCACACCATTCCCCAACGCCTCTCCTCTATTGTCCAGCTTAATGGGTCTGCCCTTGCTTGCTTCAACTCTTATCAATCCAATCGTAGGCAGAGCATCTCCAGAAATGGTTTCTCTTATCCTCTATACCATTACCTCTGGAGTCCCCCAGGGATCTGTCCACAGCCCCCTCCTCTTCCTCACCTACATGCTGTCCTCTAGTGACATCATCCAAAGACATGGGGTCAGCTTCTACATGCACGCTGACGACACTCAGCTCTACCTCTCCAACACCTCTCTCAACCCCTCCATGCCTCTGTGTTATCAAACTGCTTCTCCGAAATCCAGTCTTTGATGAGCCACAATTTCCTCCAGTTAAACATGAGGAAGACCAAAACCATTACCTTTGGGCCCCGCCACAAACTCCGTACTCCTGCCACTGACTCAACTCCCACCTCTGGCCCCTGTCTCCGGTTGAACCAGTCTGTTCGCAACTTTGACGTCCTATTCAACCCCAAGCTGAGCTTCTGACCCCATATCCTCTCCATCACAAACGTTTTTCTGCATTAAAGGCACTATATAAAAACAAGTTGTAAAAAATTATGGTCAGGACAAAAATAGTGTTAGAACTTAATTGGTTAGACAAAGAAACTGTCCATTTTTAAAATTAATTTTTATTTAATTTTTTGTGCTAATCAATGGTAGGAATGTTAGTGCAGGGGAGTGGGACACTTTTCCATTTCACAGGCTGTTGCATAATAACTTGGAGTGAATGTAATAAACCAGAATGGAAAGGTTAATCCGGCTGAATTAATGGAATCTTGTAGTTTAGTGCACTATGCTTTGATCTTTTTTAACTAACACTGTTACTGAGCACATTGCAGTCGTGTGAGATTCTAACTTTTCACCAGAGAAACATAACAATATAGTTTTAAGCCACAATATTTTGAAATAGCTAATCAATGTCTGGTCTGTTCGGTATGATTTGAGCAGATGGCCCTGCATGGGAAATGGATAAGGGAGCAAAATCAGTGGGAATAGACAAGATAGTATATAAATGCCCTTGTGGTAAGTGCTGAGATTGGGAGGATTAGAAGATTCTGAAGACTGTGGAATTGGCAGCAGACTCCCAAAGGACAAATAGTTAGACACCAGTGTGTTAATTTTGCAACACCATCTGCACAGACACATGTAATAAAGTTCATGTGAAGGCTGGGAAACAAAGAGAAGTTGTGACCAGAGCTGTCACGTGGCAGGGGTAAGAAAGGGTACAAAGGGGGAGGGTCTGCAACTAGACCGGGGACCCTGTGAATCGTCCACAGGGAGAAAGAGACCTCGGCTGGTCAAGCTCCCAGGAAGCGCATTGACAGTCCTGAAAGGTAAAGTTGCCCAGAACCTTCTACTCTTGCAGCTATAACAACAATAACTTGCATTTATATAGCACCTTTAACGTAGTAAAATGTCCCAAGGCACTTCACAGGAGTGTTATCAAACAAAATTTGACACCGAGCCACATAAGGAGATATTAGTACAGGTGACCGAAAGCTTCAAAGAGGTAGTTTTTAAGGAGCGTCTTAAAGGAGACGAAAGAGGTGGAGAGGCAGAGAGGTTTAGGGAGGGAATTCCAGAGCTTAGGGCCTTGGCAGCTGAAGGCACGGCCACCAATGGTGGAGTGATGTAAATCAGGGATGCACAAGTGGTCAGAATTGGAGGAGCGCAGAGATCTCGGAGGGTCGTAGTGCTGGAGGAGGCTTTAGTAATGTTGCTGTTTTTCTGGAATACTTGAAGTCTATTATAAAAATGAAATTGATTTATATATCTATGTGTGTGGTTATGTCTGATTTAACAGGCCTGAACTCAAATTATATTTCAGGACATGATTCACCAACAACACGATGTCAGGTATAACATGGGTTGGATACGGGTTAAAACTCTTTCTAATCCGCCTCAACAATGGGAAACATTTCTTCTGTGCACTAGGTGCAGCACAATCATAAATATGTTTCTAAAGAAATGATTTTGGTACACGTAGTGTGCAGAGGAAATCTTTTCCCATTGTTGAGGCAGATCCCAATTTCACATCACCCCTTACTGCACCAATGTGAAATTTTCCACTTCCCACATCAACCATCCTTATGGCCTCTCTGGGTGAAATAAACAATTAAGTTCCAATTTAGGAGTAGTTTTGTGCTGTGGGTCTGTGCCCACTGAGATCTGACCCATTTCCATTTTTAAAATTAATTTTTCCCCTCCTCTAGTACAGGCAGATGCATCATACCTTAAAACACATATTCATCCAGTCAGGAATGCCCTCGACCAACAATTTCTTCATGATTGCCATCATTGCAGTTGGCCGGAAGCAAGGCAGGTTGGATAGTGCTTTTTTCCTTCTCCTCCTCCCCAGAGAAACACTTTTTTGTGCAGTTCTCCATCTAACAGCAATTCATCCAACCATGGGAAATACAATTAAGTGATTCTGATTGAAGTTTATAAGATATTAAGGGGAACAGATAGGGTGGATAGAGAGAAACTATTTCCGCTGGTTGGGGATTTTAGGAGTAGGGGGCACAGTCTAAAAATTAGAGCCAGACCTTTCAGGAGCGAGATTAGAAAACATTTCTACACACAAAGGGTTGTAGAAGTTTGGAACTCTCTTCCGCAAACGGCAACTGATACTAGCTCAATCGCTAAATTTAAATCTGAGATAGATAGGTTTTTGGCAACCAAAGGTATTAAGGGATATGGGCCAAAGGCAAGTATATGGAGTTAGATCACAGATCAGCCATGATCTTATCAAATGGCAGAGCAGGCACGAGGGGCTGAATGGCCTACTCCTGTTCCTATGTTCCTAAGTGATAGGAGGTTGTTATGTATCTGAACTTCGGGACATCTAGATGTGAGTAAATGAAGCCTCTGCTACTAGGCCAGTTAAATGTATGAAACTATTCCAGACTTGCTATTTGGTCCTTGGGCCTCATCTACATATTTGTGCCATGCCTCCACAGGCAGCTCGCCCCATGTGGAAAGTCAATTTCATGCTGCCTGCCTTGCTGACAGCGGCCCTCAGGTAAGTTTGGGAGGGGGGTTGGAGTGGGCACTGAGGGTGGGGGGGAGTGGGGCGGGGGACCAATCGCTAGGACTTTGGAGTCAGGGGGAACAATCCTGCTCTTCCAGGCTCCACAGAAAGGCTTTTTATTAAAAAAATATTAAGAACACTTACCTTTAGTTGACGGCCGCAGAGGCAACTGAAGAATCCTGAGCAGAACAGGCCCGTTCCCTGCCCCACTCATCGGTAACTCATTTTGCAGACTGGTCCTTCAACAGGCGTTAGGTCCCTCATTAACATATTCCCCGGGCCAATGCCTGTTTTAGGCAGCCGCTGAGATGCCTAAAAAAATGGGCCCCATGAATTTAGCAGTGGGACCAACGCGTGCGCAGATTGAATGCAGGCCGTCCCACTGCTACATCGTTATGCTTTGCACCTGTTTTGACGGCCAAAAAATGGGTACAATGCATATGAATTTCTACCCCATGGTCTCCCGGCCTAGGCAGTGAAATTAGTTGACTATCAAATTATCTCACCCTTCTTTAAAATATCAATGACTGAATTTTCTATTGCTTTGCACTGTTTCTTGTCGCCAGAAGCATGACAACATCAGAGCCAGAGTAAAAGATTATACAGTCTAGTCCCTTTGTGTTCTGATGGACAGGTCCCAGAATGCTTTGTAATGAGGACTTCAGTGATGACTTTATTTTTCTCATTCAAGCTGCCAAGTGGAGCTGTGTTCCCAGGGTTTTGACACCTTGTAAAGTTATTTCACTGCATTCAGATACATTGAGACAGATGGTGTGAAGAGATGCAGAGGATGATAGAAGAGGAACTTGCCAGATTCCGATGTGTGTTAGATACCTTGATGTTCCAGGGAAGAGAACAGGAAATCATTTTTACAAGTCCGCTTCAAAACTGTACACTGCAGGACACTACCACCAACAAACAAACCTTTATAACTCCAGTGAATGCTTTCTAGCCACATATTAACACATTTAAAGGCATTTTGCTCAGAGCACAGCATCCACTCATGGGAGTGCTGCTATGGGCAATAGTCCAAACACTAGCTAACCTGTGCACCAATACCTATTTATTTATAACTTTAATGCTGATCTCTATTGGCTACTGATGCTGACAGCTACCACAGTTCTCCTTGTTTTGCTTTACGGCTGGTCAGCATGTCCAATGACACAGGTGCTTTACTTCTGTTTGCTTTTTTGGGTTTCTTTAATAAAGTCTGTCATTAATAAACCACTCTCGTTCAATCTTAGATATATATAGATTGAATGAGAGAGGTTACACTTATATAGGTATTTACATTTTTATGTGGTAAAATATAAACACACATGCTGAGGTTTTCCACTTCCATGGAATTGGGGCATAGCTCCAGGGGGGTAGAACTCTGCCAGTCACAGAGATGCGTCCCTAAACTTGTCTGATCTTCTGGTCTTGGGGTCATATGAAAGAGGTTAAGATAGGGTGAAGGCTGCTAGCCTACATTTTCTCCACTCTGTTCCCCAATATACTGTCAAATCCCAGCCCTCATGTACCCACCTACCTGCTTGCCCCTGATTTTCTCTTTAAGCCCGCAACTGCCAAACACCCCACTGGTCTGATCTCTCCGCTCATCCCTATTTCCCCCTAACCTCCCACTGCCACCATAGCCTTCTTTCTCCTGCCCTTCTCCCTGCTACCAGCTGCCCACACTCCTGTTGAACCAGTAATGTGCGTAGAAGTATCATGGTGGGAGGCAGAGGTCAGAGGGGAGAAAAGGAGTGGGTGAAGAAATCAGACTAGGGGAGGGGGAGCTAAGTTCCACTCCGTGCCTGCCAGACTCTTGCATCCACACTACATGATATTGACAGATCCTAGAACCAAACTTCCAACGCTATCAACCCCAGGTACCCTCCCCATTCCTGCCAGATCCCACAACCCTTGGAATATTGGTTCACTGCTCTCCAGTACAGTCACTGCCAGGGCACTGCTCTCCAGTACAGTCACTGCCCAGGGCACTACTCTCCAGTACAGTCACTGCCAGGGCACTACTCTCCAGTACAGTCACTGCCCAGGGCACTGCTCTCCAGTACAGTCACTGCCCAGGGCACTGCTCTCCAGTACAGTCACTGCCCAGGGCACTGCTCTCCAGTACAGTCACTGCCCAGGGCACTACTCTCCAGTACAGTCACTGCCCAGGGCACTGCTCTCCAGTACAGTCACTGCCAGGGCACTGCTCTCCAGTACAGTCACTGCCCAGGGCACTGCTCTCCAGTACAGTCACTGCTCAGGGCACTGCTCTCCAGTACAGTCACTGCCCAGGGCACTGCTCTCCTGAACAGTCACTGCCCAGGGCACTGCTCTCCGGTACAGTCACTGCCCAGGGCACTGCTCTCCGGTACAGTCACTGCCCAGGGCACTGCTCTCCAGTGCTGTCACAGTCCTGGCACCATTCTCCAGTGCTATCGCAGCTCAGGCACTGCTCTCCAGTTCTGTTACAGCCCAGGCACTGCTCTGAAGGTGTGTTACAGGTCTAGCACTGCTCTCCAGTGCTGTCACAGCCCAGGCACTGGGCTCAGGAACCCCCCCTCCCCCCACCCCCCGGCAACAATGTTACTAACGCCCATTAATCCCCCACATGTTTCTAAATACCAACCTGGCACATTTTGCCTACCATCGCTGTGGATCCTCCAACTTAAAAAGGGTAAGATAAAATTTGAGTATATAGGTAAAGGACCTCGCATATACTCTGACTTTCGTGATCAATGCCATGGGGAGATCGATATTAAAATTATTGCAACAGAACACACTCCCTGTAAGTGTAACACTTTCTATCACAGTTTCTCTGTCACACTTCTATCACACTGCGTTCATTGGCTCAAAGTGAAACAAATCAGAACCAAGCAGATTGTGAGTGCACAAAACAAAAACAGGGAAAGCAGCTAGAAAATTGCCAATGAGCAACAACTAAAGGAAACAAATCAACCCAGAATGACTAGTCAAGAGAATATACCAATAAAAGAAAAGGCAAAGCACACCAATCAAATTGTTCAAAACATTACTGGAATTTTTATTCATAGGCTGTTGCTTTTACATTTAACCTGACAAGAATAGAATAATAATAAGGGTCCCATAAAAATCTATGGCCTTGAAATTCCATGCCGTTCTCCCAGCTTCCCACCATTACTTCTCTGGGGATTTTGCCAGTCTTTTGCCAGAGAACCATGGTGTAATTTTCAGACCCACATGTCCTGATACACCAGCTGATAACCATTCTGAAGTGGGACTCACAGCCACTGGCAAATTATATCTCTGACCGTGTACAAATTCCTGAGGTCAGGAACATTTGCCTAAATCAAGTCGGCACCCAAGTCATTCACAGTGCAACTTGGGTGCCCACTTGGTGTGGTGGGGATGGGGAGGGGGTCGGTGGGACAGCGAAGGAAACTGACTGCAGGTTCATGCCACAGCATTAGAGAGCTGGCATTGTCAGCCGAAGGTATCCCAGAAATGTCCCGTTTCCAAATAGGCAAGTTCCTCTACAGGAACTGATTGCTCAATAATCTTTTGCTTTAAAGAAACGTGCCTTTAAAGTTGCTGTGGTCTCCATTTCTGACAGGATCAGGTCCTGGAATGCTGCGATGCCTGCCTCTTGAATGCATACACAGTACTGGGGGTAATGGAGGCAGAACTGCCAGGAGTACTGCCAGATGATGTCACCCCACCCCCCATCTCAATCTTTCACCGATGTTTACATGTCAGGAGATGGGCAAAAGAAGTATCCACTCCACTCCCACTTCCAGCAGAAATGTCGATGGACAAATAACAGGGCAGAGACCAAGCAGAACCGGGCCCATTATCAACTTCTGCCCAGCATTCCCCTGTCTCCCCCCAAATTTTGTTTTACTCAATCTTGGGATCTGTGTGTCGTTGGCAAGGCCAGCATTTATTGGCCATTTCTAGTTGAGACGGTGATGGTGGGCGGCCTTCTTAAACTGCTAGTAATTTGATAAACTGAGCAGCTTACTAGGCCACTTCAGAGGGCAGTTAAGAGTCAATCACGTTGTTGTGGGACTGGAGTCACATATGGGCCAGACCGGGTAAGGACGGCAGGTTTCCTTCCCTAAATGGGCTTAAAGAACCAGTTGGGTTTTCATGAAAATCCAATAGCTTCATGGTCACTATTTTACTGATTCCATCCTTTATTTCTTTTGGGGGATTTGGACTCATGTTCTCTGAATTACTAGTCTAATAATATAACCACGACACTACCATACCTTAACGTGATGTGATTACACCAAAATGGCCACAGATTTAAAATTGCAGTCAGCCAGATTGGAGCGGGAAAGGAGTGGGTAAGTCCCCCGTTCCATTTTAACTGATCCCCTGCCTGGTTCTGCCAGGCAGGGGAATTCAAATCGAGCCCACCTTCTCAATGCTGTATGTGAAACATACAGATGTACAGCATCATATTTTGTTCAGCCAATAGAGTTAGACAAGTCCTGTTGCTATAGCCACTGATGACAAATATGGTATGTTTCCATGTATTTGGGAAGGTAATGTAATGATAAACTTAGTGAATGCCAGCTAACCTTTTCATTCCTGTGTGACAAGTCCGCAATTGTAAGTGGCAAAAAGAACCAGGAGAGCAATTGCAAGTTAGCTAGGAGATGCACCACATACATAACTAAATATATGCAAAGTGTGTGCTGTAATATATGTCATAGTGTTAAAAGAAGAATGTGGGCAAGAACTGGTGGTGATTTTAACCATGTGAAACCCCTGCACCTTTGGGAAGATTACATGTTTGACATTATTGTACATACAATGCTAACTGGAGTTCTCGTCCCCCTGTCCCACCCCCTCTCCCCTCCCCCAACCAGAGGTGAGATGTAGCAGTGGTGTCTGATAAGGGGATGTTAGATATATTCAGCCTTCAGAAAAATGCAGTGTTTCCTCCTCCACCTATAGTACTGCTATGATCATATTGTACAATGTATGCCACAGTTTATTTTCCCCTTATACTCTCTCAACAGATGAAAACAGCATGCTGGTGACACAGGACATCAGGAATAAAGAGGTGGGCACATCCAAACAATCACAGGCAACTACACCGGAACTTTCACAGAGAACTGCCCATAGTCTTAGGAGCACCTAAGAAGAGCCCGCTTCACACAGTGATGATGGCACAGAATGTGATTTGTCACATGCTGCCACTCCTGTTATGCCTAGAGATGAAGACCTCTGCACAGATCCCTTGGAATGGAGGATGCTGGAACATGTTGTGCACTTTGAATGGTCACTTGGCTCCCTGGAGCAAGATTTAAGTACAAGTTTAGGTGCTATGTGTAAGTGCATAACCCAGGTGTGCAACAAAATAGGATAGATCCCAAGAGTAAGGGTTTTTCCAGATGCTTCCAGACATGATACAAGTTGCATCCTTAATCTCTGAGGGCGAAGCTGCAGCATGTGCAAGCTTAGTGCATGCACACGGAGTCTAGAGGAATCAAGGGATATGGGGATCGGGCAGGAAAGTGGAATTGAGGTTGAAGATCAGCCATGATCTGATTGAATGGCGGAGCAGGCTCGAGGGGCCATATGACTTACTCCTGCTCCTATTTCTTATGTTCTTACTTTGCTGTGCACACATTGGGTGCCAGAGTGCAAGAAGCTGTAAAATCTGGCTATGACTATTTGAGGGAAAGAGTGGAAAGCTTCTGGAGGAAATGCAGGAGCTTGTGCAATGGCAAAGATCGCTGCTGATGCAGGTCCAAGCTTTGTTTAAGCCCTTGCCTTCCGATTTGCGGAGAAGAGCCTGTGCACAGGATAGCATGACTAGCACTCTTGCCGGTGAATCGCGTGTGCAGCCACAGGGATCTGAGCTACTGTTTAATTTGAACAAATCCAAATTCTTATCAGGAGAGGTAACAACGTTGCAGGTCATTCCTACACCTGTTGTAGGCCTGCTTCATTCAGCAACCCTCAGGCTGCAGCATATATCACAGCTGTTGCAGACAAAACCTCGGGCTGGGAAATACTCAGACACAGAAGTAGACCTAGTGGAACACCCATAAAATGATAACATATGCCACAGAAGGTGAGCGCAGGGTGACCCTTCATATTAAAGGTACATTGTATCTTAAGAACTTGGTGCCCCTTCCTTGCTAGCACCTGCTTTTCCTCGATAGTCATCATGTGTAATACACTGTATCGTATTTTTATGGCCAACAAATGTAGGCACACACTGATTCTGACAGACCACATGACAGCTAGCCTCTTACAAGCAGCCAGAAGAAAATGAGATCAGTGCCATCTCACAGGAACGTTGCCTTCGATTGTTGGAAAACACTTAGTAACTAGCAGCTCCAGCAAGGGACCATACCTTTCCTGTAAGGTGCATGGCAGCACCAGCATTGCAAAACACAAGCAGAAGGGACAGTCATCATTGCCCCAGTGACATTTCAACAGTGGCTGTGTTGAGGCTCCGCTGAAGAATGTGTCTGTGATCAGCTGATGCTGCTGGCTGCAAGGCAATAACACCTCATTCACACCACCAACATCCCTTCTTCATGTTATACATCCCCTGAAGGCTGCAGCTCATTGGTGTCCTGCATTCTGATGCCTTTCTCGATTGTGATATTTTGAAACATTCAGCACACCATCTTTCTATTTTGGACATCTTTGTTGGGCAATATTGCAAGGTGATCCCCCGAGCGATCTGGACAATATAGTTGTTGCTTTGAAAGTACAAAACATTGCTCAGTAAGCACCCTGATTTTTTCAAGGGCCTCATTGCAGTGCTTTTCAATCCTTTTCGTTGTCTTAGCAACTGGAGCTATCAGCCAAGATCGGAATATGTAGCCAGGATCCTGTAGGAACCATCCAACCAGCCTGTTATCTTCCTGGAACAGATCTTGAACATTGGAATGTTGGAATGTACGAGGTATGGCAGCTCCTAGGATAACTGTCATTCGTGTGAAGGCTGCTCAGGCTGACATCACGCACTATCTGCACACTGACAGAATAATATCCTTTTCTATTTCGTGTATGGCACCACCTGGCCTGATGGAGCCCTAATGACACATGTGTGCGATCAATATTGCCCTGAACCCCTTGGAAAACCATCAATATTAAAGAAGCACTGCTGACGGATCTCTGCTGCTGTGGCTCAGAGCCAACGTGCCCATAGCAGGGTGTGTGCTTGAGCAGAGCCTTGGTGACATTTCGGACGCATCAGCGCACCGAGGGATGGCTCACTCTTGTCAAATTTCCCCTGGCAGCTTGAAAAGATCCTGAAGCGTGAAAAATTTCAGAAATGTGGTTATTTTAAGAACCTCAGGCTGAGCTTTCACATTGTGGATTGCCCTTCCAGCTGGGTTGCAATAAGATGGCACAACTCAGTAACCATTTCTCTGCCTAACCACAGGCATTGTATGCATTGCTCTGCAGCCATGTCCAGATAGTTAATCCTGAGACAGTAGATGCATTCTCATGAGTACCTGATGTGAGTGTGTGACGGTTCTATACAGTTTGTGCTCCCTTTCAGCTCTCTACTTTTCTGCAGCTATGCACTGAGTAAAACAACTGCTGGCAGTGCTCCTCGTTGAGACAGATTAGCTGGTCATTATCACATTGTTGTTTGTGGGATCTTGCTGTGCGCAAATTGGCTGTCACATTTCCTACATTACAACAGTGACTACACTTCAAAAGTACTTCATTGGCTGTAAAGCGCTTTGGGACGTCCTGAGGTCGTGAAAGGCGCTATATAAATGCAAGTCTTTCTTTCTTTCCATTATGCAGATTGTACAACATTTGCTGCATTCCTGTTATTTTTATTCCAACTCAAAGTAAGAGCAAATTATGGATTAGAGTAGAAATCAGCAGATGGCATTACCGGTGGAACCAGTGATGCAGTAAGCAGGCCTTAATGGGCTGTAACAAATTTGAAACCCACCAAAAAAAAAATCCCTCTAAAGTTTGGAGCCGTCATTAAATCAAACTTCATACAGATCAGCCATGATCTAATTGAATGGCGGAACAGGCTCTAGGGGGTGAATGGCCTGTTCCTATGTTCCTATCCATAGCAGTAATTGCCACTGTTCCCTCAATTTTTGATATGCTTTGCCAGGGTTCAGCACCTATCGCAGCAGGTGGTAGGCCTAAAAATCAAGGCCAATAAGGAATTTGTCCCTTATACTGTAGTACCAGCGTTCTGGCCATTTTTATGAATCATATTTTAAATCCAATACCCCCAAGAAAGAACTGTACTGTTTGGCAAGCTTGTGGGAGTGGCTTAGAGAACAGGATTGACTGGCAGGGGTTTCGAGCCAGGCTAACCTGACTAAGGTGCATTCATATCCAATCGGACATTTCACTGACAGGCTGGGTGGAAGGGAACCCACACCGATTGACGTCATCACCATTTAACATGATTACTGGGAACAATACCCCGAGAGGTAACTCAGAGACACTCAGTCTCCTGGTGGAAGGCAGGAGATGGCCGGGCCATTGTCTTCCAGGAGAGAAGCCAGTCAAGCAAGCAGGAAACGACAGACACCCAGTAATCAGCTCCCAGTGTCTCTCCAGGTGCAAGGCCTGGGAGCTGGAAAACGAAATAGCATTTTTCACATAGATTTCAAAGGTTATGAGTCACTCTAGACCACGGTGGGGGGGTCCAGGCAGATCACCTGAATCAATACATCGATCAGTATAGGATCTGCTGGGCTCTGCTCTATGCTCTCTTCTCTCTTCTCTCTGCTCCTCGGCATCAATCTACAGCGAGTCTCCCGAGTGGGGCTCGGCTCGATTTAACGGAACACCGCCAGAAGCTGAGCGCTGTTCTTCATCCCTCATCAACGGACCTCGACTCAAACAGGAACGTGGATACTGCGTCAGTGGTACGGAACCAGGAGCGAAACGTGCAGGAAGAAGCTCCATGCAAGACAACGGGCAATCGGGGTGAGCATATTGCCTGCGCCTACACATCCACAAGACCACTTAGCTGTGTGAGGGGGTGATTGTAAGTCCCAACCAAACCTTAGAGGGTTTTAGTGCTGGGGGGTCCTGTGTTAGTTTATTTCATGGGGTGGGGGGGGGGGTTTCTCTTATTTAGCACGGTAGGGCTTATTGGACAAGCCAGGGTAGTACAGTTTGTACTGTTTACTAGTGTTATTGTTAATCTTATTAAACACAATATGGTTGAGCCCGAAAACGTGTGTCTGAATCTGATCTGTCCTTATAATCCCTATCGTTCCAGAACTTATAGTAAGAGGTTTGTTTTCAGTACGCCTGAGAAAACCACTTACAATACTTATATTCAGAAGTGAATTTACAACCTTAAAACTCCAGATTAATTCAAAAGAAAGCCTTTGGGAATTTTTATTCTAAAAATCAGTGTTGCCCACTGTGTATATACAGCCAGTTACAACGATGAATTGGTAACCCAAGTATCTTGGACCTCTAGATAAGGCTGCAGTAGTATCACTCTAACCATGTACCTTGCAACAATAGTTTTTCATTCTGGATAGCTAATTAAATATCCAAGTTCAGTCCAATTAATTTACAACCTACCATTACTAAAATAAAATGTACAATAGCCATGTGTTTATGAAGATAATTTAATTTTCTAATAAATTAATTTAACAATAAACGATCTAATTAGAAAACCTAGAACACTCATATTAAATACATTACAATTTACATTTAAAATAAGATTGTGAGGATTTTCATTAAGCTATTTCAAATCACAATCATTTAAATATCATGTAAAAATGATATTCAGACTGTTGGGCATAAAGAGACTTTAGACCATTCTTTGCTAGTAACCACATACATTTTGCTGCTAAGCCATTAACACCACATATTTCAATGTACTGCATTTTAGGTCACCGCCAGTTGAAAGTATTCAAATTTCCTGCTCTGATGAGTGGAAGTCAGTCACTTTGCCCAGAAAACAGAGTCAAAAGGATGTCACACAGGAGGCCACACCTTAGCAATGCTGAACTGTTTGTATTAGTAAAACAGTATGCCAAATTTCCACTTACTTTTTTTTAGCACCACGGTAGCTCACCTCACAACAAAAGTTAATCGAAGGCCTGAGCCACCATGCAGATCCGAAGGTTCCATAGTCTGTGTTGAGTTAACGGATCTCAGCCTCAGCAGCAGTGGGATCATTACAATTGGCATCAATGACCCTGGTCTAGAGGGTCAGCCAGGGCTCTTCCCAGTGAGCCCTAATGCAAAGCATATGTGTGCGGATGTGAGGTAAGTGAAGACAGGATTAGACTCAGTTGAGATGCCCCTCATAGTCAACTAACCGTCATCACTCACTGTCTCGGCTCCCAATTTTCGAATAGCCATTGCTTGATGTACCATTATGCCTGCCAGCACTGTGAACTATACCCCAGCATGAGTCAGAGACTTATAGGAAAGGAGGAGAAAAAATTGAAGGGAAATAAGATAAAGGAAAGTGGGAGAAAATTGCGGAAAAATGTGAAACTCTTTAAATTTAAAGTTGCATTACAGCAAAGAAACTGGCAGCATTCATCAAAATTTTCTTGAGCATTTGGATCTATTTTGTTGTGTTCAACCTAATCTTAATTTCAATCGTTGCAATACGTGATAACAAGTTCATTCTAGGCCGGGGCAAGGATGCAGAGCCAATGCATGGGTCTGCATAAATGGGTCCAAGAGACAATTAGATGTGCTTTTGGAGAGAGAAGAGATTGAGGGATATGGTAATAACGTTGGAAGATGGAAATGTTCTACCAAAAAAGGAAAGGTTTATTGAGCCTGCTGGCATTTTATTTTCCTAAAAATTCCTTGGACTTGAGGGTACAAAGCCGTTGTTATCTGGATCGGTGGGGGTGAAATTTGAGGTAGGACTCAATCCTACCATGTCTCCATCCATTTTTACCCCCATCAGAAATCCTGTAGGTTTTGGGAGCTGGCATTTTATGAATCCACACAAATGAGTGGCATATGTCATGTGCCATATTTCCCTCATTTGTGCCCTGAGGAACACTAGATGCCCATGTGTCTCTTCCATCCAATATTGCTAGAGCAATTAATTAGAGGGCATAAATCGACCTTTCAATCAAACTGGCATTCGTTTTCTTGGAATTTTCTGGGCTGGCATCATAATGCTGCAGCTGGATCCTGTGGCAAATTTCCTGAGGCAGGTACCCAAGGTGTGCCCTTAAAAAATACAGACACCTACCCAAAGGAGGCATATGGAATACTTTCCTTTATTAGCTGAGGCACAGAATATAAGAGCAGGGAGGTTATACTAGAACTGTATAAAACACTGGTTAGGCCACAGCTAGAGTACTGCGTACAGTTCTGGTAACCATATTACAGAAAAGATGTGATTGCACCAGAGAGGGTACAAAGGAGATTTACAAGGATGTTGCCAGAACTGGAGGATTTTAGCTAGACGAAAGATTGGATAGACTGGGGTTGTTTTCTTTGGAACAGAGGAGGTTGAGGGGTGATTTAATTGAGGTGTATAAAATTAGGAGGGGTCTAGATAGAGTGGATAGGAAGGACCTGTTTCCCTTAGCAGAGAGGTCAATAACCAGGGTCCATAGGTTTAAAGTAATTGATAGAAGGATTAGAGGGGAGTTGAGAAATTTTTTCACCCAGAGGATGGTGGGGGTCTGGAACTCACTGCTGAAAGGGTGGTAGAGGCAGCAACTCTCATCACATTTAAAAAGTGCTTGGATATGCACTTGAAGTGCCGCAACCTACAAGGCTACAGACCAAGATCTGGAAAGTGGGATTAGGCTGGATGGCTCTTTATCGGCCGGTGTGGACACGATGGGCCTAATGGCCTCCTTCTGTGCTGTAAATTTCTACAATTCTATGATTCAATGCAGGCAAATACTCCTGACCTCAAAAAAGAGGATCAGGGGTACAAATAGTGAATGGCCAGATGTTCCACCTCACCCCAGAACTTCCCTCAAAAGGCCTCCTGAGGAATTTCAAGGGTTTTATTTTGATGGGTGAAACTGAACCAAATCAGCCTGATGCTAAGTGTGGTCTGATTTCCGTAGGATACACAGAGGCATATTTACCTCTTTTGCACTTGGGTGTTAAATAATTGCCTAGGTGGAGTGCATAGTGGAAATTTGGGTGGGAGGGTTTGCAAACCCATAATGAAGCCCACCTGATTTTCCATTTATTTAATGTCTTATATTGTGATAGCTATATTATTAAAACACATGCTTCATTTTTGAGCACCTAAAGAAGTTTTGCAATGAACATTTCAATAGTCAAGTACTGTTGTTTTATGACAGCGGCTGTTGGGCAAATTTGTTTTTTGTTTGGTTAACCAAATTTCTGACACACCATCCCCATGTTTTAACAGTCCGTAAAGCAAACTATTGAGAAATCCACACAGGTATAGTTTCTGTTTGCCTGATATAGAACATTTTCTACCCACAGGGACTCAACCACTATCCTAAATTCAGAGAGCTTAGGCGCGCATTTGCAACAGTCAAGTATAGGGACTCCTAAGTGTGTGTAAGGGCACTGCTGGAGTTTAACCAGCACAGGACACTGATAAGCCTCCCCCTGCTTTTCTAACTAGAACCGTTGGGTATTGGTTATCTGGCCAAGTTAGAAGAATGGCAGTCTACCCCTCCAGGTCCCATTAATGAACCAAGTCAGCTGGTTGTTCATCAACAGTCTACCAATGCAGTCTTGCCTAGAATTGGTATTAGGTTACTGAGCCTAACACAAAGGGTTGACATGGTTCCAATCTTCCATTGCCAAGAGTGTCATGTTGCAGCCAACTTGACTCCAAAGGGACCTGCTTAACCCCCCATCACAAGAACAATAGTCACTAGTTTGTCATTAGACAAATGAGAGGTACAGGTTTGAACCTGGACAGTAGATATTAGGGACTCCTCAAGAACAACATGGTGAGCAGCACAATTTGCCATAAAACATGTGAGTGCATTGCCACTATCCTCCTGACCACAGCAAGGACCTCATACTATCAATTCAGCAGCACCAACTGCTCACCTTTGTGCAACCCAAATCACGATAGGTGTTGCCTGGAGGTTGGGTGCATGAGGTCTCATAGCCAGCTTCCAGGTAATGGCTTCCAGCAGCTGATTTGCAAAATCTCAGAGTTTCCTTATCATCCATAGGACAAACATTTACCTTCAGCATGGTGAAAGCATTTACATAGAATTGCTTGTGATCTGCCAGCCACTTTGTTATTCTTTGTTATTCTAGACATGTGAAGCCTAGATTCTCCTCCTGGATAGGTTTGTGGTAGGGTGGTCCCTATGTAAAACTGCCTCTAACCCACAGCGATTTCCTCTCAGAACCCTCATTAGCTATGCAGGGTATTTGGAGGTCGATAAACTGATCACTCGGTTAATCCCGGGGATGAGGGGGCGGACATATGAGGAGAGGTTGAGTAGATTGGGACTCTACTCATTGGAGTTCAGAAGAATGAGAGGCGATCTTATTGAAACATATAAGATTGTGAAGGGTCTTGATCGGGTGGATGCAGTAAGGATGTTCCCAAAGATGGGTGAAACTAGAACTAGGGGGCATAATCTTAGAATAAGGGGCTGCTCTTTCAAAACTGAGATGAGGAGAAACTTCTTCACTCAGAGGGTGGTCGGTCTGTGGAATTTGCTGCCCCAGGAAGCTGTGGAAGCTACATCATTAGATAAATTTAAAACAGAAATAGACAGTTTCCTAGAAGTAAAGGGAATTAGGGGTTATGGGGAGCGGGCAGGAAATTGGACATGAAGCTGAGTTCGGATCGGTCAATGCCCTGTGGGTGGCGGAGAGGGCCCAGGGGCTATGTGGCCGGGTCCTGCTCCGACTTCTTGTGTTCTTTAGATTTGTGGTTGGGATCAGATCAGCCATGATCTTATTGAATGGCGGAGCAGGCTCGAGGGGCCGATTGGCCTACTCCTGCTCCAATTTCTTATGTTCTTATGTTCTTATGTTCTTATGTTCTCTGGGAGGGAGGGATGTTCTGGTGCAGCCTTTAAAGCCATTTAAAGGGCAACGTCACTTTTCAACAAGATAGCAGCAGGAGCAGCAGCCTCGGGGGTGCCAGTAGCTGGTAGGGCCCCCAGGTGTTCTGATGTATCCATGAGGTGCTGCTGGCAGATGTGAGGGACAGGAGGGACCATCTGATGGGCACTGAGGGCAGGAAGCCCCATAAAAGAGTGGTGCAAGGCTGTCTGGAAGGAGGTGGAAGAGCCAGTTAGTGTAATCTCCACCACCCTAAGAAGTGCCACACAATGCAGAGAGAGGTTCAATGATCTCACAAGGGTGGCCAAGGTAACTCAAGTCACTGATGCAAATACACATCACAATACACATACAGTTCACTCACCTCTTTCCCTCTCAGTATTTGGGCATCAAGGAAACTCCAGCAGAGGGTAACCTCTCCAAACACTCCAGCACCCTCTTTCTGAAAACCATTCCTTCAACTCGCTTTGCCTGCCACAAGAGCTTCTGCTAGTTTTCAAGCATTCTTCATTGAAAGGGTATAAGTCAGCCTTCGCCTCTCATCATTCATGGCATGCATGACCTCATATACAGGAAGTCTCCATGACAGTCACAGGCCTTTTCATCCTTCAAATGAAAAAATGGAGTACACCAAGCACTACAGAAAGACAAGCAGGGGAGGACAACCATCACTGAAAACCCTGAGTCTGCAAAAAGAAGAGGATGTTAGACTTAATAGGCAGATATACAGGAGAGCCTGTAGGACAGAGTGAGGTTGGAGGCGAGCTGGCAAGAGAACATTGGTAAAGGTTGAGCAAGGCTCATCGTAGGTCGTTTCAGATTCACGTGATTTCTCAAAGTATTGCAATGGCCTTACGCTTACACAGCTAGAACAAGCTCTTCTGTCTTTCACATCGTAGGGGTTGCCTTGGAGGAAGATAAGCCACTCCGATGACCGCCCAGACACTTGCTGATCCACAGCTGCTGCCAGATCCGCAACAGCTCCATCCTGGCATTTTACCTGCGCAAGCACCAGCGCAGAGACTTCTGAATAATTTTCTGCTTCACCGCCCAGGCAGTGATGTGGCAAAGCAGATCACCCACCCGTTATGGAACTTGTCTGATTGATTTTAATAGGATGAAAATTGGACAAGTTCTATGATGGGTGGACAATCTGATCCACCACATTAATGCCCAGGCAGCGAAGCTTAAAATTACCCCACCCACTCAGAAGGAATTAGACATTCAGAAGCACAGTCACTAGGTGAGTCACTGAGCACTAGTGAGAATGGAAGGGAATATGGTATAAGTATTAACCATGTACTCTTGACCCCATTTAAATGTGGCAAAGCGGCCTCTGGAGGGCCTTAAAGGGAACTAAAGGAATCCAGGGGTGATTATTAAGTCAACCCTGGATTTATACCAGATACAAGCCAACTGCACAGCAACCCCCTCTTTATTTTCTCAAGTGCAGGAACATGACATCAGATGTACACGGAGTTCAAACTGTTATCATTGTTTTATATGGCTTTGACCTTGTCTTTTTTGACCGTCCAAAGCTGACATATTGCTTTAAAAACTTGTCAGTGGGAAGACAGGTATTTGGGAGGAATGCATGTAATGCTGGTAAACCTGCTTGCAATTAACTTTGTTCACAGCTTGCAGCACAGCAGAATGATTTTGATCACAAATTACCTTAACCTTTTCACTGCCTGAAAAGAAACATAAGAAACATAAGAAATACGAGCAGGAGTAGGCCATACGGTCCCTCGAACCTGCTCCGCCATTCAATAGGATTGTGGCAGATCTTCGACCTCAACTCCACTTTTCCGATCCCCATATCTCTTGATTCCCTTAGAGTCCAAAAATTTATCGATCTCAGCCTTGAATATACTCAACGACTGAGCATCCACTGCCCTCCAGGGTAGAGAATTTTAAAGATTCACAACCCTCTGAGTGAAGAAATTTCTCCTCATCTCAGTCCTAAATGGTCGACCCCTTAACCTTAGACTATGCCCCCCTAATTCTAGACTCTCCAGCCAGAGGAAACAGCCTCTCAGCATCTACCCTGTCAAGCCCTCTCAGAATCTTTTATGTTTCAATGTGATCACCTCTCATTCTTCTGAACTCCAGAGAGTATAGGCCCACTCTACTCAATCTCTCCTCATAGGACAACCCTCTCATTCCAGGAATCAATCTAGTGAACCTTCGTTGTACCATCTCCAAGGCAAGTATATCCTTCCTTAGGTAAGGAGACCAAACTGTACACAGTACTCCAGGTGTGGTCTCACCAAAGCCCTATACAATTGCAGCAAAACATCCATACTCTTGTACTCCAACTCCCTTGCAATAAATGTCAGTACTTTGTTATACATCTGCTTGATGTAAGGTTAGACAGATGTCCTTGTAATGCACTGTGGAAGTTTCCCTGATGACCCTATTAGTGCATAGCCTAATCTGGAACTAAACCATACAGGCTAGGAAGGTCTCAGTCTCAAACGCTAGTTTGTGCTGAGATAGCTGATCCTAATCCTGGACAGCAGTAGGGACTACAATTAGCCTCAGCATTCCTGAGGTAGGGAAGAGAGAAAAATCAGCCTTTTCGTGATGCCTACAGGTAAGTGCATCGATGTTGGTTGAGGCCAGAAATGGGCTGGGCTGTGGTGCCCACTCTCATGTTGAAATAGCCTCCCCCACTCAATGTACAGCATCACATACGAAGAATGGCTATTTAAGTGAGTCAATGGAGAGTGGTTGGTGCTTGTGCAACTTTACCCCAGGATGAGCCAGCTATTGCAGGATTTTCACAAAAAGATAGATTATTTTTAAAGTTATGCTGGAGACAGCGGGTAAGAAATTGTTCTAGTGCTGGAAACTGTCGCCAAGTGGGTGGCACGCCTGCAACATATGCCTAAAGATGTTGTGCTGAGACTTGCTACAAATTGAGCCTCGGTCCTCATCTACATTAAGCCGACGAGCTGTGGACACCAATAGAGCATCTCGTGCAGCTCGCCAGTCGGGGCCCTGAAAAATTCAGCTGGCTTCAATGCAGAGCCAGCCCCCCAGGTAAGTCCTAAGGGGGAGAGGGAAATGGTAGAGGGGAATTGAACTGCTGTAGACTGGAAAAATTGAGCAGGGTCCTGAAACAGGCATTAGGCTCGAAGCACGATAGGGCCAATTTCTCCCTCAGCTAGGCAGCAGAAGAGACCCACGTCACCTCTGAGACCCACAAGTCTTGCAATAAAGTACACAGAGCAGGAAAGCCCCAGGTCTAAGATTAGAAGATTTCCAGGATCATAAAGACTGATTATCCCCTCTTAACAAATTCAACTTAACTAGCTATATAATACCTTATAAGGAGGCAGTTTGAAAACTGAACCAGTTGTAATTATACTACTGCCAGATTACTGAATAATTGGCATGCAGTTCTACAGTGAACCAAAGTATTTATATTGCTTTTTATTTGTTTGTTCTCGGGATGTGGGTGAGGCAGTATTTATTGCCCATCCCTGATTGATCTGAGGGCATTAAGAGTCAACCACATGGTTTGGGACTGGAGTCACAAAGACCAGACCAGGTAGGGGTGGCAGGGTCCCTTCCCTGAACCCGATAGGTTTTTACTATAATCTGGCAGCTTTCATGGTCATGGTGATGCTAGCCCACAAATGACCAGATTTTGTAAACTCACAACCTCTAGGTTGCTAGTCCAGTACCACAGCAGCTGGGCTACTGTACCCACTGTACACTTGGAATCAGATTTTGGTCAGTTCCTGACATTGTCTGGATCTGGGCGTGTAATATTACAAAGATGTAAGCCACAATTACAATTTCCAACTTACAGCGTGTGGGGATCTCAGGAAATTCTCCACTTGCTGTAGCACTTTCAGCATTTCCAAATTTATGAATCTTCAACTTTAACTGATTTTATTTTCTCAATATTCAGTCAGTTCATTTTTGGCTTTCCAGGTAGCAGTTCCTCACCTCCAAACTGTCAGCGGCAAAACAGGTAACCTTAAAAAGTGTAATGATGAACCAGCAACTCTGACAACATCCATAAAACTCCCAGCAGGAATTTTAATTATGAATCCGAATACAGCATTAGCAAAAGGGTTGAGGTAATAAACCAGTTTTCTTTATAAATAGTATTCTTCAATTGCGTTTGAAGTGAATATTTTTGTGCTTATCAAGATGAGAGATGACAGTGCTGGGAAATTAATTATTTATTTTTCTTCTTCGTAGTAAATGAAAGCAGCAAACAAATTTCAATCAGCTATTGCCCACAGGTTAGATTTAATGTAGGCCCTTCCCCAACACAGCTCAACAGTAAGTCTTAACCCCCAACCTAAGAAGAGCATCTCCAACTACACGTGTGTGACATTTCCATTTCCCACACCATCTGTCCTTATGGCCTCTCCAAGTGAGATTGGCCAAGTAGTGCTAATTTACAAGCAGATTGTGTTGTGGTCTTGCCGCTACTGGGAACTGGAAAGGCACTGTCCAAACTCATTTTTCACTTAGGACCCTTAACAGCTACTAGAAAGAGGAGTCTTTGATCCCATCTGTTTGATATGGACTAAAAGCCAGGTCCCAGAGGTGAAATGATAGTGTTCTAATAAATGTCACCATCTCTTTCAGTAAACCAACAGGATCCAGTCCTTATGCTTGTATTTATAATTAGGGACGGCGTTCCATATCAAACTGACAACCCAAAGTGCCCTGAATTGGGACCTTTTAAGGTTTATTTGTCAATAACCGAATTTGGCTCAAGTCCAACCATTCTGAATTTTGCTGCAGGTATTCGTTTATGGGAAAAATACGACAGTTCATTTATACAGAGATAAAGGGGTAGAAATTCAAGCGTGCGGGGGCTGCAGGGAACGATCCCTGTGCCTGAATGGTGAGGCCTGAGATGCCCTCGATATTTGTCATCGGGCCTCATTTCCATCAAGTCGGGAAGGCGTAAAGAGCCCACTGGTGAAGAGTGATCAAAGATCGGGCCACTGCTAACGTCACAGCGGTCCTCAGGTAAGTGGGGGCCAGGTTGGGGTGGGGGGGATCGGAGGCAAGGTGGATAGGAGGCCATAGATGAGCGGCGGCGATCGGGGGATGGAGGTGGGGAGGGAATCTACGGTGGTCCGCACTCTTTAAATGTGAGGTCAGGAGGAGCATTCCTGCTCCTCCCAGCTCCACAGTCAGGTAAGTAAATGTGAAAAACTTACTTTGTAGCAGCAAGGGCTGGTTTTATTGAGTGCAGCCGGCACTGGGCAAACCTCAGGGCAAACCAATCTTGAAATGGGGGCCTCAAACACCTATTTCAGGCGTGGACACTGGATGATGAATTTTTGGCCTTTCCCAATAGGGTGGGCAGTGCACTTCCAGTCCAAAAATATACGCATGCTTCTTGCCCACCATATTGGGGCTTAGTAGTCCAGTTTGCGCCCTAAAAATGGCCAAAATGCCCCACTCCAATCGGAAGATTAGAGAGAAGCAGCAGAGGACCCACAGTTAAGTTCCTTCTCTTCCTTTTAGAGACATCGGGTCAAGGATGGGCTGGGGCCCTTCTGGCTGTTATTTTTGTACAGCAGCTAGAAGGCCCTTACTAGCAATCATTGCCGCTGCTTCAGGTCTCTCAGGACGTTTTTTTCCCACTTCTAGGTAATAGGACCTGCCTGGGTTGCGGGCCTGTGCCAGGAATATGTGTGCTGTGGAAATTACCCTGCCCACCAAACACAGAAGCATCAAAGCCTGAGCAGAGGCACTTTGGGCATGCTGAACCTGTCTAGCAGCATCAGGAAAATCAGCCCCAAGGATTATTAGAAACAGGACATAGACATTAGTTCCCATCTCTCTCAACCCCCATCTACCTGGCATTTCATTATATCCCTCACTCCCTTCTCTCTCTCGAAGTGCATCAATTGTCTCTTAAGCCCATTTATACTATTTGCTTCAGTAGTCTTCTCCGGTAACTTATTCCACATATCTACTTTGTTTTGAATAAAAATTGTTACATTTGCCTTTTGTTCCCCCCAGAGTCCACGTTGTTTCTTCTGGATGTATTGGTGGGTTGTGTCATCACAGGGACCAGCTACCCAAGAGGCCATTCTTCTGGTATGAGCCTAGAAAATAGGCATTGGCAGCTATTCTACCATGGGTGAAGGGGGCATCTCAATCATGATCCTGAAATTATCCGACGTCCACATATGTGCTCTTTCCAACAGGAGTCACTGGATAGCTCATAATGATCAGGAGCAGGAACCCCACCTCTTTTTCCCTCCCTATCATAAGGGCATAGAGCCCAATAATAGCACCTCAAGTGCTGTCCTAGCTAACTCGGCACAAACCAACAACAAACCACAGCACTTCCTGGTCAGTATGATTTAGTTACACACTGCCTTACAAAGTTAATCATTGGGGGAGCCTATTTTTCATTTTCATTATTTTAGCTGTTATTATAAAGGTCCAATATAATGGGACGACTCTCTTCATAAAAAAAACTGGCCATTCTCCCTCCTAAAACAAAAATAGGCTTGCCAAACATTTCTTCAAGAATGCAGTGTCACTTTAATACTTTTTTTTATTATTTGTTCTTGGGATGTGGGCAGCAATGACAAGAGTTGACCACATACAGTGCAAGCGGAGTCACCTTAAGACCACACCAGGTGGGGATGGCAGGTTCCCTTCCCCAAAGAACATTAGTGGACCAGTTGAGTTTTTACAACAATTTAGCAGCTTTCATTGTCATTTTCTGGTGCCTGCCCACAGATTACGAGATTTATTGAATTCGATTTCATAATTTGTCACGGTAGAATTTGAACTCATGGCCCCTGTGTTACTTGTGTCCAGTATTACAACCCCTGGGCTACTATGGCCAGTGCTGTATCATCTGTCATTACCCCCCAACCTGCCCCTCCACAAGCATGCACACGCACACACATTATTTTAATTGCCTCTTACTTTGGTGCCAAGCCTGCACAGGGACGATCTTCTTCTCTCAGCGCTTTCCAGAAACAATTAGTGTGGAGTGAACCACAAGTAGAATCATAGAATCATAGAAAGGTTACAGCATTGAAGGAGGCCATTTGGCCCATCGGATCCCTGCCGGCTCTATGCAAGAGCAATCCAACCAGTCCCACTCCCCTGCCCTATCCCTGTAGCCCTGAAAATGTTTTCCTTTCAAGTACTTATCCAGTTCCCTTTTGAAGGCCATGATTGAATCTGCCTCCACCACCCCCTCTAGCAGTGCATTCCAGATCCTAACCACTTGCTACATTAAAAAGTTTTTCCTCACGTTACCTTTGGCTCTTTTGCCAATCACTTTACATCAATACCTTCTGGTTCTTGACCCTTCCGCCAATGGGAACAGTTTATCTATCTATTCTGTCTAGACCCTTCATGATTTTAAATACCTCTATCAAATCTCCTCTCAACCTTCTCTGTTCCAAGGAGAACAACCCCAGCTTCAGTTTATCCACATTACTAAAGTCCCTCATAGAAACATAGAAAACTTAGAAAATAGGAGCAGGAGTAGGCCATCCCTGGAATCATTTTAGTTCATCCCTGGAATCATTCTAGTAAATATTTTCTGCACCCTCTCTAAGGCCTTCGCATCTTTCCTAAAGTGCAGTGCCCAGAACTGGACACAATACTCCAGTTGTGGTCGAACCAGTGTTTTATAAAGGTTCATCATAACTTCCTTGCTTTTGTATTCTATGCCTCTATTTATAAAGCACAGGATCCATATGCTTTTTTAACCGCTTTCTCAACCAGCCCTGCACCTTCAATGATTTGTGCACATATACCCCGAGATCTCTCTGTTCCTGTACCTCTTTTAGAATTGTGCCCTTTAGTTTATATTGCCTCTCCTCATTCTTCCTACCGAAATGTATCACTTCACATTTTTCTGCGTTAAATTTCATCTGCCATGTATCCGCCCGTTCCACCAGCCTGTCTATATCCCCTTGAAGTCTATCACTATCCTCCTCACTGTTCACTACACTTTCAAGTTTTGTGTCATCTGCAAATTTGGAAATTGTGCTCTGTACATCCAAGTCCAAGTCATTAATATATGTCAAGAAAGGCAGTGGGCCTAGTACCAACCCTTGCGGAACACCACTGTACACCTCTCTCCAATCCGAAAAACAATCGTTCACCATTACTCTCTGCTTCTGTATGGTCGGCTGGAACCAGGAGCTCAGCGCTTGAACTTCTTTCAGCAGCATTTAAATATGGGCGCACTTCAGGATGCAATTTTGGCCGCAGCCCTGGAGAAGACAGTGCACATTCCTGGGCCTTAAATGCATCAGCACCATTAAAGGGGCAAGCATAGTTAAAGCCCCACGGGAGAGCCTGAAGGATGTTTTTCACAGGTAATGGGGCAGGATTATTATCTGGACACCATCTGATGAAGTTTTTAAATTAATGTATGTGTGCCAGGAACATGATTTGCATATTGGTGGCCTTCACGTTTAGTTAAAAGTTCCATCCCCTGTGAATGAGAGCATGCTGTTGTGCCACGGCTGAGATGCTAGCAGCACCCCAAGCAGCGGTCCAGATGCCCCTGCAGTCTGCTTGGAGGGTGCTGGTAAGAGGGCACCATTGTGCCAAACAGTAGGTGGAGGAACGGGAATATCAAGTACAGGTATGAATAATGATGCTACAGGAATAGAGGAGGGTACTCGATTAACTGTGATACTTCTTTTCTTATTCCAGGCAGCATCAGTTGTACAATCAGGAAGGGTGCGTATTTGTACTCTGTGATAAAGAAACAGGTGTTTGTGGTTCAGGAGATGGCCGGACGAATGACTTCAGCAGCTGTCAAGAAAGTTTAAGTACAGAGGTCTTTGACATTCATTTACATGAAATTTGCTGCGGCCACTTCAGATGCAGCCAGGTACAGGCACCAGAAAAGCCATAGGAGAAGTTCATGTGCAGCGCTATTCAGGGAGTAAAGTGGGTGCAAAGTACTAGTAGTCATTCTTTCTCTGCATTACACCCATTTTTTGCCATTATCTGGGAGCATGGCAGTGGAAAATCAGCCCTTATATCTTCATTGCTCATTGAATCAAGAATCAGCCTAATTTTGAATCGTTCAGCCAAGCTCGCATTCACCCGAAAAACTATTTTAGAAATTCTGTTATTGTAAGCCAGCCTCTCTCAATCTCACTATGAGTCAAACACTGGGGGGGGGGGGGGGGGGAAGAGGGAATAAACAAAATTTCTTGATTGTCAGCCTGGGCTTGTTGGTAGCACTTTGGCCACTAAGTCAGAAGGTTGTGGGTTCAAGTCCCACTCCAGAGACTTGAGCACATATTCTATGCTGCTTCTTCAGTGCAGTACTGAGGGAGGTGCAGTCTTTCAGATGAGATGTAAAACTGAGGACTGTGGCTTCAATTGAAAGGAAAATTGGGTGGGGTGTATAATGGGCAGCTGATCTGCTACCATCAGCTTTCTGCTCATACAGAAAGTGAAAATCAGCCCCATTGTCTACGCTCACATGTGAAGAATGAGCACTCAGATGACGAATTAGAGAAATGTTGGCAACTGTATAATTGCACATGGCAAGAGAGGGGAGAAAAAAGAAATACAAATTTTAAAAACGCCTTGAACAACACTGCTCTTAAAAAAGGTCAGTTTATTCTTTTTAAAAAAATTGTATTTCTGATAATTCCACCAAATTGCCAGGAATTGTCTTCTATTTCTTTGACTAGAGCTGTGCATACATGAAAAGCTTTGTGCCTCACCAAATGCAGAAATTGTATTTCATTACTTATCATTCTTTCAGATATTATGCAGCAGTGAATAGTTTCATGCTGCTCAGAGTGACAGGAAAATGATTCAGTATCCAAAGGGTTAAAACAAAATGCTACCTTGGAGAAAATGGATCGCCTCCAACTGTTAATAACAGCTGATGAGAGTATTTTAGTTGTTGGAAACATTCTGCAGTGAAATGTATAACTATAGGAGCAGAAAGATGGATACATACATTCAAGAAGAAAATCAGATTGCTAAGAATCCACACAGCTGTTTCCATATTAGTTTTTTTTTATATTCATAATAGTGAATTCAGGAAATTTCACACAGTGCTAATAATGCACGATTACTTTCACATGATTGATTAGCTGGAGCAGACCCAACATGGCTTCTGTTTTGTTTTTTGCCAAATACCTCTTGAAGCTAAAGTAATGAGTATGATAGCGCCAACAAAATGTTACTCCATACAAGTTGTTAGTTAAAGAAATCTATTGTGGCCCTCAGATGTTTAATTTAGTGTTTTTATTTAGCATTTTAACTTCCAAGAATTAATGGGAAATGTTTCAATAAGATTGGATTTCAAAGTTTTATTAGCAGAGTATTAACTGTGTTAAAATCATTACTGGTTAAAAACTGTTCAAGCTTCCTTACCCCACAATTCTATTTTATTCACGTCTATATATAAAGTTTTGAGATGCATCTATCACACTTCAGGCAACACACTTTGTTAGACATGCAAAATTTTGTATCAAAAAATATTACAAAGGGGAAAGAAAGCCAATTATTTCCTGCTAGTTTCTTCTAACCTTCAGGAGGAACCATGGATTTACAAGCACCTGCCAATCTACAGAGAAGTTTCCTGAGCAACAGAAAGTATACTCTAATTGACCGCAGCATTCAAACCATGTTACTTTAAAGGAACACACCAGTTTCACACATCTTAGCAACAGAATAAAAAATTATGCATTACATCATGTAATGCTCAGATAAAACAACGTATCCTCCACCTTACCAAGAGCAACATCAGGGGAAACCTGCTAAATTAATTTTGATTGGCGCCAAGGCCCACAGGTAAGTCCTGGGGAGGGGAAGTAATCGGGAGGTGGGCGAGGGTGGGCCAACAGCAGCCCGCAGTTGTTTTGTAGAGCCAGGAGGAGCATTCCTCCTCCTTCCGACTCTACAAAAAACAAGATTTTACGAAATTTTGGGGGGCCTTTTTCTTGAGCAGCTTCCAACTGTTCCTTTAAGAATTCGCTGAATAGGCAGCTCAAGACCCGGAAATACTAGCCAGAGCTTGCACATCGCAAGATCCGACTAGCCTAACTTAATTTAGGAGTCCCGGTCTGAAATGGGTGCAGGAGCTTCATTTCAATATTGAATGAGGACTCTGCTCATTTCAAGCGGCCACCTTATTTGCCCAAAAAAAGGCCCCAAGCAATTTAGCAGTGGCCTGAATGCCCTTGCAGATCAGATGTGGGCCACACGTTTATTATTGTACAACGATGTTGAATTTAGGGTTTTAAATGGGCCCTGGCCTTTCATCTTGGTTTCTCAATTTAAAAAAAAGTTACTTTCTAAAGTCTACATTTTAAAAAAATCAAACTATTATTGGCAACATTGCAGAAGTCATTACCTTCTGCGCTGAAGCAGAGTAGCTGGAGATGATTAAAGCTCAAAACTATTGCTTTAATCAACTCTCTGCCCTCTATTCCAGCATAGAACATGCTGGCTCCTACACTGTAGCCATAATTATGTCAAATTCACAACCTTGATTATTGAGTGAAAAAAAATCTAATTAGCAGTCATTCTTTTTCTTTACATTTTCCCTTTTTCTTATTTCCTCCTTTTGTGCTTTCTGATTACTTTACCGTTCTCTGCAGTAAATTAATTGTATTTCATATTTATTGCTGGCTCTTTTACTTTCATTGTTTTTGAATCTATCTTTTCATTCTGTTCTTTTTTTATCATTTATCTTTTCCTTCTTTCTTTTTGCTGCACACAAAATAGATATAAAATTGTACAAAACAGTGCTGGAGGTTTTATAAGAGATTTCCTTTGTACAATACGATAATAAAAGATTGTTTAAATACAATCAAAGCAAGTTAATTCTTCAGAAATGTTTTAAAAATTAAACTGTTTGACAATGAGAAGGGAAACCCATTCGTTATCTGATCACCTATTTGCAGATAATCTTGGGTCACAGTTTACAGGGGAATTTTACAAAATCGTGCTCTTGATGCGATGCCTCAGGAACACATCTTTGGAATTCGAGTTTTCTGTTCATCAAAATAAAATGTATGTTAAAAACCTCAAGGAGCACCCAAACTCCGATATGAGCTTCTGGCAATCATGACGCTACAGTGGCCATGAGTGCAATTCAGTAATATTACTCCATATTAGAGAAAATAATAATAATAGCACTTGCACCAGTGCAGTGTAATAATTCATAAGGGCAGGATCCTTTTTTTTGGATGACGACTGGGTGAGCTTTAATGATTTTTTTTTAACTTTCATTTTGTGCTCATCAAGGTGAAGATTATTAGTCCTAGGGATTGGAACACTTGGGGAGTTAAATTGGATAACCCCCGAATCCAGGCGCAGGGGTCATGGCGTGCGATTAACCCGCGCCCAGTCGTTGAGATGCAGGCAGCACATGAAATTCATGCTGCCGGATCACCTCCATGATTTCTGGGTGCAGCCAGCATTACCTGCGCAGTTGAGTGGCTTCACGCACCGGCAGGGGGCCCAATATGGCCTGCACTACTTAAAGGCAGCCTCCATCTCTTAACAGGGAGGTGCACTGTCAATGCAATCGGTGGAGGAAGACCACTGGAATGGCTGGACCTGCAAGAGAGCATGCACCAAGGTTCTCCAGTGACGCACTGGAGGCTTTGGTGGAAGAGATGGACACATGAAGGGCCAACCTGTATCCTCAGGGTGGCAGGAGACCCTCCAGACAACAGTTGCAGATGCAGTGGGAGGGAGTGGCGCTGGAAGTGAATGCCTGGAGCATTGCACCACCCACGTGGATGCAGTGCAGGAATAAGTTCAATGATTTGACACGAGTGGTCAAGGTGAGTGAATTCAAGTGTCAAGTGGCACTTCCAACCAACTGCACCACTGCTCTATGCATGATATCGCCCTATCACCCACCCACTTACAAATGTCTCCCATCCATACGCAACGCTGCATTTCAGATGCTGCATCTCACCTCTCATAGTACCACTCTTGCAATCCATACACCCACAATTCACAGGTCACACACACTGGCAGCTATACCACCATGATAGGCACATCACCCAAACACCTTGCAGGATACTCACTGAAGCACTTCCCTCAGTCTTGCAGGAGAAGGTGCGAATGACAGCCGGCAGCAGGAAAGAACAGGCGGAGGGCAGGCACGCCTACACGTCCTCACCCCCATGGAGGAGACTGTGCTGGAGATCATTGGGCGGGCCGTCGCTGCGGCCGTGGTCACTGGCGACGCTGGAGGTCTCAACGATGAGGGTCTTTGCATACCTAATCCTCCTTCTCGTTTCCCACATCTCCCTCATCCCACAATCTTTTCTGTCTCACGTGTTGCAGATGGTGTCAGCACGTACGCCTTACTTTCTCCACCCCCGCTCCACAACTCAACCCGTCTCCCTTTGTCATTGCAGATACCCAAGAACTGGAGCCGGCACCGTCCGGGGTGGAGGAGGAGGAAGACAGTGATAATGAAGCCACACCGTCACCTGATCTGACACTCGCATTCACCAGCTCAGATACTGACACTGTGCATCCTTTAGAGGCTAGATTAGAGGAGGGATCTGCACATGGTGAGACACCGGGCACAAATGCACAGGAGCCGGGGCAGGTGGAATGGATACCACAGGTGCCAGCTCACCAGAGGGCGAGGTCGCTCACTAGTTCTGCTGCTGAGGAGTCAGATGATGACTTTGTTGGGTCAGGCTACAGAAGAAGGCTGATGGGCGTACACCACCAAATGCTTGGTGCACTGGACAGCCTGCACGCGATGTCACGGGGCATGGAGAAGTCCAGCTCCAACTTGGCACAGAGCTTGGAGCCCATGCTTACCCACGTGGAATGGGTGGTCACCTCCATCAGCACAGCTGTGGAACCCACCATGATGCAGTCTCTGATGACCGATGTCTTAGCATCCATTGCAGCACAAACAGATTCCATTGCAGCACAAACAGATGCCATCAAAGGTCTGCATACTTCATTTGGAGCTCAGACTAGTGCTTGGAAGCTCAGACTGCTGCTATCGTCGCTCTGGGTACCACTGTGGAACGGGGCTTCCAGGGCGTCACAACACTCCAGCGATCTGTTCTCCAGCAGATCACCAGGATTGCTGCGGCGTCACCCCGTGCGAGCGGCAGTGGCGCCATGGCAGTCGAACCTGCTGTCCTCGCTCAGGATGACAGATTCCTGCTCCCATCCCTGCCACTCCGCCAGTGCCCTTGCTGTTGCCTGTCAGCCAGCCAGGCCAGACTGCTGTAGCCCAGGCCAAGGTGATGTAGTCTGAAGCCGTGCCTTCTCGGCCCAGAGCTGCTCGAGGCCGTCCTCCACGGCCACCTGCATGCTCCTCAATTGAAGATCAGCAGCCTTCCACCACCCATGCTCCAGCCACTGGGGATGCACCTCGTAGAAACATTAGGAAAGGTAAAGGCACACGAAAGACAGGCACTAAGGGAATGCACAAGAGTGAATAGTGCAATGTTGTATACATGATTGCATGTGTTAGTTTATGAATTTGTATTTGACGTCGCAGTTGATGGTGGTTTTTATTTATGCGATGAACTGTGGGAGGAAGCAATGTGTAATCATAGGGAGGACGATTGGATGGTCATGTGGGAGAGGAAAGGTGAGGAGTGTAGGACTGTTGGTGACTTGCAAGGTGTCATTGAGGTTACTGATACCATTCATGAATAAGGTGAGCACGCGGAGCCCTGGCAGACAGGACCTGTGCACCTTGTTGTCTCCTTGCCTCTTCCTCCATTTCCTCCACTTCCTCCTCCGTCTCCCCCTCCTCCTCTTCCTCCGACTCCATCTCTTCCTCTGCTTCTGGCTCAGGGTCTTGCCGGATAGGCAGTGGCAAGGGCTGTCCTCTCATAAGGGTGAGGTTGTGCAGCATGCAGCATATGACAATCGCTCAGCTGAGTACTGCTGGGCTCCTCCAGAATGGTTCAGGCAGCGGAAGCGTTGCTTGAGGATGCCTATGGTGTGCTCGATGATGTTTCGTGTGGCCGCATGGCTCTCATTGTAGGCCTGCTCTGCACGTGTGCATGTGTTCCTGAGCGGAGTCACAAGCCACCTCATGAGGGGATAGCCCTTGTTGCCCAGCAGCCAGCCTTTGATTTGCCGTGCCGGTTGAAAGATAGGTGGGACATTGGACTGCCGCATACTGAAGGCGTCATAACTGCATGTAGTCACACACCAGCTGCACATTGAGGGAGTGCAACCCCTTTCTGTTCATGAAGACGGCCGAGTTGAGATGTGGAGCACGCATGGCAATATGCGTGCAGTCAATGGCACCCTGCACCACGGGGAAGCCTGCAAAGCGAGCAAACCCTCGTGCCCACTCATTCTGCTACTCTCTGTCAAGAGGGAACATTATGAATCTGCTGTGCAGCTTGTACAGTGTCTCAGTGACCTCACTTATGCAGCAGTGCACTGCAAACTGCAAGATGTTGCGCATATCGCCAGCAGAGGCCTGAAAGGATCCAGAGCCGTAAAAGTTCAATGCCACAGTTACCTTCAAGTGATCAAAAGCTTGGTCAAAGAGGTAGGTTTTAAGGAGCGCCTTAAAGGAGGAGAGAGAGGTAGAGAGGCAGAGAGGCTTAGGGAGGGAATTCCAGAGCTTAGGGCCTAGGCTGCTGAAGGCACAGCCACCAATGATGGAGCGATGAAAATCAGGATACGCAAGATGCCAGAATTGGAGGTGTCAAGCAGAAATATAGAAATATGTCTTGAGTTTACGGATCTCAGCCGGGGCACCAGTTGGCCATAACAATTATTCTCAGCATCCTTGACTGGAGAAAGGAAAGCTCGCTGGCCTCTGATCATTATCCAATGATTCCTTCTGGGAAGTACTCACCTGCAGATGTCAGCTGAGGACAGGATAGTTCAGTGGTGATATCACCTCTGGTTGAATAACCTTCCAATGTTCACTGTCTCGGCTCACAGATGAAGAATAGTTATTTTAGTGATGTACTGGTTCATGGTGACATGGAATTACAGCAACTTCAGGAAAGGAAGAGAGAAATTTGGTGAGGAAAATATTATTTAAATTTAAGAAAAAAAATGTACGCCTACACATTTTACATTTGTCCTGGCCATCAGCAAAGTAGTGTGTGTTATCATCTGATCTAACACCTATGTTAACTACAAAGGACAAGATTTGTCACTATAATGATAACTGCAGTTCTGTAACTTGCGGCTACAAATTGCTTATTGTCGAACTTGTACTAATGCCTCAAAGTATGGAGCTTTTTGAAACAAGCGGGTTCCGTAGTTGGGTATTTAAGCAGCTGGAATGGAAAGTTATGGATTGTTATTGTGCTGATAAATCTATGGTTACGGCTGCATATGGTAAAAGTGATTGGCTTAGATGAAAGCTGTCAAAGACAGTCAATGTGTGTGGGTGTGCGTTGGGATTTGTTCAGCAACATGATAAGTGGTGGCAACAATGGGGTGCCAAGACACCACAGGGGTGAAAAGAAGAGAATATTACATAAAAATGAATGAAGCCTATCTCCAGGAGTCAACTGACTCAAATGTAATTGCAGAGAAGACCAATATCATCGCAGTGAAATGTTCTGCCATTGGAGACAACAACAGAAAATTGGCTGATATACTCTATTTAAAGCTGCATCACTGGCCAAACGCAAGACAATGTTTGATATTGTCGGTACGGTTCGAGAGAGAGGCACACTGCACTTCCCCAAACTGAAATCTCTGCACTTCACGGAATTATATAGAACACAGGGAAAAACAATATGACAGCGAAGTTAAAAATTAGGAATAAAAACAGAAAATTCTGGAAATGCTCAGCAAGTCAGGCAGCATCTGTGACAAGAGAAACAGAGTTAACGTTTCAGGTCGATGACCTTTCATCAGAACTGGAAGAAGTTAGACATTTGACAGTTTATAAGCAAGTACAGAGCCAGGAATAAAACAGTGTTATGGGTGGTGGGGAATTAGGAAGTTAGGAGTAAGGAGGGAATTTCTGCAGCCAAAGAGTAATAGAATTATGGAATGAGTTACCAAGAAAGGCCACTGAGCAGAAAGTATGGATTAAAGGACAATTAGATGCATTTCTGGAGAGAAAGAGATTGAAGGATGTAACGAGAAGGTAGTTGATGGGATTCAGGTATTGTGGAGCTTAATGATCTTTTCCGGTTCCTAGAACTTTTTATGTGGTATTATGAGGAATATATGAAGCAAGGAGTTTTTGTATTCATGGTGGGAAGCCTCACCTAGCAGGAGCACATGCCAGAAATTTGGGCACCCACTGCACACTATTTTACTAATGAAAGACTGAAATCAGAAATTTACCCTATTGAGTTCTGCTGATGAGCATGATCTTCTCACATGCCCTCACATCAATGAAAGTCAAAGAATATCAAAGGTTTTCTTCAGGCAGTCCTAAATTGTCAGGCTAACTGAGAAGTTGAACAGGACCTAGTGAACAAGGAGACGGTTGTGTACAGGTTGCTCAACCTAGACAGGCATGAAAAGAACCTACAGATAGTGCGACAACCTGTCAACCAACATCGGTGCAGCTGTCCACTCGTTTTGAAAAACTGTGGGTGTAAATGCAATGAATGACAGTGGATTTAGCATCTAGAAGTTAAGGAACTGTATCAAATGCAGTAAAAATGTAAGTATATGATCTAATCCCAAAATCTAACGAACATAACTAAGGAGCTAAGGAGTAAAGCTATTCAATTGTGACATTATTAAAATAGATGGAGTAGTGGCTCCCCCAATGGGTAGTTCTCCATATAGCTCAATAAATGTATCCATTGAACAGCTGAGCCATACAGGTCAGAATAGTCCAAGGTTTGACCGCTAGCCTATGCTGAATTAGCTAATCTCAATCATGGTGCTACAATTTACCTTTGTTCCCCTGGGTTAGGGAAGGGAAGATCAGTTAATGTTTTCCCTCCTGACTGCTATCCAGTGAATTCTGCTGGAAGTGCACATGAGTAGATGTCAGGGGAGGACAGGATAGCACATGCTTTTCTGACATTACAATTAAGGTATTATTGGGACAAGAAACAAGGAGCTTTCCTCCGCACCTAACTGATGTTATACCTGATATGAGGGTGCTTGATGCTGTCACTGCAGCCCTTTAATGGATATGTGTTCCATTCCACATTGTTAACATCCTTCATCTCAACACTACATAGGTATGTGATCAAAAAATTACAGAAAGAAAATATAATATTTAAGGAAACATTGTAACATCTATGAAAGAAAAGCTGTTAAATAGAAAATCTGGAATGAAAGTGAAAGTGCAAGAAACAACTTTGAGAACAGAAGACGGACATCAGGGAAAAATAAACGGCAATTTTTTGGGGGGATTTTTTGGAGGAGGCAAGGTATTAACAAATAAGTGGGAACATTTAAAGATGAGAGAGGAGAGATAGTGAAAGAGACATTATTATGGTGGATTATTTTATGACTTCTTTTCATTAAAGATCTCACTTTATAACATCGGAATATTGTTCTCTTTTTTGCTAATTGGAGAGATGAGGATATATCAAAGTTCATGAAGAAAATGGAGGCTAGCAATGTCATTAAAAACTGAGCATGTGAATATTCATAGGTCACCAGGACTAGATGGAATACATCCAAGAGTATAGAAAGAAATGAGAGTAGAATTAGGGAAATTATGGCTGAAAAGTTTTCCAGTTCATTGAGCACAAATATGATAGCAGAAAATGGAGAATAAAAACAAATTCTAATTCAGTCAAAGATCTGTTAGCTTGACGTTTATAGATACCACTAGGGGCACCACAAGCAGTTACTCTATTTGTGCCCTATTTCATCAGAGTGTTGATTTTTCTCAAATTAAGGAATTCTGCAGTAAGAAATATAAATAGTTGGGATAGAATATTGAGACTTCTAATTTGCTCATGAATCCATATTGATAAAAAGGCCCCACCCAAAATGTTTGAGGTACAGATCAGACAAGATCATATTGAATGGCAGAACAAGCTCGAGGGGCCGAATGGCCTACTCCTCTTATCTTCCTATGTTCCACCATTGGTAACTGTGCCTTTAGCCAGGTAGGCTCCATGCTATGGAATACCCTCCTTAAACATTCTGCCTCTCCTTTCCCTCTCCTCCTTTAAGACACTCCTTAAAACCCACCACCTTGACCCAGCTATTGGTCTCTCCTCCTAACATCTCCTTCTTTGGCTCAGCGTCTTTTTTTATCTGTGCAGCACCTTGAGAGGTTTTTCCACGATAAGGGTACTAAATACATGCAAGTTATTCTTTTTGGTACTGGAATAGCAACCCAGAGTTCAAATCTCACCATGGAAAGTTGTGAAGCTGAATTCAATAAATGTATTAATTTGTGGATTCTGCAGCATCCGAAAAAGTAACCATGAAAGCTGCGAGATTGTCATAAGAATCCAATTGGTTCATTAATGTCCTTCAAAGAAGGGAACCTGCCACACTACCCAGTCTGGCCTAACTCCAGTCTCACATTATGTGGTTGATTCTTAATCTCTTCTGAGGGGGCCAGGGCAACTAGGGATGAATAATAAATGAGGTCTTGCCAGCATCACCCACATCATGAGTGCAAAAAAAAAATTGCTTTAAACTAAATTGTATCAAAAGTTGTGAGTTTGGGTGTCCATGCATGTGTACATATGCATGTGTGCATGTACATGTCTAACAGCCTTGTTGTACCTGATAGCAAGAGCCCAATATCAATCTAGCAATGGAGGAAAGAAGTAAACACACGATGACGAAGGTTCTCTAGATTGATTTCTGGGATGAAAGGGTGGAGTAGAATGGGCCTATATTCACTGGAGTTTAGGAGAATGAGAGGTGATCTCATTGAAACACATAAGATTCTGAGGGGGCTTGACAGGGTAGATGCTGAGAGGTTGCTTCCCCTAGCTGGAGAGTCTAGAGCTAGGGGGCATAGTCGCATGATAAGGAGTCGGCCATTTAAAACTGAGATAAGGAGGAATTTCTTCACACAGAGGGTTGTGAATCTTTGGAATTCTCTACTCCGGAGGGCTGTGGATATTCAGTCGTTAAGTATATTCAAGGCTGAGATTGATAGATTTTTGGACTCCGAGGGAATCAAGGGATATGGATATCGGATGGGAAAGTGGAGTTGAGGTTGAAGATCAGCCATGATCTTATTGAATGGCGGAGCAAGTTCGAGGGGCTGTATAGCCTACTCCTGCTCCTATTTCTCATGTTCTTATGAAGCTACCACAACAGATCTTTAGAAGACAATTGATTCTATTGCAGCAGGAAATGAATCCAAACAAACTTGTGCACATCTAATACTGTACCCAGCACTAGAATCATATCATAGTATCATAATAGGTACAGCACAGGAGGAGGCCATTTGGCCCATCATGCCTGTGCCAGATCTTTGAAAGAGCTATCCAATTAGTCCCATTCCCCTGCTCTTTCCCCATTGCCTTGTACATTTTTGCCCTTCAAGTATTTATCCAGTTCCCTTTTGAAAGTTACTTTAAATCTGCTTCCACCACCCTTTCAGGCAGTGCATTCCAGATCATTACAACTCGCTCGATCAGCTTAAATCTATGTCCTCTGGTTTCCGACCCTTCTACCATTGGAAACAGATTCTCCTTACTTGCTGTACCAGAACCATTCATGATTTTGAACACCTCTATCAAATCTCCCCTTAACCTTCTCTGTTCTAAGGAGATCAACCCCAGCTTCTCCAGTCTCTCCACATAACTGAAGTCCCTAAATCTCATCCACACCCTCTCTAAGGCCATGACATCCTTCCTAAAGTGTGGTGACCAAAATTGAACACAATACTCCACCTGAGGCTGAAGCAGTGTTTTATAAAGGTTTAGCACAACCTCCTTGATTTTGTATTCTATGCCTCTAATACCTCACTCACCTGACGAAGGAGGAAAGCTCCAAAAGCTTTTGATTCCAAATAAAACTGTTGGACTATAACCTGGTGTTGTAAGACTCCTTCTAATAATAAAGCCCAGGATCCCACATACTTTTTTAACAGCCTTCTCAACTTGTTCTGCCACCTTCAAAGATTTGTGTATGTGCTACCCCCTGGTCTCTCTGTTTCTGCAACCCCTTTAAAATTCTACCATTTAGTTTATATTGCCTCTCCTCATTCTTCCTATCAAAATCACTTCACACTTCTCTGCATTAAATTTCATCTGCCATGTGTCTGCCCATTTCACCTATGTCTATGTCCTCCTGAAGTCTTTTACTATCCTCTATGTTGTTTACTACATTTGCGAGTTTCATGTCACCTGCAAACTTTGAAATTATACCCTCTAAACCCAAGTCCAGGTCATTAACACATATCAAAATGAGCAGTGGTCCTAATGCCGACCTCTGGGGAACACCACTGTATACTTCCCTCCAGCCTGAAAAGCAACCATTCACCACCACTCTGCTTTCTGTCCCCCAGCCAACTTTGTATCCACGCTGCCACTGTCCCTCTAATCCCACAGGCTCTAACTTTGCTAAGAAGTCTATTCTGTGGTACTTTATCAAATGCCTTTTGAAAGTCCATATACACAACATCAACCGCACAACCCTCATCAACTCTTAATGTTTCTTCATCAAAGTTAGTCAAACACAATTTTCCTTTAACAAACCGTGCTGACTTTCATTTATTAGCCCATACTTTTCCAAGTGCCAATTAATTTTGTCCCAGATTATTGTTTCTAAAAGTTTCTTCACCATCAAATTTCTCCTCCACGGACGTTAGGCTGTCTGGCCTGTAATTGCCGGTTTTATCCCTCTCCCCTTTTTTGAACAGGGGTGTAATATTTGCAATCCTCCAGTCCTCCGGCACCATCCCCCTATCTAAGGAGTTTTGGAAGATTGTGGCGAGAGCCTCTGCAATTTCCATACTTACTTCTCTCTGTAACCCATGCATCCCATCTGAACTGGGTATAAAGTGCAAATGGCCAAAGTGCATCACTTTCATTTCTATAAACACAATTGTTTTTCCTTGCTATAAAGTCTGCTATCACTTTCATAATCTATTTGAATAAAGAGTGCTGATTATTCCAGCAGTAGCCCTTCTGTCTGGAATGCGGCTGCAGTATGTTAAATTAATGAATGCAGTCGAGTCTTGACAAAATTGTAACTGGCTTTGCAAAGAAATGTTATATTTGAATCAGAGTTTCAATAGACTGTTTACTTTTTTTTAATGGCCAATTTGTAATATTGGTATCTCAACTCATTTAGTCACTCAAACCAAAAATGGGCCTAAATGAAAATGCTTTAATGTACAAAATATGCTGAAAGTGTCTGAAAGATGACTGATAAGGTGGACAGACAATATTTAGTGTGATGAGCAAAGAGAACGCAAGTAGTGAAGTACGTTTTATGCTGAAACAAAATAATAAATTTGAAATATTCTGACTGCCGTATGGGTGTGACTGAGATATGGTTTGACTCTGTTTGCCTGGATTAGGTATAAATTAATCTAAAATCTACTATAACCAAAGGTGTGAATCCTACTAAGAAATATAGTGCTATATCTTAAAGAGGGAATCTCACCATCAGTACTCTTGGTACAAGGTTCCAACAGCAGTGTTACAATAACATGCTCTCGTTGTTTTGTGTTGATGTTGCTTTTTTTAATATTGTTGTTTAAAGCATAAATTTAATGACATCATCTAGGATACAAACTTATAGATGTTACAGAGCCCAGCAGCGTGAGGAAACATGCATAATAATAGTAAGGTACACAGCTGAAATTACATAATCACTGTTGTAGTCTAAGTTAACAATTGTATTTTATTTTTATGGGTATGTTACTCTTCTCTGAAGGTATAGTGGTCGTCCTACTGTGGAAAGATTCCTGTTCTCTGTATATTGTTGCCCCAACCACATCATCTTAATGACTATATCTCAAATATTGTTAATTCAGCTCCCTCACATTGCCCGGCTCAGTAGCTCTTCCAAGCCAGGTCCATTAAGCCAGCTCCATTAACATCATCAGTCAGCTGTGGAAGTGCAGGCAATCACAAATTATTTCCATCTGGCTCAGTCTTGGCCAACATCTTGAATATGAAACTCAGTATTGTCATCATCCCATATTAGCTCTAAAAAGTATTTAGGAGAGGAGCTTGAGCCTTGCTTGGCATTGCTTCCCATCGTTGGGTTGGTTGAGTGCACGGGTTGGCACTTTGTCTTGTTTCCTTAGAATGTGTCCATCTGGTCTGACACAAGAATTTAAAAAAAATAAAACTCACAAAAGTGGATAGAAAAAAAAACAAAAGCGTGTTAAGGTGAATTAATTATTTAAATCTTGTTTTCAAAAAATAAATATTGATGGAAAACTTTATCTTCAATCCAAGTATTAACAAATGCCTTTGGACAATGGTAACACAATGGGCACATTATTATCCTTTCTTCTCTAGGACATATGAAATGAAGGTCTCCTCTCTTTGCTGTTTGCAAGAGCCTAAAGCTTAATTAGTTTGGGCAACTTTAGGTCTTGGTGGGAATGAGTGTACAGTTCTAATTTTAGTCCATTTAGCAGTAATTGGCACAAAGTGAGGAGTCTCATTCAGAGGGCAAGAATGGTCTGGGAAATGGAAAAAATTTCACATTGATACAGTAGAGTGCGGTCACCTGAGTTAGGGGTAAAGCATATGATTGGGGAACAGTTGGGAGGACATCTAATTCATGGTAGTGCTAGTGCTACCTGCTAGTGCTCAATGCTGACATTAGTACTAGCATCCCTCAATTTCGTGATCAGACTCTAAAGAATAAAAAAATAGTAAAAATATTTATAGCAAGTCAAACATTTCATTGCTATCCATCAATGCATGGGAAGCATGATGCCATTTGACCCGAGTGAATAAAAGAGTTTAGACAGGGAAACCACAGTCGCTTGCAATCATTGTCTAACTTTTCCCCTGGACCTGATGGCTTCCATCCTAGGGTCTTGAGGGAAGTGGCAGTAGGGATTGTGGATGCTTTGGTGATAGTTTTCCAAAATTCCCTGGACTCAGGAGAGGTCCCGGCAGATTGGAAAACTGCTAATGTAACACCGTTATTTAAAAAGGGTAGTAGGCAGAAGGCTGGAAATTATAGGCCAGTTAGCTTAACATCTGTGGTGGGTAAAATTTTGGAGTCTATTATTAAGGAGACAGTAACGGAACATTTAGATAAGCATAATTTAATAGGACAAAGTCAGCATGGCTTTATGAAGGGGAAGTCATGTCTGACAAATTTGCTTGAGTTCTTCGAGGATATAACGTATAGGGTGGATAAAGGGGAACCAGTGGACGTAGTGTATTTAGACTTCCAGAAGGCATTCGACAAGGTGCCACATAAAAGATTATTACTTAAGATAAAAAATCACGGGATTGGGGGTAATATTCTGGCATGGGTGGAGGATTGGTTATCGAACAGGAAGCAGAGAGTTGGGATAAATGGTTCATTTTCGGACTGGCAACCAGTAACCAGTGGTGTTCCACAGGGGTCGGTGCTGGGTCCCCAACTCTTTACAATCTATATTAACGATTTGGAGGAGGGGACCGAGTGCAACATATCAAAATTTGCAGATGATACAAAGATGGGAGGGAAAGTAGAGAGTGAGGAGGACATAAAAAACCTGCAAGGGGATATAGACAGGCTGGGTGAGTGGGCGGAGATTTGGCAGATGCAATATAATATTGGAAAATGTGAGGTTATGCACTTTGGCAGGAAAAATCAGAGAGCAAGTTATTTTCTTAATGGCGAGAGACTGGAAAGTACTGCAGTACAAAGGGATCTGGGGGTCCTAGTGCAAGAAAATCAAAAAGTTGGTATGCAGGTGCAGCAGGTGATCAAGAAAGCCAACGGAATGTTGGCTTTTATTGCTAGGGGGATAGAATATAAAAACAAGGAGGTATTGCTGCAGTTATATAAGGTATTGGTGAGACCGCACCTGGAATACTGCATACAGTTTTGGTCTCCATACTTAAGAAAAGACATACTTGCTCTCGAGGCAGTACAAAGAAGGTTCACTCGGTTAATCCCGGGGATGAGGGGGCGGACATATGAGGAGAGGTTGAGTAGATTGGGACTCTACTCATTGGAGTTCAGAAGAATGAGAGGCGATCTTATTGAAACATATAAGATTGTGAAGGGTCTTGATCGGGTGGATGCAGTAAGGATGTTCCCAAAGATGGGTGAAACTAGAACTAGGGGGCATAATCTTAGAATAAGGGGCTGCTCTTTCAAAACTGAGATGAGGAGAAACTTCTTCACTCAGAGGGTGGTAGGTCTGTGGAATTTGCTGCCCCAGGAAGCTGTGGAAGCTACATCATTAGATAAATTTAAAACAGAAATAGACAGTTTCCTAGAAGTAAAGGGAATTAGGGGTTATGGGGAGCGGGCAGGAAATTGGACATGAAGCTGAGTTCGGATCGGTGAATGCCCTGTGGGTGGCGGAGAGGGCCCAGGGGCTATGTGGCCGGGTCCTGCTCCGACTTCTTGTGTTCTTTAGATTTGTGGTTGGGATCAGATCAGCCATGATCTTATTGAATGGCGGAGCAGGCTCGAGGGGCCGATTGGCCTACTCCTGCTCCAATTTCTTATGTTCTTATGTTCTTATGTTCTTTTCCCCACTTAGCCCAAGACGCAGAGGCCGATTGTAGCATTCTTTCCAACACCCCAGCTAAGATCATATATTTCAGCACAGGGCTAGAACCTTTCTGGTCTTTGTGGCTTATTTCAACACCAGCTTATCTATTTACCAAGGGGAGCTCAGCACTGAATGTTAAGTGTAGACACTCTGGATGTGCAAGTCAATTATCTATACAATACAATATCACTGCATCTGCTATTTTACTGATATGTTATCAGATTGATCAGATAACACATTTCTCTGCTTTGAAAACATAACTTTATGCAAAACACCATGAAGGGGCATGTTACATTAAGTATCCTCTAGTGCATACAGTGTATCCTGACAGTAGGATCATTTATAATGTACACTGGCAAACAGGCATGAGAGTGCAGTGTTGTCACTAGACTTATTTAGTGTATTGATATCAAAGTACTAGATAGAAAACCGCACTTAAGCCAACATGCCTTAATCTTGTACAATATACTTCTTGTGTGATGCTCTTAATGGATCACTTCAAATTACTCTCACACCACCACCACAACCAGCGAAAGACCTGTAACCACTAGTACTTCAAACTAGTGTTATTTAGCTCAAAATGCTTTCTCCAGACACAACCCAAGTTTGGAAGGACAACATCTATACTTATTTTACTGCTGGTTGTTTTTCACAGTTCAAGTAGCAGAATGGATAGCAAGCTGGCTACAAAGCAGAAAACAGAGAGTAGGGGTTATAGGCAGTGGGAAGTGGCGTTCCATAAGGATCGGTGCTGGGACAATTGTTGTTCACCATTTTCAGAAACGATTTGGACTCGGGAATCGGAAGTACAATTTCAAAATTTGCAGACGACACCGAACTGGGGGGTATAGTTAATACAAAGGAGGACTGTGACAAAATACAAGAAGATAAATACAGGAAGATAAAAATAAACTTGGAGAATGGGCGTGTAATTGGCAAATGAATTTCAATATGGATAAGTGTGAGGTATTGCATTTTGGTAGGAAGAATAAGGAGGCCACATACTGCTTGGATAATAAGAGTCTAAATGGGGTACAGGAGCAGACGGATCTGAGGGTACAGACACACCACTCACTAAAAGTAGCGACGCAGGTTAATAAAGCCATAATAAAAACAAACAAAGCACTGAGGTTCATTTCTAGAGGGATAGAATTGAAAAGCAGAGAAGTTACGTTAAACTTGTGTAGAACCTTGATTAGACTACACTTGGAGTACTGTGAACAATTCTGGTCTCCGTGTTATAAAAAGGATATAGAGGCACTGGACAAGGTGCAAAAAAGATTTAGTAGGATGACGCCAGAACTGAGGGGTTATACTTATCAGGAAAGATTGGGCAGTCTGGGGTTCTTTTCTCTAGAAAAAAGGGGTGACTTGATAGAGATCTTTAAGATTATGAAAGGGTTAGACGTGGAGAAGATGTTTTCACTGTGGGGGAGTCCAGAACTAAGGGCCATAAATATAAGATAGTCACTAATAAATCCAGTAGGGAATACAGGAAAAACTTCTTTACCCAGAGAGTGGTTAGAATGTGGAACTCGCTACTACAAGGAGTAGTTGAGGCGACTAGCATAGATGCATTTAAGGAGAAGCTAGATAAACACATGAGGGAGAAAGGAATCGAAGGATATGCTGATAGGGTTAGATGAAGTAGGAAGGGAGGAGGCTCATGTGGAGCATAAACACTGGCATGGACCTGTTGGGCCGAATGGCCTGTTTCGGTGCTGTACATTCTATGTAATTCTATGTAGATATGCTCAGCATTATACTTTACTGAAATCCTTGTGCCAATAGCAGAATGCTTACAAATGTGAATAAACAGCTGGAAAGTACGGTATTTCAAGCCTGAACCATGTTTACTTTATATTTCCTTCATGTTGGACACCTTGCTCACGGTTTAAAGCCTGTTCCTAAAGTTTGTTTTGAAAACTCTTGCTTCAAGTGAGCGACTTAGCACTTGGCCATAACACAAGTATACAGTTAATTGTCAATTAAATGTTGCCCATGTAGTTCAACAATTTTATCTTTTAAAAAGCTGTTTTTAGTCTTTTTTTGGCCTAATTTCTATAGCCAAGCTATAGTGACCTTGGCCCGGCTGCTCTTGTGATTAATTTTGTCTCCAAAGATAAACTTACTAGAACATTTAGCCCTTGATCGCCGTGGCAAATTGAGATCACTAATGCAACTGTGTATATAATCATTGATAAAAAGGTTTATCTTGTTTCCTTTCTGATTCGCAGTGCTTACTTTTCCCTCCTTGTTAAGAACTAATTAATTTATAATGTCTAGCTTATTCTTGTTTATTTCTTAGAACATTCGTGACTAAAATTGTACAAGCAAATTAACCCTTTGGTTGAATCTTGTGCACTCACTTTCTATCAGGGATTCTTCAACAATTTTATAATAGTATAGTACTCTGCAGTGCAGTCAAAATGAAATATATGGGATAATTTATGAATCCATGCTGCCGGAAAGGAAACTCACCCACAGGCAGCGCAAATCATAAATTTAGATGAGCACTGCCCTTGATTATCTGACCATGTGGTCCTCTGAATCTCTGCATTCTGCTTTAGTTGTTTATATTAACACCTGCCACTTAATGCCTAGCTGTTCTCCAGGCTTTTCACTTAGTCAAGTGAGAGAGCTAGGTATTAAGTGGAAGTTAAGTTGCAGAGTAGGTAACTAATACCTGGTACTGTATATTGATATCTTGTCTTCTGAATCAGAATGGTGCTACCCAACACCAATCTTCTAATTTTCATTGATTTGCAGCTCATTAATCCCCATCTATTTCACACTTTGCACATTTACCTACTGAGTGGACTCTAGAGCTTCTCAAAAACCTGTTTATTAAGGAGTTTAGATCAATGGGGTTGTATAAAGACCATGGATCTCGCACCTTGCATATTCTAACTGCAGGTGAAGTGTGCAAAGTGTGAAATGCATGGTAATTAAGCAGCTGGCAATGAATGGGGATTGGAAGATTGGTGTCACTTACACCATTCAGAATCAGAACACCTGATATCGATAAACCAGTCAACATTGGGTATTGATGCAACAGTCATTGGTCCCGACAAAGTTACAATGAGAAAAACTGGGCAAGGAAAATAAGGGAAAAATGGTAGGGCAGAATCTTGTAATGGGCAATAAATTTAAATATTTTAAAACATATTAAGTATTTCCGTGATATAACATTAATATTACAGTCATAAGGCTGCTCCTGACATTGGGATCATCAGTACAAATCAGTGACTTTTCCACCATCATGATGCGTGAGCTGGAAAAAAACATCTGGCAGCTACAAGTTGCACAGAATTCTGTGGAGTTGCTGACAATCAAATAGTAAATGCAAATCCTAACGCTTGATTCGTACCTCGTTTATTGTACCATTCATTAGTGGATAAAAATTTCAATGATGAACATTAAGCCACAATGCAAGTAAAGCCCCCATACTGACTTTTTGTGAAAAGCATTCATTATTAGCTACTGTATTTACAGAAAGAAGTAGTAAATTCCAGGGGACAAGCCATTCTTTTTCATTATGCTGCTCACATTTAATAAATCTGAATGTTCTTAGGCTGTGTTCTATGACTGTTCAGAAAAATATTTTGCAAATTGCTTAGGCTACTTGGGTTGCCATTAATCTTTTCCCCTTAAGAATTAAATGTAAATGATGTAACTATAGAATCATGGTTCCTTTCCCCGCCCCATGACTTCAACTTCTATAACATGTAGGAAGTATGAGTCCTGACATTATTTACCAATGGATTGTGTTTTTACCTCTTCTGCTGCTACTTATGGCCAGTGTTCTGTGCGCAGCTTTTAGAAGTGGAACTGAAGCTTAGGCTGAGCTGCTAGAATTTTTTTATCTATTGCCCCATAATATCATATAATAATAGTCAATTTCTTGCTTTTCCCCACTCCCTGGCTCCTATCACATCCCCAATCCTTTCACCTTCCCACTACCTCCTCCCCTCATTTCCACACCTTCACCCGCATTGCTACTCCCCTTTGAACTATCTGCTCAACCCCTGTATCCTCTGTTCTTCTTGTTCTACTGTCACTCACCCTACCTTTAACCCTCCATCTACTTCCCCCTACTCCCACTCATTCCCCCAAGGCTGGATCATGAGAAGCCAAAGGCCCCCTCACCCTCAACCTGTTTCCCTTCCTTCCCTACCACCTCCTAGTCTCGCTTCCTACCCAAGAGGCATTGTTTGGTTTCAAAATTCAACTTACTTGGTTTCTTTTATGAAGTCAAATTAGAATGAGGAAATACATTGTCTGTCTGCCGCTGTCTATCTGTATCCTGTTTTTCTCTTGCTTTGTAAGCCAGTAGTAATTTACTTTTCTAGCTGTCAACAAAACATAGGTGACATAATTGGTTGACTTCAAAATTCAACTGATTTTTTAAAAATGTAACTAATATTAACATGAAGACAGACTCTTACTTTCTCTCCCTATTTTCAAAAAGGGAGACAGAGCTAACCTGGTTACAAGCCAGTTAGTTTTAACATCTGTGTTAGTGAAAATTTTGGAATCTTTAATTAAAGATAAAATTGCTTAATATCTCGATGCAGAGAACGGAAGATTATGCTTGAAAGGGAGATTAACCTTGAAAGGGTTCTTTGAGGAAGTGAAGGATACAGTGGTTGGGGGGAAATATATGAAAATGGCGTACATGAACTTTCAGACAGCCTTTGACAAGGTACTAGGTGGGATTGTGAGTTGTGAGGAGGATGCAAAGAGGCTTCAAGGCGATTTAGGCAAGTTGTAAGTGGGCAAATACATGGCAGATGCAGTGTAACATGGATAAATGTGAAGTTATCCACCTCGGAAGGAAAAACAGAAAGGCAGAGTATTATTTAAATGGTGATAGATTGGGAAATGATGATGTACAAAGGGACCTGGGTGTCCTTGTACACCAGTCACTGAAAGCAAACATGGAGGTGCAGCAAGCAGTTAGAAGGACAAATGGTATGTTGGCCTTCATTGCAAGAGGATTTGAGTACAGGAGCAAGGATGTCTTACTGCAGTTATACAGGGCCTTGGTGAGACCACACCTGGAGTATTGTGTGCAGTTTTGTTCTCCTTACCTAAGAAAGGATATACTTGCCATAAAGGGTGTGCAGCGAAGATTCACCAGACTGATTCCTGGGATGGCAAGACTGTCATATGAGGAGAGATTGGGTTGACTAGGCCTGTATTCACTAGAGTTTGGAAGAATGAGAGGGGATCTCATTGAAACATATAAAATTCTGACAGGGCTAGACAGACTGGATGCAGGGAGGATGTTTCTCCTGGCTTGGGGGGTCCAGAACAAGGGGTCACAGTCTCAGGATACGAGGTAGGACATTTAGGACTGAGTTGAGGAGAAATTTCTTCACTCAGCGGGTGGTGAACCTGTGGAATTCTCTACCACAGAAGGCTGTGGAGGCCAAGTCACTGAATATATTTAAGAAGGAGATAGATAGATTTCCAGACACAGAAGCATCAAGGGGTATGGGGAGAGAGCGAGAATATGGTATTAAGATAGAGCCATGATCATATTGAATGGCGGAGCAGGCTCGAAGTGCCGAATGGTCTACTCCTGCTCCTATTTTCTATGTTTTTATGTTTCTATGTACCACACAGGACACCCTTGGAGAGGACTGACGGGTATGGAATTATGGGAAACATAGCAAATTGGATTAAAAACTGGTTAGAAGGGTTGGAATTAAGAACAGTTTCTCAGAGTGGTTCGAAGTGGGTAGCGATGTCCCACGGGGTTCTGTACTGGGACCACTTCTGTTCACTGTATACTTCAATGATTTAGATATAGTGCTAGAGGGAATCGTGCCTAACTTTGCAGGCAATGCTAAAATAGGAGGCATGGTTAATAATTCTGAGGACCAAAGGAAACAGAAAGGGGATATCTATAGGATGGTGGAATGGACAAAAAAGTAGCTAATGGAATTTAATGTAACTATATGTGAAGTCTTCCTTTTTGTAAAAAAACTAAAAGTAATATTTATACTTTGAATGAGGGGAAGGCTGGCTGATGTGGAAAATTAGACGGATGTGGGAATTCAAGTTCAGAAGACATTAAAAGCAGCCGCTCAAGTGGATAACACCCTATAAAGGCAATGGAATACTAGGTTTTATTGCAATAAGTATAGAATATAAAAATCTATCTGTAATGGTGAATCTATATAAAATCTTAGTAAGACCACAGTTGGAATATTGTGTGTGGTTTTAGGCTTCATTGAGGCAATGGAAAGATTACAGGACAGATTGACTAGAATACTGCCTGGTATGAGGAAATATAAATACAAAAAAAAGACTTGAAAAATTGGGGCTGTTTTCTTTAGAACAGAGAAGATAACAGAGTGACTTGATAGAGGTGGTCAAAATTTTGAAGGGATGGACAGAGTAAATAGAAACAGACTGTCCTAGAGAAATGGTGTAAACAGTCATTTTTAACTGTTTACTCTTTTTCCAGAAGTTCCACAGCTCTCCACCAAAGATACAATAGTGGATTGAGAGAACCCCTCCAAAAATTCCAAATGAAGATTTTTAATATATTACAAGTCTATCTTTCCTCATGTTGCACATGGTAAGTCACAGAATGTGATCTCTCTCTTACCTATCTCGACTGCTTTAGTGTTACTGTTTCTCTCTGTCTCCCCTCCTTTAGTCCTATCTCTCTCTTTCTCGTCTATTTCATTTCCCTTAACTCTTCTTTTTACTGCTCTTTTTTGTCTTTTTCTTTTCATTTTTCCTTTTGCATGTGAGGTGATGGGATGTATCGTGTATAGTGGGGAAAGGAGCCACCTATGGCCACAGGCTACATTTTGAGTGGGGTTGCAAAGTAAATGCGGCCTTCAGCAGTTCTCTTCCCAACCTGTCTCACAATCACTCATGTTTCTCTCAACCATGCACTCCCATAGTGTCCCCTCACCTTCACCGCCCCATTACCCATTCCCTTTCATGCCACACACTTACTCCCATCACTACCCCTACCTTTTCCCCTTTCAACTACCCATTCAACCCCTTTATCCCCCCCTCCCTCTTGGTCCATTGTTCAGTAATTTCATCCTTAACCACCCAACCTCCCCCCCACCCTCCCACATCCACTCCCACCACTCTCATTCGTCCCTCCAAGGGCATGTGGTAAAAAGTCAGAGGCTCCCTCACCCTCAAAAGGCTTCCTCCCTCCCCTTCCCCGACTACCCTACTTTCCTATATGTTACCCTAAAAAACGCATTGTTGGCTTTCAAAATTCAACTTTTTTTTAAAAGAAGAAATTAAATCAGAATGAGGAAAGAAACTATCTGATTGCCTTTCTCTCTATTTGTGACTTTCTCTCTCTTCCCCTGTCTCATAGGTGTTAGAAATTAAAATCTCTTTCTCACAGATGTACACAATTAGCATTGAGCTTTTCTTATTGTCAGCAAACCACAGGTGTGGTAATTAGCTGGCTTCAAAATCAACTTTTTTTTTGAAAATTGAATGAAGAAAGACACTCATAGAGTCATAGAGTTATACAGCACGGATAGAGGCCCTTCGGCCCATCGTGTCCGCGCCGGCCATCAAGCCCTGTCTACTCTAATCCCATATTCCAGCATTTGGTCCGTAGCCTTGTATGCTATGGCATTTCAAGTGCTCATCCAAATGCTTCTTGAATGTTGTGAGGGTTCCTGCCTCCACAACCCTTTCGGACAGTGAGTTCCAGACTCCAACCACCCTCTGGGTGAAAAAGTTCTTTCTCAAATCCCCTCTAAACCTCCCGCCTTTTACCTTGAATCTATGTCCCCTTGTTATAGAACCCTCAACGAAGGGAAAAAGCTCCTTAGTATCCATCCTATCTGTGCCCCTCATAATTTTGTACACCTCAATCATGTCCCCCCTCAGCCTCCTCTGCTCCAAGGAAAACAAACCCAATCTTCCCAGTCTCTCTTCATAGCTGAAGCGCTCCAGCCCTGGTAACATCCTGGTGAATCTCCTCTGCACCCTCTCCAAAGCGATCACATCCTTCCTGTAGTGTGGCGACCAGAACTGCACACAGTACTCCAGCTGTGGCCTAACCAGTGTTTTATACAGCTCCATCATAACCTCCTTGCTCTTATATTCTATGCCTCGGCTAATAAAGGCAAGTATCCCATATGCCTTCTTTACCACCTTATCTACCTGTTCCGCCGCCTTCAGGGATCTGTGAACTTGCACACCAAGATCCCTCTGAACCTCTGTCTTGCCTAGGGTCCTCCCATTCATTGTGTATTCCCTTGCCTTGTTAGTCCCTCCAAAGTGCATCACCTCGCACTTTTCCGGGTTAAATTCCATTTGCCACTGTTCCGCCCATCTGACCAACCCATCTATATCGTCCTGCAGACTGAGGCTATCCTCCTCGCTATTTACCACCCTACCAATTTTTGTATCATCAGCGAACTTACTGATCATACCATTTACATTCATTTCAAAGTCATTAATGTAAACCACAAACAGCAAGGGACCCAGCACCGATCCCTGCGGTACCCCACTGGCCACAGGCCTCCAGTCACAAAAACAACCTTCGACCATCACCCTCTGCCTTCTGCCACTAAGCCAGTTTTGTATCCAAAGTGCCAAGGCACCCTGGATTCCATGGGCTCGTACCTTCTTGACCAGTCTCCTGTGGGGGACTTTATCGAAGGCCTTACTGAAATCCATGTATACCACATCCACTGCGTTACCCTCATCCACACGCCTAGTCACTCCCTCAAAAAATTCAATCAAATTAGTCAGACATGATCTTCCCTTGACAAAGCCATGTTGACTATCCCTGATTAATCCTTGCTTCTCCAAGTGGAGACTAATTTTGTCCTTCAGAATTTTTTCCAATAATTTTCCTACCACTGATGTTAGGCTCACTGGCCTGTAGTTCCCCGGTTTTTCCCTACTCCCCTTCTTGAATAATGGTACTACATTAGCGGTTCTCCAGTCCTCTGGCACATCCCCTGTGGCCAGAGAGGTTCTGAATATATGTGTCAGAGCCCCCGCAATCTCCTCCTTTGCCTCACACAGTAGCCTGGGATACATTTCGTCCGGGCCTGGGGATTTATCCATTTTTAGGCCTGCTAAAACCGCCAATACCTCCTCCCGCTCGATGTTAATATGTTCGAGTATATCACAGTCCCCCTGCCGTATTTCTATGTCTACATCGTCCTTCTCCATAGTGAAAACAGATGCAAAAAATTCATTTAGAACCCCTCCTACATCTGCCGACTCCACACACAGATTGCCATTTTTGTCCCTAATGGGCCCTATTTTTTCCCTAGTCATCCTCTTACCCTTAATATACTTATAAAACATCTTAGGATTTTCCTTTATTTTGCTCGCCAGTGTTATTTCATGGCCCCTCCTTGATCTCCTAATTTCTTTTTTAAGTATCCCCCTGCACTTTTTGTACTCCTCTAGGGCTTCCTCCGTCTTTAGCCTTTCGTATCTGCCAAAAGCCCTCCTTTTTTTCCTAATCCATTCTCGTATATCCCCTGACATCCAAGGTTCCCTGGAGTTCTTGGAACCACCCTTGACCTTTACGGGAACATGTTGCCATTGTATGGTCTCAATCTCCCTTCTGAAAGACTCCTCTTCATCACCCTCTCTCTTGCTTACCCTTGGCTATCTATCTCACTTATTCACTTTCTAAAGTTTATAGAGCACAAAACAAAAGCTACAGGTATATAATCCAAATGCTTTCTCCCTCTCCCTCCCCTCTCTCTCTCACACACACACACACACAAACACACACAGACAGTGGAGAGGCTTTGAAGGTCATTCATCACAGGGTGCCCAGTCTCTGCCCTGTTATTGTGCCCACAGTGTGGATATGGCTGGTCCAATTTCAGCTTCTGGTCCATGGTGACCCCTAAGATGTGACCCCTGGTTGCACAGTAGGATCTGATCAGAATCACTGGAGGATTAAGAAACACATCCAATAAGCATTTACAATAATTAAATGGAGAGAAAAATCAGAAATACACAGATATTAAATAACTTGCTTGCTAGGGTTGAGAATGGCACACATCATACCAAAATTGAGTAGGGGATATTTTTATTGTTCTGTACAAGAATAATTTACATAGGATAAATCCACATCTTAGATGGAAAAAAGAATAGATTGGACTCATCAATGATTTTATAAGCTTTTATTTTGATTACTTTCAGAGGAAACTAGCCATGTGAACCATTGCATGCGGTGTTGAACCACATTTAAAACATTTTTATATGTTACAGATCAGCCAAGATCTAATTGAAAGGCTCGAGGGGCTGAATGGCCTATTCTTGTTCCTATTTTTGTGAAGTAAAGATGAGAAAGGTTAAAGAAGAAAAGAAAGCAAAATAAACCCCTTTAACATTATTTAGTCCACACCTTTATTCGTGTAAGTAGTGGAGGGAGATCTATACACTGAAATCTAAGACTTAACAGTGGTAAATATCAGGCAAAGCTTCAGGCGGTTTTATTTCCATATAAAAACACACTTTGTAATACTAATTGTATTGAGAAAACTTTAATTTGCTAAATTCAGCTGTATGGTGATGAGGGGGCAACTCAATAAGAATGGGTTAGCTTTTTGATACTGTAATGGGGAGGGAATTATATTATTGTTCTGGACAAGAATGATTTCCATTGGTTGAAGCCACATTCTAGATGAGCGATAGAGGATAATAAAGATTAATTGTGTATATACTGAATGAGCAAATGCAGCAAAGTAGACAGAGCATTGTGAAGCAAAACAAGGCTTTCATTGCACAAGTTACATATTTTGTTTCAGATTTTGTTTTAATGAGCTAAAATCCCCCTGACTCTGTTTTTAAAGCCATTGCAGCCATGAAAAAAGACTGCTTTTTGAATCCGGATACCCAAGTGACACGAATGATTAATGGGATAATCTTGTAGATTACAATAGTCCAAGGCAGTTAACTGCCATTTTGTAATCTCTGAGGGCTAGTATTTCCTAGATACAATACAACAGCTGCAGACCCAATAATACCATTACTATGCTTGTTGCATCCGTCGTGGTGTTCATGTGTGCAGCATGTTTTAATTCCTCAATGATGCATTTAATTGGCTTTCCTACCTATGCCATACAAAGGTTTTCCGTCTACCATTAAAGGTCTCCTAAGATTTCATGATTCCTTGATTACTAAGGAGTTTTTTTGATAACAATGCAGATAATGATCTTTATAATTCACCATTTTTGTCTATAATGAACACATGACTCAGCATCTAAATTGAGATAATAAGGTCAGAGGTCGATCACATAGGAAAATCTTTTGTGCCACAATGTAATAATACTTGTAAACCAAGCACTAGGTGAAAATAAAACGTATTATGTTAACTTTCCGTATACAGCATTTAATTTCTTATTCAATCAAATGTATCCTATTTTATGTTGCAGTGCAGACCAAACTTTTAAATAGAAACAAATGATAGTAACATCCTGTTCATAGTAACATGGGCCCCGATTTTAGAATGGAGGTGGGATGGCAGCGGGCGTGGGGGGAAGTGATTGGGTGCATGGGTAACCCGACCAATAAAATTTATCCATTCCCACGTGATCACAAGTGAATTGGTGCCACTTAATGTGGCTTCCGGGTTTGCTGTCCGAAAGCTACGCAGCGGGTGGACTGTGCACCCGCATCACAGGCTGTCAGCTGGAGGAGCTCTATTTAAAGGGCCATTGCTCCAAAGGCTTTTGCTGGAGCAAAGACCCACACACCACAGTGGAGCAGCACAGGGGCAAGGCTGCTCCAAGGTTCAGTGACGCCTCACTGCAGAAGCTACTGGACGGGGTGAGGAGGAGGCAGGAAGTATTTTACCCCAGATGGGAGGAAGTGCCCTGCCTCTGCCACCAAGAAGGCCTGGCTTGAGGTGGCAGACGAGGTCACCAGTAGCAGCAACATCTCCTGCACCTGGATCCAGTGCAGGAAGCGTTTCAATGACCTAACTAGGTCAGCAAAAGTGAGTACACTTACTGATTCTCCTGCATTCAATCCTTCTTGTATAACTCCCAGTCCACACAGGGCAGCACCGTTCTGTCATGTGCCAACATGTGTGAAGGCTGAGCCAGAATTGCTTCGAACACAGAGCAAAGACAGGTGCTGTTTTCATTGATTTGTTATATGCTTTGATGTCAGTTAGCTGGTACAGCCCTTAAATAAAATCTTGAATCGTGTTCTCTACACAAGGACTGTATCGTTATTTTCTCTTTATATTGCCCAGTGTATTTTTCCAAGTGCCATTCTGCACTGCCAAGACTACTCCATCACATCACTCCTCACACCCACTTAAGGCTCATCCTCAACTTACCTGCACTACCTGAGCACTTCCTCACTCTCCATTAGTGACCCCACCACGACCACTCATCCCAATCCTCATCCAATGTGATGGCTCTGTCTCATACTTCTCTTTCACGGTCTTCCTCACCCAAACCAATACATTCATCAGTTGGCCATTTCACCATTACTCACTCACACATTTGTACTTTCTCCCCTTCTAGGAGAAGAGAGCGCAAAATGCACACGAGAGGGCGAGGACTGGAGGGGGGCTGCAACAGGTAGTGGTCCTCACAGACGCGGAGCAGAAGGCTCTGGAGATCATCCGCAAGGTCGAGTGCCTGTCCGTCGGGGACGCTGAGACTGGCACCCCACAAACGTCTGGTGACACAACGTTAACATTCATCACACATAATATGAATTGATGTTAATAACGCTTGGCATGTTGAACACCTCAGTATGCTCATCGCAACATGAAACATCAAGCCGGCTTGATTGGCACTCCATCCACCACCCTAAACATTCACTCCCTTCACCATCGGTGCACCGTGGCTCCAGTGTGTACCATCCACAGAATGCACTGCAGCAACTCGCCAAGGCTTCTTCGACAGCACCTCCCAAACCCACGACCTCTATCACCTAGAAGGACAAGGGCAGCAGGCACATGGGAACAACACCACCTGCACATTCCCCTCCAAGTCACACACCATCTGGATTTGGAAATATATCACCGTTCCTTCATCGTCGCTGGGTCAAAATCCTGGAACTCCCTACCTAACAGCACTGTGGGAGAACCTTCACCACACGGACTGCAGTAGTTCAAGAAGGCGGCTCACCACCACCTTCTCAAGGGCAATTAGGGATGGGCAATAAATGCCGGCCTCGCCAGCGACGCCCACATCCCATGAACTAATTTTAAAAAATCCACCTGGGAGCTGTTTACAAATCATAGCAATCAATCTCTATCAATTAGTATACAACCGACCCAGACATGATGTGAGGAAAACCCTTGTGGTGGAAAGCTTTGGTAACCATTGGTCCAAAGTCACCTGTTTCTCCCAAGCATGCTACACTTACCATATGTCACTTAAACTGCACATTTAGCTTTGGTGCAAAGAGATTTCCACTTTGCACCGATGCTAAGCTTGCCGTGTAAATCCGGAGTCACGTTCTGATCTGACTCTGGAGTGAAGCAGTGAGACTCCATAAAGGTGATAGTTTGCATCGCTTGGATTTGACACTGCATGGAGTGTAAGTCCAGTGTGCATAGTGCTGAGATCAGCCGGACGCTTATTAAAAAATTGTTACCTCAATTTAAATGTTTAGAGAGCAGAAATTCTTCCCTGCCTGATCTTTAAACATTTACATTTCTAACTGCTGGGAGAGAGCTCTGCACATGCGTGTGTACCCAAACATGGACAGAGCTTTTCTGGCAAGGACAATTAAGAATTCCAGCTAGGCAGAAGCCAAACAATGTAAACATGGTTCTGCCTGGCTGCAACTTGAATTGCAGCTATTGGTTTCAGACTGGTAACCACAGTGTAAAAGCAACCTTCGAATGTGTCACCCAAACTACTTTCAAATAAATATAAAAACAATACTATGATCGTGTTGGCGGTGACAGTGAAGGTGTCAACTGTGCTGGCAGCAAGAGTGTAAACCAATATTTATTTTCAAAATTGGCCACAAAAGGGCTATTTTAGTTTATTTTTATGAAGGACTGAATGGGGAATGAAACTGACACCAGTTGTAATATAACTGGCATTTTGGGTTTCAAGATGTAAATCACGATTTCTGTTCATGCTGCACGTAGCAGAACACAGTCCAACTTGTTTATTACCTCCTCTGGGACTCATACTGGGTAGTCCTTATAAACAGGTGGTCTCCTAATACAAGTTCAAACTCATTCATTAATGTAGGGTCGTGGCTGCTGATGACTGGTTTTCAAGGCATTTCCTTTCCTCCACACGAATGATGAGGATCATCATTAAAATTAAATCTGTAAAGCAGAAGAAACAAAGAACTTTTGTTCAATTTAAAATGAGTATTAAATAAATGAGAATAATGGGAGTAGATCTCTTTTGGCTGCTATCAGTTACCAACATTGTAAACATAGCAGGAAGGTTTCCTCTAATCACAATTTCTAACAAAATTGTAAAACAAACTTTTATAATTTCTCTAGAAATTGTGAACATAGGACATTTTCCTGCTGTGTTTATGATGTTCCTAATACATAATAACCAGAGGAAATCTTGCCCAATATTAGTTAAGCTATAACTGATGTTTTGACTTCAGTCTATTAGAGAGAACAGTTTCGTTGACATCATGAATTGGAATGATGTTTGGATGAAACTCCACTCACATGATGTCAAAATCTTAGATCGGGAATTTCCTCAGAGTTGCTCCCGCTCCGCCACCACAACGTCGCTGGAAGTGTGGCGGAACGCCCGTACACACGCAAGGTTTCTACTGCGCTTTCAATGCAGTTACAGTTGCGGAGCGGGGATAGCTCCAAGGAAATTCCTGGCCTAACACTCTTTATAAAAGACCTTTTCCTGAACTTTCCTCTCACTTACAAAAAAAAACAAAACTAACAGCTGGTCACCAGTGTAATCTCTCTTTAATTTGACTTGCAAGACAAATCCCTCATGAAATAAAAGGCAGATTACACTGGCGCCATTGTATTATCCTGTATATACTATTCCCTGAAGAAACCAATCTTCCTATATATTTGAACTGTTATAAAAATGTTACCAATTGGATTAAATGGATTGATGAGATACAGTGAGTGAAAAAGAAAAAATTATCTCAAATTGAAATGTTTGTTACTTAAGGCTCAAGTTGGTCAACATCAACAGAAAAAACACAGTTTGTGCCTTAAAACGCCTTGCATGGTACTTTGCCATGTTTAAGGGAATAAAGAACTGCAGAATGTCAAAATGGGGGACACAATGGCAACATTGCATGTCATCTGCTCCCAATTATTACAATTTAATTAAAAGTTGACATTCAAAAGGAAAACAAAATGAAGAACACAGAATATACCACAGTGGTGACATAAAGGAGTTTCACTTTTGGGTGGAAAAGGTTGCTTCTGACTGTACTGGGGGCTTAACTTTCTCAAAAGTGGTTAATACTGAGAAGATTAACTTCTGTAAAAAGAAACTAGATAAGTATCTAGCCCATCAAGGGCGTATAAGTGCTTCCTATTTTCACGTCCAATATGTAGTATTTTGTATTTGTCCCCATTGAACTTCATTTGCCATGGTCAGCCATCCATCTCTCTTTATAAGATCCTGGCTGCCTCCTCTGAGCCCATAGCCCTGTTTGTTTGGTGTTATTTTTGAATTTAATTAACTTGGACTGAGATTGCAATTCCAGGTCATTTACATATACCAGAAACAGGAAAGGTCCCAGCATGGACTCCTGATCGCCAATCTATCCCTTCCCCATTTCAACCCTGCTTCCTTTTATACCAATTGGAAATCCACATCCATATCTTAAACTTGATAACCATGGAGAATCTCTCATTTGTCAAAGGCCACTTTGGAATTTTGGGTACATCAGGATATATGGCATCCCTAAGTCAATTTGGGATGTCATCTCCTCAAAAAAGTCTTTGAGGTTTGCCAGGCAATACCTGCTCCATCTAAAGCAACATTGGCTCTCACTTATTAGGTTTGTTGATTAGCCTATGTATTCCTAAATGCTGACTAATTTTATCTCAAATTATGGATCCTAAGAGTTTGTCCACAACTGACATTAGACTTACTGGTCTATGGTTACCCGGTTTGTTCTTCAATCCCTTCTTGAACAGAGGTGAAGCAAAAAGGGAGATTAGAAGGATTAAAGGCTGTTGTTCAACATCAAGCATACGGTTTTTATAAGCACATCAAAAGCAAGAGGATTGTCAAAGAAGGGGTCTGGTCACTAAAGTATGGAACAGCAGATCGTAGAGTTTTGCGAGTAGAAGAATGACAGAGATGTTTGTTTCACCTCTATGTTTACAGAAAAAGATGAAGAAAAGACTGCAGTAGTATCAGTTGAGGATAGAGAGCAGTTAAGAGATTTAAATATTAAAAGGGAAATTATATTAAAGGGTTAGTGAGTCTTAAAATTGATAAGCTGCCAGGCCCAGATAGTTTACAGTCCAGAATACTGAAGGAAGTTACATAGAATTACGAGGAATTACATAGAATTTTCAGCACAGAAACAAACCATTCAGCGTTAGGGTTAGACCAAAGTAAGAATACTGATAAAATAGAGACGGTTGCAGTGGTTAGAAAAGCCTACCTGTTTATGGGAGCAATATTCAAGGCTTAGATAGACTTGGGCTTTATAGTAAGTTAACAATTGTTGAGGGTGGAAAAAGTGTTTGGCATACAGGAGGGAACTGAGCATCTTGGAGGCAGCTTTAGCAATGGAGAGATGCTTGAAATTCCACTTGAAACCAGAAGAGATATTGAAGGCAAAATTGTCAATTGAAAAGAAAAATTTTCATTGTTCCACTGAAGGGCATTGGAGGAATTATAGAAAGGACACTTAAAGCCAAAGACAGTATACAGCATAGATTTACCAGGATAATGCCAGACATTGGAAAATAGTTAAGGAGAGACTTGAGATACTGGGATTATTTCCATTGGAGCAGAGAAGGCTAAAAGGAAATTTAATAGAGGTTTTCAAAACTCTGGTGGGTTTTAATAAAGTGAATAGGGAGTATATGCATTGGTTTGGGAGTCAGTAACTAGGGAATCAGCAATTTAAAATTGTCACTAGCAAGAGTGAGGAGAGAGGTTGGGAGAAATTTCTTTTTGCAATACTGTTGGTGCAGCATGGAATGCCTTGGCATAGGGAGTGGTTGATGCAACAACATTGCATTTCTTAAGGGAAAATTGGACAAATATTTGAAGCACAGGAAGATTCAAGGGCTATTGTGAGAGATTGGGGCAGTGGAAGTTTTGAGTTACTCTTGCAGAAAACAAGCACAAGCATTATGGGCCAAATGGCCTCCATGCGAGCTATAAAAAATTTGCCTCAAACACTCCATGTGGTAGCGAGTTCCGTTTTCATCACTCTCTGAGTAAAGAAATGTCTCCTGAATTCTTGGTTGGATTTATTAGTGACCATCTTATATTTGTTTATACTATCTTATATACCCCACAGTTTTCTCTACGTCTACCCTGTTGAACCCCGTCATAATTTTAAAGACCTCTACCAGGTCAACTCTCAGTGTTCTTTCTTCTAGAGAAAAGAGCCCCAACCTATTCAGTCTTTCCTGATATTTGCACCCTCTCAGTTCTGGTATCATCCTTGTAAATCTTTTTTGCGTTTTCTTCAGTGCTTCTATATCTTTTTATTAATATGGAGACCAAAACTGTGTATTGTACTCTAAATGTGGTCTAACCAAAGTTCTATATACGTTTAACATAACTTCTCTGCTTTTGAATTCTATCCCACTAGAAATGAAACCCAGTGCTTTGCTTTTTTAATGCTTTGTTAACCTGCATCGCTACTTTTAATCATAGAATCTTAGAATCATGGAAAGGTTACAGCACGAAAGGAGGCCATTTGGCCTATCCAGTCCACACCGGTTCTATGCAAGAGCAATCCAGCTAGTCTCGCTCCCCCCCGCCTTTTCCCCATAGCCCTGCCAATTTTTTCCTTTCAAGTACTTATCCAGTTCCCTTTTGAAGGCCATGATTGAATCTGCCTCCACCACCCCCTCGGGCAGTACATTCCAGATCCAAACCACTCGCTGTGTAAAAAAGTTTTTCCTCATGTCACCTTTAGTTCTTTTGCCAATCACCTTAAATCTACGTCCTCTGGTTCTTGACCCTTCCACCAATGGGAACAGTTTCTCTCTATCTACTCTGTCTAGACCCTTCATGATTTTGAATACCTCCATCAAATCTCCTCTCAACCTTATCTGTTCCAAGGAGAACAATCCCAGCTTCTCCAGTCTATCCATGTAACTAAATTCTCTCATTCTTGGAATCATTCTAGTAAATCTCTTCTGCACTCTGTCTAAGGCCTTCACATCTTTCCTGAAGTGCGGTGCCCAGAACTGGACACAATACTCCAGTTGTGGCTGAACCAATGTTTTATAAAGGTTCATCATGACTTCCATACTTTTGTACCCTATGCCTCTATTTATAAACCCAGGATCCCATATGCTTTTTTAAAAACTTTCTTAACCTGCCCTGCCACCTTCAACGATTTGTGCACATATGCCCCCAGATCTCTCTGTTCTTGTACCCCTTTTAGAGTTGTGCCCTCTAGTTTATATTGCCTCTCCTCGTTCTTCCTACCAAAATGTATCAATTCAAATTTTTCTGCGTTAAATTTCATCTGCCACGTGTCCGCCCATGCCACCAACCTGTCTATACCCTCTTGAAGTCTATCACTATCCTCCAATACATAATGATTTATGTATCTATACCCCTAGATCCCTTTGCGCCTCTACCCCATTTAGACTCTTATTTTCCAATGAGTAGGTGGCCTTGCATTCCTTTGAGGTCCACTGCCTAGAAATTCATTGACACCACACCCGTTTTACTGGCATAAGATGGATGCCTAAGCGTCCAATATGGCAGGTGGCGTCTGCACACACATTCCACACCATCACCTACATATGCATCACCTACCATATTTGTAAAGGCTTCAGTGTAGGCGTACAGAGACCATGCCTGAAACAGGGGGCCCAATGCATATTCAAGGTCCCCTTCTTGAAATTTGACAGTCCTGGTGCTGGCTGCATTCAGGATAACCATGTCTACATGCGGCCTAACCAGCGGTGCTCAAAGGCACCACTGGAGGCCACCACCTAGAGGGTGAGTTTTAAAAAAAACACTTATATGAATGTGGAGCCAATAGAGCGCCTCCAGGATCCACAGCAGTCCAGAAGACCGTTGCCGTTCTCCGCTTGGCCCTTTCGAGTGGGCCTTAAGCCTCTGGCTTCTGGTGCTTCTCCCAGCGCACCGCTGATTTCAGGCCTGAAAATGGGGCAAAACTAATTCCCATCCCCAATTGTTTAAAGTCCAAAATTTTGTCTTACTATCCTTCTTTGCATATCCTCATAAGCATTTTGATGCTAATGATATTATTAATGGATTCTAGCTGATGCCTTGCAATTTCTGGTAAAGCACTAAAGATTAAATCCAATATTGCTTCTGACCTCACTGGCTGCTTGTCAAACTGAAAGAGGAAGAAATTCCACATCACTAAAAATATGTACCTGTTCCATATTTACAGCATTTTTCTGGTTTCCTTTTTATTTCAAGAAAAATGGATCGCAGTGAATGAATCATGCTTGGGAGCATATGTGTGCCACTGTTGCACGTACAAACCCAAAACCAGCAAGGGATCACATACACCCCAGTAATCCATCCTTGACCATCTGTTATTTTATACAATATACATAGTATACTAACCCTCTTATGAAATGTGATGATTTTACTGAGATGTAGTCTATGAATGGATGGTCATATTAAGCACACTGCACAGGTGAGCAGATGGCGTTGGTAATATGTAACAAAAAAAAACAACGGATAAATGATGTTGGAGAATGAAAACTACAGGTTTATTCTACTGCAGATTCTGACACTGGAGTACATAATTTAAGAATTTATATTGTTTTTCTAAAAAGATATGTACACCTACTGCATTTATTATCAATATAGTACACATATATGACAGTTTTCAATATGAGAAATTATAAAGGTGTGATAATCTCTTGTTGCATTTTCATACAGCTAATTTATTATTTAATTTTCTAATTAAATTTCCCACTGGATAACTAAACTTCAGACTCTTTAGATTTTTATGTAGTGACTACAATGTATTAACTTTTAATTATAAATAAACCCGTTGTTTTTGTACTCGCCTTGCTAAATAAGTTCATTTACTGACTTTTTAAAAATTAATTTTAAAAAGTTTCCATCTGTAAAGTTTTGCTTGTTCAACCTTACAAAGGTAGCAAGAATATTTACAGGATTTTAACATTTATTGAAATTGGACTGTGTTGCATTAATTAAAAATTAGCAAGTTAGGAGGAAGAAGGGAAGTCACGCAAAAATTTTTTACCTAAAGAACGATAGAGTTTTAGAGTAAGTTAGCAAGTAAGGTAATTGAAGTGAAAAGCATACATGGGTTGAAGAGACAATTAGATGTGTTTCTGAAGAGATGTGGGATTGAGGGATATAGTGAGAAGGTGGGTGGGTAGAATAGCTGATCTCTGAGAAAGGGATGGGCTCACTGAGCCTTATGGTCTTTTTTGTTCCGAGAAATTTTCATTTTTTTTGAATGATTACACTTATGCTGTTTGTATGCCATCTGTACACAGTGTATTTTGTCAGTAAAAATGACCTTGTCCATCAGAAAAAACAGCTTCCAAAGCGGCTCCCAAATCTTTTTTGTACAGCAGCAACTGAAGACACTAAGGAACGAGGGTTAGTGTTATTGATTATGACAGCTACTCCAGCTTTTAGTTCTGTGTTTTAGGAGAGCATGCTGACATCTGCTGGAAAATTCAACAACTACAAATATAGTCTAAAGGGTTGTAAAAAATCATGTACTCCCCATAATTTATATTTCAGATTTTTATTACATTAAATAAACCTTTCAACATAATAACAGTTATAAAGCAATGTGTGCCTTTTATTTATAGAAAAAATGATTATACATATTTATAGCAGTTTTGTTCCACAATTATTTTCACTATATTCTGGTATTAAAATCAGATAAAAATCATATAGTCCCATGGTCAGTTTGGATAGTTTAGAATGTATTCCCCCACACATACTTCTGCAAGGAATGTTCATAGTTTAACTGTTTAATGGATAAACAGATTGGGAGAAGATGAAAGCTTATGTTAAAAATTAGTAATATAGTAGTTGGTGATTTTATTTCACATTTATCGCATTAAAGAGGAACTGTATACATCTGACTTGGCCTTAGAATGCTTAAATGGTACAAAGAGCACAAGTGCAATTTTTGCTTAAGCTGGAAATTTTTTGCCAAAGGCCAAGGCCCACAATACAGGACAGCACCAGGCTGCAAACAGGAAGAAAGACAACAAGGTTTATTAGGAAGCTGATGACACCAAGTTTGCATTTTAAAAGCCTGTAGATTGTAGGAAGTTTATGTGGAATTGAATTCTGAATAAAATGGAAAAGAAACCAAGCGTTGGCCCCAAAGTTAAATTAGTGGGCTCATTTTTTAGGCGTCCAGAGCGTTAAGCCCCTTGAATATATAAATTAGGAGCCTAATGCCTGTTAAAGGACCCCTTTTCAAAATTTGTGAGCATCTGGCCTGCCTGTTCAGGATTCTAAGTGGCCTCTGGGGCTGCCAACAAATGATAAGTTATACATTTTTCTTTAAAAAAATCCTTCCTGAGGAGCCAGGAGGAGCAGGCGTGTTCCCCGGCTCCACCGGCATCGCCATCGGCCGCCCCACCCGTAGCCCGTTCCAATCCCCTTCACGGGACTTACCTGAGGGCCACTGCCAGCATCACAGTGGCCCAATGTTCCCAGTGCCCAGTTCATGCCGGCAGGCTGGCCCTTTGCAATTTCTACCCCCTTATCTCCTTCCTTGACCTCAGACTTTTGAGTATAACTTATCTTATCAGCATAGTCCCTCATATTATTCTTTGTCTTTCTTCTGGAACCCTTCCAATTTCCCTCAATTTATGCTGGCACCCTTTCCCCCTCAGTTAATGCTGCCCTCTCCATCTCTTCTCCCTATCAGTCCATTTTTCCTCTCCCACCCCAAAGCATTAATCACAGTTTCTGTCTCTCTCCCTCCTATTCATTTCCTCCATCCATCTACCCTTCATTGTCATCCATTTCCCTCTCCCCTTCATTGTTCCTTTCCTTAATTTCCTTCCATTTCCCCCTCCTCTCTTCTCTTTATTACCATCTATTTTCACCCCCCTTCCCTCTCCCCTCAGCGCTGATCCTTCCTAAGTGCTGCTGCTAATGGACTCGACCCTTTTCCCCTCAACGCCATTCCTATTGCTAATGGAAGGGATACCCAGTCACTGCTAAGATAGGTGGGACCTCCTGTTTTCACAAGAGTTCCTGCCTACAGTTTACAGCAACCAGAATCCCTTCCATTAGCAGTGGGACTAGTATTAAATCTATTAGCACCTGGAATCTTGTATGAGCAGCACTAAGGAGAGAGGGACCAGTTACACACTGACTTTTGTTAGCAAGCACTGACACGTGGAGCGGGCATCCAGTGTTAGTGTGACATGCTTCCACGATTTTCTTTCAACTTTGGCTCTGTGAACTGTCTATTTTAATATCTTCAGAAATCTTTCTGCTTCTGGCCAATACAGTATGATACTGCTGTGCTAAAATTCTAAATATTCTGAGAGTTGTTGGAATTTTACAGTTAAATGGATGACCATTATCAATCTTGACAACTGCTGGCAATGTATAAGTTGCAAAATATTGTCCAGTTTTTGTATTGTGACCTGAGCAGTTGACAACTTCAGAATTTCAACTTCTGAAAACCTTAACTAACCATCTAAAATCATGGACTCGAATTTAGCAGGCCTGCGGGTTCCCAGCGGGTGGTCCTCCGGGAGCGTCGAAAACGCAGACGGCGAAATTAGTGGGTTGCCCATGCGATCGTAGCAGGCAACACACTAATCGGAAGCAATTACCTGCTCCTCCGGGGTCCACGGCGCTGGCCTGCGCGTCGGACGGGCTGCGCATGCGCAGTACGATCTGTCAGCTGGAGGCTCTCTAGTTAAAGGGGCAGTCCTCCACTGACAGATGCTGCAACCAATGGGACAAATTGCAGCATGGGGCATGCCCAGGGGGAAGGCTGCTCCCAGTTTAATGATGCCTCACCCCAGCTATCATCAGATGGGGTGAGGAGGAGGGGGAGGACACAGATCTCCCCCCCCGGCGGGCGGGAGGAAGCGGCCTGCCTCTGCCACCAAGAAGGCCTGGCTCGAGGTGGCAGAGGGGGTCACCTGCGCCACCAACATATGGCCCACCTGCATACAGTGCAGGAGGCGCTGCAATGACCGCAGTAGGTCCGCTACAGTGAGAACACGAAGTCTTTCCCCTACACTCCGTCTGCCACAACACTGCCCCCACCCCAAATCTCCTTCGGCACCGCCAACACTATTCTGTCACATCACCCTTCATACCCACTCACACCCCGTCCTCATCTTACCTCCACCTACTCACCTCGCCAGTACTCACCCTGCCACTAACACGCAACCCACTCCTCATACAATCTCATTGCTCCATCCCATACTCACCCTCTCGTGCATCTCCCTCACGGCCAGCCTCACTCAAACTGCCACCACCTGTGCTGCAGCCACAGGGCATGCATCACATATGTGCAGTAGGCAGCGTAAGGCAAACGTCTCGTCAGCATGAAGGGGGTGCACAAGGGTGTCTGAGGGTTTGTCATGGGTGTTACCCATATTGAATTTCAGAGCAACAAACAGCACACATTATATTGACACCACCACTGCCATGTCTCCGCGAATCCTGTCCGTTGTGTCCAATAATGCCCGCTCCTGGGTATCACTATGAGGACCCACCACTGATGCCACCCATCGTGTTACTGCAGAGTAGGTGCAGGTTTATTTGCAGGGCTCGTCCGCGCAGACGACTGAGAGACATCGGCGGTGTAGCCGGCTGCACCCTGGAAGGATGCGGAGGAGAAGGTGTGGAGGGCAGTGGTGACTTTGCCAGCGACAGGTAAGCAGTAGGTGCTGGGGCCAGCCAGGAGCAGCTCGGCATGAAAGAGGCTGCAGATCTCCACGACTACATGTCGAGCGAATCTGCGCCTCCCTGTGCACTGCTGCTCGGAGAGGTCCGGGGAGCTGCGCCTCGGTCTGTGGACCCTGTGGCGAGGGTAGTGCCCTCTGCGACGCGTCTCTCTCTGCGGTAGCCCTCCCTCCTGCTGTGCAGGTGGGCGTGCAACAACACCGTGTTGGGGGGATCCACGTCTCTGCGGCAGACGGCGTGGACTGCGAGGCTGCTGGTGCTGGTCATGCTCTTCGTCCTCCGAGGGTGTCCACACACCACCCAACTGGCAGGTGTTGGTCTGAGGGGTTGTGCAGGGTAGGTGTGTGGTTCCTCGGACTGGGGCTGCGGTTTCGTGTCGGTCTGTCCTCTGGCTTGGCGGGGGGTGGTGGAGGGCAGGGGTTGCCCTATGGGACGCGGTGGCCTCCTGCGTGGGTGAGGGCTCTCCCCCGTGGAGCGCACCTTGGCACCTGCCACAGGCTGCTGGCTGCAACATGCCTGGTTGGAGGGAGACTGTTTCCCCCAGTGTGGGAAACTCACTGCCTTGAACCTAAAATCCTACACTTCCTCTTTTGACAGCTGCTTCAGCTCATTAACTGACCACAACGAGCAAGTTAAGTACTCTCAAGTGGAACCCCGCTGGCTTTAATTGCCTGCGGGATTCCCACCAGCGGGGCTTGCGCGCGCAGCCCCGCACGTCAGCGCGGTACCCGGAAGTGGCCGGGATTTCGTCGCGATCCGGTCACGTGACCGGAGATCGGGATTTTCGGGGCCACCCCGCTGGTAACCCGCCGGAAACCCGACCCTAAAATCGAGCCCCATGAGTAGGATGTTGCCGGTTGGGAAAGATACAACAATAAATACTTACTTTCTGACAATGGGTATTCTAGGAATTCGGACATCGCAAGTAGTTCTCGCTTATTATAGACTTGGACTTCATGGCTTCCTAATCTTTCTTGTTGATGCCAGGAAACCACATATTTTCACGGAGTAGCAATTTTGTTTTTGCATTTCCTTGGTGACCACTGCGTACAAGGCCTACTGTGCAATCTTACAATATTTTAGATATGGTAGCTGTCTCCTTTGAGAACAACACCATTATTAGTTACTGATACTTCTTCTCTAAATTCCATAATGCTTTGTATGTCTCTTTTATCTGGTACCATTTACATGTTTAATGACATTATATTATAACTTGTCATGCAGTATTGTTTTTATTATCTGGTATGAGTGCCTTTGAGTAACATACTGTACAATGAAGCTGATGAACTTTTCCACCTATTTTAAAGTGTGTGGAAGGGAGATAAGGAGCTCCACAGTTTTAAGATCATGAGAAATATGTGTTTGAATAGGAGACCTACTGTGCACCTACTGTTGTCTCCCGCCGATCCCTTGTTTCAGTGTTTTACATGCTATAAAACTGTTGGTCAGCAGCAGCTAGTGAACAGACACCTTGTGTGCAATTTTCCCTGCAGTGACATCTTAAAGTTCTTGTTTCAGCAACATTGTGAATGGGGACAGTGGGCTATGGGCAGCATTCTCTATTCATAACATCGCTGGAGTGGAACTTCATAATGTCACTGCAGGGGGGATTCTACACAAATATCTTGTCCCTGGGCTGTCTCTAACCAGCAGTTTTAAAGCATATAACAAGGGAACAAGGGAGAAATGAGAGGCATAAAGAATTATGGATGATTGGAGTGACTAATAAGGCTGTAATTTACTCTGGGGGTTGAGATGACATCATAAGCCACTGGCACAAAGCACACGTGGTTTATAGATGTCATCTGAACTCTGAGATTAAATTAAATCTTTTCCTCACTCTACCATCTCCTATTTTTATAATATTTATTATTATAATCTCAATAAAGTGAAACTAAAGGTTATTGTGATATCCTTACTGTGAGCTGACATTTTCTTTCCAGTAATTTTGGTAAAAACATAGAAATGAGTAAAAAGTGGTGTAATTTCAATAGAACGTATTAGCATATTATTTGCAGTATTTAGTACTGATATAAGGCCTTCCGACTCCATCATAATAGAACAACCTTAGCAAAAAGTGAGCAAAGTCTATTTTTTCTTAAGTCCTTGCTAAGATCATCAGTGATAAATTCTGCAGCTGCAGAGTCAAATAAAAAAGTGAATATTTTGCACCAGGTCAGTCAGTTCAACAAAGGGGAAAATTTTGAAGCATAACAACCGCAGTTAAAAAAGTACAGCATACTACAAAGAATATTACAGAGGAATTTCCTGTTGAGCATTGGGTGAGCACTTCACTATGGAGTAGGGGCGAAGAACGGCCTGGGAGTGCAGAGGGCATAGATTCATATCAGGTACGACCCAAGGCAACGGGTCCACTCCAACAAAGTTAGCCAGCTGAACATTGTGAAGGTGCTGTGTATGAGGAGACCCTGGCTCACCAGTGATACTGTGACCGAAATGTGACCCCTTCCCATGAAGATCTGCAGGGACAGTCATCCATGTGCAATGCACTGTTACTGTCCACAGAGTCCTACCAGGCATCCACAGGGGACATCACAGAAGCTGGCCACTTTGTTTGGTTATTGAACTTTTCGACCCCTGACACTCTCTTTTCTGCACAATGAAAGAATGAACAACTGCAAGATGTATTAAAATTAATTAATTTTATTTTTGCATTGTGTGCATGTTTAATTTGTTTTGTTCCCACATTTGCCTTTTGGATGCTGTAAACGTCTCTATGTTTGAAATCTATAAGTTCTACTACTAAGTGCTCCTCAAGTTGAAGTAGTAGGACTGCTGGCCAACTAGTGAGCATCAGGAGATGCAGAAGATCTGCTACCTGTATCTGCAGTAAATCATGATGGACTTGCATCAGTGCTAGGGATTTACTAGAGTTGGTGTGGGCACTTTATTTTCAGAGGTAGCACATATTGTACCCGTACAGGCCTGCATGATGGCACAGAATGCTGCCGACATTAGTGCCAACCAGCTGCTCCCTTGCTACTCTGTGCATTCTGCTGCTGAAGAACTCATTTATCTCTCTGAACATGGAAGAGTGGGCATCAGTGATTTCTCAGAATTTCTCCCTCATAAGAACATATGAAAAAGCCATTCGGCCTATCGATGCTCTCTCAGGTCATTTATGTAGATAAGAAACAATGGAGTCCACGCACTGATCCCTGCATTACTCCACTCACCTAGCATTACTGTTCTCACTAGTACTCTTCCTACTTTTATCCAACATTTTATCCATGTTCTAACCTGGATTCCTATGGTGTTTAGTTTTATTGGAAGTCTTTCATATGAGAATTTGTCAAAAGCTTTTCTGAAGGCTCATTGGACTATATCATTGGGTGTTCCACTATTTACTTAATTCGTAACATTTTCAAAGAGGTTACCTAGGTTTGTGAAGCAGGATTCCCCCTTTCTAAGTTAATGATGGCTATTTATTGAGCTGTTGCTATATAGTTTTTCTCTGTGAAGAGGGCGGGGGAACTGAGGGAACAAATCTCACCACCCTTAGAGTGATTTCCATTATTTTATCAATTATTATTGTGAGGTTAATGGGTGTTTTGTTGCATGGGCCATAATTGTTCCTGCTGCTCCTCTTTTAAATTTAGGTACTATTTGGTTGCCTGTAACCAGTCTACAAGTGAGTTGAAGCCTGGATTGAGCCAAAGAAATATATGATAGCAATTTTTAAAATATTTTTCCTTGTAACTGCAGGGCCACTCAGCAACCATAAGTTACCTATGTTTTTTTTCCATATGTTCTTCTCTATATTTAATATCCATAAGCTCTAATACTAAGTGCTCCCCAAGTTGAACTGCTGGGTACCTGCTGGGCCAACTAGTATCAGGATGCACAAGGTCTGCTACCTGCATCTGCAGCAAACAATGATGGATTTGCATCAGTTCTAGGGATTTACCAGGGTTGCTTTTGCATGAGCCACCCGCCACTTTCATCTCCCATCCCTGAGATTTGGAATGGGTTCATCAGCAGACGAAAGTGGTGGGAGGAAGTTCCAAACCGCCCCACTCCCAATGATGCAATGGTGCCATGGGATTTATAGGTTATGATCTTCTCATGTAGTGTGTATCTCTGTGCAGATACCTATTTGAAATGTGACAGCTAGTATTTGTGTGAGCGGTGCACTTCAAGTACACCTTGCTCTGTGAAAACAGATGATGAAACCTTTTGAGTAGATAAGCACACTTATCCGGGTACTGTATTGTCACTATATGCATTATTACGTGCTTGTGCATAATCTGTGTAGAGACACGCTGCAATAACATATGATGGTGCGTACTAGTGTTCTGCACACCTCCCCCGTCTCTGTAGTCCAACTATTTTCTAGACTTTCCCTCCCGAAAAACGCAACTATGGCTTCCTCATGTGTAGCTAGTTGTTTCTGGTCAGATGGTCCAACATCCATTGCATTCTGTGTCCTCCTGTTATGTGGCAGCTTAGCCTTGAAACAGAATAGCACTGGGAATGGGACATTTGGCCCAAAGAAATTCTTTCCTGCAGTATTCTCTTTCCTATCATAATATATATAATGTAAATTACTGTAACCCTTCTACTTTCACTTCTATCTTACTTTCTACATCCTTATTCTCCATGTCAGTACTTTTTTTCCGTACTAGGGGATTTTCTGTGGAGTTACTCATGGTTAGTCAGAGCTTACCATGCTGGGGGTTGTGGAAGGGATGCACGTGACTGCTGAAAGGATATGGAAAGAAAGTTGTGAAATGAATGCTCAGAGACAGTGAAGTAGAATCATAGAATATTATAGCACAGAAAGAGACCATGTGCTGACTCCCTGAAAAAATGATCTTAGTTTCAATCCTCCAACTTTTTGCTATGCTCTTTAAAATTTTTGTTTTTCAACTATTTACTAATTTCACTTTTAAAGATTATTAAACCTCCTGCTTCCATCAGTTTCTGGTAAGGTACATTTTTTTTCAGTAATTAAAATTTATAATGTCCAAAATTAGGTTTTAAACCAAATAATAAATTCAAAAAGGTATCTATTTCACAATAACGTGATTTAATTTGATGTGGAGATGCCGGTGATGGACTGGGGTTGACAATTGTAAACAATTTTACAACACCAAGTTATAGTCCAGCAATTTTATTTTAAATTCACAAGCTTTCGGAGGCTTCCTCCTTCGTCAGGTAAATGTTCAGGAGCTCCTTGAAGTCTACGCATTTATACATCACAGAACAATACATGGTGTTTACAGACTGCCCCTGCAACTGCCCGTTGCCAAGGCAATCACCGTGTTCAGACAGAGAGGTGTCACCTGCAGAACCCCCGAATACACATTCAACAAAAAAACAAACAGGAAAAAAAAAACAGAGAGAGGCAGAAACATCCGGAAGGCAGAGAAAGCCAGCAAATGACCCATTATATTAAAAACAGATAACATTTGTTCACTGGTGGGGTAACGTGTAGCGTGACATGAACCCAAGATCCCGGTTGAGGCCGTCCTCATGGGTGCGGAACTTGGCTATCAATTTCTGCTCGACGATTTTGCGTTGTCGTGTGTCTCGAAGGCCGCCTTGGAGTACGCTTACCCGAAGGTCGGTGGATGAATGTCCACCACTTTAATTTAACCATTGAATTGTTTTCTGCAACTTTATATTTTCATCAAAGTTTTTACTTCAAAGTCTCAATCGTTCTCAAAAGCCCAGACTTTGAATATTTTTACCTTACAGCATTTGGAGTGGGCTTTCAACAGAATCTCTGCATCCTGAGCATGTGCATTTTGCAGAATTTCCCAACCTGCAATCTGTGCAGCAACAGGAGTTGAAAGGTAGAAGGGTACACCTCCTCATCCTGTGAGGTTTTGAGAATTTCTTTGCTTCTTCCAAAAGGCTTTGAAAGAAACTGAAGATTGAATTGTCAAAGCTTTATTTCAGGCCAGTCTGGCGTTTATATAAAATTTATTAACGGATAGCACTTGGCTACCGCAGCACTTGTGAAATCAGCACCTGTGGTAATGGTTTATTTGTTTATGATTTGAAAAGAAAAGATTGTTTCTAGAGAATGGAGTTTTGTTTATTGCTATTGAAAATTCAATTAAAATTTCTCTTCTGAACCATTTTTAAAGCTTAAGCTTTATATGTATAATTATATATCTCATACAGAAACCACATAAAGGATGATTACCTAGCATTTATCAGGTATCTTTCATGGTCTATGGAAATGTATGTTCATTAAAGATTGTATAAGTTGGCAACTTCACTACTAGTGCACTAAATTTTCTGCCTCTGTGATCCTAGTGAATGTCAGGGACACAAATCAGGAAGTTGTGAACTCAACCTATGAATTTCCACCCATTAATTTTAAGAAGCAGAAAATTTATGGTTAAATGCTTTAAAGTGGGAATGTAATGATGATAGGGAAAGTATTGGGGGTGCCTGAGGGTGCAAAAGGGACTGTGGATGGGTAATGCGAGGAGGCTAATGGGCGGAACATAGCAGGGGGTTGGGGCCTGATAGTTTGAAAAGGGCCAACGGCAATTTAGCTTCCATTTTCTGGGGGTCCTTCCCCACAAAGCTGTTAGACCCTTATACTGCCATATCCAAGCAACTCAATATTGCGAGACACTAGCTCTATGCTCCTAAAGCTCCTCCTCAGTCCTCCTGGTCCCAAGGATCACCCCCTCTCAACTTCCTCTAACTCAGAACCCCCTTAGTCCTCACAAACTCCTCAAGCTCATTCCCAGTGTTCCATAATCTCATAAGTGCCCGCAGACCGAGACCTCCCAGATTGCACATTCCGTCTACCAGTGATCTCAAATCCCAGGATTTACCCTAGTATTCCTAAAACTTCCCTCTTCAGTATTCTTATTCTACTAGATCTCCCCTGGTGTTACTTATGGTGATCCTTAGGATATGCTGCTTTATAACACTAAGGCTATTTATACCATGTAGAAGGTAACATCAGGGCCACTGATTTACAGTGATAGAATAAGTCAAATTCCATTTTTATTAAATGGCATTCTGGGATTTTTACTGGTGCTTTGAGAATTGAATTCCATGACTGTCCATTATTCTGTGAAAGCCGTAAAATGCCTTATATTACCATTTTTAAACCTGAGAATACACAGCAGTTGATATGCAAAAATCTTTCAATTGGAGTTACATATCTGAAGGACCCTACTTCTTCCATACAGAAGTACTGTATGCTGGTATTTTGCCAGTGTAAGTACACTGGGGACACAGAAGGCAGAACTAGCAGGAGTTCCAGTGAATGACACCTTCCTACAAGTCCCACCTCCCTTTTCATACGTCAGGCTGCACGATGGCGGACACAACCCCTGTCTGTCCCCCAAGAATATCCCCACAAGCATATCTTCAGTGCCAAGACTGGATACCGATCAGACTGAGAGAGAATACAAGAAGGTCTAAGATAGGTTTACAGTGCATATGTGTAAACTCAGGAAGCGCAGTAAATAAGGTTGGTGAGCTGCAGGCGCAAATAGCCACATGGGAATATCATGTTGTGGCGATAACGGAGACCTGGCTCAAGAAAGGGCAGGATTGGGTTCTAAATATTCCTGGATACAGGGTGTTCAGGAAACATAGGGTAGGAAAGAAAGGACGGGGGGTGGCAGTATTGATTAAAGAGAATATTGCAGTGCTGGAGAGAGAGGTTGTCCTCGAGGAGTCAAGGACAGAATCTATTTAATTAGAGTTAAGAAACAACAGATGTGCCATTACACTACTGGGTGTATTCTATAGGCCACCAACTAGTGGGAAGGATATAGAGGGGCAAATCTGCAGGGAAATTACAGAGAGGTGCAAGAGCCATAGAGTAGTAATAATGGGAGACTTCAACTATCCTAATTTAGACTGGGATAGTAATAGAGTAAAGGGCAAAAAGGGGGAGGAATTTCTGAAGTGTGTTCAGGAGAACCTTCTTGACCAGTATGTTTCCGGCCCAACGAGGAAGGAGGCATTGCTGGATCTGGTTCTGGGGAATGAGGTGGGTCAAGTGGAGCAAGTGTCAGTGGGGGAACATTTAGGGAACAGTGATCATAGTATCATAAGGTTTAGATTAGCTATCGAAAAGGACAAGGAGCAAACTAGAGTAAAAATACTCATTTGGAGGAGGGCCAATTTCAGTGGGTTGAAAATGGATTTGGCCCGAGTAAATTGGAATCAAAGATTGGCAGGCAAAACTAAAATTGAGCAATGGGCGGCCTTTAAAGAGGAGATGGTTCAGGTACAGTCTAGGTACAATCCCACGAGGGGGAAAGGTAGGGCAACCAAAGCCGAGCTCCCTGGATGACAAAAGAGATAGAGAGTAAGATGAAGCAGAAAAAGATGGCGTATGACAGATGTTAGGTTGATAATTCAAGTGAGAACCAGGCTGAATAAAAGAAAGTTCAGAGGGAAAGTGAAAAAGGAAATAAGAGGGGCAGAGAGTATGAGAGTAGACTGGCGGCTAATATAAAAGGGAATCCAAAAGACGCTTTAGGCATATAAATAGTAAAATGGTAGTAAGAGGAGGGGTGGGGCCGACTAGGGAACAAAAAGGAGATCTATGCATGGAGGCAGAGGGCATGCCTGAGGTACTATCATCTGTCTTTATCAAGGAAGAAGATGCTGCCGAAGTCACAGTAAAAGAAGAGGTAGTTGAGATACTGGATGGGCTAAAAATTGATAAAGAGGAGGTACTAGAAAAGCTGGCTGTATTTAAAGTAGATAAGTCACCCGGTCTGGATGGGATGGATCCTGGGTTGCTGAAGGAAGTAAGGGTGGAAATTGTGGAGGTACTGGCCATAATCTTCCAATCATCCTTAAATATGTGGGTGGTGCCAAAGGACTGGAGAATTGCAAATGTGACAACCTTGTTCAAAAAAGGGTGCAAGGATAAACCCAACAACTACAGGCTGGTCAACTTAAGAACATAAGAAATAGGAGCAGGAGTAGGCCATACGGCCCCCCACCCCACCCCCGAGTCTGATTCGCCATTCAATCAGATCATGGCTGATCTTCAACCTCAACTCCACTTTTCCACCCGATCCCCATATCCCTTGATTCCCTTAGAGTCCAAAAATCTATCCATCTCAGCCTTGAATGTATTCAACGGCTCAGCATCCACAACCCTCTGGAGTAGAGAATTCCAAAGATTCACAACCCTCTGAGTGAAGAAATTTCTCCTCATCTCAGTTTTGAATGGCCGACCCCGTATCTTGCAATTATGCCCCCTGATTCTAGACTCTCTAGCCAGGAGAAACAATCTCTCAACATCTACCCTGTCAAGCCCCCTAATAATCTTGTATGTTTCAATGAGATCACCTCTCATTCTTCTAAACTTCAGAGAGAATAGGCCCATTCTACTCAACCTCTCTTCATAGGACAACCCTCTCATCCCAGGAATTAATCTAGTGAACCTTTGTTGTACCACCTCCAAGGCAAGTATATCCTTCCTTAGATAAGGAGACCAAAACTGTATGCAGTACTCTAGATAAGTTCTTACTAAAGCCCTGTACAACTGTAGTAAGACTTCCTTACTGTTGAGCTCCAATCCCCTTGCAATAAAGGCCGACATGCCATTTGCTTTCCTAATTGCCTGCTGTACCTGCATACTAACTTTTTGTGTTTCTTGTACGAGGACACCCAAGTCTCCCTGAACACTAACATTTAATAGTTTCTCACCATTTGAAAAATATTCTGTTCCACTCTTCCTACCAAAGTGAATAACCTCACATTTCCCCACATTATATTCCATCTGCCACCTTCTTGCCCACTCCCTTTGCAGACTCTGTGTCCTCCTTGCAGCTTACTTTCCCACCTAGCTTTGTAAAGTCAGCAAACCTCGGTGGTGGGAAACTTTTAGAAACAATAATCAGGGACAAAATTAACAGTCACTTGGACAAATGTGGATTAATTAAGGAAAGCCAGCATGGGTTTGCTAAAGGCAAATCATATTTAACTAATTTGATTGAATTTTTTGAGGAGGTAACAGAGAGGGTCAATGAGGTATATATGGACTTCCAAAAGGCGTTTGATAAAGTGCCGTATAATAGGCTTGTCATCAAAGTTGAAGCCCATGGAATAAAACGGACAGTGGCAGCATGGATACGAAATTGGCTATGTGACAGGAAACGGAGAGTAGTGTTGAACCGTTGTTTTTCAGACTGGATGAAGGTACACAGCAGTGTTCCCCAGGGGTTGGTACTAGGATCGCTACTTTTCTTGATATATATTGTGTACAGGGCACAATTTCAAAATTTGCAGATGACACAAAACTTGGATGGGTAGTGAACAGTGAGGAAGATAGTGATAGAATTCAAGAGGTCTGGAGGAATGGGTGGACACGTGGCAGATGAAATTTAACGCAGAGAAGTGCAAAGTGATACATTTTGGTAGGAAGAACGAGGAGAGGCAATATAAACTAAAGGGTGCAATTCTAAAGGGGGTGCAGCAACAGAGAGATCTGGGGGTATATGTGCATTAGGGTCTTTGAAGGTGGTAGAGCAGTTTGAGAAAGCGGTTAAAAAGGCATACGGGATCCCGGGCTTTATAAATAGAGGCATAGAGTACAAAAGTAAGGAAGTTATGATGAACCTTTATAAAACACTGGTTCGGCTACAACTGGAGTATTGTGTCCAATTCTGGGCACCGCACTTTAGGAAAGATGTGAATGCCTTAGAGAGGGTGCAGAAAAGATTTACTAGAATGGTTCCAGGGATGAAGGACTTCAGTTATGTGGATAGACTGGAGAAGCTGGGGTTGTTCTCCTTAGAGCAGATAAGGTTGAGAGGAGATTTGAGAGAGGTATTCAAAATCATGAAGAGTCTAGACAGAGTAGATAGAGAGAAACTGTTCACATTGGCGGAACGGTCAAGAACCAGAGGACATAGATTTAACGTGATCGGCAAAAGAACCAAGGGCGACATTATGAAAAACATGGCGGGGGGGGGCGGTGGGGGAGGTGGTGGAGGTAGACTCGATTGTGGCTTTCAAAAGGGAATTGGACAAGTAGTTGAAGGGAAAAAATTTGCAGGATTATGTGGAAAGGGCGAGGGAGTGAGACTAGCTGGATTGCTCTTGCGGAGATCCAGCACAGGCTCAACGAGCCAAATGGCCTCCTTCTGTGCTGTAACCATTCTATGATTCTATGATATTATCAGGTCCTGCCCAGCCTGTCCTTACCGTCGCACTATTAGCAACATTCTTCCTTAGGCCCAAAGGAATTTTGGGATCCTTTTCTATTCCTTTTGTTGGCCAGGGGCTGCAGAAAGTAACCTGAGACATCAGCTGCTGACACACAGGCAAGAGCAACTTTTGAACTGAAGTAACCTGAGTTCAGTCGCTGGCCTGAGCTGGCTGGAACTTGTTTGAATTAGTAAAGTTTTGTGAAAGACAAAGGAGATGTGATAAGACACAAGTCCTTATTTAGAAAAGGAATAATGAGGTAATGATATCTATGTCCTTGAGACAGAGCCAATGAGGAGAAGACACAGGCTAGGCGAGCAAGCCTAAACCAATGAAAGAGAGAGACAACATAGCTTGAAGAGATAAGATTCGGAATAAGAATGAAGGATCTGGGGCGTGGAGCCAGAGCGAAGACTCCGGAGACCAACCATCGCGGAAGTGGTAGAAGCTACGTCAGGGACGTAGAGACGACATATATTCTGTGACCACTCAGGGAGTGTCAGAGAAACCTCGAAAGAGAGAGAGCGAAGACTCCGGAGACCAACCATCGCGGAAGTAGAAGAACCTACGTCAGAGACGTAGAGACGACATATATTCTGTGACCACTCAGGGAGTGTCAGAGAAACCTAATGGGTGTGCGTTTAGATCCTAGTTTGGGTATAAAACTGTATAACCTGGTGCAAACTGCATGTCTATATCTAACCAGATGTATAAGCTATATGTATATGATCTAATGGCATGAATAAAGCGAATTGAGAGTTAAGAGAGAATTGACTCTTCTCTTTGTACTAAGCCAATAACTGTAACCGGTCACCACTTTTATAATTTTGAACAGCTATTTTCATTGCCCCCTCAATCTTCTCAGTTCAAGAGAATACAACCCTATTTGCTCTTGCCTTTTCTCACTCAGACCCCCTCACCCTGACATCATTATAATAAATCTGTAATGCATGTTCTCCAGGACTATTACATTCCTCCAAGCCCAACTCTAGAGACTTACAAGCACAACCAAGGCTGACACTTCACTGCAGTACTGAGGGGCGTACCATCTTTCGGATGAGACATTAAACCGAGACCCCCATCTTCCCTCGCAGGTGGTTGAAAAAGTTTCCACGGCACTATTCAAAGAAGAGCTGGGGCGTTGTCCCCATGTTCTGACCAACATGGGGAGAACTGCCATTGGTCCATATCATTACGAATGACATAGGTAGAAAGAGGGATGAGGTCCTGCAGGCAGAGTTTAAGGAGTTAGGAAAGAGATTAACAAGCAGGACCTCAAGGGTAGTAATCTCTGGATTACTCCCAGTACCATGCGCTAGTGAGTATAGAAATAGGAGGATAGAGCAGATGAAAGCGTAGCTGGAGAGATGGTGCAGGAGGGAGGTCTTTAGATTCCTGGGGCATTGCGACCAGTTCTGGAGGAGGTGGGACCTGTACAATCCTTGCGGGAAGGTTTGATGGAGCTGTTGTGGAAGGTTTAAACTAACTTGGCAGGGGGATAGGAACCTGAGAGGAGATTCAGAAGGGAGAGTAACAAAGCTGAAAGTGGAAGGCAGAAAAGTAGTAAATGAAATTGGAAGGTAGCGGAAACAAAGTCCAGCAGCAAATAAGGTCAAAATAGGAAAAAAAATTAAAAAGGCAAAATTAAAGGCACTTTATCTGAATGCACGCAGCATTCGCAACAAGGTAGATGAATTGACAGCACAAATAGAAGTAAATGGGTATGATCTAATTGCCATTACAGAGTCGTGGCTGCAGGGTGACCAAGGCTGGGAACTGAATATTCAAGGATATTTGACATTTAGGAAGGACAGGCATTAAAGGAAAAGGAGGTGAGGTAGTGCTGTTAATAAAGAATGAGAGCAGTACAATAGTGAGAAAGGATCTTGGCTCAGAAGATCAAGATGTAGAATCAGTTTGGGTGGAGCTAAGAAACAGCAAGGGGCAGAAAACATTGGTGCGAGTTGTTTGTAGGCCACCAAACAGTAGTGGTCATGTAACGCATAGTATAAAGGAGGAATTTAATCTACATATGGATTGGGCAAACCAAATTAGCACTAATACTGTGGAGGACGAATTCCTGGAGTGCATATGAGATGGTTTTCTAGGTCAGTATTTTGAGGAACCAACTAGGGAACAGGCTATTTTAGATCTAGTATTGTGCAATGAGAAAGGGTTAATTAATAATCTTTTTGTAAAGAAGCCCTTAGGGAAGAATGACCATAATATGATAGAATTCTTCATCAAGTTTGAAAGTGATGTAGTTCAATCCGAAACTAGGGTCTTAAATCTAAACAAAGGAAACTATGAAGGTGTGAGGCGCAAGTTGGCTGTGGTTGATTGGGGAACTACATTAAAAGGTATGATGGTAGATGGGCAATGACTAGCATTTAAAGAATTAATACATAATTTGCAACAAATATATATTCCTTTAAGGCCCAAAAACCCAATAGGAAAAGTGGTCCAACCGTGGCTAACAAGAGAAACTAAAGATAGTATTAACTCAAAGAAAGAGGCATATAAAGTTGCCAGAAAAAGCAGTAAGCCTGAAGATTGGGAGCATTTTAGAATTCAACAAAGGAGGGCCAAGAAATTGATGATGAAAGGGAAAATAGAATATGAGAGTAAACTAGCGAGAAACACAAAAACGGACTGTAAAAGCTTCCATAGGTATATAAAAAGGAAAAGACTGGCAAAGGCAAATGTGGGTCCCTTACAGACAGAGATGGGAGAATTTATAATGGGGAATAAGGAAATAGCAGAGAAATTAAACAAATACTTTGTCTGTGTCTTCACGGAAGAAGACACAAAAAACCTCCCAGAAATACTAGAGAACCAAGGGTCTGGCGAGTATGAGTAACTGAAGGAAATTAGTATTAGTAAAAAAATAGTATTAGAGAAATTAATGGGACTGAAAGTCGATAAATCCCAAGGACCTGATGATCTCCATCCCAGGGTTTTGAAAGAGGTGGTTATAGAGATAGTGGATGCATTGGTTGTCATCTTCCAAAATTCTATAGATTCTGGAATGGTTCCTACAGATTGGAGGGTAGCAAATATAACCCCACTATTTAAGAAAGGAGGGAGAGAGAAAACAGGGAACGACAGACCTGTTAGCCTGACATCAGTAGTAGGGAAAATGCTAGAATCTATTATCAAGGATGTGATAGCAGGACACTTAGAAAATAATAATAGGATTTGGCAGAGTCCACATGGATTTATGAAAGGGAAATCATGTTTGACAAACCTATTGGAGTTCTTTGAGGATGTAACTAGTAGAATAGATAAGGGGGAACCAGTGGATGTGGTGTATTTGGATTTTCAGAAGGCTTTCGATAAGGTCCCACACAGGAGGTTGGTGAACAAAGTTAGAGCACATGGAATTGGGGCTAACATTCTGGCATGGATTGAGAATTGGTTAACAGACAGAAAACAGAGAGTAGGAATAAACTTTTTTTTTTCAGGTTGGCAGACTGTGACTAGTGGGGTACTGCAGGGATCAGTGCTTGGGCCCCAGCTATTCACAATCTATATCAATGATTTGGATGAGGGGACCAAATGTAATATTTCCAAGTTTGCTGATAACATAAAACTGGGTGGGAATGTGAGTTGTGAGGAGGATGCAAAGAGGCTTCAAAGGGATATAGACAGGCAAAGTGAGAGGGCAAGAACATGGCAGATGGAATATAATGTGGAAAAATGTGATGTTATCCATTTAGTAGGAAAAACAGAAATGCAGAGTATTTTTTAAATTCTAAGATATTGAGAAATGTTGATGTTCAAAGGGACCTGGGTGTCCTTGTACATGAGCCACTGAAAGCTAACATGCAGGTGCAGCAAGCAATTAGGAAGGCAAATGGTATGTTAGCCTTTATTACAAGAGGATTTGAGTACATGAGTAAAGATGTCTTACTGCAATTATATAGGGCCTTGGTGAGACCGCACCTGGAGTATTGTGTACAATTTTGGCCTCCTTACCCAAGAAAGGATATACTTACCATAGACGGAGTGCAGCGAAGGTTCACCAGACTGATTCCTGGGATGGCGGGATTGTCATATGAGGAGAGATTGAGTAGACTAGGCCTGTATTCTCTAGAGTTTAGAAAATTGAGAGGTGATCTCATTGAAACATACAAAATTCTTAAAGAGCTCGACAGGGTAGATGCATGGAGGATGTTTCCCCTGGCTGGGGAATCTAGAACCAGGGGTCACAGTATCAGAATAAAGGGTAGGCCATTTAGGACTAGGATGAGGAGAAATGTCTTCACTCAGAGTGTGGCAAATCTTTGGAATTCTCTACCCCAGAGGGCTGTGGAGGCTCAGTCATTGAGTACATGCAAAGCAGAGATTGATAGATTTCTAGATATTAAAGGCATCAAGGGATATGGGGATGGTGCAGGAAAATGGCATTGAGGTAGAAGATCAGCCATGATCTTGTTGAACGGCAAAGCAGGCTCGAGGGGCCGGATGGCCTATTCCTGCTCCTATTTCTTATGTAACATTTATCCCTCAATCACTTAAAAAAATGATATGGTTATTTATCTCATTGCTGCCTGTGGGACCTGTTAAGCACAAATTGGCTACTGTGTTTCCCTGCAATTATAATTCAAAAATACTTCATTAGCTGTGAAGTACTTTGGGACATCCTAAGGTCGTGAAAGGCACTGTACAAATGCAAGTTATTTTTTTGTTATAGTAAGGAGCCCAAAAGGGCACAGTATTCAAATTAAATTTTGTTTGTGAAAATTTATGTTTATTAAAGGTTGCAGCCATGAAAGTGCACAAGGCTTCTCACCATAAATCAAGTGTTCCTTCTGATAAGGAGGGAAGAGAGAAAACAGGGAACTACAGGCTAGTTAGCCTGATATCAGTTGTCGGGAAAATGCTGGAAACTATTATTAAGGACGCGGTCACGGGCTACTTAGGAAATCATAATATAATTAGGCAGAGTCAACATGGTTTAATGAAAGGGAAATTGTGTTTGACAAATCTACTGGAGTTTTTTTAAGAATGTAACTAGCAAGGTAGATAAAGTGGAACCAGTGGATGTAGTATATTTGGATTTTCAAAAGGCATTCGATAAGGTGCCATACAAAAGGTTGTTACACAAGATTGTGGAGTTACACAGCTCATGGGGTTGGGGGCAATATATTAGCATGGTTAGAGGATTGGTTAATGGACAGAAAACAGAGAGTAGGAATAAACGAGTAGGAATGAAATAGAAATTAATTCTCAGGTTGGCAGGCTGTAACTAGTGGGGTGCCGCAAGGATCAGCGCTTAGGTCCCAGTTATTTACAATTTATATTATGACATAGATGAAGGGATCGAGTATAATGCTTCCAAGTTTGCTGATGATGCAAAGCTACATGGGAAAATAAGCTGTGAGGAGGACACATAGGGCTCAATTTTAAAATCAAATTGCGGGTGCGTTGGGGGTGGGGGGGCTGTGAAAATGATGAAAATCCCGAGCGGGTTCGGATGCCAACTCCAACCCGCTGACTTCCAGGGTTGCCACAGATGCTTCACGAATCTGAAAGTCCCTCTGGCAATTAAAGCCGGCGGGATGATAGTTAAAGAACCAAATATACCTCATTGAAGTACGTAAGGTACTTTACTTTGTGGAAAACCATAAAGACCACATTAATGTAGAAATACGTGAACAGTTACTTGACCATAAAAAGAGAAAAGCATGATGGGTATTTGAACAATGTTAACTCCTTGACTCCCATACATAGGGTAGTTACAATTTCATACACACACACAGAAAGACACAATTGTCCTTGGTACGTTGATAATTAAGTTGGCTGTCCAGGTGCTTGGTACTGTCTGGCCTCCCCCCCTCCCCCTTTGTAGATAAGGGTATTGCTGGCTAATAATATAATGAGAATACAGTTTCTTGAGAGGCCATGTAGCCTTGATTCTGACTTCAGCCCTGTGATTAACCAGCTTTGGAATTTAGGGAGGTGTTGTTCTCGAGCCTGCGAAGCCTGCTACGTGCCAAAACAGGAATGAGCTATGGAGTCCAGAGGAGGCAGGCTCCCTGTTTGATTGACTAACCACTTGAACCAATAAGAATGTACATGTACGCCCATGTTCAATGATGGACAGACATTACTAATTGAACTGTATAAAAGTTAACCGTTTCCTCTGCTCAGCGAAGAGGTGGTTCTAACCATTGCTTGGAACACAGCTTCCCTTGAGCTCAAGTTTCTTTTAATAAATTCTTAATTGTCTGAAAATAAGTGTTTGGAGTTAATGCATTGTATATAAGGGGTAATTAAGTTTTCAACAACTTCTGACGTAGTAGTTAAAACGATTTTAAGCTTACCTGGACGGCTTTCCCACGGCTTACGATTCACGCCTGCTGAAACCAGGCATCAAGGGCCGGATCAGGCAAAAATACACAAAATAAATTAAATAAAAAACCATTGCACAAAGTTAAAAAACAAAATAAACCTATCTTTCCACCCTGCTCCGATGGCTCCCTCTCTGATGTCCCTCTCAGCCCCAATGTCTCCCTCTCCCCCCTCCCCATCCCAATCTTCAGTGCCTTCCACTCTGTTCCAGCGCCAGATGATGTCTCGCTCTCTCCCCCCTTCCTCCGCCTCGGTGTTGCAGCCACGTGCACCTCCCCCCCGCTACCAACCCACCACCATTTCAAAATTGAGCCCAAAGAGTCTGCAAAGGGATATAGACAGGTTAAGTGAGTGGGCAAGAAGGTGGCAGAATGTGGGGAAATGTGAGGTAGGAAGAATAAAAAAAAGGATATTTTTTAAATGGTGAGAAACTATTAAATGTTGGTATTCAGAGAGACTTGGGTGTCCTCGTACAAGAAACACAGAAAGTTAGTATGCAGGTACAGCAGGCAATTAGGAAAGCAAATGGCATGTTGGCCTTTATTGCAAGGGGGTTGGAGTACAAGAATAAGGAAGTCTTACTACAGTTGTACAGGGCTTTGGTGAGACCTCACCTGGAGTACTGCGTACAGTTTTGGTCTCCTTATCTGAGGAAGGATATACTTACCTTAGAGGCGGTGCAACGAAGGTTCACTAGATTAATTCCTGGGATGAGAGAGTTGTCGTATGAGGAGAGATTGAGTAGAATGGGCCTATATTCTCTGGAGTTTAGAAGAATGAGAGGCGATCTAATTGAAACATATAATATTCCAAAAGGGCTTGACAGGGTAGATGCTGAGAGGCCATTTCCCCTGATGGAGAGTCTAGAACTAGGGGGCACAGTCTCAGGCTAAGGAGTCAGTCATTTAGGACTGAGATGAGGAATTTCTTCACTCAGGGTTGTGAATCTTTGGAATTCTCTAACCCAGAGGGCTGTGGATGCTCAGTCGGTGAGCATATTCAAGAATGAGATAGATAGATTTTTGGACTCTAAGGGAATCAAGGGATATGGGGATCAGGTGGGAAAGTGAAATTGGGATTGATGATCAGCCATGATCTTATTGAATGGCGGAGCAAGCTCGAGGGGCCGTATGGCCTACTTCTGCTCCTATTTCTTATGGTACAAAAGGCTCATGGAACTAAAATGGTCTTCCTCTCAAGCACAGCTTGAACCTAGGAAGAAGCCAATGTTGGGTGTGGTTCCTGACTGTCTGCCAGGATAGCCTGGTCTTGTCCCCTACATACCACTTGCATTGAGGGAGTAGGCTAGATGCCTCACATGTGGTGTTGCCCCGAGAAAAGGCAACCTCATGCAGACTGACTCCAGTTTATGCCATTTTACTGGACCCTGAATCTGTATACCCACAGAACAGCAGGTCCAACGGTTCCTACCAGACCCTGAAAGTGCCAAGACAGAGCGGCCTATATCCCAATCCCGAATATCCGAATGCCAGAAAGCAGGGTTCTGTTCAACCTGTCCCCTGCTACCTCCAGAACTACATTCTGTCCTTCTGTGGAGCAGGAGGCATCAACTGATTCTAGGGTACTCGAGGGGTAGCGGACTGTTGCACATTCCATTCATGTCAGGAATAAGGAAAATGCTTTACTTATGTTATCGCAAATGAGGGCTGAAGAAAACAGTCACACCTTACAGATGCTGCTCATTCTGGAAGACTGATAGTGCATAATGTGATGTTCCTCAAACATTCTCCTTTTCCGGCAGCGACCTATGAGATCTGAGTCCTAAGAGCCACATGCAATCATCTCCAAAGCCGCCAGTGGGAAGCTAGTACATCATCTCCTCCTGTGACACCCCTATGCTGTGAATTACCCGGTGCCACTATTTTCACGCTATCTATTTCTCCACAGGTGAAAGTATTGGAGCTGGTGAGAGTAAGAAAGCAAGTGACGCATCAAAGGGGTTGGGACAGAAGAACACAGGTCAAAATCTTGCTCCAGATACGCTTGGTGACTTGGTCTTCAGATATAATCTAAGAGGAAGGAATTTCTTTTCTCCTCTTCATTTCTGCTTTCTTCCAGTGGACTGCTGGCCTACCACTGGAGTGCAACTTTGCTCCCTGTGCCTGCTCCTCCCGTTGAAGTCATTTGTATTAAATCTCTGGTATGACGTCTATGCACACAAGCTGACATTCACAGTGCTCTGGTACAACTAGAAGTACTTACCTACTGCTGCTATCCTCAAATGATGCATTTAAAAGGTTGCTCATCAAAGTTTCCAAACCCCCTCCAGTGCATTACTCAGGTCATATGGGAGTTGCACTCCTGGAATGCTAATGGATATAAATGAGCTGACCCCATGTTTTATGTTAGAGTCAGCATGGAAAGCATTGATGGGTAGAAGTCCTACCACTGGAGTGCAACTTTGGAGTAACTGACCCCATAGATTTTCAGGGCTTCACTGTTGAACTACAAGTGGATCAATGAAATCTATAATTGGCGACCTCTGGCAGTCAATGACCCTGTCCCCTTCTCAAAGCTCTCAGTCACAGATGGGAATCAATCTCACTCCTCCAGGGTGTTGCCTGATTCTTTATTCTTTGTCACATCACATAGGATCACTTCTGTAGCTGTAGTGGAGCAAATGCAGTTAACATCTGCATCTTTCGTAATTACATTTGATCAAAAAGCCATTCATCAATATTTAATGGCGAGTCCATCTTTGACAATGGCAAAGGTGTTTGCAATTAAGTTTACTGGCTCTGGGCAATTAAAGAGTTCATGCCTCAGACAAGCTATTACATTGGTTATAGAAACTTGAGGAGCCCTTGCTAGCAAACTATGCATTCTGAGCTGATGGCTTCTCTGTTGAAAAATGCTTTCTGTGACCATGAGCATTAACCCCTTACAAGCAGTTTATAGCAATAGAAAATATCCTTCTTGTGGAATGAGTGCTTTATGCCTTCATCACAAATCTGCTAGTTTAAGATGACCGTATACCCTACATCATAGATTCTCTGATCTGTTACTCCTAGTTAAATAAAGTGAAGCAATTGTAACCAATCAGAAAAACAAGTAGAGATCAGATATGCCAGATTTCCAGCCACTTAGCACGCCATCCAATTTTTCCATTGAGTTTTGAACTGGTGCCAGTTAATTATATTAAAAGTTGTAAAGAGTGAATTCTGAAGTTCATACACATACCTGAGATTTACTCCAGCATATGCTCAGTCATCAAGGCTGCTAGGGTGTACCGTTTATGGAAACGTATTTTAAAGGAGCATTCTGCGAGAATTTTAATGTTATATCTGAATCTATTTTCTTGCCTTCTGCTGTTTATTTAATTTCTCACTTAGGCTATGTGCTAAGTGGTACTGCCACTTTATTTGGTACGACTAAAATATTAGAAAGAAAAGGTGCAACAGGCAAATATGGCTGAACAAGGCTGTCAGTATGCACCGAGGAGGAAAAAAACTTGGGACAAGATAGAATAAACAAGATAGAATAAATGCCTTCTAAGTGGAGAGGTATGATTGCTAAAAAAGGACAGTTGCAGCCAGAGATGCATCTACCTGGCAATGACTGTGGAGCGATATGAGCTCCAGGCAAGCAGACAACAAAATGCTAAGCTGTGCCATCGGCAACAAGGACATCTGCACCAAACATGCACCATGGGGCTAACATTGTAGTTCTAGTTCCATCATCTGTGCCCTTAAGTCCTCTTCCTTCCAGATATGCTGCCCTATGCGGAAGGAGGCACTGGAATGACTAGCAGGCTACCACCTTCATTTTACCAGCTATTGACTTTGGGCTGGAGTACTGGTATGGTCCAAAGGCTGAGTTTCCTGGCTCCAAATTTATTCTGGCTTTTCCCAGGCATTTTTGCGGTGAGTGCCATCAGGCTAATAGCCTCTTGTAATGGAAAAAGTTACAATATGCTGCAATAAAATAACAGCCAAGGGAAGTGACAAGCTGTGAAGTAGAGATTGGAGGATGCTGAGTTGAACTTTTCAAGAGAGGGAACAGGCCCAAAACCAAAAAAGGTTAAATGCAGTCAAAATGGAAAAAAAAAGGCATAATGGTCAAAAAGGAAAGAATTCTCCCTGATCAGTTAACAGCAGTGTGTAAATAACAGGTGAAATTTACAGGACAGCTACAATACAGGTGATTTTAATTTCCATATATAAAACAACTGGTCCCCATTCCAGATGGATCTTTAAGTAAATATACAGGAAGATGTGGTACTGAGTCACAAAGACCAAGAGAGTCTGAGTTTAAATATCCAGGTCTGTGATTATTTAAACTGATCTCAACTGGGTAGATGGGGGCAGTAGAATTGGTCTCAGCCCCCTAAACATGAGGGAAAATAGCACCTGGAGTTCACCAGAAGTATTGTATAACTGAAGTCTATTTTGGTTGGCTCATACTGTAAAGTGAGCTGGCTGATTTAAATTGCCATAAATAATCTCAAGATACCTTTAAATCTATTCTTCTCAAGGACTATTTTTCCATATCTGGTTTGAAACTTTGCTCCAACAAAGGTGGCATCTCTTATTAGTTTAACACCTTTTTAAAAAAAGCCATACCCCTTAGATAAGTACAGAAAAGGACCATTCAGCCCATCTAACTCATTCTTCCATAGAAACCCTTGATTCCATCACAACATTCCGCTACCTTTTGGAAAGAATGCTAGCCACGAAGAGGTTCAAAAGGATGCACTTTGTAAGTCACCACTTCAATGGTGCAATGCTTTGGTCAACTCCAATGTGTGACCTCAAACAAATCAATTATTAAAGTATTATGGTAATTCTTGTTCAAATCAACTTCCCAGATTTTTTTAAAAATTTGTTCATGGGATGTGGGCGTCGCTGGCGAGGCCAGCATTTATTGCCCACCCCTAATTGCCCTCGAGAAGGTGGTGGTGAGCTGCTTTCTTGAACCGCTGCAGTCCATGTGGTGAAGGTTCTCCCACAGTGCTGTTAGGGAGTTCCAGGATTTTGACCCAGCGACGATGAAGGAACGGCGATATATTTCCAAGTCGGGATGGTGTGTGACTTGGAGGGGAACGTGCAGGTGGTGGTGTTCTCATGTACCTGCTGCTCTTGTGCTTCTAGTTGGTAGAGGTCGCGGGTTTTGGAGGTGCCGTCGAAGAAGCCTCGGCGAGTTGCTGCAGTGGATCCTGTGGATGCTGCACACTGCAACCACTGTGCGCCGGTGGTGCAGGGAGTGAATGTTTAGGGTGGTGGATGGGGTGACAATCAAGCGGGCTGCTTTGTCCTGGATGGTGTCGAGCTTCTTGAGTGTTGTTGGAGCTGCACTCATCCAAGCAAGTGGAGAGTATTCCATCACACTCCTGACTTGTGCCTTGTAGATGGTGGAAAGGCTTTGGGGAGTCAGGAGGGGAGTCACTTGCCGCAGAATACCCAGCCTCTGACCTGCTCTTGTAGCCACAGTATTTATATGGCTGGTCCAGTTAAGTTTCTGGTCAATGGTGACCCCCAGGATGTTGATGGTGGGGGATTCGGCAATGGTAATGCCGTTGAATGTCAAGGGGAGGTGGTTAGACTCTCTCTTATTGGAGATGGTCATTGCCTGGCGCGAATGTTACTTGCCACTTATCAGCCCAAGCCTGGATGTTGTCCAGGTCTTGCTGCATGCTGGCTCGGACTGCTTCATTATTTGAAGGGTTGCGAATGGAACTGAACACTGTGCAATCATCAGCGAACATCCCCATTTCTGACCTTATGATGGAGCGAAGGTCATTGATGAAGCAGCTGAAGAACTCCTGCAGCAAAGCCCTGAGGCTCAGATGATTGGCCTCCCAACAACCACTACCATCTTCCTTTGTGCTAGGTATGACTCCAGCCACTGGAGAGTTTTCCCCGATTCCCATTGACTTCAATTTTACCAGGGCTCCTTGGTGCCACACTCAGTCAAATGCTGCCTTGATGTCAAGGGCAGTCACTCTCACCTCACCTCTGGAATTCAGCTGTTTTGTCCATGTTTGGACCAAGGCTGTAATGAGGTCTGGAGCCGAGTGGTCCTGGCAGAACCCAAACTGAACATCAGTGAGCAGGTTATTGGTGAGTAAGTGCCACTTGATAACACTGTCGACGACACCTTCCATCACTTTGCTGATGAGGCGGTAATTGGCCGGATTGGATTTGTTCTGCTTTTTGTGGACAGGACATCCCTGGGCAATTTTCCACATTATCGGGTAGATGCCAGTGTTGTAGCTGTACTGGAACAGCTTGGCTAGAGCCGCAGCTAGTTCCGGAGCACAAGTCTTCAGCACTACAGCCGGGATGTTGTCGGGGCCCATAGCCTTTGCTGTATCCAGTGCACTCAGCCGTTTCTTGATATCACGTGGAGTGAATCGAATTGGCTGAAGACTGGCTTCTGTGATGGTGGGGATATCGGGAGGAGGCAGAGATGGATCATCCACTCGGCACTTCTGGCTGAAGATGGTTGCAAACACTTCAGCCTTGTCTTTTGCACTCACATGCTGGACTCCGCCATCATTAAGGATGGGGATGTTTGCAGAGCCTCCTCCTGACCCTTTGGTTGACCCTTCCATGGGAACAAAGCTTTCCAATTCACTCCAGATTCTGCTTTCTACCTCTGGACTTGGAGTTATGAAGAAAATATCTTATTCTATTAAATCAGTTTTCTTTCTCTCTCAAAAGTTGCTCCTTTCCCTCTTTTCTCCCATCCTTCTTTTAAGGCTCAATGGATTTGAAGTGCATTTTTAGAATATTGTCCAATGAAAAGAAGTCACTTCTATCAAATGAAACATTTTTAATTTAAGAGTGGCTCTAGCAACTTTCTAAAGGAACTACAAAGGCACATAGGCACTCTGCATTGAACATCCCCCATAATCAAAGATCAGAGAAAAATACAGAAGGAGCTTGATGAGGTTACCCAGGTAGAGTTTGAACTAGACCCAGCGTAAAAAGGAATGTAAATAGTTGTATACAAGTAGTGTAATTTACCAAGAAAATAAATTAATATCCAAGTGCATCTTTAATATGCCTGCAGTTAATTTTTAAAAAATCACAATCAGTTGGCAACATTAGGTAAACATTATTTTAATTATTCAACACTATTAGCATTGGAGTTGACAGACAGCAAATGCAGCCATTTTAATATTTTTTAAATTTAGAGGAAACAGCTACCAGCTTACCATTGGAATCCATGTGACGTGAAGATCTGAAAAGTACCACCACATTTAGGTTGGCTAGTTACAGCAAGGCTAAGTGCACAACTCTAACTTCCTCAGCTTTCAGGTGCATTCCAAGGTGACTTCCAGAATGACAAATTCTCATTTTCCAGAAAATAATTAAACCAGTTCATGACAATCAAAAATAATCCACAAAATATTTGAACTGAACAATGATTTGCTTGCAAGTCTGGAAGCAAGAGATTTTAGTGAACCAAGTCAAGAGTCATGGTATTGATGATATTGCAAGAATCCAGAATTGGCTGAGTGTGGTCCTATCAATGCACAGTCAGCATTCCCAGTCTTTCCTTCATTCAGTTAGTGGCTTTCTCCTTTCTTTCCAGCAATCTAGGAATATTAAAAAAGAGAGCACTTATTTTATGATAAAGTCTACCATTTAATGCTTTAAACATTAATTTATAGCTTTACAAAAACTGATGTGCTGCAGTTTAATAAGATAATGATTTTAGGTCAAATAATATAGTCACAAATGGGGGAAACTGATAATTTTTCTTATATTTCTTAGCCAACATCCACATCCACACCCATACCCATATTTAGAACTCTCTTCCACAAACTGCAGTTGATGCTAGCTCAATTGTTAATTTTAAAATCTGAGATTGATAATATCTTTGGTTAACAAAAATCTTAAAGGATATGGGGTTAGGTCACAAATCAGCCAATGGCGGAACAGGCTCGAGGGGCTAAATGGCCGGCTCCTGTTCCTATACATCTCCAAGAAGGGTCTTTTGATAGCATGAAGAATTTCATCTAATTTCTTCCACTCCCATTCTCAACCCAGAGTTAAAAGCCAATTATAATACTTCACTGCTAATGCAGCTAAAAGGTAACCAACTCACAATAGATTAATGATCAAATCTGTGACGTCCTGGTCTGTGTGGCTCAAAACCAGCTATCATGACAGATCTTTTGTAAAAATCCAAAGATTTATTTCTCATTGCTTTTGTCACCCACTATTTTTTTTGAGAGCATGTTACACTATTTTTTTCTTCACTTTTCTCTATTTCTGATCTCTCATGGCCATGCACCTTCTGTAGCCACAGCACTCTCTGCCAATCAACCCAGATACTGTAAGTTGCACAAGAGTAACCCAGCAATGTTGCCATCAACGTAGCAAATTCTGAACATTCAACATGCTGTTTAAATAACTTCATCAGAATGATTTATAAATAGTGAAATAGCAGCATTCAATTATGTATTGCCTAAATTTACCCATTCATGTTTATGACTTGCACAAAGATTCTAATAAATACTAGTTAATTTGAATGGTTTCCCGATCCCTCTAGTAAGATTTGACGAACAGGACTGACCCTAAAATATTCAAGGCCGTGGACACTAGCAGACAGAGTTAGCATTTATCACTATTCTTTACTTTCACATTAGCCACTCACCAAGAAATACAGTTCCATATAACTACCATCCATCAATTCTGTTACCTCAAAATATTCCAAAGATTTGTTAGGGACAGCTTTTAAACCCCATTGGCTTTGAATTGCTGCCTTTCTTCTCCTAAGATTATGGTTAAATGTTCTACAGCCACAAGTTGGGAAATATGCAAGGAGTAGCCTCGGGTGCCTCACCTGACTGCTGCTCATCAGCTCAAACAGCTGGGATGAGTAACTGGTCACAGAGATCGGCAAATGCATCCTGCTACACCTATCAGCCGCCTCTCAAATCATCAAAATTCAATTATTTACTGGTACAACTTACCCGTCTGAAGTCCAACATGTTTGTGGTTTGCACAGGGGTTCCAATAAATGCAAGATAGTTAATTCTTGTGGTGTCCTCATCACCTTGGTTAGATTTGATAAAAAGCTGAAAACCAAAGTAAATGGAAGGTGATTTAACTAAAGCACACAAACAAGTTCACATTTTGCAAAGCCTAGCCACACTTATATTGTACTTCTTACTTTAACTACTGTGATTCCCTGAAACAATTTCTTATTCATTTTGCACGAGCACCCTGTGCTGACTTATTCAAGACCTGCTGGAAAACCAGCAATAGCTTGATTTGCAATTTCGTTTAGCTCCATCCAAACCCCCTACTCCAAAAGGAAAACAGAGGAAAGAGATGTAGTCATGGCAATCCAGGAAACCCAAGGCTGAATTTTTTCCGAAACAACTACCAAGAATCACTTTTTATAATCTAGAGATAAAATGGAGTATATCAAAAAATATTGTATGTTTAAGGGCATCATTTCACAATAATCTGAAGCATTTCCAATGAAAATGTGTGTTTTTAAAAAGTCATTGTGCAGTTACTAGTCATTGCACGATCATTTATTCAGATTATGCCTCCAATACTTGAAGTAAAATTAACCCAGTGCCAATAATTTGAGCAATATCAAATGTACTTTCAAAATCAAATTATCAACACTCACTGTTACACTATTAATATTCTGAAATTTGACATAGCGCAGTGGCACAACTCCATCTTCTTTGATGTCATCTGGTGTTAAGTCCAGGGTTTGGGTTGGTTCACTTCTTTCAGCATCATCAAAATCAAAAGAGCGTGGCAGATTGGTGAATATTTTTACAAACTTAGGACCTCGGCCTGTGAATATAAGAATTATTAAAATGCTATATTAATGAAATTATGGGTTAGTCGACTAGTCGTCACCAATGAAAGTTGCCATCCTAAATACCTGAACCAAGTCTTTGTCAAGAGTGGAGCAAGCAAGTGCTGTATTTATTCAAAACAGGGCACAAGTAGTCAACATGAAGGATGAAAATCCTTTCATGCCCATTTCTCTTAAAGGCAAGCAATGGTAGTAAAGTGAAATCCACAGCACAAGGTTATCTAATCTGCATCAGTATAATAAAAATAAGCAATGATTCTTGGACTTATCAAATACAGTTGTAGAGCCCTCAATTAAAATAGTGCAGAAGTACACATTTGGCTGCTCAGCCTCTAGAAAATCTATGTTCAAAATAATGCAAAGCTAAAGACTTCATTGTCAGTCACTTCTGACTGAAAACCGCCTTGCGAATCTTTTCCAGATGAGGTTTAAAAGTCCAAGTTTGCGCCCAAGTATCTTGAATAGAGCTCATTTCGAACTCGTTGGCTACAAAAGGTGACATTAAATGGTTCCTTGGCAACTTTGCTGTTTAGGTGAAAAGCTGTTATCACAGTTTTGCAGGCTGGAACAAAGCTGCCAGTATTGAAAGTACGCCTCCATTAACTTCAGGTTGATAGAGAGGGGCTCGCCTATGAAGGGTAGGTCCTTACCTTGTGTTGCAGGGGTTATGTAAGCATAAATGTATTTACATGAGATTGTGTCAGATAAAATCACATACAGATGTTGAATAGTGAAAGGAGCCAGCACAGATCCTTGACGTAAACCATCATTCAGGGTGCATGCTCTAATGATCTGCTCATTCAAAGGGATGTGGTATCTATGTTTGCTCAACATTGTGGTACAGCATTTGATGACCCTCGACATCTTGAGCAATAGCCTGGTCACAACAACTTCATCACAGTCTGAAAGCGACCCATTCCTTTGGAACAGTAACTTAAAAGATCGGGATGAGACAGGTCAGTAAAACCGTCTCATTATCTTGCAAGTTGTGGGGAGGAGTGCTATTGGCCATAGCGGGCGGTATCATTTGATGATTTCCCATGTTTGAGAAGGCAGTGACTATCACCACACAACAGCATTTTGGACTCTTTCCCTTGAGTGTATGGCAGTGAATAGATCTGCCAACCATGCTCGTCCCTTTAGCCCCAAATTCTTGAGAAATTTGGGAAAATGCTGTCTTTACCAGCAGTTTCCCCACTTTGAGTAGCCACGAGGGACTTGTTTATTTCTTCTACAGTATACAGTGATGATAGTGCTGAAGTTGAGTGGCTTTATCGTACATCCCAAGCTTTGCAGTGGAACAAATGAAATCAAGATCCTCCACTGGTTCATTCCATCTCTTCAGGCGAGCATAATTCAATGACTGACAGTGCTTTTGCTGCGTCTGAATCACCACTCTTCGCATACTATTTGAAGTGTGCTTCTGTCGCCGCTGCCAGCAAGGAGTATAAATCTTACGATAGCCTCAGGAGAACGAGCTATGTGGCAGCTTTGAGAAGATGTACAAAGCTCTCAGTTCATAGATTAGCTTGATACAGTGCATCTCATCTTCAGCTAATAACCACTGTCAGTTTCCTCTCAATCTTCAACGAAGTGATAGCATCCTCACCATTACAAGCATTGCAGCAATCCAATCCTACCTTGATGTCAAGGACAGCTACTCTCACCTTTCCTTATACATTGAGTGCTTGCATCCATGTCTGGAACAAGGCTGTGACTAGGTCTGGAGCAGTGGTTCGGGTGGAATCTGAACAGAGTATCAAGTGAGGTTATAGAAACCGAGAAAATTGGGGCAGGAGTAGGCTGTTTGGCCCTTCGAGCCTGCTCCGCCATTCAATATGATCATGGCTGATCCTCTATCTCAATACCATATTCCTGCTTTCTCCCCATACCCCTTGATGCCTTCTGTGTCGAGAAATCTATCTATCTCCTTGTTAAATATATTTAGTGACTTGGCCTCCACAGTTTTCTGTGGTAGAGAATTCAACAGGTTCACCACCCGTTGAGTGAAGAAATTTCTCATCATCTCAATCCTACCTCGTATCCTGAGACTGTGACCCCTCGTTCTGGACACCCCCCTCCCCCACCCAAGCCAGGGGAAACATCCTTCCTGCATCCAGTCCGTCTAGCCCTGTCAGAATTTTATATCTTTCAATGAGATCCCCTCTCATTCTTCTAAACTCGAGTGAATACAGGCCGAGTTGACCCAATCTCTCCTCATACGACAGTCCTGCCATCCCAGGAATCAGTCTGGTGAATCTTCGCTGCACTCCCTTTATGGCAAGTATATCCTCTCTTAGGCAAGGAGAACAAAACTGCACACAATACTCCAGGTGTGGTCTCACCAAGGCCCTGTATAACTGCAGTAAAACATCCTTGCTCCTGTACTCAAATCCTCTTGCAATGAAGGCCAACATACCATTTGCCTTCCTAACTGTCTACCGCACCTGCATGTTTGCTTTCAGTGACTAGTGTACAAGGACACCCAGGTCCCTTTGTACATCAACATTCCCCAATCTATCACCATTTAAATAATACTCCAGCTTTCTGTTTTTCCTTCCGAAGTGAATAAGTTCACATTTATCCGTGTTACACTGCATCTGCCATGTATTTGCCCACTCACAACTTGTCTAAATCGCCTTGAAAACACTTTGCATCCTCCTCACAACTCACAATCCCACCTAGTTTTGTGTTGTCAGCAAACTTGGAAATATTACATTTGGTTCCCTCATTGATATAAATTGTGAATAGCTGGGGTCCAAGCACTGATCCCTGCAATACCCCATTAGTCACTGCCTGCCACCCTGAAAAAGACCCATTTATTCCTACTCTCTGTTTCCTGTCTGTTAACCAATTTTCAATCCATGCCAGTATATTACCCCCAATCCCATGTGCTTTAATTTTGCACATTAATCTCTTATGTGGGACTTTATCAAAGGCCTTCTGAAAATCCAAATACACCACAACCACTGGTTCTCCTTTATCTATTCTACCAGTTACATCCTCAAAAAACTCCAGTAGGTTTGTCAAACATGACGTCCCTTTCATAAATCCATGTTGACTTTGTCTAATCCCGTTGATATTTTCTAAGTGTCCTGTTATCACATCCTTTACAATAGACTCTAGCATTTTCCCGACTACTGATGTTAGGCTAACTGGTCTGTCGTTCCCTATTTGCTCCCTCCTTTTTTAAATAGTGGGGTTACATTTGCCAGCCTCCAATCTGCAGGAACTGTTCCATAATCTATAGAATTTTGGAAGATGACAACTAATGCATCTACTATTTCCATGGCTACCTCTTTTAGTACTCTGGGATGCAGATTTTCAGGCCCTGGCGATTTATCGACTTTCAGTTTCATTAATTTCTCCAGTGCTATTTTTTTTTACTAATACTAATTTAGTTTAATTTCTCCTTCTCACTAGACCCTCGGTTCCCTACTATTTCTGGGAAATTATTTGCGCCCTCTTCCATGAAGGTAGAACCAAAGTATTTGTTTAATTGCTCTGCCATTTCCTTGTTCCCCATTATAAATTCTCCCGTTTCTGACTAAGGCACCTACGTTTATCTTCACTAATCTTTTTTCTTTTTACATACTTGTAGAAGCTTTTACATTCCACTTTTATGAAAACTGTTGGTCCTCGCAACATCTGTCAGGTGTTGATTGATGGAGTTATTAATGACTTCTTCCATCACTTTGCTGAAGATGGAGTGGAAACTGATAGTTATTATCTGGGTTGGATTTGTCCTGCTTTTTGAGGACACAACATACCAATTTTCCACATTGTCAAGTAGATTCCAGTGTCATAGCTGCACTGGAGTAGCCTAGCTGAGGGGGTGGGGGGCACTAGTTCTGGTGCACAGGTCTTCAGCACTGCAGCTGGGATGTTGCGAGGACCAACAGCTTTCACTGTATCCAGTATGCTCAGCCTCCTCAACGTCATCTGGAGTGAACTGAATTGGACGGACAGTGACATCTATTATTACAGTGGGGGTCTTGAGAAAGAACCAAGTGCAATCTTCCACTTGGTACTTTTGGCTGAAGACATTTGCAAACACTTCAGCTTTGGCACTCACATACTGGGCGGATGAAAACGTCATGGAGCTTCCTCTTCCTCCTAGTTGCCTGATTATCCACCACTATTATTGACTGGATGTGGTAGGGCTTCTGAGCATTAATCTGATCCATTAATTTTTTTTTTATATTCGTTCATGGGATGTGGGCGTCGCTGGCAAGGCCACCATTTATTGCCCATCCCTAATTGCCCTTGAGAAGGTGGTGGTGAGCTGCGTTCTTCAACCGCTGCAGTCAGTGTGGTGAAGGTTCTACCACAGTGCTGTTAGGGAGTTCCAGGATTTTGACCCAGCGACGATGAAGGAACGGCGATATATTTCCAAGTTGGGATGGTGTGTGACTTGGGAGGGGAACGTACAGGTGGTGGTGTTCCCATGTGCCTGCTGCCCTTGTCCTTCTGGTGGTAGAGGTCGTGGGTATGGGAGGTGCTGTCGAAGAAGCCTTGGCGAGTTGCTGTAGTGCATCCTGTGAATGGTACACACTGCAGCCACGGTGCGCCGGTGGTGAAGGGAGTGAATGTTTAGGGTGGTAGATGGGGTGCCAATCAAGCCGGCTGCTTTGTCCTGGATGGTGTCGAGCTTCTGGAGTGTTGTTGGAGCTGCATTCATCCAGGCAAGTGGAGAGTATTCCATCACACTCCTGACTTATGCCTTGTAGATGGTGGAAAGGCTTTGGGGGGTCAGGAGGTGAGTCACTCACCGCAGAATACCCAGCCTCTGACCTGCTCTTGTAGCCACTGTATTTATGTGGCTGGTCCAGTTAAGTTTCTGGTCAATAGTGACCCCGAGGATGTTGATGGTGGGGGATTCGGCGATGGTCATGCCGTTGAATGTCAAGGGGCGGTGGTTAGACTCTCTCTTGTTGGAGATGGTCTATGCCTGGTGCGAATGTTACTTGCCTCCTATCAGCCCAAGCTGCATGCGGGCATGGACTGCTTCATATTTGAGGGGTTGTGAATGGGACTGAACACTGTGCAATCATCAGCAAACATCCCCATTTCTGATCTTAATCGGGAGGGAAGGTCATTGCTGAAGCAGCTGAAGATGGTGGGTCTGGTTAGTTTCATCTCTTGAAAGGTATTAGTTTTTAAGACTAACACTATTTTCTGGTCTCATACTTCGCTATGTTACTAAGTACTGCACCTCTCTCACCAAACAGTTCAGTATTAATCATACCCACTCAACAAATTTGTTACCCATCTTCCCTCACCTAAATTAAAAGGGGAATACTGCACAATACAAAGTACTTCACTACAAAATCAAATTTACATTTTCAATATAAATTTTTTTAAAATTATATTTTAAAGACTAGACATACTGAAGTTCCAAATTAGATACCAAATACAAAAAAAATTAAACACACCGTATTTTAAACCAAATCCACATGCCCTTGCATGTTGCACTACAGTGGTATGTAAGTGACTGCCCTCCATTATGTTCATGTAATGAACACTGTGCCTCAATTATTCACAATATTTATTAACGACTTAGATGAAGGCATAGAAAGTCTCATATCTAAGTTTGCCGATGACACAAAGATTGGTGGCATTGTAAGCAGTGTAGATGAAAACATAAAATTACAAAGCGATATTGATAGATTAGGTGAATGGGCAAAACTGTGGCAAATGGAATTCAATGTAGACAAATGCGAGGTCATCCACTTTGGATCAAAAAAGGATAGAACAGGGTACTTTCTAAATGGTAAAGTTAAAAACAGTGGATGTCCAAAGGGACTGAGGGGTTCAGGTACATAGATCATTGAAGTGTCATGAACAGGTGCAGAAAATAATCAAGAAGGCAAATTGAATGTTGGCCTTTATATCTAGAGGACTAGAGTACAAGGGGTCAGAAGTTATGCTGCAGCTATACAAAACCCTGGTTAGACCGCACCTGGAGTACTGAGAGCAGTTCTGGGCACTGCACCTTCGGAAGAACATATTGGTCTTGGAGGGAGTGCAGCGTAGGTTTACTAGAATGATACCCGGACTTCAAGGGTTAAGTTACGAGGAGAGATTACACAAATTGGGGTTGTATTCTCTCGAGTTTAGAAGGTTAAGGGGTGATCTGATCGAAGTTTATAAGATATTAAGGGGAACGGATAGAGTGGATAGAGAGAAACTATTTCCGCTGGTTGGGGATTTTAGGAGTAGGGGGCACAGTCTAAAAATTAGAGCCAGACCTTTCAGGAGCGAGATTAGAAAACATTTCTACACACAAAGGGTGGTAGAAGTTTGGAACTCTCTTCTGCAAATGGCAATTAATACTAGCCCAATTGCTAAATTTAAATCTGAGATTGGTTGCCAAAAAGCTATCTAAGGTATTAAGGGATATGGGCCAAAGGCAGGTATATGGAGTTAGATCACAGATCAGCCATGATCTTATCAAATGGCGGAGCAGGCACGAGGAGCTGAATGACCTACTCCTGTTCCTATGTTCCTATCAGCGAACATCCGCATTTCTGAACTTATGACTGAGGGAAGGTAATGAACATAATGGAGGGCAGTCACTTTTGTAGCACTGAAATTCAGGACCACTTTTTATATATATGACATATATAAAGTCAACCAGGCGCACCATAAAATGATGAAGTAGGTTCACACTCAATACGTTTTCCCTTATCAACTTCATAATATCCGGAGCAGTGTGAGGCAACGCATTTGGGGAGGTCAAAGGCAAGGGAATACACAATAAATGGGAGCATACTTAGAGGTGTAGAGGAAGAGAGGGACCTTGGAGTACATGTCCACAGATCCCTGAAGGTAGCAGGACACGTAGATAAGGTAGTTAAGAAGGCATACGGGATACTGTCCTTTATTCGCCGAGGCACAGAATATAAGAGCAGGGAGGTTATGTTAGAACCGTATAAAACACTAGTTCGGCCACAGCTTGAGTACTGCATACAGTTCTGGTCACATTACAGTGACGTGATTGTACCCTCTCTAGAGCAGAGGAGATTTACGAGAATGTTGGCAGTACTGGAGAATTTTAACTATGAGGAAACATTGGACAGGCTGGGGTTGTTTTCTTTGGAAGAGGAGGCTGAGGGTTGATTTAATTGAGGAGTATAAAATTATGAGGGGCCTAGATAGAGTGGACAGGAAGGACCTATTTCTCTTGAGAGGTCAATAACCAGGGGGCATAGTTTTCAAGTAATTGGTAGAAGGATTAGAGGGGAGCTGAGGAAATTTTTTTTTCACCCAGAGGCTGGTAGGGGTCTGGAACTCACTACCTGAAAGGGTGGTAGTGGCAGAAACCCTCATCACATTTAAAAAGTACTTGGATATGCACTTAAAGTGCCATAACCTACAAGTCTATGGACCAAGTGCAGGAAAGTGGGATTAGGCTGGACAGCTCTACTTTGACCAGCACGGACACGATGGGCTGAATGGCCGCCTTCTGTGCCATAAATTTTCTATGTTTCTATCATGTTGGTAGGGGGAAATGTGTATATGGGAAAAGGAGGACTTGGTCTGTTATGTCAGCAAGTTTCCTGCTCATCATGTTGGGGAATGGCAAGATGTGGAAAAATTTGTTCAGTACACGTGCGCATTTTCATTCCTATGCCATTCTCTTGAGTTTCCCCCACCCCCAAAACACAAAAACGTGATAGTGCCATCAAGATGAAGCAATCTGCACCTCAGCAATCTGACCGAAATTCCAATGACAGAGTTCAACTACAGAAAATGAAAAATCATGTTAAAAAATAAACATGCAATAAACAAGTAAAATTATTGAATAGCTTTCAAGCACAGAGTACTGAAAAATTCAGCAATGTGATCCATATTTCTTTGAGCAATTTGGAATAGATTGGTGTGAAATTAGGAATGACCACTGCCTCTCAGTGCATTCTTTCTTGTAAGGTGACAGAAAACTCTCCAAAATAGACAACTTGCATATACATAGAACAATAGACATATGAAAACCAAAAAAAACAAACAGATCTGGAGTCAAGAAAGCACAGTGGGGGGAAAAAAAATAGCAATGTTGTTGAGTAAAGTTCGAGGAGAAGAAGTTTAGATCCACTCCTCGTATAAGCAATCATTACAGCAAAGGCAAATCAATTGGTGGGAAAAATAAAGTGCAAAACAAAAATTATTTTGAAAAATCTGAATTACAAGACTCACCATTTTCAGGGGCTTGAAGCCTCATTGAATAAAGCTTGACCGGCTGATTAAATGCTATTGTCACAAGAAGCTGTTCAAAACAAAAAAAATGAATCTATTAAATATCAACATTAGTTAATTACACAGAATTTATAGCACAGAAACACGCCATTTGGCCCAACAGGTCCATGCCGGTGTCATTGCTCCACCTGAGCCTCCTCCCACCCTGTCAACATATCCTTCTGTTCCTTTCTCCCTCGTGTACTTATCTAGCTCCCCCTTAAATGCATCTATGCTATTTGCCTCAACCACTCCATGTGGTAGCGAGATCCACATTCTCACCACCCTCTGAGTAAAGTTTCTCCTAAATTCCTTATTGGATTTATTAGCGACTATCTTATATTTATGGCCCCTAGTTTTGGACTCTTAACTTAAGCTTCCCACAAACAATGCTAGGGTTCTGATCTCCAGTCTAAACAGCAATTAACTTCCAAATTAACTCATTTAGTGTTTACTTATTGATTTGACTTTATAGGCTTTTGTTTAATAATTGATGGATTAAATGGGAAAATTAATCAGTGTTTTCCACTTTACAAAGATTTACCAGAGTGCAAGACAATTGAGTCCATACCAGGGACTGAGTTTTTCCAAAAAAAAATTCTGCCCCACAATTGTACAAATTCAGGAACTAGAGTCTCAGTTTACGTTAAAGCTCCAGAAATTGGTTGCCGCCCTTAATTTGTAATTTACTCAGAATCTAGCATTTAATCATGGAAACAAGCACAGCAAGCCATCTGTCCACTGTGCATTTGCCACTGCTAGTTTCACACCAGCGCTAACTACTCAAGTCCAATTTTCTCATAAAATTAGATTTGACAGAGCTTAACAAATTTGAAAACATTGCATTGCAAAAAAAAAATCTTTCCATGATGTAGATTTTTCTTAATTATTTCAACATTAACTATTACAGGGTGCTGACTATTACTTTCCTGTTAGGCAGCATCATCAATCTGCTTGTGGCCATCAGCCTAGTTCACAAGATTTGCACATTGTTTTCTGTGGACACAGGAATTAGCCTTCACTATATTTGAAAAGAAATACAGAGTGATTCTTTGGTCTGCATCTTCACATGTACTCCACTTAATATTCTGTCTGATTGAGATACACTGTATTTGGTAAAGTTGGGAAAATATGGAGTGCATCTTGCTTACAAGGTCACTTTAGATTAAGAAGGCCTTTAGTCTATTTCATAAAATCAGAAACTGCAGCACAGGAGGCAGCCATTTGTGCTGTGCAGGTGCTAGCTCCACATCAAAGCTTTCCACTATAATCCCATTTTCCCATACCCTTTGATATGTCATCCTGCCAAAATACCACCCCATCACGCAGGTATTATCCAGTCCCTGTACAAAGAAATACTTCCTAACATCTATCCTAAATTTGTCTTTCACAATATAGTTTAATTTGGAAGAAGTGGTCAATGTCACCTCATGTCCTGATATATCAAAGTACTGTTTTGGTTTACTTTTTCCATTAAATATTTTACACGTCGCTACAAAATATTTCCTCAGATGTCTTAATGCTGAGGAGCCTTGGCTCACCAAATCATTCCCCGTGACTTTCCTCTGATACTAAGGATCAGCCTGTTGCTCTCCGCTGCACAGGATGGCTGTTTCATGTCACGATGACTACAGCTATAGTGAAGTGTGACCTCAGCATGATCTCTGGAGATCTGAGCTCAACTGGATTTGGCAAATTTAGCTCACTAAGCAGTTTACTTTGTCTACTGGTAAGGGTGATACCAAGGACTTACCAAGATCAAAAACTTCTCCAACCTTAGTTCACATAATATAACAACATTTTTCTGAAAAGCACTATTTCCTCAGTAATCTTTGTTTTAGTGTCAACTCAAAAAAAACCAACATTGTGAATTTAGGCACCATGTTTACTGCTATAAACCTTTGACATGTAGTAATCCAGTGTACAATCTTTCATAGCAGTGAAATCAATTACCATTTCACTGAAAGGAATATAAGTTTGCATGCAAGTTATTTTCTCCATGATGGATCGGAAGTGGAGAGCGAAAAAGATTAACTTTATTTGAGTTAAGCAAAATGATGCATTTTAAATCACTGCAGAAAGTACAATCTTATAGAATCCTTATTTAAGTTAACTTTTTATTCTATTCTAATCATAGATTTTATTCTAACCCTTACCTGTTCATCACAATCTGATTCCAAATATGTTGGGTCTTTTTGTAGACAATTGTCAAATCCATATTCATCACTTTCATTAAGACATTCACACCCAGACTTACTTATAAATGGCATCAAATCCATCTGAAAAACAAAAAAAGGAATAAACCAGCTTAATTTAACTAAGTAAATACCACTAGTTGACCTCCTGTGGTATTGCACACCGGAGTCAAGACCAAAAGTATTCTTCAGGTGAAGCGAGGTTAGAGAGTGAGTGGAACATGTAGATGTAGCTCAGTCTCCAGTTTGATGGGAAAAGTTGACTAAAATGTGACAAAAATGCAACAATGGTAAAATTTTAGACAAATAGTGTGTCCAGATGCAAGATTTTTAATACATTATTGATGTACCCTTTTAAAATAAAAACAAGATATCTTAGAGATTTGACCAGACATGTATGTATTCATTCCAGGCACTGGGCTTGAAGTACATTTCTTTATTCTGAAATGAGGAATCCAAATAAACTCATCTAGTTTCAAAAATATCCAACGGTGCACTTAAGAAAATTTAGCACATTATCAATTTTATGCCACTGGAGGTCTATAGCATATTTTGTAAATTCTGCACTTTATAGCATTTGCACAAATTCTAACCACTCCAATCATGACTTGAAGCTCCCAATTTTTAAAATAAATTAATGCACTATTTTTGCTTTCTTCTTCAAATGTTCTCCCTTCCTTATTAAATGTACATTTCCAAGGGCGCAAGCTGCCCCCCAGTATATCCATCCAGTGGCTGTGCCTCACGTGTGAGCCTAGACAGCGAGTATCAGCAAGTTGGTGAACTGTAAAATACATCACAGTCAAGCCTAATCACTCACTTTCAGGCAGGGGTCACTGGATAGAACTAGGAATGGGAACCATGACCTTTTTCCTTCCCTACCCAGAGGCAGTAGCACTCCAAATGATTTTTTGTCTGGAACCTTCTAATCAGCAATCAATCCTTTACTCATTAGGTCATCAGGGCAGTTCATCATTCCTGTGTAGCTTTAAGCTCTTTCCCATAGGCTGTTAAAAGCTAACTGTGGCCATATATTGCTAAGCAATAACACCATTTCAAACCCAATTAAGTTAATGTGCTATTTTAATATAAATTATAACAGAATATCAATGTGCTAACTAGCTTTTGGCTATATGCCAAAAATGGAGATGGGAGTTTTAAGAATTTCTCCTGGTTCACCCTCAAATTTACATTTTTTTTTCAGAATGGTTAGTTTCTATAGTACCTTGACACACATTGATCAAGAGATGTGAAATTACCTTGAGGCGTCAGCCTTGGCTCAGGTGATAGCATTCTCACAACTGAGTCAGGTGGTCATGGGCTCAAGTCCCACTCCAGATTCTTGAGCACACAATCTAGGCCGGCACTGCAATGGCAGCAGCCCTAATTCCGACCCAAGGGACACCACTGTATACTTCCCTTAATAATTTCCTTAATTCAATTGTCAAGTCTGATAAGCGAAAACAAATGTAGCAACTGGGGAGGTGCAATTCTCATTTATCTGAAACTAAAATGGACTATCGTGCTCTTGCCTGCTTAACAGCCTTCAAATCAGGGCTCTCTGGCATGAGCATAGAATCATAGAGTAGAATCATAGAATCATACAGCACAAAAGGAAGCCATTCCGCTCAGCTCTTTAAAAGAGCCATCCAATTAGTCCCACTCACCTGCTCTTTCCCCATAGCCCTGCAAATTTTTCCTTTTCCAGTATATGTCCAATTCCCTTTTGAAAGTAACTACTGAATCTACTTCCACCCCACTTTCAGGTAGTGCATTCAAGATCGTAACAACTCACCGCGCAAAAAAAAATCTCCTAACCTCCCCCGTGGATTTTTTTGCCAATTATCTTAAATCAGTGTCTTCTGGTTACTGACCCTCCTGCCAGTGGAAACAGTTTCTCCCTATCTACTCTATCAAAACCCCATATATTTATGAACACTGCTATTAAATCTCCCTGTAACCTTCTCTGAAGAATTCCAGCTTCTCCAGTCTCTCCACATGACTGAAGTCCCTCATCCCTGGCACCATTCTAGTAAATCTCTTCTCTACCCTCTCGCAAGCCCTCGACACCCTTCCTAAAGTGTGGCGCTCAGAATTAGACAATACTCTAGCTGAGGCCTAACCAGTGATTTATAAAGGTTTACCATAACTGCATTGCTTTTACACTCTATGCCTCTATTTATAAAGCCAAGGATCCTGTATGCTTTTTTAACAGCCGTATCAACTTGTCTTGCCACCTTCAAAGATTTGTGTATGTAAACCCTTAGGTCTCTCTGTTGCTGCAAGCCCTTTACATTGTACCATTTAATTTATATTGCTTCTCACTTTTACTTCCAAAGTGCATCACTTCACACTTCTCTGCATTAAATTTCATCCGCCATACGTCTGCCCATTTCACCAGTCTGTCTATGTTGCTTTGTTTAAATAGATTTTATTTAGTCACTCATCTGGAAAACTAGGACATGGCTGTGGGAAAGTCTCATAACACTAAGATTGGTAGGGCATAAGGATGCTTCTATCTTTTGCAAGCTATCGAATACATTCTGTCTTAATGTGAGGTCTTTGTTTTGTCATTCACACTAGGTAGTGTTTTTTAGTCCAGGTATATCTTAGGCACAACACAGGGAGCAGAAAGTTGCATCTCCAACTCTAATTATAATGCATTTTTGGGTTAGAGTCTGGGTTCCTGCTTTTTAAAAAAACTCCTGGAGATATTAGTGCAACAAGCACCCAGCAACCCCCCCCCACCAGATATTTATTAATTTATAGACCTAATAGGGACTTTTGAAAACAATGCATTTTGTGTCCAAAACAGGAAATATTGCCAGATTATTTAAAAAGACTAATGTTCCTGGAGTTGGGGAAAGAAGCAGTCACCGTGGGAGGAATCAACTTGGAAACAATCAGATGATGTAGGTAAGGGTATAACTCCGCACTTCGAGCTAAAAACTACTCATATCTCCTAAACCTGCAGGGCATGGTTCTGCAACTCAAATAAAAACAACACTGGAAACTTGGAGAACTTTCACAAAACTGAGGGAGGAAATAGCTATTGCACAGGTCCCAGGCCTTTTTACAGAGCAGAAGGGGGTCCAAAGAGCAGTCCTAAAGATAATAGCAGAATAAAAATTCCCTTGAATTAAAATCAAGATGGGATAAATTAGTGGAACAGGGAATGGCCTAGTGACAAGGAAGTGATATTTCTCTCTCCATAATTTTTTTTAAAACAATTTTCACAACACTGCAAGTTTTACGTACATATCCCCTGGGAATGTCCATGTCTTCAATTCCAGGATCATTTTCCAGATGTTGTTTAATTTTCTCTTCTAACCCATTGGCATCTGCTCCATGAAGGTGGTCAATTCTCACTTTATTTCGGAAAAACAAAAACGATGGCGTTGCTGTGATGTTATTGGCTGCTGCTGTTTGCTGAAACGGTAATAATTTTTTATTAACAATTTTTAATAAAAAATGTCTTATAAAACAAAATTAATTCTGACTTTCAGACTATAGGATAAAGATACTGGGCAATGTTGATGGGAGAGGGAGGGAGGAGGAAGAAGAGAGAAAAGTTGAGGGAGAGAGAAGAGAACTTTTAATATAGTCAAAGTGGTTCTTAAATTATAAACATATTCCACTTGAAATTTCTTTAAGTTTTTTTTTGAAGGTGCACAACATTCCTGTTCGATCCTCAGCTGAGTTTCAAATCCTGGAACTGGATTATGCACCCTCCAGAATACAGTCACCTGCGTCTCCATCTCATCGCTACCATTGCTGAAAGCACCCAAAGCTTGATTTCTCCAAGAATCACCATACCCTTACCCCATGTCATTCAAAATTCCATAGCCCGTATCCTTTCCCTATACAAATTCACACACATTCATCATCCCCATTTTTACAGACCACTAGGGGCACTGACTCCCAGTGCACTGAATTCAAAATCCTCATCTTACAAGTTATTCCACCGCTTTCTCCAGCCCAGTGTTCAGCACACACCCTCTACTATATGTTCTCTACTCCCTTTCTTCCAATATTTAAGGCTGTCTTCAACTACAACACCCCAGCATTCTAGAAATCGCTGCTTTACTGCCTCTCTTCCACACCTTCAAAAGCCTCGTCAAAACTTATCTTTGATTGCACCGTTGGTCACATAATTAGTCTCCCATGTACTGTTTGGTGTCTACCACTCTCCTGTAAAGCACCTTGCAATGATGTGCAAAAGGTGTTATACCAATACAAATTGTTGCTGCATTTCAAAAGTTTACACAAGAAACTCCCCAAGCATACAATGTAAGTGGAAGTTACCATTAAAATGCACTCACAGGTATACTGAACCTGATTCAATGTAAATTTTTGCTAACTTCTCAAAAGGTCATTACGCTTTTAAAGAAAAGGGACGTCACAGGCAACTATCATTAACGATAGGTATTTGACCATTAATATGAGGAATGTCAGCGGTGGGAATGGAATATTTTATGCTTTTAGCACTGCATGTCCACATTAAGCACTTCCAGACCAACTAGGGCGTAAGCTGACACTCCTCCTACGTTGAAGAAAGCTTGCTTTTACTCCAGCCTCAAAAAGCACACCCTATTGCATTAGTATTTCTCAAACTGGCCACTCCAATTTAGTGTTAAATTATACACAATTTTGTTCTGAGCTGATTGAATATAGTTGATGATAAACATTTTAAACTGATGGAATATAGTTGATGATAAACATTTTAAAAAAATAAAAGAAATCAATAATTCAATTTTTGACTGTTTAAAAGGAATACAGAAAATTGTTGTATGGTCTGAAATTCAGTGGTTCAATATCCAAATCCTATAACTATTTGTTTAGTCACGCAAAGTTTGGTACATAGTTTGTTTAGTCAATACAATTATGTGGCTATCATTACACACCTGAGCATTCGCACGTTCAACTAATCTTTTGCTAACAGGCTTTACCTAGCAATACAATATTTTAATCGCAGTACTAAAGAATGCCAATGTTTGCTAAGGGATTCCATATATAAAGATGGTCAACATGAAAGCAGTGAGGATAAAGGAGGATTTTTTCCCTCTATCACTCTGGCTAATACCCAACATAATTACACAAACTTCTGCTACAAGTAACTTAGTTTTGCCAATAAGAAAGAGTAATGATTTTTAAACTTCTAAGAAGTGGCCCAAAGTGCCAAAGAGGTAGGTTTTTACCTTAAATAAATAGTGCTAAAATTGAGTTACCACCCTCAGGCTGTGGTGAGGATCTAAGTGAAAGCTAAGAAATTTACCAGAGGAAGAATGAGAAAATTTGAACAGTCACAAATCGGCTCTCATACATTTCCTTTGACAGGCTATAGAGTGGCATTTGTAGAAATTACACATCATAAATTTGATGCACACCAACACACCCAATAGAAGTTGCGCCATGAGTTTTGTAATGGCCTTTGGAGCTGTCTGAAAACAACCAGCTCAAAAAACTGACCAGTTTACACAAGCTTATACTAAAAGCAGCACAATGCTTAGTCCGTACCAGCACATATTAAAACAAAAAGCAAAATACTGTGGATGCTAGAAATCTGAAATAAAAACAGAAAATGCTGGAAATACACAGCGGGTCAGGCAGCATCTGTGGAAAGAGAAACAGAGTTAACATCGCCATCGACCTGAAACAGTTAACTGTTTCTCTTTCCACAGATGCTGCCTGACCTGCTGGGTATTTCCAGCGTTTTCTGTTTTTATTCTAGCACATATTAAATTGGGAGACTTCATTAGCCTAAATTTATTGATGCAATGTAGTGAGATCATATGATATGTAAGTTAAGAGAAAACAAAAACATCTCAAATACATATAACAGAACTAAGTAACTGAGGTGGTTTTCTTAGATGATATTTTCCCCTCTTATTACAAAACTTAGATGAAGGGACATTGTATATGATATAAAGACTGAAAACAGTAGGAGATGTGCAGGGATATTAGGAATTAGTAATTAGGTGACTCCAAGTTTGGATTTCAAAGATCATAGAAGGGAGAGTAGAGGGAGGGAGGTTAGATGTTGCAGCTGAGGTCCTGGGAAAAATTTTAGTCTGTTGAATCTTTATTTCAACATAGTGATGATGCAAGAAAGAGGCAGCATAGGAGGCATGTTAGTTGAAACAATTAGGGTACAAGGCAAAAAACACCTGGATTACTCCAGATGGTAAACTTTTATTTTTAATTCATGAACTAATTATGGGGATTTTCAATCCACTCACCTGACATTGATGCACATCAACTTCCAGAAAGACAGCATGTGGGTACTTGGAACTCATTGCACTGAAAGCCGGAGCTATTCTCACACAAGGTCCACATCTTTTAAAAAAAATCATAAACTAGATTATTACTCAGCCATCCTTAGAGATAAGCACATTTTTGATCAGTGATTCATAATTGCTCACTGGGGTGAAAAATAACTTGCGTGAAAGAACAATTATTTTAATATATTACATCCACGCATCAGGACGAATGCTGGACAAAATACACGCTTTCAGTCTCTTAATCCATAGTATCCCATACCTCTTGTGCTTTTAAAGATCTGAATCATGTTCACTTTTAATGACAGAATTGGGTACGGTAGCAACGTGGTTATGTTACTGGACTAGTAACCCAGAGGCCTGGACTAATAATTTGGAGTCATGAGTTCAAATCCCACCACAGCAGCTGGGGAATTTAAATTCAATTAATTAAATAAAATCTGGAATAAAAAAAAACTAGTATCAGTAATAGTGGCCATGAAACTACGATTGTCGTAAAAACCCATCTGGTTCATTAATGTCCTTTAGGGAAGGAAACCTGCCATCCTTACCCAGTCTGGCCTATATGTGACTCCAGACCCACAGCAATGTGGTTGATTCTTAATCGCCCTCTGAGATGGCCTAGCAAGCCACTCAGTTGTCAAGAAAGTGGCTCACCATCACCTTCTCAAGGGCAATTAGGGATGGGCAATAATTGCCTTGCCAGCCACGCCCACATCCCACGAACGAATAAAAAAAACGTTTTTCTCAAATGAAAATTATTTATATTCATTTATAGCTCACTGTCCACTCGGGCTGTCCTTGATTCACCCACATATTTCTATATGCTTACTAATTCAAATTCCAGTTGAGAGAGTTTTCCCACAACTAATATTAGTCTATAGTTACCTGGTTTATCCTTCTGTCTCTTTTCTGCCAAGGGTGCTGCATCGGCTACTCTCCAGCCCCAAAGCATGATTTGCATATTTAAGGACAACTGATAAATTGCGGCAAAAGCCTCCACCATCTTCTTTCAACAATCTCAGATGCATGCATTAGGACCTTATCTACTGAGTTCTGCTAATTTTTTTTAGAACCCATTCCTTTTCTAGTTATCTCTTAACAATTGTTCCATATCTTCCTCCAGTACACCTACATTCTCACTTCCACCATCATTTGTAAAAACTATTCAAAATATTTAATATCTCCAATTATACCTTCATTCCTGAGTGACCTTACCCTCTCCATCCGTTTTTTAAAATTCTTTTTAACTTGTAAAAGCCATATTTCCTTATATTATTTGCTAGTCTTTTTTCATATGCCCTTTTAGCCCTTTTAATCGGTGCTCAGTGGGACCAGGCTGTGGGTTCAAGTCTCGTTCCAGAACCTTGAGCACAAAATCTAGGCTGACACGTCAGTGCAGTACCGAGTGAGTGTTGAACTATTGGAGGTGCCGTCTTTCGGACGCGACGTTAAGCCGAGGCCCCGTCTGCCTTGTCAGGTGGACATAAAAGGTCCCATGACACTATATTGAAGAGCATAGGAACTCTCCTGATGTCCCGGCCAACATTTATCCCTCAAGCAACATCACCAAAGACAGATTATCCATTTATTTATCTCATTTGTGTTTGTGGGACCTTGTTGTGCACAAATTGGCTGTCGAGTTTCCAACATTACAACAGTGATTACACTTCAAAAAGTACTTCATTGGCTACAAAGTGCTTTGGGACATCCTGAGGTCATGAAAGGTGCTATATAAATGCAAGTTCTTTCTTTTCACCTCTCAACTATATTTTCTATATTCCTCATGATTTTATTTATTATTGTTAGCCCTAAATTTATCATATGCCTTCCTTGTAATTTCTCAGTTTAGTAATTATATATCCATAGAAATCTACAATTTGACAAACCCCGTTTTCAGCATATAGGCATATCTTCCACCCTCAATAAACTTGAGCTCATCCAAAATTCTGCTACCCTTATCCTAACTCGCACCAAGTCCCATTCACCCATCACCCCATTGCTCGCTGCCCTACATTAGCTCCCGGTCCGGGAACGCCTACATTTTTTAAATTCTCATCCTTGTTTTCAAATCTATTCATGGCCTCGCCCCATCCTAACTCTGTATCCTCCTCCATCTCTCCGAGATCTCTGCGCTCCTCCAATTCTGGCCTCCTGCGCATCCCCAATTTTAATAGCTAAATCATTGGCTGCTACGCCTTCAGCTGCCTAGGGCCTAAGCCATGGAATTCCCTTCCTAAACCTCTCCGGATCTCTACCTCTCCTCCTTGAGGAAGCTCCTTAAAACCTACCTCCGACCAAGCTTTTGGTCACCTGTCCTGCTATCTCCTTATGTGACTCAGTGTCAAATTTTATCCGCTAACATTCCTGTGAAGCGCCTTAGAATGTTTCACTACGTTAAAGACACTTCATAAATGAAAGCTGTTGTTTTTGTAGTCTGTCCATTTTTTTTTTGAAGATTTCTCATTGCTTATTTATTGCCTTGTTTGCTAACTTTTCTGCCCAATTAATTTGGGCCATTTATCTTGCTAAACTTTGCCTTTTTCCAGTCTAACACACTTATTTTTGGCATTTCACTGTCCTTTTCTATTCTTACACTGAACATAACTATGATGTGATCTGATCACTATTTACCAATTGTTCTACTCTCTTCAGTTATTTGCTCCTCTTCATTTCCCAGAATTGAATCAAGCAATGCTCCCCTCCTTGTTGGATTTGAAACTAACCGTTCCAGGAAGCAGATCGAAAAGCACTCCCTGCTTTGATCACATGCATTAATCTTTATTCCAGTGCATCCTCAGGATAATTTTTTAAAAATCACTCAATATCATTGCCCTGATCTTGCATACCTCTCTGAACTATAGATCTTTCCTCTACCTTATCGCCACTGTTTGGTGCCCTATAATATACACCATTTCCTTTTGTCCCATTTCCTTCCTCATTTCTTAACTATCCATGTGGATTTGGTCTTACCCACCCCCTCGAACATCCACTGAGATAGGATCCTTTACTAATTCTGCTACCCCCCCCCCCCCTCCCTCCTCCAAACCCTCCGTCTCTCCTTAAAGGGTTATAACCAGCAGCATTAAATTCCCTGTCCAGTACAAACTCGAGCCATTCTTTCAGAATCAGAAGCCACGAATTCAACGAGGCGGCGGCGGCGGCGACCACCAGAGATGTCGATTGAGAACCCGTGTACTGATTAGAAGACCCAACACACCGTGTTCGCCCGCAGCTAGGCCGCAAAGCCTGGGCCTCAAGCAGGAAGCACAGCCCATTTCTTTTCCCCCACCCCGGGCGGTTAACTCACCCTTTCATCGTAAACTTCACCACCGTTAACCTGCAGCCGGCGTTGGTCAATTCGGGCTGAAACTCGGCGTCGGCCGCCACCACTTTCACCCTCATTGTCATTGAATTGTGTTTAATTATTGAACCAGGAGCGGCTCCACCGGTCCAGTCCGGTCCGCTTCAGGCCTCACTCAAAATCTTAATTTTAAAATAAAAAAAAACGCGCTTCAAGCGGAAAAAAAAAACCCACCAGACAAAAAAAAAATCACCACCGACAACCAAACCCGATTGGAAACTCCCTCCCGCCCCCCTCCGCACCGCCCATTGGCCCCCGACCGCCGACCGTGACATAATTACTGATCGTTTTCTGGTGATTGGTGGAGAAAACCGTCAATCAAATGGCGTCACGGTACTTTTGCCCACGTCATCGTCAGTTGAGCCAGACTCGGCCTCTTTGCTAAGTCATGGCCGGGAATTACCCAGCACACACTGCTAATGCAGTTAAAGTGGTCAAGAAGCCCTGCTTGAGGGGGGAGGGGGTGAATTTCTTCAGCGGGGGGGGGGGGGGGGGGGATGGATGAAATTGTTCAGGGGTTTCTCCTATTTCTGTGCTCCCCAACTTTGGCAGAAACCCCCAGCGTGGGTTACAGGGGTGGGAGATAATTCACTACCCTCTGGCCCAACTTCTGGCCTCTCAGCTAAGAATAAGGTCTGCACTGAAACAATAAACTATCTTTTCTCTTTTTAAATGCTGATGGAGCTGCTGTATATTTCCAGTATTCCTTACATTTTTGATAGAGATGACTTTACTTCATTACTTAGATTACTGAAATATTTTGAATGGAACAAAATAAATGAAGGATTTGTGATGATCCAAAGCTTCTGGGGAAGAAAAGCAAACCTTTGGTTTGACTAGGTCTACGACTTTGGTGCTTGGTCCAGGCTTCAAAATCATAAAACTCCTGTGCAAAGGCATGCAAATCCTAATAAGCAGAGACAGTGGACAAGTGCAACAATATACCTTATTAGCACAACTGCCACTATCAGCCTCAAGGATCATATGTTATTAAAACCATGCAATAATAATCACTATTGCAACGTGTCATGTACACTGTATGATATACATAATAAACATAATCCATAACAAAGAACAATATCAATAAAAATAGTTTCCTCTCCCTTCAACAAATATTTCTGGCATCCCCGACACTTGAGTTTCAGAGCAGATGGTTCTCATCTGTTCCAGGAAGTAAGCCAGCCTGAAAACTGCCTAGAATGCAATGGTTTTCCTTCTAAAATTTACGAAAACATACTTTAACTGAAATTGTGTTTAGAAATAAATCAAAAAAGCCGAATGCAATTTTTGCTTTGAAAAATATTGTTAATGAAATCCAAATCATTTGTGAATATGTAATGCATTTAATTTATTTTTCAACTACTTTTAATTTCAGAGATGTTATATATTTTCATATATATGTGGCGACATACTCCACACACAGATCAATACTAAAGTACTGGTTTGAGTCAGCAAATGGAGATTTGCGCTAAATGTCAAAGGTCAATTAACAAAAAAAATCTATCTCTTTAACCAATCACCGACTGAGTGTTTTACGTTCAATGTCTCAATTCCAATCTCTTGGGACAAAAATAAATGTATCAGCAGACTATGCAGTGCATAAAATAAATTTTCACTACCGCCATTTCCTACAACCTTAAATTAATAGCAAAACACATATTTCTGTATCCTGTATACATATTATAGCATTGTGATGATTTAACACTGCTGCAGTGTAGTTATGGTGCACACTTATGTCTGCCAAGCTCTGGTTGTTACATTTTCCACTCAATTTCTCAGACTATCATTGCCAACAATGCCACTCCAGTAAGGATGTTGTAATCTGAGCCAATTGTTCACAGTAAAACACTGTTCTGAAGAATGTAAGCATGTAAGTTCCTGATCTCATCTGTTGTTTTGAAAGGAGGTGTAAGGTGAAGGCAGACACTTCCCTAGCAGAGAAAAGAAAGAGTGAAAATCCTGGGAGTTACACTAAAATGTATATTGTTAAAGGCCTGGGAGTACATATTTCTGAATTGCAGTCGCAATCTAAAAAAAATACATTTAAAGAAGCCCTTGCTTTATTATTGGTGAGGCAGAACAGGTGGAAGAACAGCAAATAATTTTTGTTGCAGTTATATTTTTGTTATATATACGTGTTTTAATATTAGTTACGGTTGCAGGCTACAGAAAATGAAGTGCTTGTAAGATGCCTGTGATAATTCAGAGCCTATACCATTTCACAGTTTGAATTTGGAGAAGAAACTCAAATTATATGTTGGAGAGTTAATTATTTCATATAAATTAAATTAATATCAATATCATTATGCAGACAATACTGAAATTGTACTATCAAAATTGATAAACAGGCAAAATTGCTAAAAGAAAAGAGTTTTGTCTTGTGCTTGATAATTTAATTTTGTATGAGTGAACATGTAGACAAAGTAAACCTATGGCTGAGTTGTTCAAGACATATCTATTTAGTTCAACAAAAGACAAAGGGATTCATTAAAGTTTTTAGATAAAAGTTAATGGGATAGATACACTTTCTGGTACATTTCTCTAGCTCAATAAAAGATAACCAAAAGGAATTTGTTGTTCCTGGTCTTGTAACCAGTGTAGAAAAAGTCTTAATTTGTGAACATGTCTTTTCTAGCTAAATCATCTCTTAAAATGATTGGTCCAATTGCCCAAATGTTGAACTTTAGTTGCTTAAGATATTTAAGGTCAAATATCATTCACTTAAGCTGTAGAAGGTTCTGAGGGAAGATTAAAGAAGGTTTTGGTACATCAGTGGAAAAGTTTTGGAAGATTTTGGAAGGAGATTGTGAAGCAACGAGATGACAAAAAGTGATTTGATGAAACCTGAATCAGAGTATCATGGAAACTGACTGGTGTTCAACGCTTCAGCTGATCTGTTACTACATGAAGGAAGGTATATAATTTTGTAGATTATGCACAAAAATGCTAGAATCTGTTAGTTGCTCATCCACTAAACAGCACCCTATTAAGGCAACTGGCAAAGGAAGAAGAGCTGTTACGCAAAAGCAAAGGGTCTTTGAAATAATAGTGACCAGGAGCTGCTGTAAAGGTAGATTATGATGCAATGCTTTATGAAGCCAGGAGAGTCATTAGGGAGATATGTGAGATCAATGGGTTGTGTTCTTCAGAAATCATTATAATTATGATCCTAAATTGTTTTTTCACCTAAAGTCTATTGGCAATCATTGTCAAATGTGTTCCTCTGGGCTGGTGCCAATGATGACAAGTCTGGTGATCTGATAAAGCCATGAAGGACTCCTGGTGGTCTGGAGAGAACGCTATATTGAGCTGGCATCTAGTCCAACAGGCTTTGCAAGGATTCATGTGCATTCAGTTTGGAAAAACTGATGGAGTGCGTTGCACAGCTAGAACATTTAATGGATCAATTCAATAGAAGGAAGTGGACTCTGATTGTGTTGCTTAGCTAATGGTAGGGCAACGGATGTGGACAATATTCATGCCAATTTCCAAAAAGCTGTTCTAAATGAGAGATGGGGATTGCCAGTGGTCCTGGAGAACAGTGTCAGGAACAACCAACTTGTCATGAAGCTGGTGAATTAGATTTTGTTTGAGGCAGGCATATCCTCGGTATTCAAGAGTGCAGTTATGGTTTCTATCCAGAAGAAAGGAGATCCTAGTGAGCTTGAAAACCACAGAGGAATCTCACTAATATTAGTGGCTCTTAAGGTGATTCTTGGAATTAGCATAATACATATAAGGAATGTTCTGGTATCATGTGGAGTAAACAGAAAACAATAGTTTGGAATTTGCTCTCATGAGAAATGTATAGGACAGTTGGTGGCCTTATATGAAATCTCAGAGCATTGTAAAGTACAAAGAAAGCCTATTTGCATTTCTTTCATTGATTTCTAAATGGCTTTTGACCCAGTGCCTCTTGCAGTCTTTATGAAGAAACTGAAAGCAACGGGAATACATAGAACTTGGATTTTATCTGGGATGTATACTCAAGCTCCAAGATATGCATAATGGTAGAGAAGAGACTCAAAGAACTCTTGAATTCATTGTGTTGATCAGTGAAGTATCATCATAGTATCATAGTAGGAACATCACAGGAAGAGACCATTCGGCCCATCGTGCCTATGCTGGCTCTTTGAAAGAGCTATCCAATTAGCCCCATTCCCCTGCTCTTTCCCCATAGCCCTGTAATTTTTTTTCCTTCAAGTATTTATCCAATTCCCCTTTGAAAGTTACTATTGAATCTGCTTCCACCACACTTTCAGGCAGTGCATTCCAGATCATTACAACTCACTGCGTAAAAAAATGTTTCCTTATGTCGCCTCTGGCTCTTTTGCCGATCACCTTAAATCTGTGTCCTCTGGTTACCAACCCTTCTGCCACTGGAAACAGTTTCTCCTTATTTACTTTATCAAAACCATTCATGATTTTGAACACCTCTACCTAATCTCCCCTTAATCGTCTATGTTCTAAGTTTAATCTTCTATGTTCTAAGTTTCTCCAGTTTCTCCACATAACTGAAGTCCCTCATCCCTGGCACCATTCTAGTAATTCTCTGCTGCACCCTCTCTAAGACCTTGACATTCTTCCTAAATTGCGGTGCCCAGAATTGAACACAGTACCCCAGCTGAGGCCTAACCAGTGTTTTATAAAGATTTAGCATAACTTCCTTTTGTTGGATGGTGTCTCAAGGAATGGACTTGAAGTGTCTGATCCAGGCATTTCTAAGCAGTACCTTTTTTTGCAAGTAATATTGTGTTGTTGGCAGATTTGCTTGGAAATTTATTGTGCTATTCTCACCATCTGGCACAATGTCCAACCATGCAGTGCAGCAATCAACAAAGCCAATAGAATGTTGAATTACGTAGCCAAAACGGTAGAATATAAGTCAGAGAAAGTTATGATCAAGATGTACAGTGCTCTGATTGATTATTGTATCCAGTTCTATTTGCTGAGAGGGGAGACATGCAAGCGCTGGAAGCTGTGCAGAGTAGAATCACAAGGCTGATTCCTAATAACAAGGGCCTGAATTGTGAGTTATGAGAAACATAGATTTTTCAGCTGGGAAAGGAAGTCTCTGAGAGTTGATCTGATAGAGATATATAAGATAGTTAAGGGAATGGAAAATGTAAATTCAGAATACCATTTTTATTTAAATAGTGAAAGCAGGACAAGGGACATGGGTTCAAGTTAGTAAAAGACAAATTTAAGACTGATATCAGTAAATTCTTCTCCACACAAAGAGTGATCAACACTTGGAATGGACTTCCAGAAAGAGAAGTGGAGGCAAGCGCCCTGGGATCATTTAAGAAACACGGGATGCAACATTGGGGGACTGTAAGGTCTTTTTGAATGAATGATGAAAGATGGGCTGTATGGCCTCACTGATCCATAATTATCAGGGAACTGATTTAGAATGGCTTCCAGTTGGGTAGGCACTGCAGCAAGCCGATAATTAGTTTTTCTGCGTCTAGGTGCTTCAGATCAGATCACAGGCCAGTCTGAAATTGTACCCCCCATTAAGAGGAATGTAGGCGTGCTGGGGCACTTGCCAACAGTAACAGGACTAGAGTAGTCTGGGCTGGGCTGGGGGTGGGGGGAAGGAGTCTCAACATATTAGGTCTTGGGTGGAATTAGAAATTTGATGTTTTCAATACTTGGATACATTATTACTGGAACCAAAAAAAAAGTAATTCCTATAGAGAATCCTTTCCTATTAAGGCGTATTGCATAGTTTCGGGGAGGAGATGGTGTGAGGGTGCTGCAGGTGGCGCTGTAGCAGGAGTCAGACACCAGGCTGGGGACGGGTATGACAGGCGTTGCTGGCTGAGCGGATCCGCGGAGCGAGTGTAGCTGTTGCCGGTTGACCCAGTGTCAGAAGTGGGAGCCTGAGGCAACAACATGGAGTGAAATAAAAGGGAACGAATAAGCAGACGGGAAGGTGAGCGAGCTGCGGGTACGGGCAGTCGGTGAATGAAATAAAACTGCAGTAAAACGAACCATGAGTGAGAGCTGCACTCTGCCCCCAACAAAAAATGTTTTCAAAGTAAATCACAAGTAGAATTATTTAAATGGCAGGGGGAAGGCGAAGTGCAGCTGTTAACGGCGATTTCATTCAGGCCTTTTAATTAGAGCTTTCTTTGCCTGTAATGGAAGGAATTGCGCTGTTTTGAAATACAATGTTATTTTGCCTCTGTCGATCTACATTACTCTTTTTTTTGTAAACATCTTTTGTTGAGTGGGTAGTTTTTATTCTCATTTAAGGAAACATGTTTATTATTTGGTGCTGTCCTGTGGCCTGGATGACATCAGCACTAGTTAATAACGATAGGATTGGTTCAAAGTATATTAATAGTGTTTATTTCCCCCTTATTCAGTTAACGGGAATTGCACATTTAAAAAAAAATCAGGGTTTTGACTACGAGCATATATAAGCTTCCATTTGAAAGCTGCAATGCCCCACTGCTTTTTAAATTCGTCCAAACCTGACCTATTTCAGGAAGTTGGCATATTATGTTTTTTTTAAACTTAGTTTGTGTGCTAATGTTGCTGACCTTTGCTCTCTCTACCCCTTGGGTTCACACTGTCGTTGGCAGAAGCTGATATTGATCATTGTAAATTATTATCTTCTTTAAAACAGTGCTGGTAAAGATTCCGCCTTCTCCCACTGATTTTCTTAGTTGGGGGAGGGAGTTGTGATTCTAACGCTTTGGAGGAGAACTGTAATGAGTATTTATGCCAGAGGGTACTCTGCAACTTTTAACATTTAGTTTTGGTTGGCTTGGCATATTGCAAATTCTTAGGGCCTGCTCTGTTGCCTTTGTAATCTCAGGTGTGTTGTTGGGTGGAAACTAGGCAGCTAGACAGGAAGGAAACAGTGCTGGATCTAGTTGTGGGAATTAAATGGGGCAGGTCGAGCATGTTTCAGTGGGGGAGCATTTAGGGAACAGTGATCATATCCTTACGTTTAGAATAGGAGGGAAAGGGGAGTTGAGGTAAAAATCAGATCAGCCACGATCTCATTGAATGGCGGAGCGGGCTCGAGGGGACAAATGGCCGACTCCTGCTCCTATCTCTTATGGTCTTATAGTTATGAAAAAGGACAAGGAACAATGAAATGTGAAAATGCTTAACTGGAGCAGTGCAAATTTCAGTGAGTTAAAAAGGGATCCTGCCCAAGTGGATTGGAATCAAAAATTGGTAGGCAAAACAGTAATTGAACAATGGGAAGCCTTCAAGGAGGAGTTGGTTCGGCTACAGCGTAAACACATCCCTACAAGGGAGAAAGGAAGGGCATCCAAAGCTAGAGCTCCCTGGATGACTAAAGGTATAGAGATTAAAATGGAACAGAAAAAGACTTATGATGAACATAAGATTCAGTAGAGAAACAAGGTGAATACAGAAAGTACAGAGGAGATCTAAAAAAGGGAATGCGATGCAAAGAGTATAAGAATAGATAAGCGGCTAACATAAAAGGGAACCCAAAAGTCTTTTATAAACATATAAATAGTGGAAGGGTGGGACCGATTAGGGACAAAAAAGGAGATCTTCTTGTGGAAGCAGAGGGCATAGCTGAGGTACTAAATGAACACTTTGCATCTGTCTTCACTGGAGAAGAGGCTGCTGTTGTTGTAGCAGTAAAGGAGGAGGTAGTAGTGATATTGGATAGGATAAAAATAAATATAGAGGAGGTACTTAAAGGATTTGTAGTACTCAAAGTAGAAAAGTCACCCGGTCCAGATGGGATGCATCCTAGGTTACTGAGGGAAGTAATGGTAGAAATTGCGGAGGCTATGGCCACTATCTTCTAATCGTCCTTAGATATAGGGACGGTGCCGGGGTCCTGGAGGATTGCAAATGTTACACCCCTGTTCAAAAAAAGGGAGCGGGTTAAACCCAGCAATTACAGGCCAGACAGCCTAACGTCAGTGGTGGGGAAACTTTTAGAGACAATAATCTGGAAAAAAAGAATGGGCTAATAAATGAAAGTCAGCACAGATATGTGAAAGTAAAATCACGTTTGATTAAATGGATTGAGTTCTTTGATGAAGTAACGGAGAGGGTTGATGTTGTGTATATGGACTTTCAAAAGGCATTGATAAAGTACCACATAATAGACTTGTCAGCAAAATGTGGAGAATAGTAACAGATGCCAGGAGGACATTGACAGACTGGTGAAATGGGCATACACATAGCAGATGAAATGTAACACAGAGAAGTGTGAAATGATGCATTTTGGCAAGAAGAATGAGAGGCAATATAAACTAAATGATATAATTTTAAAGGGGGTGCAGGAACAGAAAGACCTGGGGGTACACATACACAAATCTTTGAAGGTGGTAGGACAAGTTGAGAAGGCTATTAAAAAAACATATGGGATCTTGGGCTTTATTAATAGAGTCACAGAGTACAAAAAAAGCAAGGAAGTTATACTAAACCTTTATAACACACTGGTTACACCTCAGTTGGAGTAATGTGTTCATTTCTGGGCACCACCCTTTAGGAAGGATGTCAAGGCAATGGAGAGGGAGCAGAAGAGATTTTATAGAATGGAGCCAGGGATGAGGGACTTCAGTTATGTGGAGAGTCTGGGGTTGTTCCCCTTAGAACAGAGAAGGTTAGAGAGAGATTTAATAGAGGTGTTCAAAATCGTGAACGGTTTTGACAGAGTAAATAAGGATAAACTGTTTTCAGCGGCAGAAGGGTTGGTAACCAGAGGACATAGATTTAAGGTGATCGGCAAAAGAGCCAGAGGCGACATGAGGAAACATTTTTTTATGCAGTGGGTTGTAATGATCTGGAATGCATTGCCTAAAAGAGTGGTGGAAGCAAATAAAAGAGAATTGGATAAATACTTGAAGCGATAAAATATATAGGACTAAGGGGAATGGGACTAATCGGATAGCTGTTTCAAAGAGCCGGCACAGGCACGATGGACCGAATGGGCTCCTCCTGTGCTGTACCGACCACATCATGACCATTTTAGACTGGCATTGGTGGAGGTTTGTCCACCTGCCTGTCCTATTAATTGCAGCTGATTTATAGTACCGGGGATGCAGGGGAAAAGTGAAGTAAGAGGAAAAGTAAACTTCAAAAGAGATACAGTTTTAGTTTGAGATTCTTATTTAAAGACTTGTAACAAGGAGATCTTTTTCAGCAGCTAAACAGTGGAGCAGATGTGCTAGAGTGTGCTCGGCTAAGAGGATCCCTTTGAGTGTGCTTGTGTGTCATTGCTCACAGTGTATCAGGTCTATTAACAGACTGATTTCAGGATTTCCATTTTCTTCCTCTCCCTTTTTCTATGGACCACATTGCTGAAACATCTATTACTGCATTAACATTGGTATTCAGGCAGCTAGATTCAAGACAACCAACAGCTAGTTGCGCTTGGCTGTTATGTCCTCCATCTTGTTGACACTGTCGAAAATAAGAACTTGCATTTATATAGTGCCTTTCAAGTCTTCAGGGTGACCCAAAGCACTTCACAGTGAATGAATAAGCTTATACATGTACTGGCCACTTGTACAAGGCACCAGAGGACTGCCAGGGTTTGTTAAACCACATTCCAGTAAGGGTCAAAATCTACCAGAAAGGAGGAGGGAAAGGGTAGAAAATTGGAAAAAATAGGTTTTGTGTTGAATTTGTTGCAGCTGGATGTTAATAAAAACCATAAAATAGAGAGTAATATAACCGATTTCAATTATCCAGGGTAGTAATCTAAGCAAGAAGTTTAAGTGGCATCCTAAATATTTTAAGAGCAAATCTGGTAAGGTCTAGAATTATCATCCTAGCCCTTATAAACTTGAAGTCACTGGTGCCTTGTTATGTCACTTTTTATATTTTAACAGTTGATCATCTGTTGTATTGCTCATGGGCAAAAAAAAAATCTCTCTTCCTGTAACTGTCAGCTTGTCTCCCACTCTACACTCCTTTGGTCTTTTCTGTAAAAATTACAACACGGAAACCGGCCTGTTGCCCACCCAGTCCATGTTTTTTTTTCTTCCATATGAGCGACAGTCCTGATCCCATATGCCCACTCTGTTGGGTTATAGGTTTATTCCCCCTCCATTGAACCACTCATCCAACCAATTCTTAAATGTTGACATGGTCTCTGCTTCAATCACTAACTCTGATAATGTATTCTGCAGCTCTCAACCCATTGTGTAAAAAAAAAATAGTTTCTCTTGCTCTCTGTACCAAATCGCTTACGTTTAATTTTAATTTAATGTCCCCTTTAAAAATGGATTGTAAAAGCTTCTACAAGTATGTAAAAAGGAAGAGAGTAGCAGGAGAAATTATAATGGAGAATCAGGAAATGGCTGATTTAAACAAGATGTGGAGATGCCGGTGATGGACTGGGGTTGACAATTGTAAACAATTTAACAACACCAAGATATAGTCCAACAATTTTTATTTGAAATCTACAAGCTTTCGGAGGCTTCCTCCTTCCTCATTTACCTGAGGAAGGAGGAAGCCTCCGAAAGCTTGTAGATTTCAAATAAAAATTGTTGGACTATAACTTGGTGTTGTTAAATTGTTTACAATGATTTAAACAAGTATACTCCGACCTGCTGGCTTCTGAGTTTCTCAGGGACCCACCTGTGTGCGCACGGGTGACCTGAAACCGGAAGTCCCGCCGGCAATTAAAGCCGGCAGGATGACAGTTAAAGAGCCAAATATACCTCATTGAGGTATTCAGGCACTTTACCTGTGACAGGTGAAAGGATTAGAAAGATTTTTAACTTACCTGGGCGGCTTGCCCACTGCTTCTGATTCACGCATGGTGAAACCCTCCTGATCTTCCCCCGATCGTCCCTTCTCCTCCCCTCACCCCCGCGATCGTCCCCTCAACTCCTCCCCGACCCCCCCGATCGTCCCCTCTCCTCTTTCCCCCCCGCACCCCGATCGTCCCCTCTCCTCTTTCCCCCCCCCCCCCCCCCGTCATCCCCTCTCCTCTTTCTCCCCTCCCCCCCCCCCCCCCCCCCCGGTCGTCCCCTCTCCTCTTTCTCCCCTCCCCCCCCCCCCGATCGTCCCCTCTCCTCTTTCTCTCTCCCCCCCCCCCCCCCCTCCGCCGATCGTCCCCTCTCCGTTCTCCCCCCCCGCCCCCCGATCGTCCCCTCTCCTCTTTCCCCCCCCGATCGTCCCCTCTCCTCTTTCCCCCCCCGATCGTCCCCTCTCCTCTTTCCCCCCCCGATCGTCCCCTCTCCTCTTTCCCCCCCCGATCGTCCCCTCTCCTCTTTCCCCCCCCCGATCGTCCCCTCTCCTCTTTCCCCCCCCGATCGTCCCCTCTCCTCTTTCCCCCCCCGATCGTCCCCTCTCCTCTTTCCCCCCCCGATCGTCCCCTCTCCTCTTTTCCCCCCCCGATCGTCCCCTCTCCTCTTTCCCCCCCCGATCGTCCCCTCTCCTCTTTCCCCCCCCGATCGTCCCCTCTCCTCTTTCCCCCCCCGATCGTCCCCTCTCCTCTTTCCCCCCCCGATCGTCCCCTCTCCTCTTTCCCCCCCCGATCGTCCCCTCTCCTCTTTCCCCCCCCGATCGTCCCCTCTCCTCTTTCCCCCCCCCCCGATCGTCCCCTCTCCTCTTTCCCCCCCCGATCGTCCCCTCTCCTCTTTCCCCCCCCGATCGTCCCCTCTCCTCTTTCCCCCCCCGATCGTCCCCTCTCCTCTTTCCCCCCCCGATCGTCCCCTCTCCTCTTTCCCCCCCCGATCGTCCCCTCTCCTCTTTCCCCCCCCGATCGTCCCCTCTCCTCTTTCCCCCCCCGATCGTCCCCTCTCCTCTTTCCCCCCCCGATCGTCCCCTCTCCTCTTTCCCCCCCCGATCGTCCCCTCTCCTCTTTCCCCCCCCGATCGTCCCCTCTCCTCTTTCCCCCCCCCGATCGTCCCCTCTCCTCTTTCCCCCCCCGATCGTCCCCTCTCCTCTTTCCCCCCCCGATCGTCCCCTCTCCTCTTTCCCCCCCCCGATCGTCCCCTCTCCTCTTTCCCCCCCCCGATCGTCCCCTCTCCTCTTTCCCCCCCCCGATCGTCCCCTCTCCTCTTTCCCCCCCCCGATCGTCCCCTCTCCTCTTTCCCCCCCCGATCGTCCCCTCTCCTCTTTCCCCCCCCGATCGTCCCCTCTCCTCTTTCCCCCCCCGATCGTCCCCTCTCCTCTTTCCCCCCCCGATCGTCCCCTCTCCTCTTTCCCCCCCCGATCGTCCCCTCTCCTCTTTCCCCCCCCGATCGTCCCCTCTCCTCTTTCCCCCCCCCCGATCGTCCCCTCTCCTCTTTCCCCCCCCGATCGTCCCCTCTCCTCTTTCCCCCCCCGATCGTCCCCTCTCCTCTTTCCCCCCCCGATCGTCCCCTCTCCTCTTTCCCCCCCCGATCGTCCCCTCTCCTCTTTCCCCCCCCGATCGTCCCCTCTCCTCTTTCCCCCCCCGATCGTCCCCTCTCCTCTTTCCCCCCCCGATCGTCCCCTCTCCTCTTTCCCCCCCCGATCGTCCCCTCTCCTCTTTCCCCCCCCGATCGTCCCCTCTCCTCTTTCCCCCCCCGATCGTCCCCTCTCCTCTTTCCCCCCCCGATCGTCCCCTCTCCTCTTTCCCCCCCCCCGATCGTCCCCTCTCCTCTTTCCCCCCCCCCGATCGTCCCCTCTCCTCTTTCCCCCCCCCCGATCGTCCCCTCTCCTCTTTCCCCCCCCCCGATCGTCCCCTCTCCTCTTTCCCCCCCCCCGATCGTCCCCTCTCCTCTTTCCCCCCCCCCGATCGTCCCCTCTCCTCTTTCCCCCCCCCCCGATCGTCCCCTCTCCTCTTTCCCCCCCCCCGATCGTCCCCTCTCCTCTTTCCCCCCCCCCGATCGTCCCCTCTCCTCTTTCCCCCCCCCCGATCGTCCCCTCTCCTCTTTCCCCCCCCGATCGTCCCCTCTCCTCTTTCCCCCCCCCCGATCGTCCCCTCTCCTCTTTCCCCCCCCCCGATCGTCCCCTCTCCTCTTTCCCCCCCCCCCCCGATCGTCCCCTCTCCTCTTTCCCCCCCCCCGATCGTCCCCTCTCCTCTTTCCCCCCCCCCCGACCGTCCCCTCTCCTCCTTTTCTCCCCCCCCGCCCCCCCACCGCGTTGCACCTTATGATGGCAGCCAGCCTGTCAATGATGTTAGCTGCTGGGCGCAAAACCTGGAGAGAACGTTAACTGCTATTAATCAACGTGCAATTGAGTCGGAAATGTTAAGTTCAGTTCATGCAGGTTTGCCACGAGCCGAATTCCCCTCCAGTTGCCATCCTGCCTCACCGCTAATATCGGGGCCAAAGAGCCTTCAAAGGGATATGGACAGGTTAAGTGAGTGGGCGAAAAGGTGGCAGATGGAGTATAATGTGGGGAAATATGAGGTTATTCACTTTGGTAGGAAGAATAGAAACACAGAATTTTTTTCAAATGGTGAGAAACTATTAACTATTGGTGTTCAGAGGGATTTGGGTGTCGTTGCATAAGAAACACAAAAAGTTAGCATGCAGGTACAGCAAGCAATTAGGAAAGCAAATGGCACTTTGGCCCTTATTGCAAGGGGGTTGGAGTACAAGAGTAAGGAATTCTTAGTACAATTGTACAGGGCTATGGTGAGACCTCACCTGTAGTACTGTGTACAGTTTTGGTATCCTTACTTAAGGAAGGATATACTTGCCTTAGAGGTGGTGCAACGAAGGTTCACTAGATTAATTCCTGGGATGAGAGGGTTGTCCTTTAATGTGAGATTGAGTAGAATGAGCCTGTACTCTGGAATTTAGAAGAATGAGAGGTGATCTCATTGAAACAAATAAGATTCTGAGAGGGCTTGACAGGGTAGATGCTGAGGGTCTAGAGTGTTTCCTGGCTGGAGAGTCTAGAACTCGGGGGCATAGTCTCAGGATAAGGGGTTGGCCATTCAAGACTGAGATGAGATGGAATTCCTTCACACAGAGGGTTGTGAATCTTAGGAATTCTCTACCCCGGATGGCTGTGGATGCTGAGTCATTGAATATGGTCAAGGCTGTGATAGACAGATTTCTGGAATCAAGGGATGTGGGGATCGGGCAGGGAAGTGGAGCTGAGGTCGAGGATCAATATGACCTGATTGAATGGCGGAGCAGGCTCGAGGGGCCATGTGGTCTACTCCTGCTACTGTTTCTTAAGTTCTTAAATTCTTGTTCTATAACTCCTCAATCACTAGAAACAGCCTATTTCTATCTACTCCGTCCCATCCTTTTATCATTTTAAATGCTATCTAATCACCCTATAAATCTCTTCTGTGCTAACAAAAACAGCCCAATTTTTCAAGTCTTCATTTTTGTATTTCTTCATAAAAAGCATCCTAGTGCCCTCTCTATTGCCTCAACATACTTTCCATTGCGTAGAGCCCAAAACTTCACACACTACTCCAACAGTGGTCTTACTAAAGTTTTGACTAGATTCACCATTACAACTCGACTTTTATATTCTATACGTCTTGCCATAAAGCCCAGTATTTCATTAACTTTCTTTATGACCGTATCCAGTTGAAGTGCTACTGGAATGGTTTTGTGAACCTGAACCCCCCAAATCCCTCTGCTCTGCCACATCACCCCTATTTCTCCCATACAAAGTATACTGCTATACCAAAATATACCACCTCACATTTAGTGGTATTTAATTCCACCTGCCACTTTTTGCCCATTCCACCATCTCATCAATATCCCCTTGCAGCTTCCTTTAAGCTGTACAGTACCTTAGTGTGCTTTGACACAAAAATACACTTTTGCAGTAATTAATATTGTAATATAAAACAGTTAAGTTTTGCAGAGTATTTATTGATCTCTGTATTCAGTATCAATCCTGTCTCGAGCTGATTGCAGAGATTGTTGTTTTGCTGCTGAGATTTTTGGTATTGGCAATTGTTCAAGTTTCAGTTTAATACTGAATTTTCTTTCTAGATAGCTAAGATAAGGGTTTGTGCTAGGGGGAGCAGCTGGTCATGTGTGGGACTTGGAAGTACATGTGTTGAGGTAGCCAGGGTGTGTGAGGAGAGCCCAGGTGGGCAGGCTGGAAAGCATATTTTTTACTCACATAAGCACTAGTGCAGCCAGCTGGCAACAATTTGCTCTCTGTGGATAAATGTCCTTGCATATGTTGCTCAAATTGGGGCTCCACTGGCTGGGCTGTTCGGTACGGAGGAAGGTAATCCTGAAATCACTAATTTTCATGAGGCCCACCATGTGCGTCAGACCATGCGGAAAAAGTTGTTGGAATGATTGCAAGATGGGATGAGTAATTTTATGTTCTGAATTGTCCAATTGTTTGTGTGTTTTATTTTTAGGTGTATATAGTGTAGCGAGTGAGGAGCTGACATGTTGGCTGTATGCTGCAGAATATTTTTTGTTAGAGGAACCATCAGAAATGAGACTACAAAGATGGATCTGATTGTTTGATCTCTGGTTGTAGACTCTGGTTGAGGGGACTATATAACACTACAGCACTAATGTACATGGCCATACGTTCACAAAGACAAATGATTTTTATATAAATACCTTTTTCTTTGCCCTAGGTTTTGTTCAGTTTGGATCTACTTTTGGAAAAGTACTTAGGCAAAGAACTAGAAAGGGTACTACAGCTCATCATCAATGCCAGTTTCAATGTGCCCCATGGTTTTTGATGTGTTATGAAGTTTACACTGAAGAATTAATAATTATGATGTCTGTAACTGCTTGTCAAGGAAAATTGTCATTGATCAACATGAAATTTTGTGACCACTGTATTTATAGGCTATTTAATTGATCACATTGAGGTAACAGGCTCAACTGAAAAATATTCTGTGTTGTAAGCATTCAGGTAGTTTCTGTTATCCTCGTTTGTACCTTTTGTTGAATGGCATATACACCCTCCTCCAAGGGGACTTAGATGACTATCGTCTCAGACTTGAGCTACATACCTCAAAGATGATGGGCAGAATTTTTCTTGCATGGGAAAATGCAACAAATTTAACATTTTTTGCCAGTTTTCTCGCCCATTCTCCCTTGATAGAGTGGAGCTATGCAAGTATGGTCCCTCACCCAAGTGAACTGAACCTGTGCAGTTTTACATGCGCACAATTCCAACAAGAGGTCCCTGGGTGAGTGGGCAAAAGCTGGAACCTTGGTTGATTTCCCCTTACTCTTTATTCAAGGTGCTGAGGCCTATTATTGTGACTTTACTGTTGCTATTGCAACAGTAAAGTCGTTGGACTATAACTTGGTGTTGTAAAATTGTTTACAATTGTCAACCCCAGTCCATCACCGGCATCTCCACATCATGGCTATTGCTTAGGTCAGTTAACTCAGCAGGTTGGACCAAACCTGCCATCTTCCAGGTTTGTATGATTTGATACCACTGAGTGCATGTACCCACTGAGCCATTAAGTCAGGCATTGGAGTGCTCAGCTGTGATTCAGTGGTAGTACTGTTGCCTCTGAGTCAGAAGGTTGTGGGTCCAAGTCCCATTCCAGAGACTTGAGCACAAAACCTAGGCTGACACTCCAGTGCAGTACTGAGGAAGTGCTGCATTGTAAGAGGCGCTGTCTTTTGGATGAGACATTAAACTGAGGTCCCGTCTGCCCTCTCAGATTTACACTATCACACAAAGTCAAAATGACCCCCAGTGTATGTAATGTGTAGAGGAATGGCAGGTGGTCACATCCCTGTAGTGACTGTGTGTTGGCTGCTGGAGCTCAATCTCCTTCTATTGCTTAGGTCATTTTGAATTTTGGTATCAAACATCTCTGGTATTCTGCCATTCTACACAAGTACAATTTCTTTGCCTTTTGGTTATCATCTCTATTTACCACAAGACTTGCTAGGTCTTTAGTGTCCTGGCCAATATTTATCCCTTTCTTTCTCTTTTTAGAGACTTTTTAATTCATGGCTCTGAATTATTCAAATTGCAGCCTTGAATGATACTTGTACTCTGGTTTCCTCTTAGGGCAAATTTGCCACTTTAGGTTGAGGCTGTGGGCACTGGTGAATGCAAATAATTGTCATTTAAAAAATTTTTAATCTAAAAATAAGTATTATGCTGGTTGGTTGATGTACTTCTGTAGTGAGTTTTGTTTTCTTTAGACTGTTAATATAGAGATGGAGTATGACTTTTGTCTAAGTACTGACCATTATTCATTTTATTTCTGTAGGAAATCCAGCTGCATTTGCTTGAATGTAGAACAGTACTGGAAGTTGTGGAGGATTCCTCTGTGCTAACACTCCCAGATTTAAAGAACTTGAAAGTGTGACGACAGAGACATCAAGTAAGCGGTCCAATCTTAGTTGAGGGTTATGCATTTTCAGAATCTTGCTGTATGACCTGTGAATATGCATTGCTTTAAAACGCAACCCTTAAATGTAACTTTTTTTCCCCAAATCCTTTCTGTGGAAAAATGGTCAAACAATTCTGATATCAGTTATCTCAGCAAGGAGATTGATGAAACTATGCCACCAAATATCAGAATTTTTCATTTGTGGAACACAATAAAATGTGGAATATTGTAAAATGAGCAGAACCCACTCTAAACTGTGAGCACCTGAGTAGTGTTTTGTTTGTATCATGCCTAATTGAATTATAATTTGCTGTGTACTCTGAAGGAAGATTAAGTTAATGCGAGATATTGTCTTTTATACTTGCACGTGGAGGAATACTGTAGTTGCATGTAGTGATTTGCTCGGTATACTTGTAGTTGGGTCCTTTTGTGTGAATGTGGCAGAGTCCGTGGACTTTTGCAGCTGGAGGTTCTAGTTTAGCTGTCTTGATTCTGTTTGGTTCTCCACTGGTTTCCAGTGCCCCAGAGAATAAACTTTAAAATTCTTCTCCATGGCCTCTGTCCACCTTATTAAAGTGATCTTCTCCAGCCACATATTCCTGCAGACACCCTCCTGTCTGATTCTGGATTACTGCTCCATCATCAGAGGCCAAACATTATCTTCTGAAATGCTCTCATAAAATTGCTTTTCCATACTACCCAACTCTCTGCCTTCAAGTCTTTTAAAGACTCTTTTCATTGATCATGCCTTTAGCCTATTCTATAAAGGTCCTCCTTTTTGCTGCTCAATGTACAATTTTTCCTCCTTGTTATATGCTCTGAGATGTTTGTTACAGGGAGGGCTGTACAAGTACATGTTGTTGCTTTTCCTGTCAGTCAGATAATGAAGGAGTCCATGCCCGCATGCAGCCAGGCTTGGGCTGATAAGTGGCAAGTAACATTTGTGCCAGACAAATGCCAGGCAATGACCATCCCCAATAAGAGAGAGTCTAACCACCTCCCCTTGACATTCAACGGCATCACCTTCACCGAATCCCCCACCAGCAACATCCTGGGGGGTCACCATTGACCAGAAACTTAACTGGACCAGCCACATAAATGTGTGGCTACAAGGGCAAGTCAGAGGCTGGGTATCCTGTGACGAGTGACTCACCTCCTGACTCCCCAAGGCCTTTCCACCGTCTACAAGGCACAAGTCAGGAGCGTGATTGAATACTCTCCACTTGCCTGGATGAGTGCAGCTCCAACAACACTCAAGAAGCTCACCACCGTCCAGGACAAAGCAGCCCGCTTGATTGGCACCCCATCCACCACCCTAAACATTCACTCCCTTCACCACCGGCGCACCGTGGCTGCAGTGTGTACCATCCACAGGATGCACTACAGCAACTCGCCAAGGCTTCTTCGACAGCACCTCACAAATCCACGACCTCTACCACCTAGAAGGACAAGGGCAGCATGCACATGGGAACAACACCACCTGCACATTCCCCTCCAAGTCACACACCATCCTGACTTGGAAATATATCGCCGTTCCTTCATCGTCGCTGGGTCAAAATCCTGGAACTTCCTACCTAACAGCACTGTGGGAGAACCTACACCACACGGACTGCAGTGGTTCAGGAAGGCGGCTCACCACTATCTTCTCAAGGGTAATTAGGGATGGGCAATAAAAGGTGTCATTGCCAGCGATGCCCACATCCCATGAATGAATTTTTAAAAAAGTCATAGCGGCTGATAATGCAGCGGCTGATGTTCCTTGGCGCTGATGCACACTAGGCTCTGGTTCCCTGTATTATCGGGTGTGGAGACCTGAGGCTTACCGTGCACCTGATGCGCTTTGTGCCCAAATGTGGATCTGAAGCATTGCTGTGTGCAAGACTCATGAGGGCCACAACATATTTAAATGAGACCCTGACCTTGCACTAGGGCCATCCAGCAAAACTTTTCTTTAATGGTTGGCCTTTAAAAGTCTCTTTTGGTTAGGTGCCATCTTCCTCCTCGCTCTCCTCAAAAGACCCTTCTAAGTTTTAGGTGCTGCTGGGGCAGTTCTCAATCTTGGAACTCTCCCAGCGTGTCGTATGTTACTTGCTGGGAGCGCTGTGAAATTATGTTAATCATCTGACTTCACATTATACTGAGCCTACACAGGACATTGGTTCTTCCCCATCTAGAAATCTGTGTGCAGTTCCATTATAGGAACTGTAAAAGGTGCAGCAAAGAAAGTAATTACATTTATATAGCGCTTTTCATGTCCTTAGGCCATCCAAAAGTGCTTTGCAGCCAATTAATTATTTTGAAGTGTAAGCAAGGGCAGCCAATTTGTGCACAGCAATATCCCAGTAATGAAATAAATGACAAGTTAACCTCGTTTTCATGGGACTGGTTGAGGGATAAATGCTATATATGAGGGAATCATGACATGGGTTCTTCCATAACAAATTTCTTAGAAGGTTGTACCTTCAAGATAACATTGTCATTTAGTTTTTTCTTTCAATACCTCTAACTCGTTGGCAGAGGTGAGGAGGCAAGGACCTAGATTAGTAAAATATTATGTTCCTGCACTTCATAAATGCTGATCAGATGGTAGCCCTAAATTGCTGAATTTGTGTTGGTGGCATAATTAGATAAAGTCAGTAACAATTGCAACTAACAATTGCAAATATCTGAAAATTTGCCATGGTGGTTCCTGGGTGTGCAGAAATTATACTGGGTTTCTACTATAGCTGTATAATATTTGGACAGTCAGGATTTCGCACACCTAGATTAGTTGTTTTTATGTATATGTTGGAGAGTATTTTACCAATTAATGTAGTCCTGTTATTTTCCTGTTGATGGTAGTGCTGAGCTATCAATTATAGTTCTTGGCAGCATCCCCACCAGGAAACTAATGGTACTGCAGCCCTAATTAAACTAGTGCAGTGATACAGAACAGTGATTCCTTTTACACAATCACATGATATTCGGCCCCTCTTAGCTCATTCGTCCAGGGCAAAACTACAGATACCCCAGTCACAGCATCTAACTGCTTATGCCACTGGAAGAGTTCAGATGCCGATCCAAATTGAAATAAGCTGACTTCATTCAGAGACCCTAACAAATGTGGATGTACAAACCAAAAATTAAGCTTGCTTATTCTAGGAACATAAACATGAATTGCAAATTCTAGGGGCAGTGGAATCGAAGGAAGCAGCCCAGAAGCAATACCTTTTTATTTTATTGAGAAACAATTTGGTTATTGATTTTAAACCACATTATCATTTAAACTAATCTAGGTATAGGAAATGTGTTGCACATTGGTAATCCAGTTTAAAATTGATAATTTAAACTTATGTTTTAAGGCAGCTGAGTACACAGGACACAGCAAAGTGTTTGGAAGCATTTTCAGCTAGAAGTGCCAAGTGGATGATTTTACTAGCCCTCCTGAGGTCCCCACCATCATATCTAACCAATTCGGTTCACTCCTTGTGTCATTGAAAAGCAGCTGTGTGCACTGGACACAGCAAATTGGCTGTAATGCTGGAGATCTGCGTACCAGAGCGCTTTTTTTCATCCTTGGTATCGGTGCGATGCTGGGAAGTCAGTACATACCTAAGATCAGCAAGCTCAGACTAAACAAGTGTGACCCTAAATGGATTGATGAATTAAAAGTGGAGAAATAGAAGAAAAATGACATCTACAAATGTTGTAGGGGCAAAAAGAAGATGGTGCAGAAATGAGTGAAAATGGTGATCAGAGGGGCTAAGACCTAGAAAAAAGCATAGCTCAGAGGCCAAATATAACAGTAAAATTCTTTAAATGCTGCAGGAGCAAGAGATGAGAACATTGCAAATGGCTTGAAACTGAGGATGAGTGCAATGTTGTAAATGTTCTGAATGATTACTTCAAGTATTCAAAAGAGATGATACGAACACTATGCTCTCCCCAAAAAGGAGTATCAAGGCAATATTCAGCAGTAACATATAAATGAGATGGTCATCTTATAAAGCCAGAAAAGACTTAAAACAGATTGTTGAGGCTAGCGAGGAGATCTGTGAGGTGCTGACAATCATTATGAGAGATTCACTGGACACTGGGGAGCTACTAGTAGTGCCAATATTCAAAAAGGAGACAAACAGACATAGGCAATGACAGACCCATTAGCCTTGAATTCAATGTAAAATAATGGAATCGATTATTAGGAGTAAACTTGAGGATTATCTAAGAAAACAATCTCATGAACAGGCAACAAGGCTTTAAGTGGGGAAGATCCTGCTTGAGCAACCTCTTGCAATCTTTCTCAAAGCAATCAAAGTTGATTTTGGTAACCCGTACAACATTGTGTACTTGGACTTCCAAAGGCATCGGACAAAATTGCACACGAAAGATTACTAATTAGTCTCAAAGCTGTGGGAATTCAGGGCAGAGCTTGGGTATGGATCAGAAATTGGTTGAAAGGTAGAAAACAATGGTTACTGGTTAGAGGGGAAATGTCAGTGTGGGGGAAATACTGAGTGGCACGCCCAATTTCTAATTTTGGTTCAGAAGCTCAATGAAAATTGATCAAAATAGCAGACAACACCAAACTAGGAGATGAAACATTTACCTGAGGAAGGAGGAAGCCTCCGAAAGCTTGTGAATTTAAAATAAAAAATTGCTGGACTATAACTTGGTGTTGTAAAATTGTTTACAAACTAGGAGAGGCAGTGGAATCGAAGGAAGCGGCCCAGAAGTTACAAAATGAGCTAAATAAGATGAGTGGACTCAACAATGGCAGATGAAATTTAATGTAGGTAAGTGTAATGTATTGCACATAAGAAAGAAAAATGAGCAACACACATACTCCATCAAAAACATGCAAGTATCTAAAGATGAGTTTAAAAGAGATCTAGGCGTCCTAGTACATTCAACCTTCGACAGATCCAACTAATGCAAAGCAATCAACAAAGCCAATAGAATATTGAATGGCATAACCAAAACAGTGGAATACAAGTCAGACCGAGCTGGCCAAGTCCTGAATGACAATGCTGCCAGTCTGGCCCTGCGGCAAGTGGAGAGACAAACAACACGAGGGAATAACCTACTTGATCTCCTCAGATGCGCCAGATTTCATAGATGCATCTGTCCATTGCTAGGAGTGACCACCACACAGTCCTCATGGAGACCAAGTCCTGTCTTCACACTGAGGACCACCTCCATTGTGTTGTATGGCAGTACCACCATACTGTCTTCATACTGTCCCCTTGGAGAATAGTGGAAGGATTCACAGGCTGATTAACTGTCTGATCGGTTGCGACGTGAAATCTCCTCCCATGGCTATAACCATCTTTATTCTAGCCAATAGGGAGGTTGTCCTACATGATGGGAGGGTTTTATGGGCTTCCACAACCCATACGATATGGGGACGGGGGGCACCCACAGCCAATGGATGTGAGTATCCCGTTGGATGTCAACCCATAATTCAGAACTGGAGCTCTAGTCTCCACTTGCTGGAACTATCCAGATTCAAATTCGAACCTTTCACTTTCTGACTCAGAACGGGAACGCTACCACTAAGCCAAAGGTTTACTCCAGCACCAAGATAAGTGGTATAGATTAAGAATAGATCAGCAACTCAAAGCTGGGCATGAAGTGCGGTGGGAGATCAGCCGCAGCAGATTTGTATATCGCCACAACCTGTAACCGGCATATCTCTCACTCCTCCATTACAATCAAGTCAGATGACCAATGAGGAGTGTAGATGATCATGTTGGGAGCAGCACCAGGCGTATCTGAAAATGAGGTGCCAACCTGATGAAGGTACAGCACAGGACTAACTGCATGCTAAACATTCGAAGCAACATACTATAGACAGAGCTGAGCAGTATCAGATCAAATCTTTGCAGCCCTGTCACATTTGGTCATGAATGATGGTGGACAATTAAGCAATGAATTGGAAGGAAGAGGCTTCATGAACAACCCCATTCTCAACATAAGCACAAAAGACAAGGCTGAAGCGCTTGCAACCATCTTCAGCCAGAAATGCTGAGTGGATAATCCTTCTTTGCCTCCTCCTGGGGTCCCCACTATCACAGATGCTGGTTTTCAGTCAATTCGATTCACTCCATATGACATCAAGAAACTGTTGAGTGCACTGGACATAGCAAAAGCAATGGGCCCCGACAACATCCCGGCTGTAATGCTGAAGAACTGTGCTCCAGAGCGAGCTGTGCCCTAGCCAAGCAGTTCCAGTACAGCTCCAACACTGGCATCTACTCGACAATGTGGAAGATTACCCAGATGTGTCCTGACCACAAAAAGCAAGACAAATCCAATCCGGCCAATTAACGCCCTATCATCCTACTCCCAATTATCAGCAAAATGATGGAAGGAGTCGTCAACACTGCTATCAAGGGGCACTTACTCACCAATAATCTGCTCACTGATGCTCAGTTTGGATTCCGCTAGCATTATTGTTCCAGTTAATGTGCAGAGAGGTCCTGCTAAAATCTCTAGTGGAATTAATAAAACAATTTAAATAGGAGATATTTGAGTTATTGCAGCTCAGCCTCTTTGTCTTTCAACTAGCTCTGTGCGTAGATCAGTTGATTGAAAGGCCACATGTAATATCTCCTAGTGGTAAGTTTCCTCTTGTGATTATCACAAGTCTGTTTTATTCTGATTATAATGGAAAAAGAAACTTGGTATTGCTTTTCCCTATTTTACTTACAGGATTTCTGTTGAGCTGTCCCTTTTGAATCTAAGGATGAAATCACATGATAACTTTGTGTAAAGCAGTTTCATTTTGCACCAGTGTTTCAATTATAGTGCGAATGCAAAAACAGAAAATGCTGGAAATACTTAGCAGACCAGTCAGTATCTGTGGAGAGATTAGATAAGTTAATGTTTCAGGTGTAGCCCCTTTCTCAGAACTAGAAGAAAATGCATAAGAACAGCATTTAAAAAAGGACAGAACAAAGGGAACGGGAGGGAAAAAAACACACACACACATACGAGGATATAGAATGACCTGTAAAGTGCATAAATGGAAAACAGATGTTAAATGGCTGAAGTGATATTAACATGAGATAAAATGAGGAATAATTAAAGATATTTACCAGATAGAGAATGTGTGAATAGCTGAGGCGATGGACGGTAAGGCAGGTAAAGAAAGAAAAAATGTGCATTTATGGGACCTCAGGACGTCCCAAAGTGCTTTATAGCCAATGAAGTAGTTTTAAAGTGTAGTCACTGTTGTAATGTAGGAAACAGGCAACCAAAATGCGCACAGCAAGGTCCCACAAACAGCAATGTGGTATATGACCAGATAATCTGTTTTATTGGTGTTGGTTGAGGGATAAATATTGGCCAGGCCAACGGGGAGAACTCCCTTGCTCTTCAAATAGTGCCGTGGGATCTTTCACGTCCATCTGAGAGGGCAGACGGGGCCTCGGTTTAACGTCTCATCTGAAAGATGGAATCTCCGCCAGTGCAGCACTCCCTCAGTACTGCACTGAAGTGCCAGCCTAGATTATGTGCTCAAGTCTCTGGAGTGGGGCTTGAACCCCAGGCCTTCTGACTTCGAGGCAAGAGTACTACGGATGATGTGGAAATGGAAACAGGAAAAACCAGCAAAGGAGAGCAGCTCCAGAGCCCTTGTAGCCTGGGAGATAGGTGCAGATTGCTCTGCCAGCATGGTGTTTCGATGGAGAGTCTGCTTACCAAGTGCCAATTCGTCCCTGTTTCTCCTCACCCTCCTCTTTCCCCCCCCCCCCCCCGCCCCCCCCAAATGCCAACACACCCACCCTACTCTCATCATGCCATACCAAAGAGAAAGTGGGAGCTTAAGAGCTAATGTTAGTAAAGTCAATTTTAAGGCCAGTCTTTAGAAAGAAAAGGTGCTATTCCTCTGGCTTCTGTTTAGCTTCAGTGAAATAGTGTAGAAGGTCAAAGATAGAGATTAGAGTCGGATGGGGAGTTGAAGTTGGAAGTGACTGAGTTTAAGGTCACACTTGGGACAGAATGAGGATGTTCAGCAACATGCTCACCTAATCTGCAATTGGTTTTTCCTATGTAGAGGAGACCTCCTATTGCCTCATGTTAATATCACTTCAGCCATTTAATCATCTCTTGTTTTCCATTTAAGCACGTTACAGGTTGTTCTACTTCCTTTTGTGTGTTTTGCGTACATGTGCATGTGTGTTTTTATCCCCTTCCCCCTTTTGTTCTCTTTTTTAAATGCTGTTCATCTGTAATTTCTTTTGTTTGTGATTAAGGATCTACACCTGAAAGGTTAACTTATCTGTTCTCTCCACAGGCACTGCTTGACCTGCTGAGTATTTCCATAATTTTCTGTTCTGTTTCAGATTTTTGCTTTTTATTTATAGTGTGCATGTAGCCTGTATCCAGAGTCCAGACCTGACCTGACACTGGAGTGAAGAGGAGGAGAATTCCCTGGAGGAGGTAGCCTCACTCCACCTCAGTTCAGAGCTTGTTTGGTCTTTGCCACCTGATTTGCACTCTAAAAGTTCAAAAAAAATCCACCACTGAATGTTTGGTCACCCACACAGAGCTGAAGCTGAAACTACTTCATACAATGCTAAACTTGTACTCTGAATGTACTGTAATGCTTCTTTATATTCATCTTTTACTGCATAGCTAAAGCTCAACCATAGCAAATTATAGAAGTATGCTTACTGCTTGTTAGCGTACAGTCCAGAAGTGGTTATTGGCGAGTTGTGCAGATGGCAGAAGACTTGAGTGTTTATGGGCACTTATCTACAATTTAAGTGCATACGAATTTGAAGGAGGGTGGGGATAGACAATATTTCAAATGTGCTATAATGGTGATATTCTTCGATTTAGTCTGGACAAGAGAGGGTTAAGTTGAATGTTCTTTTAAGCTTGCCCTTGCCTCTAGGTATTTTATCATAACACAAAGATTAAATAGGTTTTCATCTAAAAATATACAGTAGCTAACATTTCCCATTGCAAATCAATTGGCCTTGGTGTATTGGCTTGCCATGACTCTAATTGAAGTTTGTTGCAGTAAAACATGAATAGTCATTTTTATATCTGTATTTGTGCAGGAAGCAATATTGTTTTTGTGCACCAAAAAAATCCATCCCCCAAATTGGATGCAGGTATTTTCTACTTAAGGGATTATAGCTAAAGATAGGTGAAGGGGATTGGTCAAAACGGGTATATAAAAATAATTGGGGAGTGGGGTTGACCAACATACATGACAAATATCATAGAATCATAGAAGTTTACAACGTGGAAACAGGCCCTTCGGCCCAACATGTCCATGTCGCCCAGTTTATACCACTAAGCTAGTCCCAATTGCCTGCACTTGGCCCATATCCCTCTATACCCATCTTACCCATGTAACTGTCCAAATGCTTTTTAAAAGACAAAATTGTACCCGCCTCTACTACTGCCTCTGGCAGCTCGTTCCAGACACTCACCGCCCTTTGAGTGAAAAAATTGCCCCTCTGGACCCTTTTGAATCTCTCCCCTCTCACCTTAAATCTATGTCCCCTCGTTATAGACTCTCCTACCTTTGGGAAAAGATTTTGACTATCTACCTTATCTATGCCCCTCATTATTTTATAGACTTCTATAAGATCACCCCCAAACCTCCTACTCTCCAGGGAAAAAAGTCTCAGTCTATCCAACCTCTCCCTATAAGTCAAACCATCAAGTCCTGGTAGCATCCTAGTAAATCTTTTCTGCACTCTTTCCAGTTTAATAATATCCTTTCCATAATAGGGTGACCAGAACTGTACACAGTATTCCAAGTGTGGCCTTACTAATGTCTTGTACAACGTGAACAAGACATCCCAACTCCTGTATTCAATGTTCTGACCAATGAAACCAAGCATGCTGAATGCCTTCTTCACCACCCTATCCACCTGTGACTCCACTTTCAAGGAGCTATGAACCTGTACTCCTAGATCTCTTTGTTCTATAACTCTCCCCAACACCCTACCATTAACGGAGTAGGTCCTGGCCCGATTCGATCTACCAAAATGCATCACCTCACATTTATCTAAATTAAACTCCATCTGCCATTCATTGGCCCACTGACCCAATTTATCAAGATTCTGTTGCAATCCTAGATAACCACCTTCACTGTCCACAATGCCACCAATCTTGGTGTCATCTGCAAACTTACTAACCATGCCTCCTAAATTCTCATCCAAATCATTAATATAAATAACAAATAACAGCGGACCCAGCACCGATCCCTGAGGCACACCGCTGGTCACAGGCCTCCAGTTTGAAAAACAACCCTCTACAACCACCCTCTGTCTTCTGTCGTCAATCCAATTTTGTATCCAATTGGCTACCTCACCTTGGATCCCGTGAGATTTAACCTTATGTAACAACCTACCATGCGGTACCTTGTCAAAGGCTTTGCTAAAGTCCATGTAGACCACGTCTACTGCACAGCCCTCATCTATCTTCTTGGTTACCCCTTCAAAAAACTCAATCAAATTCGTGAGACATGATTTTCCACTCACAAAACCATGCTGACTGTTCCTAATCAGTCCCTGCCTCTCCAAATGCCCGTAGATCCTGTCTCTCAGAATACCCCCTAACAACTTACCCACTACAGATGTCAGGCTCACCGGTCTGTAGTTCCCAGGCTTTTCCCTGCCGCCCTTCTTAAACAAAGGCACAACATTTGCTACCCTCCAATCTTCAGGCACCTCACCTGTAGCTGTCGATGATTCAAATATCTCTGCTAGGGGACCCGCAATTTCCTCCCTGACCTCCCATAACGTCCTGGGATACATTTCATCAGGTCCCGGAGATTTATCTACCTTGATGCGCGTTAAGACTTCCAGCACCTCCCTCTCTGTAATATGTGCACTCCTCAAGACATCACTATTTATTTCCCCAAGTTCCCTAACATCCATGCCTTTCTCAACCGTAAATACCGATGTGAAATATTCATTTAGGATCTCACCCATCTCTTGTGGTTCCACACATAGATGACCTTGTTGATCCTTAAGAGGCCCTACTCTCTCCCTAGTTACTCTTTTGCCCTTTATGTATTTGTAGAAGCTCTTTGGATTCTCCTTTGCCTTATCTGCCAAAGCAATCTCGTGTCCCCTTTTTGCCCTCCTGATTTCTCTCTTAACTCTACTCCGGCAATCTCTATACTCTTCAAGGGATCCACTTGACTGTCATATGCCTCCTTCTTCTTTTTGACTAGGGCCTCAATCTCCCGAGTCATCCAAGGTTCCCTACTTCTACCAGCCTTGCCCTTCACTTTATAAGGAATGTGCTTACCCTGAACCCTGGTTAACACACTTTTGAAAGCCTTCCACTTACCAGACGTCCCTTTGCCTGCCAACAGACTCTCCCAATCAACTTCTGAAAGTTCCTGTCTAATACCATCAAAATTGGCCTTTCCCCAATTTAGAATTTTAACTTTTGGGCCAGACCTATCCTTCTCCATAGCTATCTTAAAACTAATGGAATTATGATCACTGGTCCCAAAGTGATCCCTCACTAACACTTCTGTCACCTGCCCTTCCTTATTTCCCAAGAGGAGGTCAAGTTTTGCCCCCTCTCTAGTCGGGCCATCCACATCCTGAATGAGAAATTCCTCCTGAATACACTCAACAAATTTCTCTCCATCCAAGCCCCTAATGCTATGGCTGTCCCAGTCAATGTTGGGAAAGTTAAAGTCCCCTACTATTACCACCCTATTTTTCTTGCAGCTGTCTGTAATCTCCTTACATATTTGCTCCTCAATTTCCCGTTGACTATTGATTCTCTCTGGTGAGTGACCAAACATTCAGTGGCTGATATTTTTCTGTACATAGTTAATTTGATCATGAGTGCAGCAAATATCGCTGTTGGTGATAATTTGGACCAAGAAAATTATATGGGTTCGTCCCCCTCCTTCCCCAAATTAACCTGATAACTAGCTGGTTATACAGAAATTATTACTTTATTATTGTGCTTAACATATTGGTAGGAAAGTTCTATCTTTTTAATGTGCCAAGCTGTAAATAGTTATGAATCCATGATTTGGAATTTTATTTTATAAAAACCAGTTGATGAACCATATTTATCAGCAGTCTGTAGAAGAAAGAAAATTATGATTTCTTTGCAAATTCTAAGCGGCAATGACTCTCAATATATAATTGATTTAGTCTGCAAATTCTTATGTTTGAAGGGGTGTGTGTGTGTGTGTGTGTGTGTGTGTGTGTGTGTATGGATGCAGCTAAGGTCATTGGCTCTTGCAAACAAAGATGTAGTGCGCAGTTTATTTCACCACTGGAGGATTGAGGGAGGAGGGTGAAACATCTGGGATGCACTTGGTCACCAACTAGCAGTCTGTTATAGTGCTCTTGGGAGGGAGCAGGTTTCCTATTGTGTTGTATGATGTGGGGAAATGGAGTGAAAATAATTCACCAAATATGTGGTTTCCTCCTTTAGTAATTTTTTTTTAGAAATAGCGTGCATAAGGTTCCTGTTGCTAAAGTTTTTTTAATCCATTTTAAAGTTGTACAAATGTTTATATGTTTTCTTTGGTCACGTTACAATTCAAGATGCATGCCACAGTGTAGTGGACTTGGGTACAGGGAGTACAATTTTGAAGTTTGCGGATGATACAAAACTTGGTAACGTAGCAAATAGTGAGGAGAATAGTAGCGGACTTCAGGAGCACATAGACAGACTGGTGAAATGGGCAGACACATAGCAGATGCAGTTTAATGTGGATAAGTGTGGAATGATGCACTTTGGGAGGAACAGCATGGAGAGGCAGTATAATGTAAATGGTACTATTTTGAGGGAGGTGCAAGAGCAGAGGGACCTGGGGTGCAATGTCACAAATCTTTGAAGGTGGCAAGGTAAGTTGATACGGCAGTTATGAAAGCGTATGGGATACTTGGCTTTGTAAATAGGGGGATTGAATACAAGAACAAGGATGTCATGCTACGCCTTTACAAATCACTGATTAGGCCTCAGCTAGAGTATTGTGTACAATTCTGAGCACCACATTTTAGGAAGGATATAGAGGGTACAGAGGAGGTTTATCAGGATGATACTTGGGATGAGGGAGTTCAGTTATGTGGCGAGATTAGAAAAGCTGGGATTGCTCTCCTGAGATCAGAGAAGGTTAAGTGGAGACCTGGTAGAGGTATTCAAAATAATGAGGGGTTTTGATAGAGCAAATAGGGAGAAACTGTTTCCTTTGACAAGTGGGTTGGTAATCAGAGTCATTAATTTTAAATAATTGGCAAAAGAAGTAGAGGGGAATTGAGGAGGATTGTTACGATCTGGAATGCACTACCTGAAAGGGTGGTGGAAGCAGTTCCATAGGAACTTTCAAAAGACAATTGGGACATGTACTTGAAGAGGGCTAATTTGCAGGGTTATGGGGAAAAAGCTGGGGTGTGGGACTAAATTGGACAGCTCTTTCAAAGAGCCGGCACAGGCTCCTTCTGTGCTGTAAGATTCTATGATTCTATAAGCCATTTCCAGTGTTTTGCCTGAAGAATCTTGAAGTCATGCATTTTTAGACCAATAATGCAAAACACCAAATTGAAACATTATTGCCAGCCTGGGAACTAATCTTTATTTAAACTGATGTATGTGTATTGATTACATTCTGTGATTCTGCACTGACATTGACAACCAAGCTGTCAGGTCGGGGGTTGCGAAAGTTGATAACTGAGGATGGTCATCTTTTTTCATGATATGCTGAGAAGTTGGTAGAATGGGCTTCTAGGATTCAATATTGTTATCATGCATCCCACTTTGGGTTATCAGAAATAGGAGCAGGAGTAGGCCAATCGGGTTGGTCTTGTTGGATCCATGAAGAGGTGAGGCAGAACCCCATGGACATGAGGGTGGCGGCTGTTAGGAACGAGGGCTCAAATGCTCAAAGATTGGATCATCCTGTTAGGAGTAGTGAAAAATGTTGCTTGTCTACTCAGGGGCCCTTGCACTTCTATCTAGAATTAATTGGCTTAGATAGAACTTAGATAGACTTTGCATTTATGTAGCACCTTTCATGACCTCAGGATATCCTAAAGCGCTTTACAGCCAATTAAGTACTTTTTTGAAGTGTAGCCACTATTGTAATGTAAGATTTCTACAATAAATAAGGCAATTTCATGCATTTTTTTTCCCTGGAAACTGTATTGGAATTGAACCAACTTTATGCTGAATCAGTTACTATAATGTATTTTAACAATTGCTTTGATGCAGCTTTAGCTTTCAAATAATTATTTAGCAAATCTCTGGGAAGGGACAAGAGCTACACCTCACAAATATTCAGAACATGCATAGACACAACTTACTTCATCACACTCTATAGTTGCAATCAACCATTTTCTTCAGGAAGTGGGTGGCAATTTAAAGAAAAACATGACCAGGAAAAGTATATTTTAAAGACATAACTTTTAATGTATTAAGGGCAATAGGATGTAGCTCAATGAAGTTGTCTAAAGAAGGTATTTCCATTTGGCCTGAAATGCACAGACCTCTCCCGAATCTGAAGCAAACCCAAGGCCTTGTGGCTGAGAAAGGGTGGGCATGGATGAAAGTTAGGATCTACACTGACTCTGTGTAAAGTTATGATGTGGAGATGCCGGTGATGTGTAAAGTTAACCAGAGTTGAGTGGCAATCCCTCTACTGTGGAATCAGACCCACTCTGCTCCTGCTTGGTAGTTTTACTTTCCTGTTTCTACATCATGTACATTACTTCAATCACAATTGCATCACCCACAAAATAGTTCAATTTAACCAACATCATGTTTCTTCATTTTGGGAATAGAAGCAGTTTATATTCTTGGATGAAATCTTTTAAGGTAATTTCGTTAGCTGTTTGGTTAATTTTAGTCAGTTGTATCATATTCCAGAACAAATTATTTTTGGTTTCAAGTGCTTAATCACAGTACGCTACAAAATGCTGGAAAATGTACCAAAATTGTCAAAAATCTGAATCTCCTATCCAGGTTGGGGGGAGGAGCATGTTCCTAGACTCCCCCATGGAAATAAAACCTGTGCTATCAGAGCACACTTCCTCCTTCAATAATTTCTAAATCTATCACTGCAAAATTTGCACTTTTAAGTAGTTTAACTTTTTACCCCTATCATGAAACTCATGGAGTATTTATTGAGTATAGCTGTAGCTAAGTCATGACAAGTTCATGTGCCACTACACTCCCATTGTGTAAAAACTTATTTTTGTATGGGATACATTTGGTTTCATTTTATATAACAAACTAAATTGCAAAATGTGACCTTAAAACATTAATAGGAATCCTGAAATTCAGTGTTCTGTACTTAAAAAAAAAAGGAATTTAAATCTTCAGTGGCCTTGGTAATAGGCCTTTATTCAGGGCTGAGTTTCAGCTGTACATGGTTTATTTGAGTTGTCAGCTTTTTTGGGGTGTGTGCCAGTTTTTTAAAGCTGTTTGTCAGCTTTGTAGGTTGATATGCATGCAGTTATAAGTATAAAAATTATGCATCAGCTACCTTCCAGTATACAGCTGAAGTTCGTATCCTGTACAACTTATAGTAATGATACAGACCACCATTGAAAAAAGCGAAGTTAAGCAGCACATTTCACATTAGCAAAAATGCTATGATGTCTCATTGAACATGTAATGTCCTCTCCACCCTTGGCTCTATGAATATTGATTGCCTGGTGCAGAGCTGTGCAGATTGGTTTTGTTCAGTTAATTAATCCGAGGCTTGGATGTTTCAGTCACACTAATGTAGAGTGGATAATATCTCTGACTTTATCATGCATTCCTTTGCTTGCAAGAACATGAAGAAAATATTTGTGAAATCCCTACGTTTTGCTTCTGTCAAAGGGAAGTGGCCAGTGCCAGACAGGTAGATCAGTATCTTTCTTTGTTCACTGCAGTGTGATTTTTTTTAATGGATAATTATATAGTGTAGATCTTTGTTCATTATGTTCTTGGGTATACATTGCAATTCTTTGGTTAAACTGATGTGAACAGTGGAAGAATTAACACTTATTTCAAGGGGTTCAGTGGAGTGGTCTTACGTTTCCTTTGTACTATCCCTGCTGTCACAGCTTGGTTAGAATACATATTTAACTGTGTTTTCTGAAATTATATAAATATGCTATATTAGCATGGTATTCAAATTAATAATTTCAATGATTCTATTTATTGAACATAAGAACTTGTATACATGTTAATCCTGAGACTTCACTGGATTGCATTGTAACCAGAAACAAAAGTTTTATAGATAAAGCAAAGGGTTAAACATAGTGTGAAAAGTCACAAAATGTAATCATTAAATGCTGTTAATGAATGTTTTGTAATGCCTCAACTTGGTCTGTAAATTGGGAAGTAGTTGGAAGAAAGAAAATGTTTTACATTTGTTGCTAAACGTTCAAGTATTCAGATGAAGAACTGATTTTACAGACAATCTGGGAATTTTCAATATTGTTGCTGTGAATAAAGCTCATTAAATTGAATCAAAGAAAAGAAAATCTTGTGTCAATTTTCTTGTTGGCAAAACAGTGGGTTTTGTTTGAGAAATTCAGAAAGACTAATCCAGATCTACTTATTCATAAAGTATCACTGCCAGGTTATATCCACCGTTTCAACTAAATGAATACTTCACATCCATCTCACTAAATGAATACTTCGCATCCGTCTTCACTAGAGAAGAGGATGCTGCCATTCTAGCAGTAAAGGAGGAGGTAGTACTGATATTGGATAGGATAAAAATAGATAAAGAGGAGGTACTTAAAAGGTTGGCAGTACTCAAAGTAGAAAAGTCACCCGGTCCAGATGAGATGCATCCTAGGTTACCAAGGGAAGTAAGGGTGGAAAATGAGGATGCTCTGGCCACAATCTTCCAATCCTCCTTAGATGTGGGGATGGTGCCGGAGGACTGGAGGATTGCAAATGTTACACCCCTGTTCAAAAAAGGGGAGAGGGATAAACCCGGCAATTACAGGCGAGTCAGCCTAATGTCGGTGGTGGGAAAACTTTGAGATAATAATCCAGGACAAAATTAATTGGCACTTGGAAAAGTATGGGCTAATAAATGAAAGTCAGCACGGATTTGTTAAAGGAAAATCGTGTTTGACTAACTTGATTGTGCAACCTCTGTGGTGCTTAATGGCATATACTTCAATGCAAGGAGTCTAATGAATAAGGCGGATGAGCTGAGGGCACAGATAGACACGTGGAAGTATGATATCATAGCTTTACTGAAACGTGGCTTAAAGAAGGGCAGGAATGGCAGCTCAACATTCCTGGTTACAGGGTTTTCAGATGAGATAGAGAGGGGGATAAAAAAGGAGGGAGTGGGTCGCAATATTGGTTAAAAAAAACAATTACAGCTGTGAGGAGGGATGATATGTTAGAAGGATCATCAAATGAGGCCACATGGGTTGAACTGAAAAACAGAAAAGGGACAATCACACTGCTGGAGTGTACTATAGACCCCCAAACAGTCAGAGGGAGACAGAAGAGCAAATATGTGGGCAAATTTCTGAGAAGGGCAAAAACAATAGAACAGTAATAGGGGATTTCAACTACCCTAATATTAACTGGGATAGAATCAGTGCAAAAGGTATAGAGGGCGCAGAATTCTTAAATTGCATTCAGGAGAACTTTTTTAGCCAGTACGTAGCAAGCCCAACAAGAGAGGGGGCAGTTCTGGACTTAGTTTTAGGGAATGAAGGACTTAGTTTTAGGGAATTTTAGGCAGGTGGAAGGAGTATCAATGGGAGAGCATTTTTGTAGTAGTGATCATAATTCAGTTAGATTTAGCTTAGTAATGGTGAAGGACAAAGATAGACCAGGAGTAAAAGTTCTCAACTGGGGAAAGGACAATTTCACAAAGCTGAGATGTGATTTGGCAAAAATCACAGCTGGAAACAGCTACTTGAAAGTAAATGTGTCAGAGCAGTGGGAGGCATTTAAGGAGGAGATAGTGAAGGTTCAGAGCAAATATGTTCCCACAAAGAAAATGAGTCGGACTGCCAAGTCCAGAGCCCCTTGGATGTCGAGGAGCATAGTGGGCAGGATAAGGCAAAAAAGGGAAGCTAATGTCAGATAGCATGAGCTCAATACTGCAGAAAGCCTAGAGAAGTATAGAAAGTGCAAAGGTGAAATTAAAAAGGAAATCAGGAAAGCAAAGAGAGGGCATTGAAAAATATTGGCAAGTAAAATCAAGGAAAACCCAAAGATGTTTTATAAATACATAAAGAGCAAGAGGATAACTAAGGAAAGTATATTGCCTATTAGAGACCGGAAAGGCGGAAAACATGGGCATGGTTCTAATGAATACTTGCGTCTGTCTTCACGAAAGGGGGAGATGATGCAGACATTGTAGTTAAGTAGGAGGAGTATGAAATATTGGATGGGATAAACTTTGTGAGAGGAAATATTAAGGGCTTTAACATCTTTGAAAGTAGATCAATTGCCAGGCCTGGATGAAATCTTTCCCAGGCTGTTAAGAGAAGCAAGGGAGGAAATAGTGGAGGCTCTGACGATCATTTTCCAATCTTCCCTGGCTACAGGCATGGTACTGGAGGACTGCTAACGATATACCGTTTAAAAAGGGAGAAAGGGATAGACCGAGTAATTACAGGCCAGTCAGCCTAACCTTGGTGGTGGGCAAATTATTGGGAAAAATTCTGAGAGACAGTATTAATCATCATTTAGAAAGGCATGGATTAATCAAGGACATTCAGCATAGATTTGTTAAGGGAAGGTCATATCTGACGAACTTGATTGAATTTTTTGAGGAGGTAACGAGGGTCGATGAGGATAGCTCGTTTGATGTAATCTACATGGATTTTAGCAAGGCTTTTGACAAGGTCCTATGTGGCAGATTAGTCAGAAAAGTAAAAGCCCATGGGATCCACGCGAAAGTGGCAAGTTGTATCCAAAATTGGCTTAGTGGTAGGAAGCAAAGGGAAATGGTTGGCGGGTGTTTTTGTGACTGGAAAGTTGTTTCCAGTGGAATTCTGCAGGGCTCAGTACTAGGTCCCTTGCTTTTTGTGGTATATATCAATGATTTAGACTTAATCATGCCCCCTATATTTAAGAAGTTTGCAGATGATACAAAAATTGGCCTTGTGGTTGATAGTGAGGTAGGGGGCTGTAGTCTGCAGGAAGATGTCGATGGACTGGTCAGGTGGGCAGAAAAGTGGTAAATGGGTTTCAATCTGGAGAAGTGTGAGATAATGCATTTGGGGAGGGCAAACAAGGCAAGGGAGTACACAATAAATGGGAGGATACTGAGAAGTGTAGAGGAACAGAGAGATCTTGGAGTGCTTGTTCACAGATCCCTGAAGGTAGCAGGACAGGTAGATAAGGTGGTTAAGAAGGCATACGGGATACTTTCCTCTATTAGAATATAAGAGGAGGGAGGTTATGCTAGAACTGTATAAGAACATAAGAGCATAAGAAATAGGAGCACGATTAGGGCATATGGCCCCTCGAGCCTGCTCCGTCATTCAATAAGATCATGGCTGATCTTCGACCTCAACTCCATTTTCCTGCCCGATCCCCATATCCCTTGATTCCCCTGGAGTCCAAAAATCTATCTGTCTCAGCCTTGAATATACTCAATGACTCAGCATCCACAGCCCTCTGGGGTAGAGAATTCCAAAGATTCACAACCCTCTGAGTGAAGAAATTCCTCCTCATCTCAGTCTTAAATGGCCAACCCCTTATCCTGAGATTGTGCCCTTTAGTTCTAGACTCTTCAGCCAGAGGGAACAACCTCTCGGCCTCTACCCTGTCAAGCCCCCTCAGAATCTTTTATGTTTCAATGAGATCACCTCTCATTTTCTAAATTCCAGAGAGTACAAACCCATTCCACTCAACATACTTGTACAAGCTCTTACAATCTGTTTTTATCTTTCTTGCTATTTACTCTCATATTCCATTTTCTCCCTTTTTATCAATTTTTTGGTCATCCGTTGCTGGTTTCTAAAACTCTCCCAATCCTCAGGCTTACTACTATTCTTCAACACTAGTTAGGCCACAGCTAGAGTACTGTGTATAGTTCTGGTCACCACATTACAGGAAAGATGTGATTGTACCCTCTCTTGTGCAAAGGAGATTTACGAGGCTGTTGCCAGGATTGGAGAATTTTAGCTATGAGGAAAGATTGGATAGACAGGGATTGTTTTCTTTGGAGCTGAGGGAGATTTAATTGAGGTGTATAAAATTATGGGGGGGCCTAGATAGAGTGGATAGGAAGGACCTATTTCCCTTAGCAGAGAGATAAGTAACCAGGGGGCATAGATTTAAAGTAATTGGTAGAAGGATTAGATGGGAGTTGAGGAGAAATATTTTCATCCAGAGGGTGGTGGGGGTCTAGAACACACTGCCTGAAAGGGTGGTAGAGGCAGAAACCCTCATAGCATCTAAAGGGTACTTGGATGTGCCCCGAGGTGCCGTAACCTACAAGGCTACGGACCAAAAGCTGGAAAGTGCGTTTAGGCTAGATAGCTCTTTTTCGGCCGGCATAGACACAATGGGCTGAATGGCCTCCTCTGTGCCGTAAATTTCTATGATTCTATGGTTGAGTCCTTTGATGAAGTAACGGACAGGGTTGATGAGGGCAGTGTGGTTGATATTGTGTATATGGACTTTCAAAAAGCATTTGATAAAGCACCACATAATAGAAATAAAAACAGAAAATGCTAGAAAAGCTTAGCAAGTGAGGCAGCATCTATGGAAAAAGAAACAGAGTTAACGTTTCAGGTCGAAGACCTTTCATCAGAAATGGAAGATGTTAAAGTTTTTAAGCAAGTACAGAGCCAGGGAAAGGCGGGGGGAGGAAAGAACAAAGAACAAAGGGGAAGGTCTGAGAGAGGGTAGAGGGCAAAAGTGATTAAATGACAAAAGGGATGATGGTGCAAGGCAAGGAAGGTGGTAATGGGACAGGTTAAAAAACAAAAGATTGGTCGGGAGTAGTTGTGAATGGCAACAGCAGAACCATTACCAGCACTTGCTGCCCAAAAAAATGGGAGCAGTGGTTGTGATGTGAAGTTTTTGAAATCAGTGTTGAGTCTGGACGGTTGTAAAGTGCATCATTGAAAGATGAAGTGCTGTTCCTTAAGCTTACGTCGAGCTTCATTGGAACACTGTAAGAGGCCGAAGACAGAGAGGTCAGAGTGGGAGTGGGACAGGGAATTAAAATGGCAAGAGACCGGCAGGTCAGAGTCATGCTTGCGGACAGAGCGTAGGTGTTCAGCAAAGCGATCACCCAATCTGCGTTTGGTCTCCCCATTGTAGAGGAGACTGCATTGTGAGCAGCAAATACATTATAGTAAATAGAAAGAAGTACAAGCAAACCGCTGTTTCACCTGGAAGGAGTGTTTGGGGCGCTGGACGGTGGGAAGTGAGGAGGTGAAGGGGCAGTTGTTGCATCTCCTGCGCTCACATGGGGAGGAGAGCAGGTGATGGAAGAGTGGACCAGGGTGTCGCGGAGGCGGCGGTCCCTTCGGAATGCTGAAAGGGGAGGGGGAAGATGTGTTTGGTGGGATCACGCTTGAGGTGGTGGAAATGGCGGAGGATGATATGTTGAATGTGGAGGCTGGTGGGGTGGAAGGTGAGGACAAGGGGGACCCTATCGTGGTTCTGGAAGGGAAGGGGTGAGAGCAGCAGTGCGGGAAATAGGACAGACGTGGTCAAAAGCCCTGTCAGCTACTGTGGAGGGGAATCCTCGGTTGAGGAAAAAGGAAGACATATTGGAAGCACTGGTGTGGAAGGTGGCATCATCAGAACAGATGCGACGGAGAAACATGGAGAAGAGAATAGAGTCCTTACAGAAAGCGGGGTGGGAGGAAGTGTAATCAAGGTAGCTGTGGGAGTCGGTGGGCTTATAATAGATATTGGTTGACAGCCTACCCCCAGAGATGGAAATAGAAAAGTCGAGGAAGGGAACGGAAGAGTCAGAGATGGACCATGTGAAGATGAGGGAAAGATGGAAATTTGAAGCAAAGTTGATGATATTTTCCAGTTCGGGGCAACAGCAGGAAACGACATGGATACAGTCATCAATTACTGGAAAAAGAGGTGAGGGAGGAGACCTGAGTAGGACTGGAACAAGGAATGTTCCACGTATCCCACAAAAAGGCAGCTGGGATTCATATAGGTTCCCATAGCGACACCTTTTATTTGGAGGAAGTGTGTGTAGTCAGAGGAGAAGTTGTTCAATGTAAGAACAAGTTCAGCCAGGCGGAAGAGTGTGATGGTGGGGACTGGTTGGGTCTCTGTTCAAGGAAGAAGCGGAGGGCCCGCAGGCCACCCTGGTGGGGGATGGGAAAGTAGAGGGACTGGACGTCCATTGTGAAAATCAGACAGTTGGGGCCGGGGAATTGGAAACTGTTAAAGTGGTAGAGGGCATCAGAAGAGTCGCGAATGTAGGTTGGAAGAGACTGGACAAGGGGAGAAAAAAAAGGAAATTAATTCCGTAGGGCAAGAATAGGCTGAAATGATGGGTCTCCTAGGGCAGTCCTGTTTCTGGACCTTGGGAAGGAGGAAGAAGCAGGCTGTGCGGGGTTGGGGGGCTATGAGGTTGGAGGCCGTGGGGGGGGGGAAGATCTCCAGAGGAGATGAGGTCAGTGACGGTCTGGGAAACTATGGCTTGATGTTCGGCGGTGGGGTCATGGCCCAGGGGGAGGTAGGAGGAGGTGTCGGAGAGTTACCACATAATAGACTTGTTAGCACAATTAAAGCCCATGGGATGCTATTCACAATCCAAATCAATGATTTGGATGAGGGGACCAAATGTACTATTTCCAAATTTGCTGATGACACAAAACTAGATGGGAATGTGAGTGTGAGAAGGATGCAAAGAGGCTTCAAGGGGATATAGACAGTCTAAGTGAATGGGTAAGAACATGGCAGATAGAATATAATGTGGAAAAATGTGAAGTTATCCACTTTAGTAGGAAAAACAGAAATGCAGAGTATTTTTTAAATGGTGAGAGATTGGGAAATGTTGATGTTCAAAGGAGCCTGGGTGTCCTTGTACATGAGTCACTGAAAGCTAACATGCAGGTGCAGCAAGCAATTAGGAAGGCAAATGGTATGTTGGCCTTTATTTCAATAGATTTGAGTACAGGAGTAAAGATGTCTTACTGCAACTAAAAAGGGTCTTGGTGAGACCGTGCCTGGAGTATTGTGTACAATTTTGGTCTCCTTACCTAAGAAAAGATATACTTGCCATGGAGGGAGTGCAACGAAGGTTTACCGTACTGATGCCTGGGATGGGGGGATTGTCGTATGAGGAGAGATTGAGTAGACTAGGCCTGTATTCTCTAGAGTTTAGAAGAATGAGAGGTGATTTCATTGAAACATAACAAAATTCTTACAGGGCTCGACAGGGTAGATGCAAGGAGGATGTTTCCCCCGGCTGGGGAGTTTAGAACGAGGGGTCACAGTCTCAGAATAAGGGGTAGGCCATTTAGGACTGAGATGAGGAGAAATTTCTTCACTCAGAGTGCGGTGAATCTTTGGAATTCTCCACCACAGAGGGCTGCGGAGACTCAGTCATTGAGTACATTCAAAACAGAGATTGATAGATTTCTAGATATTAAAGGCATCAAGGGATATGAGGATAGTGCAGGAAAAATAGCGTTGAGGTAGAAGATCAGCCATGATCTTATTGAATGGCGGAGCAGGCTCGAGGGGCCGGATGGCCTACTCCTGCTCCTATTATGTTCTTACGATTAAAGGACAATGACAGCGTGTATACAAAATTGGCTAGGGCACATGGCGCTGGCACAGGCATAATGGGCCGAATGACCTCCTCCTGTGCTGTACCTACTATGAACCTCAGAAGCAATTCACTACCACTGTACTTTCCAGACTTGCTAAACTTGAAATTTGGGCTAGAAACATTTCAGCAAGGGCTTTATAGGATTTATATATATAGCCACTCTCATGATCTCAAGACATGCCAAAGTGCTTTACAGCCAATGAAGCACTTTTGAAGTGTTGTCACTGTCATGTAGAAAAATGCGGCAGCTGATTTGTTCACAGCAAGGTCCCACATGCGACAAATAATTTGTTTTTAATGCTGTTGTTTGGGGGATAAATGTTAACTAGGACACCAGGAAAACGCCCCTGCTTTTCTTTGAATAGTGCCATGGGATCTTTTAACTCCCCAAGAGGGCAGTTTAACGTTTCATCCGAAAGATGGCATCTCTCGGTACTGCACTGAGATGTCCATCTAGATTATGTGCTCAAGTCTACTGTGGGACTTGAACCCACAACCTTCTGTCTCAGGTGAGAGTGCTGCCACTGAACTGGAGATAAATTAAATAGTTTAAGTTTTAATAATATATATTACCCCAATTGAAGTAAATGACATATAATGGACTACTTGAATACTATGTTCGTAGTTGAATAAGGTCAACATTTGCAGTAGATGAGATTGTTTCTTGTCCCTAGTTATAAAATCAATAGCTTGATGCCACAATTTGAATGACTAAGAAGGATTCATGTAGTTCTTTATATTGAATCTATCAGTGTGGTGGTAACAGCATTTCCTCAGCGACATGAGATTAGAAATTGTGATTAAGGTGCCTGCTTTGATCTCTGCCAGTTGCAGAGATGTGGAAACACACTTATATTTGTGCAGAGCCAAACTCTGATTGCAAAAAGCTAATGGGTCAAGCAGTTCTTTTTAATTGATAGGAGGAAAAGGATAGCTTTCTTTATTATCGAGTGTTTATTTTAAGAATGTGTGTAAAGCAGGCTATACGTGAGCAATAGTTTTCTGCTGGTGTTGCAAAGTGAAAATAAAGCTGGAGGTAATCATGTTTAATGTGTTACCATCTACACTAGCAACATAGCGGGTTCTTTTGGCATGAGCATGTAGGAAATCTTGATGCGGTATAACAGCAGACGTGACCATAACAACACGTTCCTAGACTTCCACTTTTCTTTGTAATCATTCTTTTTCATTCAACAACAGAATTTTTGTGGGATATATTTGGGTAATATTCCAGATTTTATTTTTGTATTGGTTTAATCCCTGTTATAGCCTGATGCCTTCAATTGAGAGAGTGAGCAGATGACCTTTGAAGCTGTTGCTAATGGCTCTTGCAACTGGGTCCTCCTTTAAGCTCTCCTCTCTCATTTGACTATCTCCTGACTGCACACTGGAATGCACAATCCTCACTTTTCTGGATGATGCAGATTTGTAAAGAATTAGTTCTTGAGCTCAGCAATCTTATTCTCTCGAGCCTCCACCCTCCAGCAACTGAGGCAGAAATAGTCATCTTGGATCCAGGATGACACACATGATGGACATGTGAAAAGAAAACATTTAGTCACTAACCTCTTCTCAGCCTGAACTTTGAAGCAGTCCAACCTCTAGCTAAGTAAGTTAACAAAAGGTTCTTATCTTTCCTCCATTGCTGGGGCTCTCTTTGTCCATGTGTCCAAACTGTCCACTCACTGCTCTGTAATATGTAATATCGAAGAAAATAAACAAAAGCTTACTGTTAAATTTTTTTTAGTCCATACTAATTCAGAGCTGATCTCTCTTAGATAAAGTTAGCCTGAATTCCAGCAACAATCACACCGTTTACTTACTTCCTGAAATTTCACACTTTGTCTTAAACCAAAGAATAAAAAGCAGGTGGCTGTTGAAAAGAAGATGACAATGACACAGTTCATTTCCCTGCCATCGCTGTTTGCTCACAGTGATGGCATATGCAAATGATATAAATGAGCTATTGAGTGTTAACGAAAAATCCAAGCATTCATCCACTCTTAACTCTTGCTTTAGACCAGAAGGTACATTTAAAAAAAAATTGTTTTTGGGAGATGAGTCATGCTAGCAAGGCTGTATTTATTACCCATCCATAGTTGCCCTGAGAAGGTTTTGGCGGGCCTTCTTGAACCCAGTCCAATTATATTAGCTACTTCCTTTAGCACCATAGAGTGCAATCCATCTACACTTGGTGTCCTACAAGTCCTTCACCTCTTTATTGTTTTTTTAATCACTTATTTTTCTTAGAATCTCATCATCTTGCTGTAGAAATTCAACTTCAGCAGTAGGAAGGATGGTTTGTACTTGTTTGTAATCCCCGTGTATCAATAACAATAACCTATTTCATCTGGAGGGTTGCAAATGTTACACCCCAGGGAACTACAGGCCAGTCAGCCTAACACCAGTGGTGGGAAAATTTCTAGAGACCATAATAGGGACAAAATTAATTGTCACTTGGAACAACATGGATTTATTGAAGGCAAATCATGTCTGACAAACTTGATAGAGTTGTTCAATAAAATAACAGAGGGGGTTGATAAGGGTAGTGCGGTTGATGTTGTGCATATGGACTTTCAGAAGGCGCTTGATAAAGTGCCGTATAATAGACTTGTTAGCAAAATTGAGGGAAGTATACAGTGGTGACCCCCAGGGGTTGGTATTGGGACTACTGCTCTATTTGATATATATCAATGACCTGGATTTAGGTATAGGGGGCATAATTTCAAATTTTGCAGATGACTCAAAGCTTGGAAATGTAGTAAACAGTGAGGAGGATAGTAGCAGACTACTGTAGGACATAGATGGACTGGTAAAATGGTCATACACATGGCAAATTAAATTTAATGCAGAGAAAAACAACAACTTAGATTTAGATAGTGCCTTTAATGTAGTAAAACGTCCCAAGGCGCTTCACAGGAGCGTTATCAAACAAAATTTGACACCGGGCCAGTTAAGGAGATATTAGGACAGGTGACCAAAAGCTTGATCAAAGAGGTAGGTTTTAAGGAGTGCCTTAAAGGAGGAGAGAGCGGTAGAGAGCGCGGTTTAGGGAGGGAATTCCAGAGCTTAAGGCCGAAGCAGCTGAAGGCACGGCCGCCAATGGTGGAGTGATTAAAATCAGGGATGTGTAAGAGGCAAGAATTGGAAGGCTGCAGAGATCTCAGAGGGTTGTAGGTCTGGAGGAGGTCACAGAGATGGGAAGGGGCGGATTTGAAAACAAGGATGAAAATTTTAAAATCAAACGTTCCCGGACCAGGAGCTAATGTACGTTAGCGAGCACAGGGGTGATGGGTGAACGGGACTTTGTGCGAGTTAGGATACAGGCAGCAGAGTTCAAGTTTATGGAGGGTGAAAGATGGGAGGCTGGACAGAAAAGCATTGGAATAGTCAAGCCTAGAGGTAACAAAGGCATGGATGAGGGTTTCAGCAGCCGATGACCTGAGGCAGGAGCGGTGACGGGCGATGTTACGGAGGTGGAAGTAGGTGGTCTTGGTGATAGAGTGGAAATATGGTCGGAAGCTCATCTCAGGGTCAAATCGGACGCCAAGGTTCCAAATGGCCCAGTGTGAAGTGCTGCATTTTGGAGGAAAAATGGAGAGAGGCAAAAGCAAAGAAGTTATGGTAAACCTTTATAAACCATTGGTTAGGCCTCAGCTCAGCTAGAGTATGAAGTCCAATTCTGAGCACCACACTTTACGAAGGATGTCTAGGCCCATAGTTCTCCATAAGAAGTTCCTGCTCTTGAATGAACCATTAATAGGTTAGTAGAGCAGTGATCTAGTATTTCTCAGGTGGAAAAATCAGCAGACAATTCTCTGAGCCAAGTTTATCCAGCTCCTAGTGGTGGTTGCAGGGTCTTCTGCCCACTATTACAGCCAGTGAGTTATGCTGAGGAGCTAAAAAAAAAAAGACTGGAAGTTGGAGTTTCTTTTGCAGTAATTAAGTCTAGATGTCAAATTGCATCTTTTTTAAAAAAAATATTTAAGACTATTCAATTTTAATTTGTGTGACATACTCTGAAATTACATGGCAGCAGTTGAGTAAAATGAAGCCCGGTTAGTGTTAGCTTAGTAATGATCCTAAATCTTTACTTGCTACAAAGTGACTTGCATAAAAAAATCTCAGTACAGTTTGGGACATAAATGTGTGCATGTGACAATATCCATCACGCAATGGATTTTAAAGTAACTTTAATGTATTTTATAACTTGTTTCATGTTTGTTTTATATTCAGGAAATGATTGTGTATCCACTGTAGATGCTTTTAGCCATTAACCGATCTTAAGCATGCTATTCAACTATGAGGACACGAGATATGTTCCATGTCTAAGGCTGGATCATTAACTGAATGTGTAGGGTTGATATGAGCAGTGGAAATTCGCTGCCAACACATTGAGCAGTGATGTGAAGAGCTGTAAATTGACAGTTGTTGAGAAACCTGCATGTTGAGGATGGCACGTTTTTGCAGATTGGGGAAAAATAAATGTCAGTTTCAAGCTAATTGCAGATTAACAGTTCTAATAAGCTAAAACAAGTGTTATATTCTGCATGAAAGTTTATTTCAGCTATATGCAAAGCTTGGTAATTAATTGAAATGACAATTGTGGGATAAGAGTCAGCTTTGGCTGATGGCAATCTGCTTGTAAAGGGTGAAATGAAAATAGAAAATGTTCGAAATACACAGATCAGTCAGCATCTGTAACTGCAAAATTTAGGTTAGTGACCTTTGGGTATGAAATTCTTCATGAGAACTGCATAATTGATCTACACTTATGAACATATTCAACTTGGTTGTAGATTTGAGAACTGCATATGTTTGAATTTTTTTTTTCATAAAACAATATTACTGTGCTTGTATTCAGGTCTGTCCTAAAATCTCCTGAAGTATCACGATTTATCTACACTTTTATATATTAAAAAAACCCAGCAGCAAATATAACATTCTGATACATAAGCCTTCCTGGAGGCATGGTTGGCACTTCCGTAATTTTCTGATAATTCTGCAGAGCCGAGTCCTGCCACATGGAGCCCAGCTAACAAGTGATGGCATGACCTCATGGGCACTCTCTCTTTTGTTCCTCCAATCTCCCCACTGTGGGTTTGCATGTTTATCAACATTGGGGTTCTAACTTTGGTTCAGGGTGGGGGGGTTGCAGACAGAGGAAGAAATCAGGATTAGTTAAGATTCCCCTGTCACTCTTTTTCATTTCTAACTACCCTATTCAATTTTGTGTAAGTGTTTCCCATTCTGTCTTGAGCTGGTAAATTGGCAATTGAGTTAGAGTATTTTTATTTGCGAAAAATAGCCACTACAACTGTTCTGAAGTCGTTGGGCCGGATTTTGCTGTAAAAGTAACGGTAAGGCTAATAGCGCTCACCGTTATTCATGTGCAAATTGGGCAGTAACTTCCGGCGATCGCACATGCGCAGTTAAACTCGGAAATCTGGAAGTTGGTGTACGAGATGCGATTCTCCTCCAAAAGCTGTGCGAAAGTGGCATCTCACTGTCTGGCTCCTTGATCAAATGTATTGAACGCTGTGAAGTTCCTGTACTTACCTGACAGATATGAATTAAACACGCCAATAAAAGTTAAGTCAAGTCATTTCAAATCTAAGTACCATTCTAACGGCATAGTAAGTCTTAATTACTGCCAAACAACCTCTCCAGCACTGGAAATTAACTTTTACAAGTGAGAAGTCTCATTCCTTCAGATTTTAATTATTGGGCATTAAAATTTTTAAAAATACTTATTTTATTTTTTCTTTCTGCCTACCGCTTCTATCGCTGTCTCTTAATTCAATCTTTTTTACCCTCTCTTTATTTCGCTTTCTGTACCTGATTTGAAATTGAATTCACTATTCTAACTTACACTTCCTGGTTCTGATTGCGCTGTTGTTAACGATGCTTCAATCTGATTGGTTAAGGAGATACACAGTTGCTTGTCCTGTTCACAAAGGTCCCAGATTCCCTGTAGAGAGCGCCGTGCTTTTCGCATTTCTGATTTTCAGGAACTTGCTGTGCAAAAGCTGATAGAAAGTCTATGGGCAAGCGCAAGTCCAACAAACGGCTGGTGCCATTTGTTCGCCACTGACAGCAAGATCCGGCCCTATGTTTCTGTATAGAAACATTCCTTTTACGTCAAGGTTGTAACCAAACTCCCTTCAATGACCTGTGAATTGACCACCATATATAGAATCATAGAAGTTTACAACATGGAAACAGGCCCTTCGGCCCAACATGTCCATGTCGCCCAGTTTATACCACTAAGCTAGTCCCAATTGCCTGCACTTGGCCCATATCCCTCTATACCCATCTTACCCATGTAACTGTCCAAATGCTTTTTAAAAGACAAAATTGTACCCGCCTCTACTACTGCCTCTGGCAGCTCGTTCCAGACACTCACCACCCTTTGAGTGAAAAAATTGCCCCTCTGGACCCTTTTGTATCTCTCCCCTCTCACCTTCAATCTATGCCCCCTCGTTATAGACTTCCCTACCTTTGGGAAAAGATTTTGACTATCTACCTTATCTATGCCCCTCATTATTTTATAGACTTCTATAAGATCACCCCTAAACCTCCTACTCTCCAGGGGAAAAAGTCTCAGTCTATCCAACCTCTCCCTATAAGTCAAACCATCAAGTCCCAGTAGCATCCTAGTAAATCTTTTCTGCACTCTTTCTAGTTTAATAATATCTTTTCTATAATAGGGTGACCAGAACTGTACACAGTATTCCAAGTGTGGCCTTACTAATGTCTTGTACAACGTGAACAAGACATCCCAACTCCTGTATTCAATGTTCTGACCAATGAAACCAAGCATGCTGAATGCCGCCTTCACCATCCTATCCACCTGTGACTCCACTTTCAAGGAGCAATGAACCTGTCCTCCTAGATCTCTTTGTTCTATAACTCTCCCCAACGCCCTACCATTAACGGAGTAGGTCCTGGCCCGATTCGATCTACCAAAATGCATCACCTCACATTTATCTAAATTAAACTCCATGCTGCAACGAACATCCTGAAATGCAGAAAAGGTGGGCAAGGAAACAAACAGTAAAATAAAAAGAACAAACTTTAAGTGCTGTAAATCTGAAATAGAAACATAAAGTGCTAGAAATACACAGCAGGTTGGTTAGCATCTGTAAAGAGAAAAGACAGACTAATGTTTCATGTTCTGATGAAGGTATAAACCTGAAACATTAACCTGCCTTTTCTCTTTGTTTTCTCCTTTCATTAAAGGGGAAATCCTGCTGATTCTGATTTAATGGGTAAGTAATTGTCAGTGTTGGTAGATAAGCAGCTTTCATCATGGCATCACTAAATGCCTATTGATATATTTACAATATAGAGAATTGTGGTTACATAACAACACACCTGGCCTCTGACCAATTATAATTCCCCGCCCCCCCCCCCCCCCCATCCAAATAAGTATAGTGGGGTAGAGTTTCCGCTTGTTGCTGCTAGTTTTGTGCCCAGATTCCAGTGCAATCGTCCAAACCAGCGCAAAAGATTGGGGAATTTTAAACGTAAGTGAGTTACGTCCAAAACCATTTGTGTTTGTGGTTTCCGCGATCTTTTACACTGGTTTAAAATTCAATTTGCCCGGATTCGGTCCTGTCCACAAAGCTGGCCACACCCCCAAGTCAACATTGCAAGATTCTGACGATTGTGCTGGTTCGGGATAGCTCTTCAAATTGCGCTCATTTTCTGAGGCCCACAGGCTCTAGTAGGCACGTTTTAAATATTTTTTCAGATCAAAAAAAATTTCATTTTATAGGAAACTGACTAGTGTACACCAATGAAACTAGCAAATGGTTCAGTATAGTTTTTAATGTCAATTTCAGTGATTTTTAAATCAGGTTGCTCACAGGTGGAGGACTGGACACTTATTAAAAATGCTCATTTTTTGTCTTAAACCCATTTTAAGCTGTATTAATAAAACTGCACCAGGTTACCACTCATAAATGCATCAAGGAATACTTTTTAATGGAAATAAATGATTATGTTCTATTACGCTGCCCGATTGTGCTGGTTCATGAAAGAATTTACATTTGTGATTATGCAAATGAATTTTATCGGAAACTTGAACTGTGACCTAACCAGCGCAATTTTCCGATTGCGCCCAAAGCGGAAATTCTACCTCGTACAGAACCTTTTTAAAGAATGCTGCTACTTTAAATGGTTTTCCCTTTCTGGAAAGCCATTAATCGCCAATTGAGACAGACCAGAGTTCATGGGTTTGAATCCTAGTCTGCGCTTGGATCATTACAGTTTACATAAGTGCCCCTGAGTTAGGGAGGCAAAAAATTGGCCAGTGTTCTGGTTTCTTATTACTATTGAGCAAACACCGCTGGAAGTGACCCTATGTGATAATTAGGTGTGGATAGGATTGAACTCCGTCTATGCTTGTATACGAAGAGTGATAATTTGGAGAGGTTCCATTGTACTTAGTATCTATGGGATAGTACCTCAGTAAGGGATCAAATACAGGAGGAGGGAAGAAAATTAGCAGAAAAAGGAGGAAAGAATAAAAAATTATGAAAAAATTCTCCCTAACCTCCCAAAAATAATTAAGAAAAAGTCAAAAAGCTTGGCTAGTTACATTCCACATGTAAATTGCATAATCTCAGCAGCACAGAAATCATAAGGCGTTTTAGTTATTTTTAGTCCCTATAATCAGTGCTATTCTTATCATGATCTTTTAAGTTCTATCAAGTTGTTAAAGGATCTTTTATATGCTATATATTAAACTTGAGGATAGCATGACTGTAATACTTACATTATTCAACCCTGATCACTTGTTTTCCACAGCTAACATTTCTAACGCCCAAACAGTATAGTAACAATTGGCCAGGAATGTCCTTGGAGCTGCTTCCGCTTCGTTGTAACTTCTTAGGAAATGCGTCAGAAACCCTGTTTATGCACATTAAATGGACTGTCCTCGATTGGTTCTACTGTTACCTATTCAATCGTAGCCATCTATGGCTATGGCTCCAGCTATGACTTCTTCTTTGCCCCTGCACCGTTACCTCTGGAGTCCCCCAAGGATCTATCTTTGGCCCCTTCATCTTCCTCATCTACAAGCTGCCCCCTGCTGACATCACCCAAAGACATGGGTTCAGCTTTCACATGTACACTGACAACATCCAGCTCTAATTCTCCACCGCCTCTCCCGACCCCTCCACTGCCTTTCTGATGTCAGACTGCTTGTCCAACATTCAGTCTTGGATAAGATGTAATTTTTTTCTATTTAAATATTGGAAACATCAATGTCATTGTCTTCGGCACCCTCCACAAACTCCATACCCGATTCCGTCCCTCTCCCAGCCACACTCTCCGGTCGAACCAGACTGTTTGTAACCTAAGCGTCCTATTGAACCCTGAGGTGAGCTTCCAACACCATATCCTCTCCATCACAAAGACAGCCTACTTCCACCTTCAAGACATCACCTACCTGCGGCTCTGCCTTGGCCTCAGCCTATCTGCTATTGAAACTCTCATCCATGCTTTTGTCACTTCCAGACTCTGCTATTCCCAAATCTCTCAAGGCTGGCCTCCCATCCTCCATGTTCTGTAAATTTCAGCTCAATCAAAACTCTCCTGCCTATGCCCTAACCCACCTCAATTTTAAAATTGTCATCCTTGTGTTCAAATCTCTCCATGGCCTTGCCCCTCTCTATCTCTGTAACCTCCTCCAGCCCTACAACCCTCCGAGATCTCTGCACTCCTCCAATTCTGGGCGCTTGCATCCCCAATTTCCTTTGCCCCAACATTGGCGGCTGTGCCTTTAGCTGCCTAGGCCCTAAGCTCTGGAATTCCCTCCCTAAACCTCTCCGCCTCTCTACCTCTCCTCCTTTAAGTTGCTCCTTAAAATCTACCTTTTTGACCAAGCTTTTGGTCATCTGTCCTAATATCTAGTTGTGGCTTGGTGTCAAATTTTGTCTAATAACGCTCCTGTGAAGCGCCCTGTGATGTTTTACTATGTTAAAGATGCTATATAAATGCGTATTGTTGTTGTTGAAGTACTGATGTAAGGGCAATTGCATAGTAAGAGGGACCAACTATTTTAGGGATCACAAGAGCAAATTTCAAGGAAAGGAAAGGTGTACTAGGGGGAAGAGAAACTGATAAGGTGGCATAGGACAAGGTTAAGTTTGGATCCATTCATTTTGTTTTTGATAAGGGAACCACAGAGAATAGCTGACGGCACAAACTGGGGATTGAATCTGGAACTTTTTATGGTTTGCACAGTTCTGCTACTCATTATCTCAACCAGAATAGGAATTGGGGAGTAATTAAACATAATTGTGAAGTAATGCTTGTGCACACAGAGCAATAGAATATTTGCTTATACTGTTTTTGGAATAAATATGTAAATTTTTTACAGATTTGATACAGAAATAGTACTCATTTGTTTCAAAGTTACTGCAAGATATGTGAATTTACTGTGTCTAAAATTACTAAATAATTTTGAAATCAAATTGCTGGTGAAACAGTTGTACAGCTTTGAGAACTTTGTGATTACATAACAGTAATTACAGCTATTCCATTTTAATTTTTCTGTCTTTACGTACTTCTAAATTTTGTTTTATTTTTAAACAGGCCTAAAATAAAAATGGCTGGAAATAGCCTGGTGTTACCTATCGTACTGTGGGGCCGCAAAGCTCCAACGCATTGCATTTCAAATTTACTGGTGATGGATGATTTGGCAACCATCGTTACAGGATGTCATGATGGACAAATTTGTCTTTGGGATCTAACTCCAAAACTAGAGGTCAGTCCTTATAACTGCAGATTGTGTCTACTGTTCAGTCTTTTTAAAATGATAGAATAAAATCACGGAATGTCACAGCACAGAAATGGGCTGTTGGACCATCAAGCCTGTGCAAGTGTTTATCTCCACATGAACCACTTAATTTAAGTCCACATATCTTGAGTATGCTGGTTGATTTCCTGTGATATTGCACAGGGTAAGTTGAAGAATATGGCCACTGTCTTGCCTGTATCAGATGCCTTCATATTGCTGTTTCTCTCCGTCTCTCTTTGCTTCTGCCTCTCTTTTCTCTTCCCTTCTGCTTCTCTCCCCTTAATGCTCTTTATTTCTCTTTCTCTCTGCCCTCTTTTGCTTTGCTCTGTCATTTTGTTCTTTCCTTTCAGGTGGTGGGAGGTATGACAGGGAAAAGATTCAGCAATGATTGTATTTGGGGAGGGGTGGTGGGGGAAAACCTGGCCTTTTAAACTAAGTGCTCAACCTCATATCCTCCTCGTTCCCCTTGTTTTGCTGTCACTCACATCATATCCATCCACTCTTCCACCCCCCTCACCCTCCAAAGGATAGGGGTTGGTGATGAGACCAGAAACTCTCCCTCAGCCACTTTCTCTCCTACTTTCCCTTCCTATGTCTTTTCCAAAAGAGGCTTTGTTGGTTTTTAAAATTTAACTAAAAAAATCGAATTAGTACGAAGAAAGAAGCTGTCTGTCTCCCTGTCTCTCAATTTGTCTTTCTTTCTGTCAATCTAGCCCTCTCTCTCATAGATGTTAGAAATTAGAATCTCAATCTCACAAGTGTAAGTGATTAGTATTATCCTTTTCTAACTGTCAACAAACCACAAGTGAGATAATGAGATGGCTTAAAAATTCAATTGCTATTTAAATTGAGGTAACATTAAATGAAAAAATGACATTCTTCCCTTCTCCCCAACCCTTGATGGTGGCTGCCTCTCTCCCTTCCCTTTTTAATAAGCTTTCTAATATTTATAGAACACAAAACTAATAAGTGTATAATCAGGACACTTCTTGTCTTTCTCACATGCACATTTAAAAAAAAAACACCTCAATGTGTAAGTACTTGAAAAAAGAAATTGCAGGGCAACGGGGATAGGGTGGGGGAGTGGGACTAGCTGGATTGCGCTTGCATAGAGCTGGTGTGGACTCAATGGGCCGAATGGCCTCCTTCCGCGCTGTAACCCTTCTATGATTCTATGTATATTTTACCTCGGTAAAGCTTTTTGAAATTTGTTCCCATATTTTTCAAGATTATTAAAAACTTAATATTGTGTAGAAAAGGCTAGAAGGTAAAGCAAATTATTCCATCAATAGCTGGCTGAAAGATTTTTATGCATCTGGAAAATTAGGTATACTGCACATGCTCAGAATGCACAATCTAAATTTAGCTCTCAATGTTACAGCTCTCTGCAAATATATCAAGCCCAAGTCCAAGACCAAGCCCAAGCTTTTGGAAAAGGCTGAGCCCTTGAAGTAAAATAAAACTTCAATTGATAAATTTAATATTTTGAGATATGTAATTTTAAAATTTTGATTAAACCAGTATTTTGGACATTAGAAATTTGTTACTGAGGAAAAAAACTGATGGATGAAAAGAAGTTTCAGAAAGCATTTTGAATATTTTGAGAGAACATGTTGGCTGGATTGTACAATCAGGTTAATGAGGGTTATATAGGTAAAACTCATTATAAATATGGACCGAAGCATCGTTAACGGAAAATAGTAAAAACGAGTCTGTCAAATAACATTTGAGAGTTCCCAAATGGTGGTCAGCCACTGAATAAATAAATTGAAAAAGAAAATTTGGAATAGAAAGCAGATGAGAGGCACAAAATGAGCCAGAGACATAAACGGAGTACCCACTAAGCAGCAGCCGAGGAATTAAAGACAGCACCAGGAAATAGCCACTTGAAGCCATACATGGTTGTAGCAGGCGAGTGACCAGCTGGGGACCACTTGGAAACTACCAGATCAAAAATAAGTGGCAAAGGTCTCCCCCTCTCCTCAGCCCCCACCTCTCTCTTCTCCACTCGCGCCTCCGCTCCCCTCCTGTTTATTGTGCTACTGATTCTGTTGAAATGCAACTTCTTTTTGTGGATACTATCAGACAGTTAATTTTGTTTGGTAATTTTTTCAGAACTGTTTTCTGGTGTTTTCATCCATTTAACTTGTACAATTTTACTTAGCTTTTTTTTCTTTAAACAAAAAGACTTGAAGTCTTTTCCTTTAAAGACTTGAAAAGGGGCAGTGGCAGCAGCAGCATGGATAGGAAATTGGCTAATTGACAGGAAACAGAGAGTAGTAGTGAACGGCTGTTTTTCGGACTGGAGGAGTGGTATTTCCCAGGGGTTGGTACTGGGACCACTGCTTTTTTTGATATATGTTAATGACTTGTACTTGGGTGTACAGGGCACAATTTCAAAATTTGCAGATGACACAAAACTTGGAAGTGTAGTAAACACTGGGGAAGATAGTGAAAGATTTGAAGAGGACATAGACAGGCTGGTGGAATGGGCAGACATGGCAGATGAAATTTAATGCAGAGAAGTGCGATGTGATACATTTTGGCGGGAAGAATGAGGAGAGGCAATATAAACTAAATGGTACAATTCTAAATGGGGTGCAGGAACAGAGACACCTGGGGGTATATGTGCACAAATCTTTGAAGGTGGCAGGACAGGTTGAGACAGTGGTTAAAAAAGCATATGGGATCCTTTGCTTTATAAATAGAGGCATAGAGTACAAAAGCAAGTTATGTTGAATCTTTATAAAACACTGGTACGGCCACAACTGGAGTATTGTGTCCAACTCTGGGCACCGCACGTTAGGAAGGATGTGAAGGCCTTAGAAAGGGTGCAGAAAAGATTTACTAGAATGGTTCCAGGATGAAGGACTTCAGTTACATGGATAGACTGGAGAAGCTGGGGTTGTTCTCCTTAGAGCAGAGAACGTTAAGAAGAGATTTGATAGAAAAGTGTTCAAAATCATGAAGAGTTTAGATAAAGTAAATAAAGGGAAACTGTTCCCATTGGCGGAAGGGTCACGAACCAGAGGACACAGATTTAAGGTGATTGGCAAAAGAACCAAAGGTGACATGAGGAAAAACTTTTTTACGCAGCGAGTTGTTATCATCTGGAATGCGCTGCCTGAAAGGGTGGTGGAAGCAGATTCAATCGTAGCTTTCAAAAAGGAATAGGATAAATACTTGAAGGGAAAATATTTGCAGGACTATGGGGAAAGAGCGGGGGAATGGGATTAACTGGATTGCTGTTGCAAAGAGCTGGCACGAGCTTGATGGGCTGAATAGCAGCCTCCTGTGCTGTAACCATTCTATGGTTCTAAGTAAATAAAACAAATGTCTAAGGTTTTGTAAGTTGTACATTTTCCCAAATTCTGGTTATGTGGTTCTGATAACTATTTAAAGAGCAGAAAGAAAGAGAGATGGGTACTTGTTTCTTCTTGTTGATTTATAATGAAACCCAAAGTACTTTAAGCTTAATTCACAGCAATGAAACATTTAGTTTGAGAAAAAAAATCACAAAAGCTTAGTCTAATCTAAATAATTTATGCTTTACATACTAAGAACTTTACCATCAAAAATATTGACTTTTAATGGGGTTAACAACTACTCAAAACCTGGTTATAAGTAGCAGGATTTTGTTGACTACTGTAGAAATTATGCACTAACCACTTCCTATGTTTTTACATTGTGTATATGTAGATCATTCCTAGGGCTTTGCTTTTTGGCCACACATCATCCATCACTTGCCTTTCTAAAGCTAATGCCAGCAGTGACAAACAATATGTCGTCAGTGCATCTGAAAGTGGGTGAGTAAAATAGAAAAATGGGAACAGCTGAGCTTGTGGTAAAACCTGTATAATAGCAATTCTGTTAGGAAATATTGTTTTTAATCCATTGAATTAACCAGGTTTTCAAAAAAAATTCAATAATGGGAAACATATTTATACTATTACAAAAGTAAAAGATTTTGATACTAGAAGTCAAAACGGGGAAGGAAAAAATGTAGAAATGGGCACACATAATTAAAAGGAGAGAAAACCCCCAATTAAGTTGTTTCCAAGATCCTTAGAAGATGACTATCAATGGAGGCATGATTTGCTTTGGGGGGAAATGTACAGATTCTGTGATGGTTTGAAGTTTGTTATTTTGAAAGCTGAAAGACTTTGTCTACCCCTTGATCTATTGTTACACTTAGATTGTATATTTTAAATTACGTAAGTAACATTGTTGCTGTATAATTTTAAAAAGTGCCACTGTGCTCAGTTACGATGTCTCCAATAATCAGTTGATATAAACTTTTGTTTCTTAAAGTAAGCTTACTGTAATACTATGAGGAATGCATGGAGCAAAAGATCATTGGCACAATGCCATGCTGCAGTGAAAAGGCAATGTTTTCAGTTCGAATAACAAAAGGATAGAGTACTAATTGACAAAGTTTATGTTTTTGTAAAAGGTGTTGGTCCTATCCCATCCCGACTATATTTGTTCAGTGCGTTGATTTTAACAATTAGGAACATGGGAAAATAGGAACAGGAGTAGGCCATTCAGCCCCTCGTGCCTGCTCTGCCATTTAATAAGATCATGGCTGATCTGTGATCTAACTCCATATACCCGCCTTTGGCCCATATCCCTTAATACCTTTGGTTGCCAAAAAGCTATCTATCTCAGATTTGAATTTAGCAATTGAGCTAGCATCAATTGCCATTTTCAGAAGAGAGTTCCAAACTCCTACCACCCTTTGTGTGTAGAAATGTTTTCTAATCTCACTCCTGAAAGGTCTGGCTCTAATTTTTAGACTGTGCCCCCTACTCCTAGAATCCCCAACCAGCGGAAATAGTTTCTCTCTATCCACCCTATCTGTTCCCCTTAATGTCTTATAAACTTCGATCAGATCACCCCTTAACCTTCTAAACTCTAGAGAATACAACCCCAATTTGTGTAATCTCTCCTCTTAACTTAACCCTTGAAGTCTGGGTATCATTCTAGTAAACCTACGCTGCACTCCCTCCAAGGCCAATATGTCCTTCCAAAGGTGTGGTGCCCAGAACTGCTCACAGTACTCCAGGTGCGGTCTAACCAGGGTTTTGTATAGCTGCAGCATAACTTCTGCCCCCTTGTACTCTAGTCCTCTAGATATAAAGACCAGCATTCCATTAGCCTTATTGATTATTTTCTGCATCTGTTCATGACACTTCAGTGATCGATGTACCTGAACCCCTAAGTCCCTTTGGACATCCACTGTTTTTAACTTTTTATCAACAATTGTTAAATGTAGCTGGATTCCCAATCATAGAAGAATATTTTTGCTCCTGAGAGGGTACAGAGATGAACAACAAGCATCATTCTGGGTGTGAGGAATTTAAGTTAAGAGGTTAAGGAAACAATTTGTCTACACAAACACAATCTAATCCCTTCATCATCTCATAAATCTTGATCAAATCATACCAATGTCTATGCTTCTCTAAAGTATAGTGACACAGCTTTGAGCCTGTCTGGGTAACTAAGATAGGTACCTAACTTATCTCCCAACATTTTGTGGAACCCTGTTGGTGCATCTTCTGCATCATTCAAGTTCTTTTTTGTGCTCATGATACTAAAATATATTTAATTAAATCACTAACATCATCTTAATATCATTTTGCTAAGTCACACAAAAAAAATTTCTTGCAGAGAGATGTGCCTTTGGGATGTGAGTGATGGAAGATGCATAGAATTTACTAAACTGGCATGTACTCATACCGGCATACAAGTGAGTACTCGTGAATTTGCTGGGACCCTTGTAAACTTTTACTTTTAAAAGGAAAAAAATCTGGAATATGAAGTAGTTGTCTCCTATTTATATGTTTTGTGTCGCAGTGAAACGGAAAACACTTTCCCATGATGCAAAAGTGTTTGTATTACCCTGGATTCAGGTCTTGATACTTGGGAGCACAGCAGTGTGTAAATTGCTCATGGAGATTGTCTCACATAGCTAGGTTTAGCGCCATATAGAGTATAATTTTAGTGTGATTCCTTGGACCTCCTGGGTACTTTCTAATCTTATGAAGGTTATTTTGTAACATATTTAGAGTGTAAATGCTACCATCTTCGAAACATTTCAAATTTACTGGCCAGAATAGAGCTTTGATTATGCACATAAGCAAGCAGGAAAGATGTGTAAGTGGCATTTGTTGTGGGATAGGATACAGGCGGTACAGTTTTGAATGAGCTGAAGTTTATGGAGGGTGGATGACGGGGTGGGGATGGGAAGCCTGGTCGTGGGAACATTGGAATAGTTGAGTCTGGAGGTGACAAAGGCATGGGTGAGGGTTTCAACATCGGATGCGCTGAGGCAGGGGTGGAGCAGGTGATCTTACAGAGGTGGAAGTAGACAATCTTTGTGATGGCGAGGATATGGAGTCGGAAGCTCAGATTGGGTCAAATGGACACTGAGGTTGTGACCAGTCTGGTTCAATTTGAGACAATGCACAGGGAGGGAAATGTAATTGGTGGCGAGGGTATGGAGTTTGTGGTGGAGGCCGAAGACAATTTCCTTTGTTCTTCCCAATATTTAACTCGAGGAATTTTGAGTCATCCAAGACTGGATGTCGGACAAGCAGCCTGACAGGACAGGCAGTGGAGAGGTTGAGAAAGGTGGTAGAGCTGGGTGTCGTCAATGTACATGTGGTGTTGGTCTCAGTAATGCAGATGATATTGCCAAGCAGCCACTTGCGTATGATGAAGAGGGGGCCAAGTATTGATCCTTGGAGGACTGAGAAACCATTTTCTTTGGTGAGAGAATTCAGAACAAGAGGGGATAATCTTAAATTAGAGATAGACCATTTACCACTTTAACAACAACTACTTATATTTATATAGCTGCTTTAATGTAGGAGAACGTCCCAAGTCCCAAGTCAAAAATTGGCACTGAGCCAAAGAAGGGGTCAACGGGACATGTGACTAAAAGCTTGTTTAAAGAGGTAGGTTTTGAGGAGAGTCTTAAAGGAGGAGAGAGCCAGAGAGATTTAGGGTGGGAATTTCAGAGCTTGGGGCCTATATGGCTGAAGGCTTGACCACCATTGGTGAGACGAAGGGAGTGGGGGATGCACAAGTGGCCAGAGTTGGAGGAATGTAGAGTTTTTGGAATGTTGTGGGCTGTGGATGCTAGGTCAACTGAAATTTTCAAGACTAAGATCGATTGATTTTTTGTTAGGTAAGAGTATCAAGAGAAATGGAACAAAGGCAGATAAATGGAGTTGAGGTACAGATCAGCCATGATTGGATTGAATGGTAGAACAGATTCAAAGGGTTGAATGGCCCACTCCTGTGCCTACTCTGGAGGTAACTCTTGGCGTGGGAAGAGAAGCAGTTGCTGGAGATGCTGCAGCTAGGATCGGATAAATTAGAGTGGAACCAAATGAGGGCAGTTCCACTGAGCTGGACATTGGAGGAGAGGCATCGGAGGAAGAGAAAGGTAGCCTGGTCAACCATGTCAAAGGCTGCAGTGCACCACACACAGTCACAGAGGATGGTTAGGGCTGTGTCAGTGCTTCGGCAGGGGTGGAAACCTGATCAGAGAGATTTAAACTCTGAATTGTGGGAAAGATGGGCATGGATTTTGGAGAGGATGTGTTCAAGAACTTTGGAGAGGAAAAGGAAATCTTGATTGACGGAGGTGAAAACATTAGCAGAAGTTTAAAAAAAGGGAGATAGGAATATTGTTGTTAACTTTCTTGTTCTAATTATGTTTCAAAAAATAGTTTTATCAGTTCAACATTGGAACTCAACGAGAAGGAAGATTGCTGTGTTATGGACATTATCCAGAAATCCTTGTAGTTGATGCCACTAGCCTGGAGGTCCTTTATTCTTTGGTGTCCAAGATTTCTCCTGATTGGATTAGTTCAGTGAGCATTATACGTTCACTGAGAACACAAGGTGAGGAATGAGTTTTTAAAAGCTGTATTGTGATTTTTTTTTTCTTTGTAATTACAAATGATGATTGAGTTGTAATCACAATTTTTTAAAATCTGTTATGGAGTTACTTTTGAATTATCTCTATGAGCAATAGTCAACCATTTTTAAATTCCACACTGCAAAAATACAGGATTCTGCTCAACCCCCACCCCCCAAAAAAATTGTTAGCCCTTTAAGCTTTAGTTGCAAAATGATTGCAGAGATTGCAAAAAATTAGATTTCAAAGAATGTAACCTACTGTAGCATTTTGGGTTTTACTGGTATTGCCTGAGCCTGACTATCAATTTTGTGGTATTTCTTACATATTAAATGCTGCTTTTTTGACTTAACCAGCAGATACAGAACTAGGGTGATTTGAAGTTTTAATTAGCCACCAAAGAGAGACAGGCCAGCTATAAAGTTATTTATTGACATAAATTTCTGTAGCTTTTAAATAATTGGGGAGGGAAACCTCAGTTAGATAAACAGTCACATCATTGAGTAGTGTCTTGGACCATCCATAAAGATGGTCTCCTTTGTTTTCAGTCATGTTGATAGAATACCCATTGTTGGTTAATTAAATTAGAAAAAGCATTTGTCCATAAACAGACTTAAGACAGGATACAGAGAACTCTCTCTGTCAGGGAGATATCAGAGAAGATGTGTGAACATATGCTGCCTGCAACAGTGAAAGACGTGGTCAGTTAACTTGGATTTAGGTGACTTGAAAATAAGCTTTCACTTAGAACAATGACAGAGTTACATTCTTAAAGTATTTTATAGGGAAGGAGGAGTGCTAGGAAATTTTACAACCTCACTGTGAAAACTATATTCTGTTCATTCATAAGAACATAAGAAATCGGAGCAGGGGTAGGCTATGTGACCCCTCACACCTGCTCCGCCATTCAATAAGATCATGGCTGATCTCCTACCTCAACTCCACTTTCCCGCCCTATCCCCATATCCCTTGATTCTCTTAGTGTCCAAAAATCTATCGATCTCAGTCTTGAATATACTCAATGTCTGAGCATCCACAGTCCTCTGGGGTAGAGAATTCCAAAGATTCACAACCCTCCGAGTGAAGAAATTTTTCCTCATTTTGGTCCTAAATGGCCGACCCCTTATCTTGAGACTATGACCCCTAGTTCTAGACTCTCCAACCGGGGGAAACAGCCTCTCAGCATCTACTCTGTCAAGCCCTCTAAGAATTTTATACATTTCAATGAGATCATTCCTCATTCTTCTAAACTCCAGAGAATATAGGCCCATTCTACTCAATTTCTCCTCATAGGAAACCCTCTCATCCCAGGAATCAATCTAGTGAACCCTCGTTTCACCCCCTCTAAGGCAATTATGTCTTTCCTTAGGTAAGGAGACTAAAACTGCACAAAGTACTCCAGGTGCTGTCTCACCAGAGCCCTATATAATTGGAGCAAGACTTGCTTATTCTTATGTTCCAACCCCTTGCAATAAAGGCTGATGTACCATTTGCCTTCCTAATTACTTGCTTGTACCTGCATGTTAACTTTCTGTGATTCGTGCACAAGGACACACAAATCCCACTGTGATTCGTGTACAAGGACACCCAAAATCATGTGTTTGATGTAAAATAAACCAGTTTATTGGTTTACAGACATGCCTTGTTTTGCTAGATTGCTTTTCAGTCACTTTCCTTAAAGTTAGGAGAATGCACCTGGTGGCACGTGTAAGATTGTAGTAGATGGTATATGTAGTAAGGATTCTATATTATAATTCCCAGGTTTAACTAGATGTTAGACAGTAGATACACTTTGGATTGTAGGGGATGCAAAATATGCTTATGGGCTGAACTGATGATGCTGAAGATGAGATAATGTCCAGTGAAAAGGAAATGAAAATTTGTAACACGTAGGTGTTAAATACTGTTGCTGAGTAGGTGTATTCCTGGTTGTAGTTGCAAAATTGTACTTCAAAGTAGATAAGCTGTCCAAATTATTCAAGTTGTTAATTAGATATTATCTCTAACTTCACAAGATCTGATTCTGTCATGGTCATTTAAGTATTGTGAAATCATGGTGCTAATGAGGCAAATGTATAAAAGGAGACCCTCTTAGATACAGTCAGAATTCAGATTAAGAGTTATTTCATTGCTTCTCCAACCTGTGAAAAATCTTTTATAAATATTGCTGTGGGTGATAGTTCTGAGGGTTGAAATTACAACTGCCTTGTTGGCACCAACTTTCTGCTTGAGCTGCTGAATCGCCAGACTTGTCCCATATTACACTATTGCTGATTTGTGGCTAAATAGATAGTTACTGTCTTTGACTCTCTTGTGAGTATTCCTTCTGAGTTGGGTTGGCCTCTCCCTAGTCCAAAGATAGTTAGATTCCAGGGTTGGCCAAAAAATGCATCTTTTTTTTGTGGAACAAGTTCCATTGGCCACCACTATTCCACATTCACCCTGTTTATACTGGGCAGTGGAATTAGAGCACTGGCAGTAACAATGAAGCAATGTGCATGTATAAAATTCATGATGTGATTGCACTTTTGTGACATCATGATTCTGGTAAGGACCTTCTCCATTGTCAAGGGAAGGTCTAATAGACTAGCAATATGAAAATGTGGCCTGTATCAGGCTGCAAGCTTATCCGCCTGCAACCAGAACAACACAGCAGCTGGGAATGGATATCTAGTCGCTAGTGACACTTTGCACCAGGAAGTACAAAATCAGGCTGCTTTGGCGTGATGATATGTGCCTGTGGAAGCATGGACTCTGATCTGTATTGTATTACAGGACTGGATCCAGAGGCAGCACTGTAATAGAAATAGGGTGTAATGCAGATCATACCATCATGCATGACCTTTAGCTAAACTGTTCCCATTACTATTATGAAGATATTGCATTTGAATGATCGACATTTTGCTATTTTCTGTTCTCAGAAGACACAGTGGTAGCAGTTTCAGTAACTGGAATTTTGAAGGTGTGGATTATTACTGCTGAAATCAATCGAATGCAGGTATGATTTCAAGCATTTGGATAGGGTAGTTTTGTAAATCTGCATGGTTTACAAGTTCTGTGATCAGAAATTTCATGTTGAATCTATACCAGTGCAGACTTTGCATGTGTCACGAGAAACTGTAATGTTAATACAGCCCTAACCTCGAGATTAGAACTGGTTTCTGAATACCAAATAGACCAGACTGGTAACTATTTGGTTCCCAACCCTATCCTTATTTATAATTAATTATTGTTGAATTTTCAAGTGCACATGTTTTATTTGAGAACCAGTGATTGCTTTTGTTCAATACATTTATTGTACTTTGTATATCATTTTTTCCCTATGGTATTCTCACAATTGCGATATAACCCGGCAATGCTTATTGCTTAATGTGTTTGCATACATTTGAAAATCTGCTGCCATCACCCTTTCAGGCAGCGCATTCCAAATCACAACAACTTCCTGCATAAAAAAATTGTTCATCTCCCCTCCGGTCATGCGTCAGGTTAGGGCCCTATATGATCTGAGCTTAATATATTTCTTCAAGAATCAGAATGATACCAGGGATGAGGAACTTCAGTTATGTGGAGAGACTAGAGAAGCTAGGAATGTTCTCCTGAGAGCAGAGAAGGTTCTGGGGAGATTTAATAGAGGTGTTCCAAATTATAGGGAGAAACTGTTTCCACTGGCCAGTGGGTTGGTAACCAGAGGACACAGATATAAGCTAATTGGCAAAAGAACCGGAGGGGAGATGAACAATTTTTTTATGCAGGAAGTTGTTGTGATTTGGAATGTGCTGCCTGAAAGGGTGATGGCAGCAGATTCAATAGTAGCTTTCAAAAGGGAAATGGATATATACTTGAAAAGGAAAAATTTGCAGGCCTATTGGGAAAGAGCAACGGAGTGGGATTAATTGGGTAGCTCTTTCAAATAGCCGGCACAGGCACGATGAGTCAAATGGCCGCCTTCTGTACTGTAAGATTCTATGATTCTAATTTCTTTTTCTTAAATTATTTCCTTTATCTAGGAAAACATTTGTTTTAATTGGTGCCTAGTTACCAAATAAAACCCACCATTTCCATATTTTTCTAAGCTGGAGTAATCTGCACTCAGCTTTGGCTTCTAGGCAGTGGCTTGCTGATCCTCTGATTGCATTGCAGCCTCTATCATAGAGAGACAATAAGAGGTGCAATGAATACAGCTACTTCATAAAACTTCATCTGAGGTCCATGGTGGCATTCTTGAACTTTTTTCATCTAAGTTTGATTTCCAGTTTGTCCTGGTGTAAAGCATTCACATGAGATCAGTAGAGTAAGAAATTCTTTCTGCACACAAGCCATAGTAGGCTACCAGCCTGGAATGTCAATTGCCTGCCCTGTCCACAGATGTTGACTGACTTTAGCTTTTTCTGGTTTTGTTTAAGATTTACAGCACTTTCAGTAATTTGCTTTTTGTTGAATTCGTAGAGTATGTTAATTGTATAAGGATTTAGTTTACATGTGGTTCTGTACTCGTGGTATATGTTGATATGACCATAAAATCATGAATAAGGTTGACAAAAGGCCATGAAAAATTAAAAACATCTAAAAGCAGACCAAAAAAGTACATTTTAAAAATCAGATTTAAAGTTCATGTGAGATGATTAAATAATGCTCCCCATACCATATGTATAGTTTTAAGAAAGTGCCAGTAATTATAATAAGGGATAACAGCATTTAAGCTAATCAGGGACAATCAGAATGGATGTGTTAGGGGGAGATCATGCTTGATTAATTTAATCAAGTTCTTTGAGAAAATTATCAAGTGGATAGACAAAGGGATGGATGTAATATATTTGTCACAAGAGCCATGTTATTAAAGGTAAAGTGATAGAATGGGTAGAGGAATGGCTGTAGGATAGAAAGCAGAGAGTAGGAGTAAATGGTTGTTTCTAAGATTGGCAAGATATAGCTAGTAGCATGTGCCAGGGATCTGTGTTGGAACTCTCTTGTTCTCCATATACAATTAGATAAATAATTTGGATGTAGGCATAGGGGGAATATCATAAAAAATGATACCATCAAATTGTGGCAAACTGTGAATAAGAATGCAGCATATTATAGGATGATATAGACAAGTTAGGGGAGTAGGCAAATATGTGGCAAATGCAGATTAACAAAAATGGAGTCATACATTTTAAGAAAAACAACATTGAATAGAAATATACCATAAATTGTAAAATTCTCTATTCAGCAGAGGAAAGACACATCTAGAGGTGCAAATGCACAGATCTTTAAAAGTAGAATTGCAAGTGGGGTTCTAGATTTTATATATAGGAGCATTGAATGAAAGGCGTTGATGGTGAATTTATGCAAAATGTTGGTTAGGCCACAGTTGAAGTACTGAGTTTATTTTTGGATACCTCATTAGGATTTGCTAGGATGGTATCAAAGATGTGATGGTATAGTTCTGATGAGAGACTTGAAAAGCTAGGACTGTATTCACTGCAGTAGAGAAGATTAAGTAGAGATCCTGTAGCAGTGTTCAAAATTACTCGAGTTTGAGAGAGTAGATAGAGAAAAATTATTTCCAGTGGTTGGTTAATCAATAGGAAGAAGGCACAAATTTAGAATTAGTTTAGAAGCCTAAATGGAGAGGCTAACGAGGTCAGATGATTTTCTTTTCATACATAGGTTATTAGAATATGGAATGCATTGCCACAGGGGACAATTGAAGCCAACGTTTAAGACTAAGAAAGGAAAAACACTTTAAGAAGGAAATTATTGAACAGTATGGAGAAAAAGCAGGAAAATGTAACTGGAGTAGATAGCTCTGGTATGAAGCTAGCAGTGTCAGAGACTGCTATTGTACTTTTACATCCTCAGGATATTCCAAAGTGTGGCAGTCAAGGTCCCACCTACAGCAATAAGTTGAATGGCCAGTTAATCTTTTTTGGTAGTGTTGGTTGAGAAATAAATTTTGGCTAGAACTCTGGGAAAACTCTGGTCTTCCTCATATAGTGCGTGGGATCTTTTACACTGATCTGAACAAGCAGATGGGGCTTCATTTAGCATCTCATTCGAACAATGACACTTCTGACAATGCAGTACTCCCTCAGCCCTACACTGAATTATCAACCTAGATTATAGGCTAAAGTCCTGGAGCAGGGCTTGAACCCACAACCTTTGGACTTAGACAAGAGTGCTACAACACTGAACCAATCTGACAAAATTGGAGGACCGTAAGGTGTTGGAGAAGACATATAAGGCAGAGGAGGTTGCACAGGTCGGGTGGGAGAAGGGTTGGAGATATTTGAAGATGAGGATTTAAATTCAATGCACTCTTTATTGTAGATTAGTGAGGACAGAATGATGGTCAAGCAGAACTTAATGTAGAACAGGATACAGGCAGTAGAGTTTTGAACGAGTTGGAGTTTATAGAAGTAGGAGGATGGGAGGCCAGCAAGGAGAATATTGGAGAAATCGAGTCTGGGGTGATATAAGGGTTGCTAGCGGTTTTGGTGGTCATGTAAAGTAAAATCCTGCCCTACTAGTCAAATAATTCAGATAGTTGGAGGAATATTGGGGGCATGCCTTCCCATGATTCTCACAGACCAATCAACTAACTGGAAGAATAATGAAAGTACGAGTTTTGTGGTTCCCATAGACCGATCAGATTGCTAGAAAGCAACATGGACTGATCTAGCCAAACACTAGATCAGTCCATGACGTGATCTCAATGTTTTTATAAGGTGAATAGACAGATTTTCACCAATAACTTGTTTAATTGGTCTTGGAGCTAGCACATTTTAGACTCCAGTTATATACTTAAAAACACTTCAGCCGAGGCAAGATCAGTACTGGAAAGTTTGGTCTCCCATCAGTACCTGTCATAGCTGCTAATTCCCAATGGGTTCAGACTTCTTCAGAATATTGGCTTTGGTGCTCTTTTAAGGGTGTCATCTTGAGAGATCACATACTAGAATTAGGCACTGAATTAGTTTACCTTATATGCTTATTTTTTCCAGTTCAATTATTAAATGAGAGAGGTTTTGTGCATAGTCAGGTTATCTTTGATGTGTAAGAACACGAGTTTGGATGTCGGTCTTATTCTTGTTAGCTTGGATTATTGATCATTGTACCTCAGTTTTCTTTGATACATTTATAATTAATGTGCAGTGCACTACTTCCTCCAAAGCCATGTCAAAATTGTGACAAGTACAAAAATGCTTTATCTACTTTTATATTTATAGGATACTGAGCCAATATTTGAAGAGGAATCCAAACCCATTTACTGTCTGAACTGCCAAAGCATTTCATTTTGTACATATACACAGCGATCCCTGTTGGTGGTTTGCTCCAAATATTGGAGGGTAAGATTTTTATAGTATACCCATTTATGGTTTTGTGAAAGAATCAAAAGCTTTGAGATCAAACTTTTAAATGTAAAGATGAGTAAATCTTGTATATCCAAGTTTTTAAAAAAAATTGTGCAATAATCAGTTGCCACATTTTCTCCATCTAACTTCCCTTCTCTGTGCACATCTTGTTAATCTCTCTGAGACATCTCTGTACCTCACTATAGAAATGTAAGTTGTTTTAATTGGCAATATATTAGAATTTTACACCAATAAAACATTTTAATATTTGTAAATTATTTACATTCTGTGCTTTTAACTGGTTCACATGTGAAATTCTGGTTTGAGAATGAACTTTTTATAGTTATAATTTTTTTTTATCATGGTTAATTATTTGGGTCTTAAATGATTGGTGATTTTAGGACATTGCTAATGAATCCAGCATAATTATTGACAAATTTTACTTAATAGAAAATCATCCAGTAGTTTCACAGTGAAACAGTGTACAGTATTGCAGATTATTTTACAAACATGCATAGTTTATTCCTTCTCTGAAGAAAAATGGATGTCACCCTATTGAAATAGCTTTTCAGTTTCTTAGGGGCAAATAATACATATTCTAATATTATTGTAATTCAAGATAAATTTGCTTTTGTGTATGTATTGATTTTACTCTATCCTTGGTTAAAATCCTGAATTTTAAAAATGTTATTCATTGGATAAGCAAAGTTCTTAAATTTCTTTTAATGCAGTGATAGTAATAGTCAGGAAACTGACATGCCTTAACTAACAAAATATAGTGACGATTTCTCCACCTAGAAATAGTTGTAAAACAATTTATCCTTGTGTTTCACTAAGCTTGAAAGGTCACTTCCTGACACTGGTTTGGACATGCTTTGAACAAGAATTGACCATAAATTAAATTGAAGAAGCTAATTACATATTTTAGGTGTATCCAGTTAAATTTTTTGAGCATCCTGTGTTTGTGTTTTAGATTTGTTACATTTTTATTTAAACTCTAGAATAAATGATTTAATAAAACAAAATGAGGTGTCACAAAGACATTACTGTAATTCAGTTCCATTCAGACGTTTTTCACTTCGTAATTTTTGTCACAATTTCGGTCAAAATTAGTTGTCACAGGCATTTTTGAAAATCTTAATCCATCCAGACACACTGGAATTTGCTCTTAATGTGTGTTAATATTTTCTAAATACAGTACTAAATTTCTTTCCTTTCTCTACCAGGTATTTGATGCTGGAGATTTTTCTTTGTTATGCTCAGTACCCTGTGAGAGTGATCAGTCTTGGACTGGGGGTGAATTTGTAGATGCTGACAAGGTTGTCATTTGGACAGAAGATGGGAGGAGCTTCACTTACCGGCTACCTTCTAGGTATCTTGAATTTGAAAGTATTTTTTGCATGCTGATTAATAGTCAGCTAGAGATAAGTTTTTTGCTGTTTCACATCCTACACTTTCCAAATCTTGTAAAGATACCAGACTTTAACATGTATCCTCCTGATGCTTGTGCCTATAATTACCACCTGATTATCACCTGTGTTACACTGATGGTTAGAAATGTTAATATTCTAATTAGTGACATCTGTTAAACAGAGAGCTGGAGTCAGAGGGAGGGAAAGTCAGTGAGTATGATTCAAATTAGCTTCTGAGTATTAACTGTTATTGTAACAGAAAATACTAATATTCTAATTAGTGATTTTTGCATGAATTAGTGTGATGCGATAGAGACAAATTGTGTTTCATCATCTTAATTTGAGTTATTTTTTCAAAAAAAATAAATGAGATAAATTTTGAAAGCTCTAATTGCCTGCAGTATTTTGCTGTTAGTATGTACAATGTTTAGATTTTCTTTCCGTGTGTGTATCAGAGAGAGAGAGAGAGACACACACACACACACACACATATGTCCAGGAATCTATGCCAAAACACCAAATACAATGTTTGTAGCGATCTTTTCTTAGAAAAGATAGGCAAAGCGGAAAAGGAGGGGTGGGGTAGCCCTGATAATAAAGGATGAGGTAAAGGCAGTAATGAGAAAAGCTCTTAGCTCAGAAAACCAGGATGTAGAATCAGTATGGGTGGAGCTAAGAAATAACAAGGGGCAGAAAACACTGGTGGGAGTAGTTTATAGGCCCCCCTAACAGTAGTTATAGTGTTGGACAGAGTATAAATCAGGAAACTAGAGGAGCATGTAACAAGGGTAATGCAATAATCATGGAGGACTTTAATAGTCATCTGGACTGGGCAAACCATATTGGCAAAAGTAGTTTGGAGGACAAGTTCATGGAATGCACTAGAGACAGTTTTCTAGAACAATATGTCGAGGAACCAACTAGGGAATAGGTGATTTTAGATCTAGTATTATAATGAGATGGGGCTAATTAGTAATCTTACAGTTAAGGATCCTCAGGGGGAGAGTGATCATAATATGATAGAATTTCATATTGAGTTTGAGAGTGATGTAGTTAAGTCCGAAACTAGGATCTTAAATTTAAACAAAGCCAATTACGTAGGTATCAGGGGCGAGTTGGCTAAGGTAGATTGGGAAATTAGATTAAAAGATATGACTATAGTTAAGCAATGATGAATGTTTAAAGAAATAATTCATAATTCTCAACGAATATACATTCCTTTGAGGAATAAAAACTCCACGGGAAAAGTGATCCAACTGTGCTAACTAGTCAAGTTAAGGACAATATTAGATTAAAAGAAGAGGCTTACAATGTTGCCAAAAAGAGTAGTAAGCCTGAGGATTGGGAGGGTTTTAGAGATCAGCAAAGGATGATCAAGAAATTGATAAAGAGGGAGAAAATTGAATATGAGAGCAAACTAGCAAGAAATATAAAAACAGATTATCAGAGCTTCTGCAAGTATGTAAAAAGGAAGAGATTAGCAAAAGTAAACGTGGGTACCTCAGAGGCAGAAACAGGAGAAATTATAACTGGGAATACGGAAATGGCAGAGACGGTAAATATTTTCTATCTGTCTTCACAATAGAAGACACAAAAAACACACTGGAAATAGTGGGGAACCAAGGGCTGAATGAGAGTGAGGAACTTAAAATAATTAAGATTAGTAAAGAAAAAGTATTGGTGAAATTAATGGGACTAAAAGCTGACAAATCCTCTGGACCTGATGGCCTACATCCTAGAGTTTTAAAAGAAGTGGCTGTAGAGATAGTGGATGCATTGGTTTTGATCTTCTAGAATTCCCTAGATTCTAGAACAGTCCCAGCTGATTGGAAGGTAGCAAATGTAACCCCGCTATTCAAGAAAGAAGGGAGAGCGAAAACAGGGAACTACTGGCCAGTTAGCCTGACATCAGTAGTAGGGAAAATGCTAGAATCTATTATTAAGGACGTAGTAACATGGCATTTAGAAAATAATAATATGATTAGGCAGGGTCAACTCAGTTTTATGGAAGGGACATCGTGTTTGACAAATCTAGTTAAGAGTTTTTTGAGGGTATAACTAGCAGGGTAGCTAAGAGAAAACCAGTGGAAGTAGTATACTTGGATTTTCAAAAGGCGTTCGATAAGGTGCCACAAGAGGTTATTACAAAAGATTAGGGCTCATGGTATTGGGGGTAATATATTAGCGTGGATTGAGGATTGATTAATGGACAGAAAAAAAGAGTAGGAATAAACGGGACATTTTAGGGTTGGCAGGTTCTGACGATACAAAGCTAGGTGGGAAAGTCTGCAAAGGGACATAGACAGGTTAAGTGAGTGGGCGAGAAGGTGGCAGATGGAGTATAATGTGGGGAAATGTGAAATTGTCCACTTTGGTAGGAAGAATAGAAAAGCAGAATATTTCTTAAAAGGTGAGACACTAAGAAAAGTTGGTAGTCAGAGGGATTTGGGTTCTTTGTACTCGAATCATGGAAAGTTAGCGTGCAGTTACAGCAAGCAATTAGGAAGGCAAATAGTATGTTAGTCTTTGTTGCAAGGGGGTTGGAGTATAAGAGCAAGGAGGTCTTGCTCCAATTATATAGGGCCCTGGTGATACCACACCTGGAGTACTTTGTACAGTTTTGGTCTCCTTTCCTAAGGAAGAATATACTTACCTTAGAGGAGATGCAACGAAGGTTCACTAGATTGATTCCTGGGATGAGAGGGTTGTCCTATGGGGAGAGATTGAGTAGCATGGGCCTATATTAGAATCATAGAATCATAGAAGTTACAACATGGAAACAGGCCCTTCGGCCCAACATGTCCATGTCGCCCAGTTTATACCACTAAGCTAGTCCCAATTGCCTGCACTTGGCCCATATCCCTCTATACCCATATTCTTTGGAGTTTAGTACAATAAGAGGTGATCGCATTGAAACGTATAAAATTCTTATAGGGTTTGACAGAGTAGATGCTGAGAGGCTGTTTCCCCTGGCTGGAGGGTCTAGAACTAGGGGTCATAGTCTCAAGGTAAGGGGTCGGCCATTTAGGACCAAGATGAGGAAAAATTTCTTGACCCAGAGGGTTGTGAATTTTAGGAATTCTCTACCCCAGAGGGCTGTGGATGCTCAGTTGTTGAGTATATTCGCGACTGAGATCGATAAATTTTTGGACACTAAGCGAGTCAAGGGATATGGAATGGGAGGGTGGAGCTAAGGCAGATCAGCCATGATCTTATTGAATGGTGGAGCAGGCTTGAGGGGCCATATGGCCTAAATCTGCACCTATTTCTTATGTTCTTATCATGGAATCATAGAATGGTTAGAGCTCAGAAGGAGTTCATTCGGCCCATTGAGCCCATTCCGGCTCTTTGTAAGAGCAATCCAGTTTGTCCCATTCCCCCGCTCTTTCCCCATAGCCCTGCAATGTTTTCCCTTCAAGTACTTACCTAATTCCTTTTTGAAAGCTACGTTTGAATTTGCTTCCACCATGTTTTTAGGCAGCGCATTCCAGATCAAAACTACTCGCTGCGTAAAAAAGTTTTTCCTCTTGTAACCTTTGGTTCTTTTGCCAATCACCTTAAATCTGTGTCCTCTGGTTCTTGATCCATCTGCCAATGGGAACAGTTTCTCTTTATTTGCTTCATCTAAACCACTCATGATTTTGAATTCTTCTAACAAATTTCCTCTCAACCTTCTCTGCTCTGAGGAGAACAACCCCAGCTTCTCAAGTCTATCCATGTAACTGAATTCTCTCATCCCTGGAACCATTCTAGTAAATTCTTTCTGCACCCTCTCTAAGGCCTTCACATCCTTCCTGAAGTGCGGTGCCCAGAATTGGACACAATACTCCAGTTGGAGCCGAACCAGTGTTTTATAAAGGTTCATCATGACTTCCTTGCTTTTGTACTCTCTGCTTCTATTTATAAAGCCCAGGATCCCATATGCTTTTTTTAACAGCATTCTCAACTTGTCCTGTCACCTTCAAAGATTTGTGTGCATACACCGCCAGGTCTCTCTGTTCCTGTACCCCCTTTAAAATTGTACCATTTAGTTTATATTGCCTCTCCTCAATCCTCCTACCAAAATGTATCACTTCACACTTCTATGCGTTAAATTTCTTCTGCCATGTGTCTGCCCATTTCACCAGTCTGTCTATGACCTCCTGAAGTCTGTTACTATCCGCCACATTGTTTACTACATTTCCGAGTTTCATGTCATCTGCACTCTTCGAAATGATACCCAAGTCCAGGTCGTTAATATACGTCAAATAGAGCAGTGGTCCTCATTCTGACCCCTGGGGACCACTGTACACTTCCCTCCAGTCTGAAAAACAACCGTTCACCACTACTCTCTGTTTCCTGTCACTTAGCCAATTTCGTATCCATGCTACCACTGCCCCTTTTATTCCATGGGCTTCAATTTTGCTGACAGGCCTATTATGTGACACTTTATCAAATGCCTTTTGAAAGTCCATATACACAACATCAACCGCACTACCCTCATCAACCCCCTCTGTCACCCATCAACAAATTCAATCAAGTTAGTTAAACGCAATTTGCCTTTAACAAATCCGTGCTGGCTTTCCTTTATTAATCCATACTTGTCCAAGTGACTATTAATTTTGTGCTAGATTATCATTTCTAAAAGTTTCCCCATCACTGAGGTTAACTGGCCTGGCCTGTAGTTGCCAGCTTTATCCTTACACCCTTAGAAAGTCATAAACCAGTGCCTCCAGATATGGGTTCCTTCCACCCAGGCCCACGCCATGTCCCTTTCCTCACTGCTGACAGATATAAAAATCTCCCAGTAAACCAAAATTCACATTTCATACCAAGTTGTGCCAAAACTCAGGTTCGCCTGCCACAGTTTTGCGAAACCCCAGGTTCCCCCTTAATAATGATGCTGGATAAAAGGATTCCAATGCTGCCAAATTTGAGCAGGCCTACTGTAGTATTGTTAAACCACAGGACACAAGAAATAGGAGCAGGAGTAGGCCAAACAGCCCCTCGAGCCTGCTCTGCCATTCAATAAGATCATGGCTGATCTTCTACCTCAAATCCACTTTCCCGCCTTATCTCCATATCCTTTGATTCCCTTAGTGTCCAAAAATCTATCGATCCCAGCCTTGAATATACTCGACGACTGAGCATCCACAGGACCATTCACTGGTGCTACCAAAGCCCAGGACCATCTCCAGTAATATAAAAGCCCACTGCTGTCCTCATTGCTAGTGAAGCATCCTATTTCCCCATCCCAGTCTTGCCACATACCAAATATCTACTTCCGATTGGTGCATCTTGCATACCATTTTGCTGCATATTCTCAGCATTAAAAATGGTAATGGTTAAAAATTAAATAGATTATTAAAAATCAATCAATTCCAGTTTTCACAGAATAATAGATAGAGTTGTGGAAATGAATCCCCAAAGTACTGGTAAAATCCCAGAGTATTATTTAATAAAAATGGAATTTGACTTATTCAGCCACTGTAAATCAGTGACCGTGATGTTTGGTCCTATTGTTACAAAATTACGAATTCTCTGACTCACTAAGAGCAACCACAGGAGATTTGTTAGATGAATAGAATCTAACCAGATATTTTTCATCTATTTAAAGTTTTAAATAAGTTATTTCTAGATTATACAGATTATTACAATGAAGGATATCATCAATTTAGAATAGAATCATAGAAGTTTACAACATGGAAACAGGCCCTTCGGCCCAACATGTCCATGTCGCCCAGTTTATACCACTAAGCTAGTCCCAATTGCCTGCACTTGGCCCATATCCCTCTATACCCATCTTACCCATGTAACTGTCCAAATGCTTTTTAAAAAACAAAATTGTACCCGCCTCTACTACTGCCTCTGGCAGCTCGTTCCAGACACTCACCACCCTTTGAGTGAAAAAGTTGCCCCTCTGGACCCTTTTGTATCTCTCCCCTCTCACCTTAAATCTATGCCCCCTCGTTATAGACTCCCCTACCTTTGGGAAAAGATTTTGACTATCGACCTTATCTATGCCCCTCATTATTTTGTAGACTTCTATAAGATCACCCCTAAACCTCCTACTCTCCAGGGAAAAAAGTCTCAGTCTATCCAACCTCTCCCTATAAGTCAAACCATCAAGTCCCGGTAGCATCCTAGTAAATCTTTTCTGCACTCTTTCTAGTTTAATAATATCCTTTCCATAATAGGGTGACCAGAACTGTACACAGTATTCCAAGTGTGGCCTTACTAATGTCTTGTACAACGTGAACAAGACATCCCAACTCCTGTATTCAATGTTCTGACCAATGAAACCAAGCATGCTGAATGCCTTCTTCGCCACCCTATCCACCTGTGACTCCACTTTCAAGGAGCTATGAACCTGTACTCCTAGATCTCTTTGTTCTATAACTCTCCCATTAACGGAGTAGGTCCTGGCCCGATTCGATCTACCAAAATGCATCACCTCACATTTATCTAAATTAAACTCCATCTGCCATTCATCGGCCCACTGGCCCAATTTATCAAGATCCCATTGCAATCCCAGATAACCTCCTTCACTGTCCACAATGCCACCAATCTTGGTGTCATCTGCAAACTTACTAACCGTGCCTCCTAAATTCTCATCCAAATCATTAATATAAATAACAAATAACAGCGGACCCAGCACCGATCCCTGAGGCACACCGCTGGTCACAGGCCTCCAGTTTGAAAAACAACCCTCTACAACCACCCTCTGTCTTCTGTCGTCAATCCAATTTTGTATCCAATTGGCTACCTCACCTTGGATCCCGTGAGATTTAACCTTATGTAACAACCTACCATGCGGTACCTTGTCAAAGGCTTTGCTAAAGTCCATGTAGACCACGTCTACTGCACAGCCCTCATCTATCTTCTTGGTTACCCCTTCAAAAAACTCAATCAAATTCGTGAGACATGATTTTCCACTCACAAAACCATGCTAATTTGTTAGTATGCAGGTCTAATAGGCCTCTGCATTACCTGTTTCTTATAATGGTAACTGTTGAAAATGTTAGTAGCATTATGAGGGTTCTCTTTTTAAGCTAGTTACGTAATTCTTATTGTGGAAAATAGTACTGCACTTACTTAAATCTAAATCCAGTTACGTGCGTGTGGAAGTGTTAAATTTGTACATGTAAAGCATTTTCTTATCTCTTGGTCTTTGAAATTCCCATAAATGCTGCCCTGTTATTCACTATGTTGTGGAAAAGTTTATTGCGGTGAGAATTTGCAATATGTGGCCATGCAAAATATTTTTCCTTTTTTTTCAACAGCTGTTTACCAGCCAGTGAATCGTTCCGCAGTGAAGTTGGCAAAGCCATTGAGAACTCCATTCCTCCTTTACTGTATAACGTGTTGGACAGGAAGGATAAATCTGTAAGCAGTATTTTGTTCAACAAATAGATTTAAGTAGGCAACTTATTTATTTTGTTATGTAAAATATTTCCTTTCTTGATTTTTGGGCGCATTTATTAAGGTTGTTCATTCTAGAGAATTGAATACTTCCATTTTTGACATAACATCTGGTGCAGAATTGAGCTCCTTGTTATCTGCTCTTGACAGGACCCATTAACATTAAATTATTGCACCGTTGTCACATTTTCATTTCTCACTTTAAAACTTTCAGAACGGGTTTTGTGTTCTATGTTGCATTGTCGGAGGACTATTTTGAAATGGACCCGTATCCCTGCGATCTGGTTTAAGATTTATTCAGGACCTTGCAGATTAAAGAGTGAGGGGACTTTCATGCCATCAGCCTTGGCTAGATTTGAGTTCAGTTTCAAGCTCAGTCGGCTACCTCACTGACCCATCCTGTACCATTGCTGTATTGCATTAAATGAGTTCAATTTTACTCAAATGTGTTCTGGAATTTGCCAATGTAAATCTTTTAGATCTTGGAACTTTTTGCAGAATCATGTTTTGATTCATTCAAAATAATGCCTTTCAAAGACTGCACTCATCCAAGTATAAGCAGTCTTGGGCCCATAATTTGGACCAGTCAAATCTGCTTACTTAAACTGACTAGATTTTGCAACTTCAGTTTTCAAGCAATGAGTCACTTTGTATAAAAGTTGCCCATTTTATTTCTACTTCATTTGTACCTCCAGCCTTTTGATTGTGAAGTTGCCACTTTACACTAAATTTACCTCGAGGCTGAAAGATGCGAGGAACCTAGAACTGGGGAGAATTTGTAAAAGTAAATAATTCTTGAGCATGTATTCTTGACTATTGCTTGTATGGCTGTCACAGTTTTAGGGTTTTTACGGTAGGTATACTTTAGTGTTCAGCGTCACGGTTCACTTCCGTAAGCAGGTCTTGTGATCTGGAGCGCATCTTTTTTTGGCCAATATCTTGTTAAACGATAGCATGACCGAGGGTTCATAAAACAGAACTTACTCTATGTATTGACCACTGAAATATGACGTGTGCCATCACGTGAATTCTCCTCTCTTTATTTAAGATGGGCTGAATGTGTAGTCTACCGAGACAAGGCACAGACTTCAGAGCAGTAGCTGGTTTAATTGCATAAAATTTATGCATGAACAATATATAGTTTCTTCAGTCAGCAAAACATTTTCTGCACTTTTTGGGTTATGAAAACAATAAATATGCAGTTTGCTTTCTCTCTAAGCATGGGCTTATTGTCTCCAGCTTAACCCTTCAAAGCGAAACAGGTTCAGTTTCAAAATACAGGCAGTCTTTCCCTGCTGTGTATACAACTGGTCCACTTCTAAGCGGTAGCGCCGCATCAAAGCTCCTTCGATCGCAACTGTCATCACTGTGGTATATGATAATGAGTTTCCCAGCAAGTTGTGGCTTTGGATCAGGGTGAACAATGCTCTTACTTATAGGAACAGGAGTAAGCCATTCAGCCCCTCGAGCCATTCAACAGGATCATGGCTAATCTGTATACGAACTCCATTTACCTGCCTTGGCTCCGTATCCCTTGGTTATCAAAAATCTATCGATCTCAGATTTAAAATTATTTATTGAGCTAGCATCTACTGCTTTGTGTGGGAGAGAGTTCCACACTTCTACCACCCTTTGCGTGAAGAAATGTTTCCTAACTTCTCTCCTGAATGGCCTGGCTCTGATTTTAAGGTTATGTCCCCTTGTCCTAGACTCCCCCATCAGTGGAAAAAGTTTCTCTCTATCTACCAATTAATTCCTTTCAAAATCCTAAAGACCTCAATGAAATCACCCCTTAACCTTCTATATTCTACGGAATACAAGCCTAGTTAATGTAATCTCTGCTCATAATTTAACGCTTGGAGCCCTGGTAACATTCTGGTAATCACCTTAAGATGTAAATGATTTTGAAAGTGAGAATGTCATCATTTGTGCAGTAGCAGAACTTTTTAGAGATTGTAGCAGCGTAGAGGGAGCTTTGTCATTCATCTAACCAACAGGTGTCCAAATTACAGACCATGTTGTTGCAATGAAGCTGTTAAGTAGGATATGAATGCGTATTTAAAGAAGTTAAGTGTGCAACAATGCCTGATGGGGCTTTGGGGAGAACAGAGGGGGAGATGGGGAAATAAACATCACTAGCTTTATGCTTTTAATGCTGCTCAAAATGTTGAGTCAACTTGGAAGAGAGGAAAATAAGCGGGAGCATGATTAGTACAAAGGAAATTAGAATTTTGCTGGGGGTCGATGAGAAGGGAAAAAATAAAATAAAAATATGTCCTCAAATTTACAGCACAGAAAAAACTTGCATTATAGATTGATTATACTTTTGAAGTACTTAATAGAGCAGGGAGGTTATGCTGGAACTGTATAAAACACTGGTTAGGCCACAGCTTGAGTACTGTGTACAGTTCTGGTCACCACATTACAGGAAGGATGTAATTGCACTAGAGAGGGTACAGAGGAGATTTATGAGGATGTTGCCTGGACTGGAGAATTTTAGCTATGAGGAAAGATTGGATAAGCTGCGGTTGTTCTCTTTGGAACACAGGAGGCTGAGGGGTGATTTAATTGAGGAATACAAAATTATGAGGGGCCTAGATAGAGTGGATAGGAAGGACCTATTTCCCTTAGCAGAGAGGTCAATAACCAGGGGGCATAGATTTAAATTGATTGGTAGAAGGATTAGAGGGGTGGTGGGTATCTGGAACTCACTGCCTGAAAGGGTGGTAGAGGCAGAAACCCTCAACTCATTTTAAAAAGTACCTGGATGTGCACCCAAAGTGCCGTGACCTACAGGGCTACGGACCAAGTGCTGGAAAGTGGGATTAGGTTGGGTGGCTCATTTTCAGCTGGTGTGGACACGATGGGCCGAATGGCCTCCTTCTGTGCTGTAAATTTTCTATGATTCTATGAAACGTAGTCACTGTTGTAAAGTAGGAAATGCGGCAGCCAATTTGTGCACAACAATGTCCCACAAACAGCAATGAAATAAATGATCAGATCATCTGTTTTAGGTGGTGGTTGAGGGACAACTGTTGGCCAGGAAATTGGGAGAACTCCCCTGCACTATTTTGAATAGTACCATGGGACCTTTTATGTCCCCCTGAGAGGGGAGTCGGAGCCTCGGTTTAACATCTCATCTGAAAGACGGCACCTCTGACAATTCAGCATTTCCGTATTGCATTGAAATGTCAGCCTAGATTATGTGCTCAAGCCTCTGGAGTGTGTCTTAAATCCACGATCTTCTGACTCCGAGGTGAGGGTGCTACCACTGAAACACGGCTGACAGCTAAAGAGGCCTTTTGCCCATTTCACCTGTGCTCTTCAACTGGACTTATCTACTCTAATCCCATTTCCCTGCTCTTTCCTTTATCTTTTTATTTTCTTTCTTCTCCCTTACTTATCCAGTTCCGTTTTTAATTCCGTGACTTGTTGAACCTGAGTCTGCATGAGAGCAACAACTCCTCTGCTTTTTAAATTCAACCTTGAAATATCAATTTCTCCTGTTTTAAAGTGAAATAAATTGCTGCTTTGCGTACTTTTTGTTTTGGATGAGTGAAGGCATTTGCCATTATTTGCATTGAGGCCTGATCAACTGATAGAGGACATCTCAAAAGCCATAAGAGGGTGACCTCCCTTATTATCACAACCTTGTATAGTATAGCCAGAAACTTTTGCTCCTGTTGCTCCGGTATTGCTGTACCAGGATGCAAAAGCACTCGGACTGGAGTCAACCCTTGCTCTGTGTGCGTGTATGTACAGTTTGTGCTGTTGCAACATTTAAAGAAATTCTATTATCAATTATAGTATGGATAGCCTGCAAGGCTTTGTTAAAAGTAACTAAGCAGCCCACCAAGATAAAAGTTTAGAAATATCTGATATGACATCCTTTAGTAGCTGTCCATGAGAGTACTTGGTCCTGACACAGAAAGTAGAAAATATTCCATTTATCTACTTTTGATATAGTCCTTCTCATTATTTTAATGTAGTAAGTCCTTCTTATACATCATTTCCAACCTATTTCTGTTAGGGATGTTTTTGATACGTTATACTTTAGGGAAATAACTAGTTCATTAGCTGTGTAATTACAGCCAATGCTGCATGCTGCCTGCGTTAGAAAGAGCTGACTTGTATATGCTTGGAGCTTTTATTTAGTATCATAGTAGGTAAAGCAAAGCAGCAGGCCATTCAGCCCATCGTGTCTGTGCTAGCTCTTTGAAAGAGCTATCCAATTAGTTCCATTCCCCTGCTCTTTCTCCATAGCCCTGTACATTTTTTTCCCTTCAAGTATTTATCCAATTCCCTTTTGAAAGATACTATTGAATCTGCTTCCACCACCCTTTCAAGCAGTGCATTCCGGATCATTACAACTCACGGCGTTAAAAAAATGTTTCCTGGTGTCGCCTTTGGCTCTTTTGCAGATCACCTTAAATCTGTGTCCTCTGATTACTGACCCTTCTGCCGCTGGAAACAGTTTCTCCTTAATTACTCTATCAAAACCCTTCATGATTTTGAACACCTCCATGAAATCTCCCTTTAACCATATCTGTTCTAAGGAGAACAACCGCAGCTTCTCCAATCTCTCCACATAACTGAAGTCCCTCATCCCTGGTACCATTCCAGTAAATCCCTTCTGCACCCACTCTAAGGCCTTGACATCCTTCCTAAAGTGTGGTGCCCAGAATTGAACAAAAAAATCCAGCTGAGGCCTAACCTGTATTTTATAAAGGTTTAACATAACTTTCTTGCTTTCGTACTCTATGCCCCTATTAATAAATCCAAGGATCCCAAATGTTTTTTTTTAACAGCCTTCTCAACTTGACCTGCCACCTTCAAAGATTTGTGTATGTGCACCCCCAGGGTCTCGCTGTTCCTGCACCCCCTTTAAAATTGTACCATTTAGTTTATATTGCCTCTCCTCATTCTTCCTACTAAAATGTATCACTTCATACTTCTCTGTGTTAAATTTCATCTGCCATGTGTATGCCCATTTTACCTGTCTGTCTTTGTCCTCCTGAAGTCTGTTACTATCCTCCACATTGTTTACTACATTTCTGAGTTTTGTGTCATCTGCAAACTTTGAAATTATACCCTCTATACCCAAGTCCAGGTCATTAATATATATCAAAAAGAGCAGTGGTCCTAATACTGACCCCTGGGGAACACCACTATATACTTTCTTCCAGTTTGAAAAACAACCATTCACCACTACTCTCTGCTTTCTGCCCCATAGCCAATTTTGTATCCATGCTGCCCCTGTCCCTTCAATCTCTTGGGCTTTAATTTTGCTAACAAGTCTGTTATGTCCATCCATGACAAAGCAGATTGGCACTCCATTGACCACCCTAAACATTCACTCTCTTCACCACCGGCGCACCGTGGCTGCAGTGTGTACCATCCACAGGATGCACTGCAGCAACTCGCCAAGGCTTCTTCGACAACACCTCCCAAACCCGCGACCTCTACCACCTAGAAGGACAAGGGCAGCAGGCACATGGGAACAACACCACCTGCACGTTCCCCTCCAAGTCACACACCATCCTGACTTGGAAATATATTGCTGTTCCTTCATTGTCGCTGGGTCAAAATCCTGGAATTCCTTTCCTAACAGCACTGTGGGAGAACCTTCACCACACGGACTGCAGCGGTTCAAGAAGGCAGCTCATCACTACCTTCTCCAGGGCAATTAGGGATGGGCAATAAATGCCAGCCTCGCCAGCGACGCCCACATTCCATGAATGAATTTTAAAAATGTTGTACTTTATCAAATGAAAGTCCATATAAACAACATCAATCACACTACTCTTATCAACCTTCTCTGTTACTTCATCAAAGATGCCAATCAAGTTCGTCAAACACTATTTTCCTTTAACAAATCGGTGCTGACTTTCATTTATTAGCCCATACTTTTCCAAGTGCCAATTAATTTTGTCCTGGATTATTGTCTCTAAAATTTTCCCCACCACTGACATTAGGCTGACTGGCCTATAATTGCTAGGTTTATCTCTCTCCCCTTTTTTGAACATTTGCAATCCTCCAGTCCTCTGGCACTGCCCCATATCTAAGGAGGATTTGAAGATTGTGGCCAGAGCCTCTGCAATTTCTACGCTTACTTCCCTCAGTAACCTATGATGCATCCCATCTGGACCAGGTGACTTTTCTACTTTGAGAACTGCCAACCTTTTAAGTACTACCTCTTTATCTATTTTTATTCTATCCAATATCACTTCTTTTTTCCTTTTTTACTGCTACATTGGCAACATCCTTTTCTCTCGTGAAGATGGATGCAGAGTATTCATTTAGCACCTCAGCCATGTCCTCTGCCTCCACAAGATCTCCTTTTTTGTCCCTAATCGGTCCAACCCTTCCTTTAAGTACATTTTTACTATTTATATGTTTATAAAAGACTTTGGGTTTCCTTTTATGTTAGGTGCTAATTTATTCTCATACTCTCTCTTTGCCCCTCTTATTCCCTTTATTAAATCTGCTTTGTACTTCCTGTATTCAGCCTAATTCTCTACTGTATTATGAACCTTAAATTCATCATAAGCCTCCTTTTTCTGTTTCATTTTAATCTCTATATCTTTAGTCATCCAGGGAGCTCTGTCTTTGGATGCACTACCCTTGCCTCTCGTGGGAATGTGTCTACTCTGTACCCGAACCAACTCCTCTTTGAAGGCCACCCATTGCTCAATTACTGTTTTGCCTACCAATTTTTGATTCCAACCCACCTGGGCAAGATCCCTTTTTAACTCACTGAAATTAGCCCTCCTCCAGTTAAGTATTTTCACATTTGATTGTTCCTTGTCCTTTTCCATAACTATTCTAAACCTAATGATATTATGATCACTGTTCCCCAAATGCTCCCCCACTGAAACCTGCCCCACTTCACTCCCCGGAACTAGATTCAGCACTGCTTCCTTCCTCGTTTGGCTGGAAACACACTACTCCAGAAAGTTCTCCTGCACACATTTCAGGATTTCCTCCTCCTCTTTGCCCTTTACACTGTTACTGTCTCAGTCTATATTGGGATAGTTGAAGTCCCCCATTATCACATTCTTATATCTTTCTGTAATTTGCCTGCAAATTTGCTCCTCTATCTCCTTCCCATTATTTGGTGGCCTACATTATACACCAGCTGAGTATAGTTCCTCTATTGTTGCTTAATTCTAACCAAATAGATTCTGTCTATAACCCCTCAACTAAATAATCCCTTTCCTGTGATATAGTTTCTTTGATCAATATTGTCATCCCCCTCCTTTCTTTCCTTCCCTATCTTTCCTGAATGCCTTGTAGCCAGGAATATTAAGTCCCCAATCCTCCCCTTCTTTGAGCCAGGTCTCTGTTATTGCCACTATATCATAGACCCATTTGGTGACTTGAGCCTGCAGCTCACCAACCTTATTTGCCACACTACATGCATTTATGCACATGCACTCTAAACTCATCTTAGATTGCCTCGCATTTGCCCCCTGTCTGATCCCTCCTATTTTTGAACTCTTTACTCTAATGCTGTTTGTCTCTCCCAGTCCTCTGTGCACCTTGTTTCTCCTTTCTAATGTTTTAACCTGATGCCCACCCCCCCCTGCCAAATTAGTTTAAACCCTCCCCCACAGCACTAGTTAACCTCCCCGTGAGGACATTGGTCTCAGCTCTGTTGAGGTGCAACCCGTCCATCTTGAACAGATCTCTTCTGCCCCAGAACTGGTCCCAAAATGCCCCAGGAATCTGAAACCCTTCCTCCTGCACCATTTCTCCAGCCATGCATTTATCTGTCTTATCCTACTATTCTTATACTCAGCATTAGTCTAGGATTGTGTGGAATATCTGATGACTGTCCGATAGCAAGAGTATAAAACTCCTGGTGAAAGATTTCTACTGTGCGTTGGTTGTGTGGAGAAAACGTAAACAGTTTCTTAAAGAGCAAGTTTATGAATATAGCACATAGAATTTCACAACCCACCCAGAAGGTAGCCATTCAAATCTTTGTGCTGGTTCTTTGCTTGAGCAATCCAAAATGAATTCCACAGCCTTGCTTTCTTTGTCATACCTTGTATCTTTCTCTGCTTCAAATGTTTGTCCATGGAGCAAATTCCCCCACTGCCTTTTGGTGGATAAGTTACCTATCATAAGGTATATGGAGGATGAACCACATTCAAAAATGAGACAGACTGTACCAGCATTGACATTATGTACACATTCCACCAGTGAAGATGCCTATAAGTGTCAGCCTTGGCTCGGTGGTAGCATTCTCACCTCTGAGTCAGAAGGTTGTGGGTTCAAGTCTCACTCCAGAGATTTGACCACATAACCTAGGCTGACAGCTCAGCGAGGAAGTGCTGCACTGTCGGAAGTGCCGTCTTTCGTATGACAAGTTAAACCGAGGCACTGTCTGCCCTCTCAGGTGGATGTAAACGATCCAATGGCACTATTCATTGAAGAGCAAGAGGAGTTGTCCCAGTGTCCTGGCCAATATTTATCCCTCAACCAATATCACTAAAACAAATGATCTGGTCATGTAGTGCTGGGTGCAAATTGGCTGCTGCGTTTCCCTGCATTACAGCGTTATCGAAAGCACTTCATTACCTGTAAAGTGGTTTGAATCATAGAATCATAGAAAGGTTACAGCACAGAAGGAGGCCATTCGGCCCATCTTGTCCGTGCAGGCTCTATGCAAGATCACTCCCTATACCCGTAGCCCTGCAAATTTTTTCCTTTCAAGTACTTATCCAGTTCCCTTTTGAAAGCCACGATTGAATCTGCCTCCACCACTCCCTCAGGCAGTGCATGCCACTTGCTGCATAATTTTTTTTTCCCCCATGTCACCTTTGGTTCTTTTGTCAATCACCTTAAATCCATGTCCTCTGGTTCTTGATCCTCTGCCAATGGGAACAGTTTCTCTCTATCTATTCTGTCTAGACCCTTCATGATTTTAAATACCTCCATCAAATCTCCTCTCAACCTTCTCTGCTCCAAGGAGAACAACCCTAGCTTCTCCAGACTATCCACGTAACTAAAGTCCCCCATCCCTGGAAGCATTCTAGTAAATCTTTTCTGTACCCTCTCTAAGGCCTTAACATCTTTGCCCAGAATTGGACACAACACTCCAGTTGTGGTCGAGCCAGTGTTTTATAAAGGTTCATCATGACTTCCTTGCTTTTGTATTCTATGCCTCTATTTAGAAAGCCCAGGATCCCGTGTGCTTTCTTAACCGCTTTTTCAACCTGCACTGCCACCTTCAATGATTTGTGCACATATACCTCCAGATCTCTCTGTTCCTGTACCCCTTTCAGAATTGTACCCTTTAGTTTATATTGCCTCTCCACATTCTTCCTACCGAAATGTAACACTTCGCATTTTTCTGCGTTAAATTTCATCTGCCACGTGTCTGCCCGTTCCACCACCCTGTCTATATCCTCTTGAAGTCTATCACTATCCTCCTCACTGTTCACTACACTTCCAAGTTTTATGTCATCTGCAAATTTGGAAATTGTGCGCTGTACCCCAAGTAGAAGTTATTAATATATATCAAGAAAAGCAATGGTCCTAGTACCGACCCCTGGGGAACACCACTATACACCTCCCTCCAGAAAAACAACCGTTCACCACTACTCTCTGCTTCCTCTTACTTAGCCAATTCTATATCCACATTGCTACTGCCCCCTTTATTCCATGGGCTTCAATCTTGATGACAAGCCTATTATGCGGCACTTTATCAAACGCCTTTTGAAAGTCCATATAAACCACATCACCTCATCGACCCTCTCTGTTACCTCATCAAAAAACTTTTATCAAGTTAGTTAAACACGATTTGCATTTAACAAATCCATGCTGGCTTTCCCTAATCAATCCACACTTGTCCAAGTGACTGCTAATTCTGTCCCAGATTATTGTTTCTAAAAGTTTCCCCGCCACCGAGGTTAAACTGACTGGCCTATAGTTGCTGGGTTTATCCTTGCACCCTTTTTGAACAAGTGTGTAACATTTGCAATTCTCCGGTCCTCTGGCACCACCCCCATATCTAAGGATGTTTGGAAGATTATGGCCAGTAATTCCGCAATTTCCACCCTTACTTCCCTCAGCAACTTAGGATGCATGCAATCTGTATCAGGTAACTTACCTACTTTAAGTACAGCTAGCCTTTCTAGTACCTCCTCTTTATCAATTATTAGTCCATCCAGTATCTCAACTACATCTTCCTTTACTGAGACTCTGGCAGCATCTTCTTCCTTGGTAAAGACCGATGCAAAGTACTCATTTAGTAGTTCTACGATGCCCTTTGCCTCCATGAATTGATCTCCTTTTTGGTCCCTGATCAGCCCCACCCCTCCTCTTACTACCCATTTACTGTTTACATGCCTATAGAATACTTTCGAATTCCCTTTTATGTTTGCTGCCAGTCTATTCTCATACTCTCTTTTTGCCCCTCTTATTTCCTTTTTCACTTCCCTTCTGAATTTTCTATATTCAGCCTGGTTCTCACTTATGTTATCAACCTGACATCTGTCATATGCCCCTTTTTTCTGCATCATCTTACTCTCTAACTATTTTGTCATCCAGAGCTCTGGCTTTAATTGCCCTACCTTTCTCCCTCGTGGGAATGTACCTAGACTGTACCTGAACCATCTCCTCCTTTAGGGCCGGCCATTTTTCAACTCCAGTTTTGCCTGCCAATCTTTGATTCCAATTTACCCGGGCCAGATCAGTTCTCATCCCACTGAAATTGGCCCTCCTCCAATTGAGTATTTTTACTTGAGTGGTCCATGACCTTTTCCATATTCTAAACCTTATGATACTATGATCGCTGTTCCCTCAATGTTCCCCCCACTGACACTTGCTTCACTTGGCCCACCTCATTCCCCAGGTCCGGCAATGCCTCCTTCCTTGCTGGGCTGGAAACATACTGGTCAAGAAAGTTCTCCTGAACACACTTCTTTGCCCCTTATTATTACTATCCCAGTCTGTATTAGGGTAGTTGAAGTTCCCCATTATCACTACTCTAGTCAGACAAACAATAAATGAGTTGCAATTTACGGAAAAATAAACTGAACAGTGATATAAAGGAGGATTAAAGAAATAAAGAACTTGCATTTTTATAGTGCCTTTCTTGTGCTCAGGATGTTCCATAGAGCTTTACAACCAGTTAATTATTTTTAAAGTGTAGTCATTGTTGTTTTGTAGGAAAACACAGCATCCAATTTGCACGCAGCAAGGTCGCATAAATAGTGACATGAATGACCAGTTAAAATAACATTTTAATTCTATGCATATTTAAAAAAAAATGGAATTGTATTTGAGTCGAGGCATTTTTATTCAAATCCAAGTTAACTTATTTTTTTATGTACACTTTTCATTTTTCATTAAGGTTATTATGAATTAAATTTTCCATTCGATACAGTAAAGGGGATCTTGCCAAACTGAGAGAAACTGAATTATATTTTCTTGGGCTAGTGCTCTTTATAAGGACCAAGGTCTAAGCAAATGGAAAATGGCTGCTGAGGTGTGAAGTGACAATTCTGCATTGCTGTTGGTATATGATCTGTGAAGTGTTCATTGGCTGGGAAAGGTCTGGAGTAAAGATATTACTGGTAAATAATCTACTGGGGAAAGTAGTATTTCATATAGTGTTTCATTGGTGATCCATTTTAATAGCAGCAATATTTCAACTTTAATTGCACAAATTGGAGCAGAGTGTAGCTTTCTTCGGTAGACAATGCCTTTACTGCAGTCCTACCAGTTAACCAGTAGAGGATGCTGTAGTATCAGTAGGTACTGTATATTTTATTTCAGAATTACAGCATTTGCAGTTTTTCCCCCTTTTTTAAATTTAATATTGGTTTCAAAGTATGTTGTTTATAACTCTAAACTTGGGTTATTGAAAAACAGTACAGACAGTAAGATTTTAGTCATATCCCCAAACAGTACTGAGTGTGAACATTTGAATAGAAGTAGCAAAGAACACATCTTGTTGTGGCATCTTTTGTTTAATTGGCTTGAAAATTTCAACGGTCCAGATATTCCCTTAGTATTAAGGAACTGTGTGCTCTCATTTATACCTCAATTCATTTTAATGGCACATTTTTTTTTAGGTATGTTGAATTGAAATGACGAACAGCTTCTTCAAAACCAAATAATTCTGCCCTTCTTCAGGTCAGCTGAGACATGGCAGGTTTACTGTTGTGTCTGTCACTGTATTACCATGGAAATGCTAAAATATTGGGAATGTACAACTACAGTCAGCTCAGCCAGATCACATGCAAAAAGAGGACCATGATGTGATAGCGGGAGTGCTATGTTTGTAATTAAATATACAGTTCCTTTTTGAAGTGTTAGAATATATAGTTGATTTTTTTTTGCTACTTCCATATGCAATTAAATAAAACCCAATATCATTGCAGTCCAAATCCAAGTTTAAATCGTGGGATCTTGCAGTCTCTTGCTGTCCTTCATGACATTTGTTGAAAATGGAATAAAGCTGTCTTTCTTACCCCAGGTGCAAATTTCAACTGATTAATTTGTGGAACTCTTAGACTGGAATGTTTTAAGGATGTAATGCAACTCCAGGATCAAAGTGACATTGGATAAGTCTGCTGTAGCTTTGCTCTCAGTTTATGCTGTGTTAAGCATCTGAGCTATTATCTCATAATGCACTCCAGCTCACGTGTTCTATTGGATGCTGCAGTAGGGTAACTTTCGGGTCTTTTTTGTGAATGAATTAAAATAGGCTTTTGTCATCCATAGCGTTTTTGTGACCTGCTGTAAGCACTATATGAATTAGGCAGACAAGTTCCTGATCTTGGAGTAGTAATTTCTCAATTGTTCTCTTGTATGTAATTATTCTCTTGTCTGTGACAGAAAACAAATTAATGGCCGGTGCCTACAATAACAGCTACTGGTGGTAGAAATGCCGATTATAAATAGATAAAAACTCCAACATGAAGATGAGACTTGATAGCTCAGTTGCTAAATATATTGAGAGTGTGGAATTGAGTCTTATGGGCCAGGTAGGTTATAGTTTGCACCATATGCTGAGCTGAGTTAACTAATATTAGCAAGGGCATTACAATGGGTCTCAGCAATCCTGGGTTAGTGTGGGAGTAGGGATGAGGGAAATCAGTCATGGTTCCTACAACTGATCATGATCCAGTTACCCCTACCGAAAAGTGTGTGTGTCGATTCTAGGTGAGGATGGGATTGCGCTTGGCCGTGCTGCATCCTATGATTGAGAAATCTGCGACCCTTGCTGCCCAGGCTCATACATGAAGAATGGTCACTTGGATGAGATCCTGAAGGCAGGGATGCTTGAGCAGCAACTGTTGTGGTATAATTGAAATGTGGAAGTCACAGTATCGTATTGAGTCACAAATCCAACGCTTTTCTGATTGTATCACCCCAAACAAGACCTACAAAAGGTGTTAATCTGATGCAGTAATATGTTGACACTAGCTTGACACTTGGAGAGCTGACACAAGGCTCCAGATTCAAATGGATGTTACTATGATATAACATCATTGGTGCTGGCATCTGCTGACTGGTGCAAGTCTGACTCAGACCTGCAGATAATGTGCTAAAAGACTGTAAGCGATACGGAGCTAGGTTAAACTGACACGGCACATTACTAAATGGCATTCTGACTTCCTCTGACACTCAGGACACCAATTGCACATGCATGCAAGCAACAGAAATCTTAGCAATTTCATTAAAAATTGTAGTGATCAATACAACCTTGATTGAGACAAAGCTATTCAATGTGACAGCAGGTTAGGTAAAACTTGTAGTTTATGGAATTATCTGAACCCCTCAATTAAATATAAACAAGTGTTAATTCATAGCGTTCATTCCCCTGGCTCAGAAGGCTTTTGGTTCAAGCCCCACACCAGGACTGAAGTACATGAGCCAGCTGATAGTCCACTGTAATACTGACGGAGTGCTGCATTGTCTGAGCTGCCACCTTTTGGATAAAATCAGGATCCTGTCTACCTGTTTCGGTGGACTTCAAAAATTCCATAGCAATATTTGGAGAAGAGCAGCAATTTTTTTTCTCAACAAATACTACAAATTAATTGGTCATTTAGCTCGTTATTTGTGCGACAGTAGCATACATAAGTTATTACAGGAAAAGTAAGAAAAAAGCAATTCAAATTTTAAATTTGACGTTTTTAAAATCTCCCCTAAAAATTCAAAATCTGAAGGAATGAGACTCCACATTTGTAATAGTTAATTTTCAGTGCCAGAGAGGTTGATTGGCAATAATTAACAATTATGATGTTGTTAAAAGGGTACTTAAGCTACTAATTACTAGCCCTAAATATTTGCAGCATCTTTAGTTTGTATGTACCATGCAAATACAGCAACTTCAAGACATTCAATGCATGTCAATGGTGAGGCAGACAGCAAAATGCTGTTTTCGTGAAGCAAACGGTGGAATGGTGCAACTTGGACAGCGACTTTTGGATATTGGCATTTAACCGCACATCTGCTCCTCGCCTGAAGTTGCTGTACCATTAGCCTCACCGTTATTTTGACAGCAAATTCTGGCCCAATATTCTTTCCATGATTAGGTGACAACAACTACACATAGTACTATAGATAGGGTCTAGCCAATGCCTCGTACAACATCAATGCAATCTATATTTAATTTGTATTCTACCCCTCTGCGAATACAATTTTGTAGCTTAGTCGCATATTTTCTTTCTCTTTAAGATATTTTGCTTGCTCATGATGTTTTGGTGAGGTCAGAGGGGAAGAGAGGAAGGGGAAGAAACAAGATTGGAGAAGTTGCTGAGTCTGATAGTGATAGGAACTGAATTAGCATATGAAATTAGTGTCAGCCTTGGCTCAGTGGTAGCACTCACACCTGAGTCAAAAGATTGTGGGTTCAAGCCCTACTCCAGAGAGTTGAACACATAATCTTGGCTGTCACTTCAGTGCAGTACCGAGGGAATGCTGAATTGTTGGAAGTGCTGTCTTTTGGATGAGAAGTTAAAACGAGGCCCATATGCCTTTTCAGATGGCTGTAAAAGATTCCATTGCCCTTTTTGAAGAAGATATGATGGGCAACATTTATCTCTCAACCAGCATCAAAAAACAGGTGATCTAGTCATTTATCTCTTTGCTATTCGTGGGACCTTGCTGTGCTCAAACTGGCTACCGGGTATCTTACATTCCAACAGTGATCATATTTCAGCAAGTACTTCATCGGCTGTAAGGCGGTTTTGGGGATCCTGAGATTGTGAAAGGTGCTATATAAATTCAAGTTGTATTCTTTACTTTCCTTCCTTCTGATACTCTTTCCTTCCTTCACTCCTTTGTTTCCATTTTCAATTACTATCTCTTAATTTAGTTGTGTGGTACAATTGGGCTCAGTAACAACTTTCAGCCATTAATCTGTCCCTCCCTCCTCCCCCAGTGGACATCATCCAGTATTCATGAAATAAATATCTTTAAAATGTACAAGTTTAACGTAATGCAACTGGTGAGCTGTTTACAGTTCTCCAGCAATCATCTTAATTCATCCTTTCATAAAATGACGCTGTCGTTTTCCTGATTTGGTCATTGCTTATATATAAGTATAGAATAACAGCAATTATATACTTGGCATTTTCAAGAAATATGATCCCCAGAGTCAAGGTTTTTGTAAAATATTAAAAATATGTTGTGAACTTGTTCCGGGAAGAACTGTCTTGTTTTCAGGATTTTTTTTCCCAGAACATGAACCATAACAGCATATCTCTTTCACTTATTGCGAGTGAAGTATTCCAGTTTAGGATCTTCATGTAATTTAAAACTGACTGTGTGATTGCTGCCTTTCGTTTTTCAAATACAGAGATTGCGTACAGGAGTCATTCTCTGAAACGGGGACAAGGAGAATTATTTCCTAGAATCTAGGGTGAATCCAGAAAAGTGAAAATGAAACCTCATAATATACCCATCAAAACACTGACTCTTTCAGCTGGTATTAGTTTTGTGATGTAATTTTAATGTTGAATACGGTGCAGATGACCATCACTGCACTGCTTTCAATTTTCTTTAATTAGATAACAGATACCTCCTAAGTGAATTGGAAGGCAGTAATCCAGTTGAGCGATTTGGATGTCATGTAGTGCAAGAGCAAAGCTTGAGCAGTTTATTTTTAGCATCTGAACTCTGAAATTGGATTACAATCTTAAATAAACTGAGAGGTATAGTGCAGTGAATTTTCTTTTTTCATACCATTGTGCTATTGTCTTTCTGATGACATACAGTGGATGACATAAAGTAAATGATTTAATTATTTGGAGCCTGAAGGTATATTGAATCTGACATTGAACCTGCAATACTACAGCTGGTTATTTTTTTTTAAATTGGCAGGAAAATTCTCTTTCTTGTGTATGTTTGATTGCTCAAAGAAGACTAAAGCAGAATGTTTACAGTCAAGCTTGGATATCACAGGCCAATAAAATGCCTGCTTTTGGTATTAAATGTTACTGGCCAGTAGTTTGATTCTCCCACCAGTGTTTAGCATTGAAAATGCTTTAACAGGGAGGTTAATGAATGGGCAAATTCATTATCTGAATGAATTGATGTGTAATGGAGATTGGTCAAAGGACATGTCTCTGTATCCTAAATTATATGTGTGCATGAAGAAAAACTTAATTTTAAATTGCATATTTTGAAATTAATTACTTTTGTAACTCCATATTTAATCCTTTCAAAATGAAAATTCTATTGCAGCCTTTGATGTGAGCACGTGGATCTTAGTATATAATTTTTTGCTGCCATTGTTTTATATTGTTGTATTAATTTGCAAAATGTGTTATATCACAGAATTACTTGTATGATCTACTAAATAAGCTAAACGTTTAACATATATTTTATTTTAGTGCAGAAGACTACAATAATTATTAAGTGGTTCATTTGGCTTTGTAGAGATTTTAAAATTTGTTTTACTGTTTTACTGTTAATCTGTTTACACATTTCTTATTTATCTAGATATTTGTTAATACCATTATTGTTATATATGATTTGAACATTAATTGTTTTCATTTTTTTTTCTTTTGCTCTGTCCCTCTTCCTCTACTATTATTTACCCTTTTGGCAGAGTGTCCAGCATGTAGAGTATGGGTATGTGGGGGAGGCAGTTGTCCACGTTCCTCATGAGCATTACCCCGACCCTGTAAAGGCCTGGGAGCTCTACACACCTCAGCTACTATCTTGCGCTCGGCCTTTCGAGGCTCCAGTAAGAATCATCAACCATTCTCTCCCTCTGTATTTGTGTGTCTCTGTCTAGCCATGTGGTATTTGGTGACTAAAATAACAATAGTTAATCTTAACATAGACTGGTTAATTTCATCATTTTTGACACAAAGTGGTATGTAGTAAGATAATCTAGCATGCTGAAAATTTAAAGCAAGTTATTTTCAAATGTACGTTGCAACTTCTGATCAATTCATTTCTGATTTTTCTTTCAAGGTGATGTAAAAATGTACTGGGAATTGGAAAATAATGTTTTTATTACTATATATCAGTTTACCCAGTAGGTGATTTGATAGTCTCATTATGTGTGATGATTTTTCACACTCCACTGTGTGTTACTGTTGAATTGAGGTGCTTCCCCCTTTCTGACTATTACCATGAAACTTATATTCGGATGGTTAATAATGGCACGTGTGATTTGCTGTAGTTAATTGGAGAATCACAAAGTTAAGAAGCTGGTGAATTTGACAACATACCTTTGGTCCATAGTCAAGTAGCTAAATATACTGGTTTCTTGAGTTTCCAGTTTAAAGTAACAACTTATGGAGTTCCAAACAGCTCTGTGAACTTCATCCCCAGTAGAGAGTTTTCACAATCATGGCCAGTTGTGTCTGGAGGCAAGCAATGAGCATGGTATAATTTATGTTATAATGCCCTCTGTGCTTTGTAGTAATTGCCATTAAAATAAAAAAAATGTTTAAAACCAAAGCACAAGTCTGTTTCATAAACAGCGTGCACAGTGGAGAAACTGATTTTCCCTTTTATGGGGCAGACTCTTTGGTAACATTGTTATCAGTAAGTTACCAGATCATAATCTCTCAATTAGCTACTCACTGTTCCCAGTTGTATGTATCCAATCTAAAAACTGTGAGCCTACTTTATTTTCTGCAAGCTGGAAACTTTTCATACAACTCACATGATTTATTTTATGATTGCCACTTTTCTAATGGTCAACCAGTGAACAAGTTATTTCCCTATGTTTAGAGGATATTAAAACACACACAAAGGTATGATTAGTGAAATTTAAAAAATGTTTTCCAGGCCCATATCTGGTGGCAAATTTATACATAAAATAAAATTTAAAGTGCAGTTTCTTTTTAGTGGTACAATGACTGTAGCAGTTCAAGAAGGCGGCCATCGCCACCTTCACAGGGCAACTAGGGATGGGCAATAATTGCAGCCTTAGCAGGGTCGCCCAGATCCCGAGAATCCCTTTATCATTCTGAAGAATGCTACTTTACAATTAACATTTTTGTTGACTGAGTTTTTGAGTCAGGTAGTGAGAGACTCAAATTCATTACTTGGTTTGTTGCTGTACCCTGTGGCTGGTGGGAGTATCATAGAAATTATAGTACACAAGAAGGCAATTTGGGCTTTCTTGCCTTTACTGAACTTGGGCACCTCTTAGGAGATGATTTTTTACACGGTCCATTTTTCTACTTTCTCCTCAAATAAATCCAATTTCCTGCTTTTCCCCCATAGCCATTTGTATTATTTAAGTAATTATCCAATGATTTTCTGGATGTTGTAATTATTTAACATCGATCACTGTGGTGAAGCGTTCCACATTCTGATAAGTCTATGCAAAAAATGTTCGTTCTAATTTCCTCCTTTATGTGTCTAGTGTAACCTTAAGATCATAGTCTCATATCTTGCATTTCCATACTAGTAGAATTAATCCATGTTTATTTTGTCTATTCCTTTGGAAAAATCAGAAATGAATTTACAGTAGTCTCAGTGTAATTTACAAATTCTTACGATATAGTTAATACATTACATTTTCCAAGTGAAGATTCATACCTTTTGTGTGTCTTGATATGTTTTAATAATGGTATATGTCTTGTAAGGCTGTACTAACCAGTTATCACTGAATCTGATACTCTATTGATTGAAATATTTGGCAAAATATTTGGATGCTGTTCTACCCTAAAAGTAAAACTTAAATACATGTCCCAGTAGTGCAATTTCTACACAGATGTTAATGTTGTGTTGAATAAACTTCTTTTTGTTCAGATCAAGTTTCTTTGTTGAAGTGTTTGCTCATGTTTAAGACTAAAAATACATCTTGTTCTGTAAATGCAAAATAACAGTTGTCGGTCTTCTAACCTGGCCTGGAAGTTATTATCTTTTATTTGTTCTCGGGATCTGGGCGACCCTGCTAAGGCTGCATTTATTGCCCATCCCTAGTTGCCCTGCGAAGGTGGCGGTGGCCGCCTTCTTGAACTGCTGCAGTCATTGTGATGGTGGTTCTCCCACAATGGTGTTAAGGAGGGAATTTCAGGATATTGAACAAGTAACAATGAAGGAATGGTGGTGTATGTCCAAGTCAGGATGGTGTGTGGTTTAGAGGGGAACTTGAGGGTGTTGCAACTACATTGCTGCTCTTAGTTTTCTTGGTGGTAGAGGTTGCAGGGGAATGTGTTGCTGTCCAAGTAACCTTGATGTGTTGCTGCACTGCAGCCTGTAGATTATATCTACTATAGACACAGTGCGCCGGAGATGGAGGGGATAGATATTGAGTTCAGTGACAGGACGTTAATCAAGTGGACTACTCTGTCTTGAATGGTGTCGAGCTTTTTGGATGTTGTTGCAACTTCCCTATTCAGGTGAGTGGTGAGTATTTCATCACACTTCTGATGTGAGCTTTGTAAATGGAGGAAAGGCTTTGTTTAGCCAGGAGGTGAACCATTCATCAGAGTACCCAGCCTATGACTTGCTCTTGTAGCCATTGTAAACAATTTTACAACACCAAGTTATAGTCCAGCAATTTTATTTTAAATTCACAAGCTTTCGGAGGCTAACATTTACCTGAGGAAGGAGGAAGCCTCCGAAAGCTTGTGAATTTAAAATAAAATTGCTGGACTATAACTTGGTGTTGTAAAATTGTTTACAATTGTCAACCCCAGTCCATCACCGGCATCTCCACATCTTGTAGCCATGGTATTGATATGAATGAACTAGTTCAGCTTCCAGTCTACAGTAACCCCCAAGATGTTGATTGTGGGAGAGTTGTGATGTTGGTGCTGTTGTAAGGTCAGAGGGAGATGGCTAGGCTGTGTCTTGTTCAAGATGGTCATTACCCGGCACCTATGTGTTACCTACCACTTATCAGCCCAAGCTTTGATGTTATCCAGGCCCTGTTGTAGACAGGCATGGGCTGCTTCATTATCTGAGGAGTTCTGAAGGGAACAGAACACTTTGGAATAGTCAGTGAACAGCACAGCCCCACTCCAGACTGTATGAAAATGTGTACAATATCATGCTGCTTCTGTTGGTACATATCACTTTGATCAGTTGATAGATTTGAATTTCTGTTGACTAAAATTGTAACTGATTGGTGCAGCCCCAAAATGCATGGATTTTCACAGTCCTTTTTGTTAGTAGTTACTGTTTCTCCATATTGATTCTGCATAACCCTTTACTTGTGCTTGCTGTGTGATGCACTAAACAGATTTTTTTAATGCATGAAGCCATATTTGTGTTTTTTTAAATGTGCATGAAGATGTATGCTTGATGTGAGAAATTCTTATAGAATCTTTCACTACTTACTAACATTTCTGAATGGAAATACAGAACAGGACAACAATTCTTGTCTCAAGTCCCAGATACTATCTGTCACAACTGCACTTGGAGGCACAGTCATCAGCTAAAAGAAATAAAATCCTTATGTGCATAGATTGATGGAAATCTGTGTTTAAGTAATTGTAGTAATCGTGTGATGGTTTGACAGTTGATCTATACATTCAAAATTCATACCTCCAGAGTATTTGATGTCAAGTTACAGTGATATGCTAATACATTACAGTGTGGAAAGCCCTCAATGATCAGACTGTTTCCTTTTTCCCTCTTCCTTCTCCCATTGTAGTGATGATTATAAACAGTTATTCTGCTAATTACAACATGTCAACAGAAAACATGATAAGATTATGAAGTGTTTTCCTTGGATGGAGGCTAAATTTATGATTTTGTAGTCAAAACAAAATGCCTGGTTTGGCCTCCCAAATTCAAGCAATATAATATAGGTTGAAAAATATTGCATATGATTATTAATTGTACAACACAGATGAAACTCAAAGATTTAAAATGGTCTATTCTGGCTAAAATAGGCTAATTAGCAAGGAGGAACCACTGCATTGATCCAAAAAACATGGTTTTTGTAAGTTTTCGTTTGTCCTTCATTTCACTTTTTATCGGTATGCTGCTGCACTTCATCTTGCATTGCTTGCTTGCTCTGCTTGAGGGAAGGAAACAAATAGAATTTTCTAGAAGAGAAAGGCTGGGGGTTCCAGATTGTGTATTTACAGATTTAAAGAAAACAGGAAACTAATGGAAAGGGGAATTTAAGTGCCATCTTTTACTTCAGTGTAAAATTGCTGATCTATATAAAATTTCCAACTGTGAAGTGCTTAAAGTAGATTCATGAGAGCTGCACTGTTTCATAGGGAAACCAGTAATAGTAGACAGCGTACAGAGAATTTTGTCATAGTGTGGTAGGAATTCTGTAAATTCAGTTAGCAGCAGTGCTATCATTAGATTTTCAATACTGCGTATTGGGTAGAGGATTGTGGTTGCCATGGAATTAAGTTGGTATAGGTGGGTTAGCAGAAAAAACAGAATTGTAACAATTTTATGATTGTATATATGGGTCATTGCATTCCAGATTATAACAACTCGCTGTGTAAAAAAATGTTTCCTCATATCTCCTCTGGTTCTTTTATCAATCACCTTAAATCTGTGTCCTCTGGTTACCTGCCCTTCTGCCACTGGAAACAGTTTCTCCTTGTTTACTCTATCAAAACCATTCATGATTTTGAACACCTCTATGAAATCTCCTCTTAACTGCCTCTGCTGTAAGGAGAATAACCCCAGCATCTCCAGTCTCTCCACATAATTGACATCCCTCATCCCTAGTACCATTCTAGTAAATCTCTTCTGTACCCTCTCTAAGGCTTTGACATCCTTCCTAAAGTGTGGTGCCCAGAATTGAACACAGTACTCCAGCTGAGGCCTAACCAGTGTTTTATAAAGGTTTAGCATAACTTCCTTACTTTTGTACTCTATGCCTCTATTAATAAAGCCCAGGATCCCATCTGCTTTTTAAACAACCTTCTCAACTTGTCCTGCCACCTTCAAAGTCTCTCTGTTCCTGCACCCGTTTTAAAATTGTGCCATTTAGTTTATATTGCCTTGCCTCATTTTTCCTACCAAATGATATCATTGCACTCTTTGCGTTAAATTTCATCTGCCACGTGACTACCCATTTCAACAGTCTGTATGTCCTCCTGAAGTCTGTTACTATCCTTCTCGTTATTTACTATATTTCCGAGTTTTATGTCATCACAAACTTTGAAATTACATCCTGTATACCCAAGACCAGGTCATTATTATAGATCAAAAAGAGCAGTAATTCTAACGCCGACCCCTGGGGAACATGACTGTATACATCCTCCAGTCTGAAAAACAACTATTCACCTCTACTCTCTGCTTTCAGTCCCTTAGCCAATTTTGTATCCTTTTACTCCCATGGGCTTTAATTTTGCTAACAAGTCTATTATGTTTGTACTTTATCAAATGAAAGTCCATATACACAACATCAATTGCACTATCCTCATCAACCCTCTCCATTACTTCATCAAAGAACTCAATCAAGTTAGTCAAACATGACTTTCCTTTGACAAATCCATGCTTGACTTTCATTTATTAGTCCATACTTTTCCAATTGCCAATTAATTTTGTCCCAGATTATTGTCTCTAAAAGTTTCCCCACCACTGACGTCAGGCTGACTGGCCTGTAATTGCCGAATTTATCCCTCTCCCCTTTTTTTGAACAGTGCTGTAACATTTGCAGTCCTCCGGCACCACCCCCGTATCTAAGGATTTGAAGATTGTGGCCAGAGCCTCTGCAATTTCTACCCTTACTTCCCTCAGTAACCTGTGATGCATCCCATCTGGACCAGGTGACTGTTCTACTTTGAGTACTGTCAACCTTTTAAGTACCTCCTCTTTATCTATTTTTATCCCATCCAATATCGCTACTATTTCCTCCTTTACTGCTACATTGGCAGCATCCTCTTCTAGATATTATCTTCTATACAAATAATTCTAATATTTTTAAGCTATGGTCCTATTATTTGTGAACCTTCGACCCTAAGTATATCATTTGCAGTGCAACCACAAATTATCCAACGTCTTCCAACTCCACTTCTGTTTCGGCCCCCGGAAGTCGCTTACAACTGCACTCTAAAGCTCCTAACTACCTTGTTTTTCGTTCTCCATTCAGCATTACACCTCTGCAGCTGTTGAATTGCTCAGCCACTCCCTCACTTCCACCTTTGTTGCCCTTGTCTACAGCAAAACCTTCACAGTCTTCCATCCCTGTCTTTCCCCCTGGTATGGCTCCTATATTCGCTCTGTTAAGTCCAAGGGGTACAAACTTGAATGTATCTGGCACACAACTGCCTTAGCCATCAATCACCAGATCTGGCTAGGCCATGTTTAAGTCCAGTGGGCCTCACTCGCCACTGCCAAAACCACCCACAACTTCGGGATTATTCTGCAGAACAATAATATCCTCCTGGCTTGTTTTCTTTAGTACTACCCACCTCTGAAAACTCCTCTCTCTGCCCTCTCCACCCTCACCTCTAAAAATGTGCATTACTTTGTCACCAAGGCTGAGACAATCCATTCAGCTGCCTCTGTTGCTTCCACCCTACCCCAAATGCGCCCAGTGTCATGTCTACGCTAGCCCGGAAACCCATGTCTCTCTCTTTTCTCTCCCATCCTCCCCCCAATCTCTCCAAGCCCATCTCGTCCATGAGCCCCACCTATTGCTCCTGCAAACCCATTCCCACTGAGGTCTTGACCACCCAACTTCCGTTTGTGGCTTCCATGCTAGCTGACATTATAAATGGTTCTCGTTCCTTATGCATTACCTCCCTTTCAAAACTGCTGCCATCAGCCCTCTCCTCAAAAACCGCCCTCGATCCCTCTGACTTTGTAAATTACTGAGCCATTTCCAATCTCCTTTTTCTCGAAAGTCCTTGAAAGTGTTCCAGATCCGTGGGATTATTCCACTCTTAAAGAGCCTATGGCTAAGCTTGGATCATTACCTGTCACTTCTCTTTCCACCCCCATACAGTTATCTTGGGAATCCCTCAAAGATCCATCCTTGGCTCCTGACTTCCTCATCTACATGCTTCTCCTTGGCAACATCATCTGCCGACATTGGGTCAGCTTCCACACATTTTCTGATGGCATCCAGCTGTACCTTTCCACCACCTCTCTCAACGCCCCCCCCCACCATTGCCTCTGTGCTGTCAGACTGTCACTGACATCAAGTCTTGGATAAGCTGTAATTTCCTCCAAGTAAACATTGTGAAGACCAAAGCCACCATCTTTGGCCCTTGCCACACAATCTATACACTAGCTTACAACCTTTGCCACTGTCTTAGGTTGAACCAGACTGTTTACAACTTCAGCCCCGAGCAGAGCTTCCGACCTCATATGCTGTCCATCACAAAGATCGTCAACTTCCACCCCAGTAACATTGCCCGCTGCAGCCTGTCTGCCGCTTCATCTGTGTCGTTTACACCCCAGATTGAAATTCCTATCACCCCTGTCCTCGCTGACTTACATCCTTATGTTTAAATCCCTCCAGGGCCTCGTCGCTCCCTATCTCTGTCATCTACTTCCAAGCTACAACCCCTTCCAAACTCCATATAGCCCTGACCCTGGCCTCCAGTGTATCCCCCTTCACTTCACCTCACTATTGGTGGCTGTGCCATTAGCCACTTAGGTCCCATATTCAGGAATTCTCTTCCTAAGCCCCTCCACCTCTTTCTCCTCAATTAAGACCCTGCTGAAAACTTACCTATTTGACCTACCTTTTGATCACCTCTCCTATGGCTCAGGCAACCATGTTTTCCTTACAGCTTTGTGAAGTGTCTTGGGTGGTTTTTCTAATTTTAGAAGCGCTTTGTAAATGCAAGTTGTTGCAGTGGTGATTTCCAGGTCGTGTTGCAAATGGGATATGTTTTATTGAGGGTACTTGTTTAATATGACTATTTTACATAAACCTATTGAATATTTGTTTTAATATTACATGAGGCTGCCGCCAGTAAAGAATGCTATATGTTTCCTTTTTATTTTTCTGGTAATATGTTTTTAATGCTGCCATATTGCATTGCTTTAATAAATCTACATAAAATGCATTTTCAGAGTTTGTGCGAGTTTCAAACACTAACCGTTTGATCTTTTTAGATTAACTCAGGTACAAGCTTTTGGAAGTAAGAGGTGATTGTAATTTTCAGAGATTGTTGTGTTTTTAAATGGCTATTATTTGTTTTCAAATATCATCGTGGGCCTTTGCCTACTGACTTTTTCAAAAACACATTCTTGCCAAATAGTGTTCTCTTTGCAAAGATTTGGATGCCATGGCAATGAGATGAATATTTTGATTATTTGTACATTTATTTTGAAAATGAAAATCCATCTCAATATTAACAATTTTATTATATAAAAAAAAACTTTTGACAAATATTTTCTCATTTTTGTAAAATGTTAGTTAATGGCAGTATGTGATGCAGTATACTGGTGCAAAGCAGAGGAATGATGGGACTTGAGTTTTCACCTATGATTTCCTGTATGGTAAGTTTGTTATCTTCCAAGAGTGTTGTATGATGACGTCATCAATGCAAGTAAAATAGGAGTTAAGTCATCCTTGGCTGTACTTTCAAGTACTCATTTATAGAGAGGTGAAGAAGCATGCTCCTGTCTTTCATCTCATTCAGAGTATTGCCATATTAGTGTGGGGAGGACATAGGAACAGGAGTAGGCCATTCAGCCCCTTGTGCCTGCTCCGCCATTTGATAAGATCATGGCTGATCTGTGATCTAACTCCATATATCTGCCTTTGGCCCATATCCCTTAATACCTTTGGTTGCCAAAAAGCAATCTAACTCAGATTTAAATTTAGCAATTGAGCTCGTATCAATTGCCGTTTGCGGAAGAGAGTTCCAAACTTCTACCACCCTTTGTGTGTAGAAACGTTTTCTAATCTCACTCCTGAAAGGTCTGGCTCTAATTTTTAGACTGTGCCCTCTACTCCTAAAATCCCCAACCAGCGGAAATAGTTTCTCTCTATCCACCCTATCCGTTCCCCTTAATATCTTATAAACTTCGATCAGATCACCCCTTAACCTTAGAAACTCCAGAGAATACAACAACAATTTGTGTAATCTCTCCTTGTAACTTAACCCTTGAAGTCCGGGTATCATTCTAGTAAACCTACGCTGCACTCCCTCCAAGACCAATATGTCCTTCCGAAGGTGCGGTACCCAGAACTGCTCACAGTACTCCAGGTGCGGTCTAACCAGGGTTTTGTATAACTACAGCATAACTTCTGCCCCCTTGTACTCTAGTCCTCTAGATATAAAGGCCAACATTCCATTAGCCTTATTGATTATTTTCTGCATCTGCTCATGACACTTCAATGATCTATGCACCTGAACCCCAAGGTCCCTTTGGACATCCACTGTTTTTAACTTTTTACCATTTAGAAAGTATCCTGTTCTATCCTTTTTTGATCCAAAGTGGATGACCTCACATTTGTCTACATTGAATTCCATTTGCCACAATTTTGCCCATTCACCTAATCTATCAATATTACTTTGTAATTACACTGCTTACAATGCCACCAATCTTTGTGTCATCGGCAAACTTCGATATGAAACTTTCTATTGCTTCATCTAAGTCGTTAATAAATATAGTGAATAATTTGAAATTTGAAAAAATTTGGTAACAAAAGCTGTGAAGTTGAGCCACCATCTCAACATCATGGTGAACATTGTTATAGGATAGTTGATGTGATTTGTTGCTTGTAGTAACCTACACTCAGCTCAAAAAGATAAATAAATAAAGTTAGAGTCTTATAATATCGTCCATTAAAAGCAATCTCTTGTGCTCGCTGTCTTATATGGTGACCAGTACAACAAAAATTGTAGCCTTATTTTGATGTTTAAAACCATCCAGTCAAATTGGGAGATAAATACTGAGAAGTAAAAGTCTAATTTCAACCTAGGGCTGTGCACGTCAGCCTTTTCCTTTGTAAATTCTTTTCATTATTACTAGCAGATCTGGCTGCGGATTTCTGTTTTTTTTACCAATTTAAAAATTTTAATTGCTCTAAAATTACAACAAAAAAAAATTGTAAGAAAAACCCCAATCCCTTTCCAACCAGCTAAAGAATGGAAACGGCACAAACAATTTTTTTTATAAGTGTATGCTGTGTTAATAAGGTATATAGTGTTAATGAGATGTATGGTGAATGAAGCAATAGAATCATAGAATGTTACATCATAAAAACAGGTCATTCAGCCCATCGATGTTGCTATGTGTTTTTCTCCACATGAGCCATCTAGTCTAATCCTACTGTTCTGCTCAGTCCTCAAACTCTTCAATATTGCTCTTTTCCAAACAAGTATCTAACACTTGAAAAAAAAATTATGGACTCTGCTTCAACAGTGATTTGTGGCAGAGAATTCTACATTCTAACCACCCTCCATAAAGACATTTCTTTCTGTTCTCTGCTTTAATTCCTTTTGTTGTCTTAAATTTGTACCCGCTCAATGCCATGTCGTCAACCAGTGGAAACAATCACTATTTACTTTTTTCTGATTCTTCATAATCTTGAAGATCTGGGTTGGGTCACCCTTAAGCTTCTCAGCTCAAGAGAAAAAACTCTTAACTTCTCAAGTCTGTCTTAATAACTGTAACCCCTCATTCTTGATAACATCCTAGTGAATCTGTGCTGCAGTGTTTCCATTGCTCTTGTATCCTTCCTATAATTGGCTGCACAAAGCCATATGCAGTACTCCAACTGAATCCTAAGATTTTGTACTACTTCAACATTATCTCCTTGTATTCTATGCCTGCAGATACAAAACTGAGTATTCTTTTCATCTTTTTATGGTCTTACTTGCATGGCCATCTTTAATGATCTGTGTATCTGCACTCTTCTGCTCCATTTAAAAATTGGTCTCATTTTAAGATGTATTTTCTTGCCCTAAAATGTATTGCCTCACTCATTTCTACAAAGCACTGCACCTGCAACCTACATGCCCATGATTCTTATAAAGGCTTATTTATGTCCTCCTGCCGTCTTTCACTATCTTCGTCACAGTTTGACGATTTGGTATCATTCACAAGTTTCAATGTTCCTTCAGTTTCGAAGTACAGATCATTTGTCTGTAGATAGTAAATAAGACCCTGTGGACCACCACTTAATACATTTCCAGTCTGAGCAACTTCCCTTTACCTCTAACCCTTCACTTTCTTCCCTCCAATCATGTCTGTATTTATGTAACCATAAATTACATCCTGTCTTTATGGAGGGTGGTTAGAATATTAATTCCATATGCTAACTTTGTCTTAAGTCTCTTACATGGGACCATACCAAATGCTGATAAATCTTATAGAATGTTGCTTTAAGTTCACCTAGGTTTGCTTCGCATATAGTAAGCTTGGCATCCTGTTCAGCATGTTTCACTTTAACTGCTACTTCTACACTAATCTGCATCTGAGGAGCACTGTGGAAACTTAAAGGGGCAACCAAATGCATGATAGTAACATTAATGGAATTGTTACTTCAAGTGTTAGAATTCCATGGCTGATCTCCAGAGAATTAAAGACCGCGCTGGTGTTAAATCAATGTTTGGCTGCTCTATCAAAGCTGAACTTTATGCTTGTATCTTGCTGTGATGTTATCTGTCTTTGAGGATTGTATGCAAAAGAAAAAAAGGAATTTATTTTTTAACTGCATCTTAATATTTTATTGTGGTGGAGTTCAGAAAGTGAAACTTACAGCTTCATCCTATGGAAATTTCCTGTAACTCTTTAACTCAGTTCATTTAGGCTGTCTGAAGCTGTTACATTATTTGTGCGCAAGGCAGGCTGTGATTAAATATTCTGCTGTGACAAATGGAAAACAACAGTTTTTTTTCTATTTGTGAATTGTTTTAAACTACAAAAACTCTGTGTTAGAAAAATACCAGCTATTTATCTAGAAGCCTTTTCATGACAATTTTAGTGATCAGTAAGTCTGTTTGTATATATTAGCAAGGTTGTCTAAAGGTGTTTCTATAGATTAAAGAGTTAGTCGTAGCATTGTAAAATTTAACAGGTTTGCAGCTGCTTGCATTCATGGCTGTTTCTGGTGAATTTATAACCTGCTTTTTTAGCGCCTGTTTATTTTCTTCCAGAATGCTTAAGGGTTTGTAGAGCTGAGAATTTTTTTCAACCTGTATTTTGTGCACGTGGAGCTAATTTTGTGCAATTAACCTTAGTGCAAAGTAACATGATTTGTTTCAATTTCTAGGATTTCAAAATTGCACTATAGGACAAAAACAGGATAATGCCCTACTAATTTATCCTTCAAGTCGTAATTGCTATACCCCTGGAGTGGAGCCTCTTTCTGGATCTCTCCTCTTTGTATTTAATTGCTTAGATTATTTCTTGCTGTATTCCAAGCATTTTGTTATGCTATCACTTGTTCAGCTCATCTAGGTCGCCAGGTCCTATGTTTAAGGATTATGTGTAAATTAAGTCATAGTTCACTGGCGTTTTTTGTGCAAAGTCCTTGTTAAGACAACCCTGTTAAATTGGAAAGGATACTGGAGGGAATGGTCTTTTCTGACAAGCATCCAGAAACAATGACTTGCCATTGCATTTTATCATTTGTCCCCCAAAATGTAGAGGTGACTTCCTCATATCAGACTTTTGAACTGCGTAGAAAGCAGGCATACCTTGCACTATCTGGACATCTGTATCAAAACGCTAACTTACCACTCCAGTTACCCAAGAATCTTACCAAAAGATTTTAAAAAAAACTTTATTGCAACATATTTCTTAATGCAGTTCTTTTACTATTTTTAATAGGTCTGAAGTTTTCACATAGTTATACCACAGATAGTGAAAATAACATATATTTTAAAGTTTATTAACTATAAAGAAACATCCCATGGTGTCACTTAAATGATTTAATACTAACAATTAATTGAAAAAATACTGTTTCTGTCTGGTGAAAGACACGTTATAAACATTCGAAGAAAGCTAAAAGCCTTACTGTATGAAACTACCTAGAAGTTACAAAACAAACAGGCCATTTGGTCCAACCTGTCCATGTCAGAATGTGAGCAAATAGTTCCCATAGCCCTTCCACTCCTTTTCATTCACCCACCTATCCAATCTATTCTTGAATGTTGACCTAGTTTCTGCCTCAACCACTAAACCTGGAAGTGAATTGCAGAGCCTCAAAACTCTGTGTAAAGATATTTCTTCTGTGTTCTGTTTTAAATCTCTTACATTTAATTTTGTGTCTGTAGCCTCTTGTTCTTGACCCCTCAATTATTGCAAATAGTCTGCTTCTATCTACCTTGCCCCATCCTTTCATAATTTTAAACACTTCTATCATATTGCTATGTTATCTGTGTTGTTCTATTGAATAAAGAGCCAAGTTTTCACGTCTTCATATTTGTATTTCATCGGCAGAATCCTGTACTTTAGGAGTTTTTTGAGGGGAATCAGAGGATGTTATTTCCTCAAGTAAAACCCTAAAAAAAGTTGTTACTTTAGAAGTTATTTTTTGCTGTAGCCATATTAAGTAACATCTAGAATTGGCAACTGTGTAGTTAGGTTCTGCAGCTTCTAAATTGTATACCTATTTAAAAATTTATAAACTGACACATTTGCCGAGCTTTTAACATTTTCTTCACGAGACATAGTTTAATCAGCTCCTGGCTGTACAAATCTTTGCTTACTTTTCATTTTGCTAAATTTGGTGATTGAGCTTTATAAATAATATCTGCGGCGGAGGCCAACTGTTCATTCTTCCAGTGTGCTAACTGGAACTGACCTCTTTGTTTTGTGATATTGCAGCTCCTCATCTGCCCACCTGTCACACGGTTCTTCTATGGTCGTAGAGAACCCTTCCATAAATTGCTGATTCAGGGAGATTCATCAGGGAGACTCTTAATATGGTGTATTCCTGAAACAGTTGACTTATCTCAGCGAGGTACTGTTCAAGGTAAGATGCTTGAACCTAGTACTTAATAATTCACATACTCATCCTTGACAAGAATATGCACAGTGCTCAAGAACAGTATGGCAGTCTTTGAATTTTGTATTTTTGTACCATGCTGTCTCAATACTAGTTGCTGATGATGTAACTAAATGTACCTAATCAACCCAAGTCTGAATTGAATAATCATAGTTGACATGTCAGTTCTGAATTTTAAGTTTGGAAAATCATCAGGGAATCAGTCTTTCAGCAACCTTAATTCATGGTGAGAGATAAGTAGAGGAATTAGCAGATAGTTAAACAGCTGATTAAACCCCAGTTACATGTGATTGGGATTTAGTTCTTCAGGTTTGCTCCCCTTATATTTTAGCTAATGTGGCTGTCATCAAAATGATTTTACAAAAATGTTAGTACACAAACCATTTAAGGATTAGTTTTTCAATGCAGTCAGAACACTAACGTTGAGGAATAATTTAAATCTGCAAAACATTCCAAAGCTTATGTGCTGTAAAAATTACTGGATAATATAATCTTTCTTGTTGGATTTTTCATCTTTGTGGTCACCAGAAAAATAAGTTTCGGCTGAATTGAATGACTTGGCTTTTAGGTGCACAATGCATTGAGGGCCCCTTTGTTGACTAGTACATGTTTATGTCCCTTTTGCTCCTAATTTCTAGTAGGCATTGCGATTGTGTGGGTAAGTTTGACCTTTAGCTACGTAATTTTCCCTTCTAATCTTGCATCTGACTTGGCCAAAGTGAGTAACTCTTCATTCAGCAGGTAGTGTCATGAAGAAGTGTGTGCCTGGACCTGATTGTATCACAAAAACTGAATGTTGCTATATTTAGTTTCAGATTGTAATAAAAGTGTAAGCCAAAAGATCAATAGAAGTTTGGGGTTTATAAATAGTACTAGACTAAAGTAATAATGGTGAATTAATCCAAATTTTGGTTAAACCACGGTTAGAGTGCCGTGTGTATTAGAGTCCTAAGAGTGTACAGGCTAGATATTTTTTACCTGGCTTTTTTTTCTTTCCATAATATTTTTTTTTATATAATCTCTCAACAACTAAGCTGAAATGAATCCATGGCTATGTATAATTCTCTGAATTGAACACAGAGGGGTTTTCACAACTGAAATTTTTTTGTCTCCTACTGAAATGTCGGTTGATTTAATCTGAGTTTGTTGTGATAGAAATACAGCTGTTCAAAATGTTAATAAAATGAATATCCCCTCCCACCTAAGAAACCAAATTTACTCTGCATTATGTATTATGTATTGCATTGCAAATTGCCTTCACAGAGTTGAAAGTCACCACTTCTTCATGCTTGCAAGATATGTTTGATCATCTCATTCCAAGGCCTGCTGGAATTATAGACCAGCTGAGCGCACTTCCTGGCAATGAGGAGCCTTTGAAGGTGACAGCCAGCGTTTATATTCCCTCTCATGGACGTCTGGTATGTGGCCGTGAAGATGGCAGTATTGTTATTGTGCCAGCCACTCAGACTGCTATAGTCCAGTTACTGCAAGGAGAACACATGCTGAGACGAGGTAAAATGTCTTCTGTGTTGTAGATTGAATTTCATGCTGAAATGTCATCACTTGTAATAGATTTTTAAGAAAAGGCATTTAGATTTGTTTTTAATGCATAATTTTTCAGAGCTGCCTGATTTCATAAGATTTAACAAATAAACATTTAGAAACCATTCTTTGTTAAAGGAAAAGAACAGTCGAGTTCAGGAAATAATTGAGGGATATATATTGTGTTGATCTCAAAAAGTGGATTGACTTGTTGAGCCTGATTGCCTTTTCTTATTTCTAAAAATACTGCCACTTTTCAAAAATTAAAATAAATGCTGAACTGGGTAGAATGTGCTTCAAGTAATATTTAACCCTACTAGCTAATTTAACCTCTGGTAGCTGGTTTAAACCATAATTGGATTGGCGTCAGCATACTCAATGTTAGGGAGCCATAATCTCTTAATCTGTACTGTATTGGTCCTCAGATAGAACCAATACAACCTTCTTCCTTTTCACTGAAATGTGTCTGTCATATTTCAAATTTATTTGACCATTTATCCACAGAAAGCATTTAAAAATAAGAATAATTTCAATAGTTGTTTTAAGCAAAGTGTATTCCCACAAGTTTAAAAAGGCACCTGGATGAAAGGTGGTTAATATGCTAAATAGAAGTGGTTTTCCACAGAGACTGAACAGTCAGGAAATCGTTAGCTTGACCGGGTAATCAAAAAACATCTCTCACTCATTTTGGAAATATCCTGCGATTACAGTGTCTGCATACAAGTGGGAGAAGAAAGGACACAAGGTGGTGGGGCAAGCTTTTTTGGAAAACAGCAGGCTGTGAGGGCACTCAGGCTTTGAAACAGAGCTGTGAAAGCTTTAGACAGGTTTAAGAGTCAGAAGTGCTGGACTGACAGTTAGGAAGACATCTTGTTTAAGTCAAGGAAGATGACCCACTGATGTGGGGAAGCATGACATTTATTATTTCATATCATGTGAAGGTAAGTTGTGCTCATTGAAATGTGAATCTCATATGATCATTGTTCTGTATATTCACTCAGTGTGAAATAAAGCAGCTTTGCAATTCACCTCTCAGGTACTTGTTCCCCAATCCCTACCCCAACCCATCACTATTACGCTACTGTTCTGTTCTCCTGCCACCACCCATGACTGCCTCTTTACAAGCAGTAACTACTACACTCTCGTCCTCTTCTCTTGCTAACGTTCTTGCCCACTGCATCGGCTGGGGGATAACCTTGCCAATCTTCTGAACTCGTTAACCATGCCCACCGCTGCTCCCTTGGACTTTGCTAGCGGATCAACAATCACCGCCCCTCTCTGCTTTTCCCTCCAGAATGCCCATTCACTCGCGAGCAAGGTTCTTGCCATCCATGACCTTATTGTGGATAATTGCATTGACTGAAACTTGGCTCATGGGTGGTGATGCCTTGCTCCTTACTAAAGCCTCCGCATCTGGCTATTCTTTCCACTATTTACTTGTAGTACTGGCGGTAGTGTGGCCCTTGTCACCAAATCACATTGTGGCCTTACCCCCTCCTCCTCTGGTATCTTTTCCTTTGAATACCTCACCTTTTTTCACCAATCTCCTTTAAAATTCTTATTGTCTACCGACCCCTCCTAGCTCCATCCTGAGTTTCTTCCCGTGATATCGTTTGCACTGAGTGATTCCTTATCCATGGAAATTTTAATCTTCACCTCAGCTGCCTTTGCCTTCTCTTCTCTGAATCCACTTCCCTCTTGTCCTCCATAAACCTCTGCCTCTATATAAACTCTCTGACTCATATTCATGACCATCCCCTTGACCTTGCCACCTCCCATCGTTTCTACTCCCTTGGTGTCCGATCACAGAGAAGGCCATCTCTGACAGCATCCAACATCCCTTGCCACCAACATCCCCTACTCCTTCCAACCCCACTTGCTTTTGCATCCACCCATGGAGAAAATCTCCCTAAGTCACTTACAACTGCCTAGCCTTTGGCCTTCTATTAATCATGATAAATCTACAGCCGTCCATCTGCTCAACCGCTTCCTCAACTCCACCTTTGATGACCGTGTCCCGAGAAAAGCATTTACGTTCTCCCATCCCGGTCACTTCCTCTGGTATGGTCTGCTGTTTGCTCCCTCAAGTCCAAGGGGCACAGATTTGAGCATTTAGCCATCAATCACTAGGTCTGGCTGCACCACATCAAGCACTATCTGGCCTCACCCTCCTGTGCCAAAACTGCCGTTCACTTCAGGATCATGCTGGGTGTCGGCCTTGGCTCAGTGGTAGCACTTTTGCCTGAGTCTTGTAGGTTCAAGCCTCATTCCAGGACTTAAGCACATAATGTAAGCTGACATTCAGTGCAGTTCTGAGGAAGTGCTGCAATGTCGAAGGTGCTGACTTTTGGATGAAACGTTAAAACAAGGCCCCGCCTGCCCTCTCTGGTGGACGTAAGAAATCCCATGACACTATTTGAAGAAGAGCAGGGGTGTTCTCCAGGAGTCCTAACAAATATTTAATCCTCAACAAGCATTGCTAAAACAGATTATCTGATCATTTTCTCACTGCTGTTTGTGGGACCTTGCTGTGTGAAAATTGCCTGCCGCGTTTCTGTACGTTACAACAGTGACTACCCCAACTTCATAAGTACTTCATTGGCTGTGAAGTGCTTTAGGATCCTGAGGTTGTGAAAGATGCTATACAAATGCAAGTTCTTTCTTTTTCATATTCATTCTGTGCATGTGCACGTTGCTGGCAAGGCTGGCATTTATTGCCTATCCCTACATGCCCTTGAGAAGGTGGTGGTGGAAGGCCTTTTTTTGATGCAACTGAGTAGCTTGCTGGGCCACTTCACAGAGCAGTTAAGAGTCAACCACATTGGCATGGAATGGAGTCACGTATAGGCCAGACGGGGAATGGACAGCAGGTTTCCTTCCCTAAAGTACATTAGTAAACCAGTGGGTTTTTACGACAATCCAATAATTTTGTAGTCACTTTACCTGGTGCCAGCTTTTAAAAAAAAATTCCAGATTTAAAAAAAAAACCTGAAATAAACAAATGTGAAGCAGTATATTTTGGGAAAAAGAGTAGAGAATTGAATGGAAATAGAACCAAAACACAGTTCTAAGCAGAGTGGAGAAACAGAGAGATCTGTGGTGTTCAAGCTGGCACAGGAACTGGTGTGATGTACCATATTGTCTCTTTCTCTGCTGGCATTTCTATAATTTTATGATTTTCTTTGAAGTGTGTGCTTTTGTATGAATATAAATAGAAAGTGATGGATGTAATCATTCCTGCACATTAATTTATCTTTCATCAGGCTGGCCTCCTCATCGAACACTTCGTGGCCATCGAAGCAAAGTGACCTGCCTGTTGTACCCACACCAGGTCTCGACACGATATGATCAGCGCTACTTGGTGTCTGGTGGAGTAGATTTCTCTGTAATCATCTGGGATATCAACTCGGGGGAAATGAAGCATATCTTTTGCATCCATGGTGGAGAAATCACCCAACTGGTAGTTCCACCTGAAAATTGCAGTGTAAGTTCACTATAAAAGTATTGGCATTCAGTTTTTAAAGTATTTCACCTTTGTATTTAAATATTATCCCTGGCCTTTTACTACTCGTTAGTTCTTTTAGAATCTCCATGTTTATTTTGTAATATAAATTTTAGTGCTTAAAACATATGTTACTTTCTCCCTGTAGATTTAACCTAGTTAGAGGTCAGACTCCGTGGATGGATTCAACATTTTACAAGGACAGTTTATAGAAATATTCTTCCTGAAATTCTGAACTTTGACCTAAGTAAGCTAGATTCCTATCCAGCCTGGTTTCTTTTGGATAGTAAAAATTTATAGTGATTAACTGGGCCGACTCCATTCACCTTCAGAATGTTGAACTTTCAGATCATACAATCAACTAGAACTTAGTACTGCATTTAGTTCTTGTTGTAGTTTCATAATATGATATAGCACAGAAGTAGGCCATTCAGCTAATTTGTGCCTGAGCCGGCTCTTTGAAAGAGCTATCCAGTTAGTCCCACTCCCCTGCTCATTCCCATAGCCCTTTAAATTTTTTCCCTTCAAGTATTTATCTAATTCCCTTTTGAAAATCTGCTTCCACCACCTTTTCAGGCAGTGCATTACAGATCATAACACCTCGCTGCGTTAAAAAAAATGTTTCCTCATGTTTACTCTGGTTCTTTTGCCAGTCAAAATTTTTGTCCTCTGGCTACTGACCCTTCTGCTACTGGAAACAGTTTCTCCTTATTTACTTTATCAAAACCGTTGATGATTTTGAACACCTCTATCAAATCCCCTCTTAACCTTCTCTGCTTTAAGGAGAACAACCCCAGCTTCTCCAGTCTCTCCACATAACTGAAGTCCCTTATCCCTGGTACCATTCTAGTAAACCTCTTCTGCACCCTCACTAAGGCTTTGACATCCTTCCTAAAGTGTGGTGCCCAGAATTGAACACAATACTCCAGCTGAGGCCTAACCAGTGTTTTATAAAGGTTTAGCATAACTTCCTTGCATTTGTACTCTATGCCTCTATTAATAGAGGCATATAGAGTACAAATTTTTTTTTCCACATCGTTCACCTGAGGAAGGAGAAAGCCTCCGAAAGCTTGTGAATTTAAAATAAAATTGCTGGACTATAACTTGGTGTTGTAAAATTGTTTACAATCTATTAATAAAGCCCAGGATCCCATATGCTTTTTTAACAGCCTTCTCAACTTGCCCTCAAAGTCTCTCTGTTCCTGCACCCCTTTTAAAATTGTATCATTCAGTTTATGCTGCCTTGCCTCATTCTTTCTACCAAAATGTATCATTGCACTCTTCTCTACGTTAAATTTCATCTGCCATGTGTCTGCCCATTTCATGAGTCTGTCTATGTCCTCCTGAAGTCTGTTACTATCCTCCACATTGTTTACTACATTTAAGAGTTTCGTGTCATCTGCAAACTTTGAAATTATGCTCTCTATACCCAAGTTCAGATCATTAATATATATCAAAAAGAGCAGTGGTCCTAATACTGACCCCTGGGGAACACCACTGTGTGCTTCCCTCCAGTCTGATAAACAATAGTTCACCACTACTCTCTGCTTTCAGTCCCTTAGCCAATTTTGTATCCATGCTGCCACTGTCGCTTTAACCCTGTGGGTTTTAATTTTGCTAACAAGTCTATTATGTTTGTACTTTATCAAATGAAAGTCTATATAAACAACATCAGCTGCACTCCCCTCATCAACCCTCTCTGTTACTTCATCAAAGAACTCAGATCAAGTTAGTCAAACACAATTTTCCTTTAGCAAATCCCTGCTGACTTTCATTTATTAGCTCATACTTTTCCAATTGCCAATTAATGTTGTCCCAGATTATTGTCTCTAAAAATTTCTCCTCCACTGACGTTAGGCTGACTGGCCTGTATTGCTGGGTTTATCCCTCTCCCCTTTTTTGAACAGGGGTGTAACATTTGCAATCCTCCAGTTCTCTAGCACTGCCCCCATATCTATGGAGGATTGGAAGATTGTGGCCAGACCCTCTGAAATTTCTACCCTAACTTCCCTCAGTAACCTAGGATGCATCTCATCTGGACCAGGTGACCTTTCTACTTTGAGTACTGCCAACCTTTTATGTACCTCCTCTTTATCTATTTTTATCCTATCCTTTACTGCTACATTGGCAACATCCTCTTCTCTAGTGAAGACCGATGCAAAGTATTTATTCAGTTCTGAATACTGGTGAGGGAGAGCGTTCCTCTGGGGAGTGCAGCCAGAGCCAAGACCAGAGTACCATGGGTGGCTCAGCTTTACATGGATGGAGGAGAAAGGTCAGGAGAGCAATAGTGATAGGGGATTCTATAGTTAGGGGAACAGACAGGCTTTTCTGCGGCCACAGACGTGATTTTAGGATAGCAAGTTGCCTCCCTGGTGCCCAGGGTCAAGGATGTCACTGAGCGGCTGCAGAACTTCCTGGATGGCGGGTGAACAGCCAGAGGTCGTAGTCCATATTGGTACCAACGACATAGTTAGATAGAGGGATGAGGTCCTGCAGGCAGATTTTAAGGAGTTAGGAAAGAGATTAAGAAGCAGGACCTCAAAGGTAGTAATCTCCGGATTACCCCCGGTGCCACGCGTTGGTGAGCATAGAAATAGGAGGACAGAGCAGATGAATGTGTGGCTGGAGAGATGGTGCAGGAGGGAAGGCTTTAGATTCCAGTTCTGGGGGAGGAGGGACCTGTACAGGCTGGACGGGTTGCACCTCATTGGAGCTGGGACCAATGTCCTCGCGGGGAGGTTTGCTAGTTCTGTGGGGGGTGGGGGGGTGTGTTTAAACTAATTTGGCAGAGAGATGGGCACCAGGATGTAGTATTGGAAAGGAGAAACAAGGTGCACAAAGGATTGGGAAAGAAAGATAGCACTTGAGCAAGAAGGTAGTAGATGGGAACAGACTAAGAGAGAGTGCAAGAAAGTCTAAAATAGGTTTGCAGCGCATTTGTGTAAACGCACAAAGCGTGGTAAACAAGGTTGGAGAGCTGCAGGCGCAATTAGCCACATGGAAATATGATGATGTGGTGATAACGGAGACCTGGTTCAAAAAAGGGCAGGTTTGGGTCCTAAATATTTGTGGATACAAGGTGTTCAGGAAAGACAGGGAAGAGAAGAAAGCAGGGGGATGGCAGTATTGATTAAGGAGAATATTGCAGTGCTGGAGAGAGAGGATGTCCTGGAGGGGTCAAGGACAGAATCTATTTGGTTAGAGTTAAGAAACAATAGAGGTGCCATTACACTACTGGGTGTATTCTATAGGCCGCCAACTGGTGAGAAGGAGATGGAAGAGCAAATTTGCAGGGAAATTACAGAGAGGTGCAAAGGCCATAGAGTAGTGATAATGGGAGACTTCAACTACTCTAATAATATAAGAGGCAAAGAGGGGGAGGAATTTTTGAAGTGTGTTCAGGAGAACTTTCTTGACCAGTACATTTCTGGCCCAACGAGGAAGGAGGCATTGCTGGACTTAGTTCTGGGCAATGAGGCGGGCCAAGTGGAGCAAGTGTCAGTGGGGGAACATTGAGGGGACAGCGATCATAGTATCATAAGGTTTAGAATAGCTATGGAAAAGGTCATGGACCACTCTAAAGTAAAAATACTCAATTGGAGGAGGGCCAATTTCAGTGGAATGAGAACAGATCTGGCCCGGGTAAATTGGAATCAAAGTTTGGCAGGCAAAACTGTAATTGAACAATGGGCGCCCTTTAATGAGGAGACGGTTCAGGTACAGTCTAGCTACATTCCCACGCAGGAGAAAGGTAGGGCATCTAAAGCCAGAGCTTCCTGGATGACGAAAGAGATAGAGAATAAGATGAAGTAGAAAAAAGTGGGGTATGACAGATGTCAGGTTGATAACAAAAGTGAGAACCAAGCTGAATATAGAAAGTTCAGAGGGGAAGTGAAAAAGGAAATAAGAGGGGCAAAGAGAGAGAAACATAAAAGGGAATCCAAAAGTCTTCTATAGGCATGTAAACAGTAAACGGGTAGTAAGAGGAGGGGTGGGGCCGATCAGGGACCAAAAAGGAGGTCTACTCATGGAGGCAGAGGACATGGCAGAACTACTAAATGAGTACTTTGCATCTGGTAGAAGATGCTGCCAGAGTCTCAGTAAAGGAAGATGTCGTTGAGATTCAAGATGGGCTAAAAGTTGATAAAGAGGAGGTACTAGAAAGGCTAGCTGTACTTAAAGTAGATAAGTCACCCGGTCCGGGTGGGATGCATCCTAGGTAGCTGAGGGAAATAAGGGCGGTAATTGTGGAGGTACTGGCCATAGTCTTCCAAACATCTTTAGATATGGGGATTGCGCCAGAGGACTGGAGAATTACAAATGTTACACCCTTGTTCAAAAAAGGGTGTAAGGATAAACCCAGCAACTATAGGCCAGTCCGTTTAATCTCAGTGGTGGGGAAATTTTTAGAAAAGATAATCCGGGACAGAATTAGCAGTCACTTCGACAAATGTGGATTGATTAAGGAAAGCCAGTACGGATTTGTTAAAGACAAATCATGTTAACTAACTTGATAGAGTTTTTTGATGAGGTAACAGAGAGGGTCGATGAGGGCGGTGCTGTTGATATGGTGTATATGGACTTGCAAAAGGCGTTTGATAAATTGCCGTATAATAGGCTTGTCATCAAGATTGAAGCCCATGGAATAAAAGGGGCAGTAGCAGCATGGATTCAAAATTGGCTAAGTAAGAGGATGCAGAGAGTAGTGGTGAACGGCAGGAAGAACGAGGAGAGGCAATATAAACCAGAGAGCACAATTCTAAAAGGGGTACAGAAAAGAACTGGGGGTATATGTGCACAACTCGTTGAAAGTGGCAGGGCAGGTTGAGAAAGCGGTTAAGAAAGCATACAGGATCTTTAAATGGAGGCACAGAGTACAAAAGCAAGGAAGTCATGATGAACCTTTATAAAACACTGGTTCAGCTGCAACTGGAATATTGTGTCCAGCTCTGGGCACTGCACTTTAGGAAAGATGTGAAGGCCTTAGAGAGGGTGCAGAAGAGATTTACTAGAATGATTCCAGGTATGAGGGACTTTAGTTATGTGGATTTTCTGGTGAAGCTGGAGTTGTTCTCTTTGGAACAGAGAAGATTGAGAGGAGATTTGATAGAAACCATTCCCATTAGTGGAAGGGTCAAGAACCAGAGGACATAGATTTAAGGTGATTGGCAAAAGAACCAAATGTGACATGAGGAAAAACTTTTTTATACGGCGAGTGGTTAGGATCTGGAATGTCCTGCGAGAGGGGGTGTTTGAGGCAGATTCAGTCGTGGCTTTCAAAAGGGAATTGGATAAGTACTTGAAAAGAAAAATTTGCAGGACTACAGGGACAGAGCAGAGGACTGGGACCAGCTGGATTGCTCTTGCACAGAGCTGGCACAGACTTGATGGGCCGAATGGCCTCCTTCCGTGCTGTAACCTTTCTGTGATTTTACCTCAGCCATACGCTCAGCCTCCACAAGAAGATCTCCATTTTTGTCCCTAATTGACCCCACCATTCCTTTGATTACCCTTTTACTATTTATTTGTTTATAAAAGACCTTTGGGTTCCCTTTTATGTTAGCCGCTTATCTATTCTCATACTCGCTCTTTACCCCTCATTCCCTTTTTTAGATCTCCTCTGTACTTTCTGTATTCAGCTTGGTTCTCTACTGTATTATGAACTTTACATTTGTCAGAAGCCTCCTTTTTCTGTTTCATTTTAATATCTACATCTTCAATCATCCAGGGGGCTCTAGCTTTGAATGCCCTTCCTTTACTCCTCGTTCGAATGTGTCGACTCTGTAACCAAGCCATCTCCACCATGAAGGCCTCCCATTGTTCAGTTAGTGTTTTGCCTATCTATGATTGAAATCTATCAAGGCAAGATCCCTTTTTAACTCACTGAAATTAGCCTATCTCCAGCTAGGTATTTTTATGCTTGATTGTTCCTTAGAGACATTTGTACAAAATCTATTTTCCCTCATCAAGCATTCACAGTAGCAGATTTGTGGAATGCATTACCAGGGAAGACCATTGAAGTGGACTGTATAAATGAATTAGAGAGACAATTGGTGTGTTTCTGGAGAGAGATGGGGATAAATGGTGGCTCAATGTGATTGAGAAATATCAAAAGGAATAACAGCAATGAATGTGAATAGAAAATGTTCTTATTTTCAACCTAGCAAAAAGCACCTAATACAGATTCAGAAGGGGAAGATCATGCTTGACTTTTTGAGGAAGTGACATCCTACTTTTCCTGCAGTGTGGTGTATCGTGACTTCCAAAAAGCTTTTGAAAAATGAAAAGCTATTAGTTCAGCTTAAAGATATTGGAACTCTTCGGTTTAATTTTGGACCTGACACGGCATTACATATCCATACATTATTGGTTGTAAATTTCAGCCCTCACTTACTTTCCAACTATTATAATACTTACTTTGGGAAGAAAGACAATACATTTCAACCAGTTGCTCCTATCTCCACTGGATCTCAGGATCAACCTCTGTTGGCACATGGTTGTCCATCTGATCCTCCTCAGCCCTCCAATTCCACTGGACAACCTCCAGCAGCATGTTGGCTGGTACTCTGCTCCACAAACAGCTCTTGGATTCATTCCCTCTCCACAACTAACTTTGAACTGGGCATTGGCTTGTGAATGTTCCAAGCTGACTCCATCCTGACTACAAGTCAACCACACCACAGGGCCTCAAACTTCAACTTTGGATTGATATCATCTCATCTCTCTCTCTATTGATGAACATGACATGTCTACCATGCCTATGTAACCTGAATTCTATTTGCGGGCACAAGTTGGCTGCCCCTCCAGACCTAAGCCCATTACATCTATTATTTGGGGGCCCCCTCTTGGGCCCTTTTCTCCTCTCTTCATTTTCATCATCGCACCATGCCACCTTTCATTTTTCTCTTTCAGGTACTTTGCACTTTTAATCCGTACGCTAATCCACCCTCACTCCTCTGCCTTCTCCTGCCACCATCCCAGGCTTCAATCTTCCTCGAATAAGCCCATGACTACCCTGTGTGTCTATCTTGCCATTCTTCAAAGGCCCCATTGTTGCTTCCTTACAAGAAGCAGACCCAACTGTCCCATATTCCTCTCTCTCTGACCTTCCTGCTCAACATGCCTGCTGGAGGCTAATCTCACCAACTTCCGTTCACCCCCACCACTATTACCATTTTGGACGCTGCTGGTAGATCAATAATAACTGTCCCCTCTGCATTTTCCTCCCGAATGTCCCCTCACTCGTGGATGTTTGTGCTGACATCCTGGCTTTGACTGAAAATTTGGCTCACGGGTAGTAGCACTTTGCCCCTCACTGAAGCCTCTTCACCTGACTTATACTTTCCACCACCTGCTCTGACCAAATTGCCTTTGTGGCATTATGGCCTTTACCACCAAGTCACACCTACTCCTTTCTACCCCTATTCATCTGGCAGCTTTCCTTCAAGCAGATCACCCTGTTCCACTTCTCTTCTTTCTCTTTTAAAATTTTTGTTGTCCACTGCCCTCAGATTGAATTTCTCCCCATGACATCTTCGTTCTTTACTGAGTTTCTGCACTGAATGATGAGACATCCTTGGTGATTTCAATTTCCATTTTGGCTCCCCTTGCCCCCTCTCCGCTGAACTCACCATTCTCCTTAAGCTTCTTCCATTTAAATGTTCTCATGGCCAGTTCTTCAACCTCGGCATCTCCTGTGATGCCTCAACTCCCATGGTCTCGATCACTGATGAGGCCATCTCCGACCACTTCCTTGTATCCTTCACCCCCCATATGTCTCTACTCCTTCCCAAGCCCACTTCCTTATGCATCTGCCTCTGATTAGAAACTCTTTCCTCACTACCCAATTCTCTTACAAACGTATTCTCAAACTCCCAACTACCTAACCTTTGGCACAATACCTCTGCAGCTGTTGATTTGCTCAACCACTCCTTTGCCTCCAGTGCCTCCCATCTTGGTCAATTCCCTAATATGGCTCCCATCTTTGTTCTCAAATCCAAGGGTACAGTCTCGAGCATATGTGGCACACAATTGCGTTAGTGACCCATTGCCAGAGCTGGCTGAACCACATCAAGCTGTGCTGGGCCTCACACTTCTTTGCCAAAACTGCTCACTCTCTAGGACTAACCTGAAAGTGAGGATATATATATCTATCTATATAGTGGCCTTTTGTTTTTTTTTATTCGTTCATGGGATGTGGGCGTCGCTGGCGAGGCCAGCATTTATTGCCCATCCCTAATTGCCCTCGAGAAGGTGGTGGTGAGCCGCCTTCTTGAACCGCTGCAGTCCGTGTGGTGACGGTTCTCCCACAGTGCTGTTAGGAAGGGAGTTCCAGGATTTTGACCCAGCGACGATGAAGGAACGGCGATATATTTCCAAGTCGGGATGGTGTGTGACTTGGAGGGGAACGTGCAGGTGGTGTTGTTCCCATGTGCCTGCTGCTCTTGTCCTTCTAGGTGGTAGAGGTCGCGGGTTTGGGAGGTGTTGTCGAAGAAGCCTTGGCGAGTTGCTGCAGTGCATCCTGTGGATGGTACACACTGCAGCCACAGTGCGCCGGTGGTGAAGGGAGTGAATGTTTAGGGTGGTGGATGGGGTGCCAATCAAGCGGGCTGCTTTATCTTGGATGGTGTCGAGCTTCTGAGTGTTGTTGGAGCTGCACTCATCCAAGCAAGTGGAGAGTATTCCATCACACTCCTGACTTGTGCCTTGTAGATGGTGGAAAGGCTTTGGGGAGTCAGGAGGTGAGTCACTCGCCGCAGAATACCCAGCCTCTGACCTGCTCTCGTAGCCACAGTATTTATATGGCTGGTCCAGTTAAGTTTCTGGTCAATGGTGACCCCCAGGATGTTGATGGTGGGGGATTCGGCGATGGTAATGCCGTTGAATGTCAAGGGGAGATGGTTAGACTCTCATGTTGGAGATGGTCATTGCCTGGCACTTATCTGGCGTGAATGTTACTTGCCACTTATGAGCCCAAGCCTGGATGTTGTCCAGGTCTTGCTGCATGCGGGCTCGGACTGCTTCATTATTTGAGGGGTTGCGAATGGAACTGAACACTGTGCAGTCATCAGCAAACGTTTCATCAGTTTCATTGCTGTAAAAATATGCCATGGTGCAAGTCAAATTCTACAGCTCTGTAAGCCCAACACCTAGCAAGGTGCAAGTTGAAGCAACAGATGCCCTTAACAGAGGGAAACTCCACTTTTAGAAATAGAGCCTTCACTGAGAAGCAATTGACTTGATTTTGAGTAAATGGAATTATATGGAAATAAACCTCATGGTCATGTCTTAAAACCAGAGAATGCTAGGCAATGGGTCAGAAAGCCTTTTGATCCATTGGCAGGTGAGGATTCTGTACACCTTTCCCTTGTTTCCTCTCAGAACATGGGATATTCATGTTCTGAGTGGGTGATGGAAACAGTCAAGACAATATGTTCCCCTTCAAATAATGGCAAAGCAAATAGAGAAATAGTATAACAAATGAATTGGGTGGTTCCCAGCTTCTTATGGAAACACTGCTGCTGTTTTGAGCATGTGCTGTCCTCTGAGGTTGTGGCTTAGGGAAAAAATTGCTTGTCATTTTTTGGTCCTCATCAGTTATATTTGTGGTGGAAAATTGAACATTATTCAAATTAAATTGAGTGAGTATTTAGTTTTGTGATAAAGCGCTTAATCTCTGAGGAGCTCCCTCTTCTGCATTGACATAATACTTCTCCAGATTCTCTGTTCTGGTGCTTTTCAGAGCAACACTGAAATAAAGGGCTCAATTTTGAAATGGTGGCAGGATGGTGAAGGTGCGCGTGGCATGATTGGCATGATTGACAAGTTGGCTGCTGACAGGAGCTGTGATGCCGAGGTGGGGGGGTGGGGGTGGGGGGGGAGAGAAAGAGAGAGCGAGATGTCATCCAGCATTGGAACAGAGAGTGGAGGACGCTGAAGATCAGGGCGGGGTGGGGGGGGAGGGGAAGATCAGGGGGGAGAGGGGAACATCGAAGCAGGGTGGAAAGGTAGGTTTATTTTGTTTTTTAACTTTGTGCAAGGGTTTTTTATTTAATTTATTTTTGCCTGATCCGGCCCTTCAATCGGAAGCCGTGGGACAGCCGCCCAGGTAAGTTTAAAATCATTTTAACTATCTACTATGTCAGAAATAAAGTACCTTAAGTACCTCAATGAGGTACATTTGGTTTTTTAACTATCATCCCGCCGGCTTTAATTGCCGACGGGACATCCGGATGCGTGAAGCCCATCCGGGCATACACAGGCGCGTCTGTGGGGAACTCAGAAGTCGGCGGGTTGGAGCCGCAATGCACCCGCAATTTGATTTTAAAATTGAACCCAAAGTGCCAAACCTGTGGTAGTTTTGTATTATAGCACTGTGTCTATCGGGAATTCATGTCTGCCTGAAAGCATTTCACGTGTGGCTATTGACAGCTGTCAAGGAGAAGCCTTCATCTTTGTTTGTGTACTGAGTTTGATCCTAGCTCTTGTGGGTGAAAAGATAATACTGTTTTAGTGTACTGATTCCTATCCCCATCCCTTTGAAACAGGCTTCTTAGAATTATGCTGATAACCATCTTCAAAGTATGTTGGATTTTGCAGTGATGTGTACTCAGCAGTTTAGAAGAAAGGGTGCAGTCTTCCCAGATCATTTTTCCATGATGCATACAGTAGTCAGTAATATAGCCCCAATTCCCATTGCCAATGTTGGAGAAAAATCAAACCTCTTCTGCCTTTACGGGTTCCTTGACAAGAGAAAGAAAGTATATTGTTTGGAATGGAAGATAAATTAATTTAATCCCGTAATAATGATCTTAAATTACTTGTGCTATAAAATGTACATTTCAGTATCAATTTTAATTTAAATTTAGTCCAAAGCTTATATAAAAAAAAATGGAGGGGTTTGGTGAAATCTGTAAGGGGTCATAAACATAGAAACCACATTTCTGTGATTCTTGGTAAAGATAAACCCCGGCTTCTCTTCTCCACTACAAGCCGGTTTCTTAAACCCCTCTCCCCTGCTTCCGACACCCTCACCTCCAACAACAAATGCGAGAGCTCATCTTTGTCACTAGGATTGAGACCATCCGTTCAGCTGCCTCTGCTGCTTCCCTCCCTTCCTCAGTCCACCGAGCCAAACTTCCCCTATAGCTCCCCCCTGCCCTAACGCTGAAATCGCAGCTTTTTCTAATTTTTCGCCTTTCTCTCCTCGTGCCCTCTCTGAGCTCATCTTGACCATGAGACCCACATCCTGCTCACTCGCCCATATTCCCACCAAACTGCTGACCACCCAACTTGCCTTCCTGGCCCCCATGTTAGCTGATATTGTTAACGGTTCCCTCTCCTCAGGTACAGTCCCCTTCCCCTTCAAATCTGCCGATATCACTCCCTCCTCAAAAAATCCACCCTTGACCTCTGTCCTTGCCAACTACCACCCCATCTCTAACCACCCTTTCCTCTCCGAAGTCCTTGAACGTGTTGTCACCTCCCATATCCGTGCCCATCTTTCCCACAACTCCATGTTTGAATCGCTCCAATCAGGTTTCTGCCCCTGCCACAGTACTGAAACGGCCCTTATCAAAGTCACAAATGACATTCTATTTGACAATGGTAAACTATCCCTCCTCATCCTTGTTGACCTGTCTGCAGCCTTCGACACAGCTGACCACACCATCCTCCTCTAACGCCTCAACTCCATCGTCCAACTGGGTGGGACCGCATTCTCCTGGTTCCATTCTTATCTATCCAGTCATAGCCAGAAAATCACCTGCAATGGCTTCTCTTCCCACTCCTGCACCATTACCTCTGGAGTCCCCCAAGGACTTGCCTGGGCCCCCTCCTGTTTCTCATCTACATGGTGTCCCTCGGCGACATAATTCGAAAACACGTCAGGTTCCACACGTACGCTGATGACACCCAGCTCTACCTCACCACCACCTCCCTCGACCCCTCCACTTTCTCTGATTTGTCACACTGCTTGTCCAACATGAGCAAAAATTTCCTCCAACTAAATATTGGGAAGACCGAAGTCGCCGAATCTATCCCTCTCCCTGGTCACTGTCTGAGACTGGACCAGACCGTTTGCAACCATGGAGTTCTATTTAACCCTGAAATGAGCATCCGACTACAAATCCGCTCCATCACCAATACCGCCCACTTCCACCTCTGTAACATTGCCCGTCTCTGCCCCTGCCCTAGCACATCTACTGAAACCCGCATCCATGCCTTTGTTACCTTTAGACTTGACTATTTCAATGCTCTCCTGGCTGGCATCCCATCTACCACCCTCCATAAACTTGGGCTCATCCAAAACTCTGCTGCCTGTATCCTAACTTGCACCAAGTCCCCTTCACCCATCATCCCTGTGCTGCCTGACCTATATTGGCTCCTGGAATGGGAACTCCTCGATTTAAAAATTCTCATCTTTATTTTCAAATCCCTCCATGGCCTTGTCTCTCCCTATCTCTGTAACCTCCTCCAGCCATACAACCTTCCAAGATCTCTGTGCTCCTCCAATTCTTACCTCATGTGCATCCCCGATTTTAATCGCTCCACCATTGGTGGCCGTGCCTTCAGCTGCCTAGGCTCTATGCTCTGGAATTCCCTCCCTAAATTTATACATCTCTCTCCTTTAAGACGCTCCTTAAAACCTACCTCTTTGGCCAAGCTTTTGGTCACCTTTCGTAATATCTACTTACATGGCTTGGTGTCATATTTTGTTTGAAAATTGTTCCTGTGAAGCGCCTTGGGACGTTTACTACGTTAAAGGCGCTACATAAATACAAGTTGTTGTTAATTAAACCATAATGTCTCATCGCGTGGTTCAATACCTGCTTACTTAACTTCTACCAAGTTACTCTTCATTTAGTGGGATATTTATTCAACTCTACCAATTGTGCTTCAACCTTTTTGTAAATTCCACTGATAATTTACAGCACTATCACCAGAGTTTTGAATTCGTTGTTTCGATTAGGCTGGCTAGGAGAGCATTGGAAGAATCGAGTGTGGAGGTGAAAAAGGCATGGTTCAGGGTTTCGGCAGCAGATGGGCTGATGCAGGCGGTGTTACGGAGGTGGAAGAAGGAGGTCTTTGTGACGAAGAGGATATGGGGTTGGAAGTTCACCTCGGTCAAATAGGACGGCAAGATTGCGAATGGACTGATTCAACCTGAGACAGTGGCGAGGGAAGGGATGGAATCGGTCGGTGCAAAGGGTACGGAGTTTATGGCAGGGGTCAAAGACGATGGCTGCCGTCTTCCCAATATTCAACTGGAGGTGATTGTCTCATCCAAAAAAGGATGTTGGGCAAGCAGTCTGACAGGACAGGAGCAGTGGAGAGGTTGAGAGAGGTGGTGGGGAGGTAAAGCTGGGTGTCATCAGCGTAAATGTGGAAGCTGACCCCCTTTTTTCGGATAATATTGTCAAGTGGCAGCATGTAGATGAAGAATAGCAGGGGCGAAGGAAAGATCCTAGGGGACTCCAGAGGTAACGGTTTGGGGGTGGAAAATAAAATACCCTGACTACGATTGGAAAAGTAAGGGATGAACCAAGCGAGCAGTCACGCTGATCTGGATAATGGAGAAGAGGTATTGGTGGAGGATGTTGTGGCCGACCATGTCAAAGGCAGTAGACAAGTCGAGGACAACGAGGAGGGAAAATGCACCACAGTTACCGTTCCAGAGTATGTCATTTGTGACTTTGATTCGGACCATTTCAGTCCTGTGGCAGGGGTGGAAATCTAATTTAGGAGATGCACATGGATTTGGGAGGTGACTAAGTAATATATTTTTACTGTTCGAGTCCTTAATCAAAAGGTCGCCAGGTGGTTTGTTCCAAAGTACAATGGCTTTATTAAGAAGTTATAATAAGTAACAAAAGATATTAAGATACAAGAGTACAATCCAACATAATACAAGATGAATACAACCTGATACAAAGTTGATCACTTTCCAAGACTTCGAAGTGCACTTTCGAAGGTTCTGATTAGTTGAGTAGTCCAGCCTTGCCCCAAGAATATTCTAATCGGTACCGAAAAGCACTCAACATCATATATGTTTTAGAGACAATTAGCGCTATATTCTCTCTGCAGTTCAGATCGTTATCAGTCCCTCCTCCCTTACATCCACATTTGGCTGTGCCACCTGTCTCATGATTAGTTGCCTCCAAGATGCCAGTAACTCTTATCTTCAAGCGAAACATAATTCAGCCAGAGACAACTCCCCTTCTCCAGTTGATACACAAGGCCATGCAGATGGCACCAGGTGCTCATTACTCAAAGGGGCCTTTTCTTTCACAATGTAGTAAAAAGCTTGTCTTGGACATACAGCAAGTCCCTTTGTTCACAGCTAAATTAACATATATATTTTACTTTAATACGACATTTACAATAATGAAGAAAGCTTGTACAGTGCACTTCTTGCAGTAACAACATGTTCATGAACTTTGAAGATGAATGGGAGATTGCAGTTGGACTGATAAGTTGCAAGGAGAGAGGGGTCGAGGTTGAATTTTTTTTTGAGGAGGCTGGTGATGACAGTGGTTTTGAAAGGAGGGGGTCAGTACATGAGCAGAGGGAACTATTTTTTTCCATTCGTTCTTGGGATGTGGGCAGTGCTGGCAAGCTCAACATTTATTGCCCATCCCTAGGTGCCCTGAGGATTGATACAATTGAGTGGCCTGCCAAAGAACTTTAGATGGCAGTTAAGAGTCAACCATGTTGGTGAACCAGGGGAACTGGGGAAGTAGCAGAGGCAGCCGAACATCTCTGTGATAAAGAAGTCCATGAGCTCCTTGCACTTGTTGGAAGTGAGGATGGAGACTCCTTATGTTCCTATGGAGTGGCAGAGGAAAGGGGTTACCAATAGGAAAACAGTGCTATTGTTACAGAAAAAAATCTAGGATGTTGTAACAGAAATGACATGCTAGTAAGCCAATAAATACAGACCCTCTTGTGGACACACTTGAAAATCTGTTTATCTAGTGCAGCACTGAGGGAGTGCTGCATTGTTGGAAATGCCATCCTTTGGATGAGCTGCTAAATAGATGCTCTATCTGCCTTCTCCATTGTTTTCGGGAGATATTAAAGATCCAGTTGGGACGACTTGAAGAAGAGCAGGGAGTTTTCTTGATGTCCTTGGCAGCAATGTTCCCTCGACCAGCACCACAAAAAACAGATTATGTGGTCATTCCTCTCATTTCTGTTTGTGTTCCGTTGCTGTCAAGTTTGCTTATCTAATAGTTACTGTATTTCAAATCACTCACTGTACATGCAGCTCTTTAAGATATTTCTGTGAGACTTGATTTAAAGCGTTATATAAAGACAAGTCTGTCTTTTTTAAAGTGATATAAGTAATCTGCTAACTGTGGTTTGAAATGTTCTTAATTATAAAAGCTGTTAGCTTTGTTGGATACTTCAGGCACACTCCTGTCATCAATCTTTGCATTCCAGCTAACTATTTTATGTAAATTCATTATTCATTGGAATAAAGTGAATCGATTAAAGATCAAATGCATTAAATAAACAGGGAACTATCTTTTTGCCTCACGTTTTTCTTCCTATGAGCTAAATTGATGATGATGGCTGTCCTTAATTTTAAAGTTTTTTTTAGTTTTGCTTTATTGATTAAAAACAAAGGCACAGTGTTGGGTATCTGAACACTATATAATTGACTTTCAACAAACGCAATGAAGTGAATAGGGTGTTGATTTGATCTTTTTTTATTGCACAAGATGACAGTCAGTAACTCAACTATATCCTCACAAAACTGATAAAAGTGCTCAACCTTTATATATGTCTTCAATTTTGCGAACAAATAATGATGATCTCACCATGAAATTGACAGTGTGATGCCTTGACAATCTGATTTGAGTTTTAGATGGATGTCACATTTTGTCAACCAATCAAGTGAACATAGTTATTTTTGTGTTACGTGGGAATAGATTATTAATTTTCAATTATTCAATTAAAAGATTTTGTATTGTTTAAGTTCAAGGGACTGTTACAAATTTCAACCTTATGTACAATGCAAAGTTGTATTTTCTTTGATTCACTCTTCTGCAGCCTTTTCTTTTGGTACTCATTGCAAATTTATAAATTATTATGGTGGTCATTTATAATTAACTATATAGTTTTAATATATGAAAAATTGCACAATAGTGTGCACTTCCTGTCCCTCCGGTGTCATTTTCTGTCATGGTCTACCATCATCCTTTTTCATTAGTTGAAATTATTTTAAAAGAACACATCACAACTTTAACCAATTCATTAAGGTAAATCTACCAATTGAAGCAATTGAATCACTCAAAATCTTTTCATTTGCCATCTCTTGATTTCTCAGTAACTGAAATATATACTCCTAAATGCAACCGTTCTGAAATAACCAAAAACTTTTATTTCACGATTAAACTTACTGCTCCAGTTCTACAACACAGACTGTGCCCTATGATTCTCTGACTCTGGGCTCCCATGAATCCTCTCCCCTCTATGCAGTTGTTCCTCACTTGGTGGCAGAGCTTTTAGCACTACATCCTGGAATTCCAACTCTTCCCCATCCCATCTTTTTGAAAAAAAGAAACCTCCTCAAAATCTTTCCTTTTGATTTGCATTTGCTCATTTCTTCTACTGCTTTTTGTGATCTCTCTCGTGAAGTTTTTTTTTTCAGAGTCTGTTCATGTACGACATACTTGAGTCTGTATTTCAGTCTCTCCTGCATTTAATTTTCCTCAATGTTCGTATCCATCTTCTTTCATATTCGCAGCATGTACTTGCTGGTCTATGCACGTGCCACCTACCTGCTTTTATTCTGGTGTCTTTCTAAGTTTTCATTTAAACTTTTCTTTAAAAAAACATTTCATCTTGTATCTACATCTATATATTGCTGCCTATATGTAATCCTTCATATTCAATTAATTATTTTTCTGCTGTTCAATCACACATATGGGAGCATTGACTACCCATCCTGCAGATGCCTATAAATCTCATGCTATTGTAGTGGCAGACAAAATTGTTATTCAGCACTTGGCACCAATAGAAACAAGACTCCATAAAACCGATATTACACAATCACAGAGGAAACTTCACTTCATATTTACCACCTCAAACAGCATTGTTATTGAGCCTTCCAGTATATTGGGAGCAAAAAGTCTACTGTTGATGAGACAGCAATATACAAGTTATATTTCATAATATACTTCATTATATTTAACTATATATTCCAATAACTAACAATTAAGTATTATTGTTTTACTTCAACTTTATATATTAATTTCTACATATTTTAATACATAATGTGGTATATATTAATGATTTGGACTTAAATGTAGGGAGCATGATTAAGAAGTTTGCAGATGATACAAAAATTGGTCGTGTGGTTGATAGTGAGGAGGAATGCTGTACACTGTAGGAAGATATCAATGGACTGGTCAGGTGGGCAGAAAAGTGGCAAATGGAATTTAATCTGGAGAAGTGTGAGGTAATGCATTTTGGGAGGGCAAACACGGCAAGGGAATACACAATAAATGGGAGGATACTGAGAGGTGAAGAGGAAGTGAGGGACCTTGGAATGCATGTCCACAAATCCCTGAAGGTGGCAGGACAGGTAGACAGGTTAAGAAGGCATATGGGATATTTTCCTTTATTAGCTGAGGCGTGGACTATAAGAGCAGGAAGGTTATGCTAGAACTGTATAAAGTACGCGTTAGACCACAGCTTGACTACTGCGTACAGTTCTGGTCACCACATTACAGGAAAGACATGATTGCATTAGAGAGGGTAAAGAGGAGATTTACGAGGACGTTGCTAGGACTGGAGAATTTTAGTTATGAGGAAAGATTGGATAGGCTGGGGTTGTTTTCTTTGGAACAGAGAAGGCTGAGGGGTGATTTAATTGAGGTGTACAAAATTATGAAGGGCCTATTTCCCTTAGCAGAGAGGTCAATAACCAGGGTGCATAGATTTAAAGTAATTGATAGAAGGATTAGAGGGGAGCTGAGGATACATTTTTTCACCCAGGGGGTGGTGGGGGTCTGGAACTCACTGCCTGAAAGGGTGGTAGAAGCAGAAACTCTTATCACAATTAAAAAGTACCTGGATAAGCACCTGAAGTGCCATAACCTACAAGGCTACGAACCAAGTGCTTGAAAGTGGGATTAGGCTGGGTGGCTCATTTTCGGCCGTCGCGGACACAATGGGCCGAATGGCCTCCTTCAGTGCCATAAATTTTCGATGATTCTATGAACTGTTCATATAAATTTCTGTATTTACAAAAATTACTAAACATCAATAAAATTTTCACTTGAATGTAATCATCTGTACCAATCACATGTATAATTGCATGCATATTATCCAACTTACCATGAGCAATGACTCATGAGATCTGCTATGGTAGCAGGAATATAAATGTAGTGGCAATGTTGTTCCAAAGTTCCACTTATCTTGATGTACAATGCTCGAATATCAATTTCCCCTTCTCTGTTCAGTCCTCATTCTGAAACTGGGGGGGGATATATGTCAATTTGTGTCAAAATTAATTCCAGTTGAACATTTGCTGAACCAAAACTGGATGGCTCTCACGCATGGATACATGCCTTTGGCCTTGACTCCACTAAGCTTTATGGGTACCACCTCAAGCTGAGTCAGAGGGTGTGGAATCTCGCTATAGTCAGTATCCTTCCCACATCCACTCTATTGCCGAGACCACTTTCTTCTGGAACTCCCTACCACATTCCCTTACCCTTAACGTCTCTCCACCTGTTTTCAAAACTCTTCTTTTTGCCCATGTCTTTGTCCTCCCCACTCTAACCCTCTCTTTCTTCCCTTTTTTCTCTCATGATCAACATATGTGTTTATCTCTCAATGTGTTGAAACTCCTTCCTACCTCTGAAGTGCACCACAGACATGCATGTTCTTGGTATTTTTGAGGTGATGTTATTTTTGTGGCACTTGTGAAAATTGTTATCTTTTATCATTTGGACCATCTAAGAACTTTTTAAAGCTTGCGTTGCATCAGTTGTGTTTGTACTGCAGCTGAAACGTGCGGCTGCTACTTTAAGCCTGCCATATAAGTTTTCAAACTACATAGTGCAACTGGCTAATGCAACATAAAATCATAGAAAGGTTACAGCACGGAAGGAGGCCATTCGGCCCATCGAGTCCACGACGACTCTATGCAAGAGCAATCCAGCATGTCCTACTCCCACGCTCTATCCCTGTAGCCCTGCATTTTTTTTCCTTTCAAGTACTTATCCAGTACGCTTTTGAAGGCCATGATTGAATCTGCCTCCACCACCCCCTCGGGCAGCTCATTCCAGATCCTAACCACTCGCTGTGTAAAACAGTTTTTCCTCATGTCACCTTTGGTTCTTTTGCCAATCACCTTAAATCTACGTCCTCGGGTTCTTGACCCTTCCGCCAACGGGAACAGTTTCTCTCTATCTACTCTATCTAGACCCTTCGTGATTTTGAATACCTCTATCAAATCTCCTTGCAACCGGCTCTGTTCCAAGGAGAACGGCCCCAGCTTCTCCAGTCAGTCCACGTAACTAAAGTCCCTCATCCCTGGAATCATTCTAGTAAATCTCTTCTGCACCCTCTCTAAGGCCTTCACATCTTTCCAAAAGTACAGTGTCCGGAACTGGACACAATACTCCAGTTGTGGCCGAACCAATGTTTTATAAAGGTTCATCATGACTTCCACACTTTTGTATTCTATGCCTTTATTTATAAAGCCCAGGATCCCGTATGCTTTTTTAAACCGCTTTCTCAACCTACCCTGCCACCTTTAACGATTTGTGCACATATACCTCCAGATCTCTCTGTTCCTGTACCCCTTTTAGAGTTGTGCATTCTAGTTTATATTGCCTCTCCTCATTCTTCCTACCAAAATGTATCACTTCGCATTTTTCTGCATTAAATTTCATCTGCCAAGTGTCCGTCCATGCCACCAGCCTGTCTATATCCTCTTGAAGTCTATCACTACCCTTCCTAGTTTTGTGTCATCTGCAAATTTTGAAATTGTGCCCTGTACACACAAGTCCAAGTCATTAATATATATAGAGAAAAGCAGCAGTCCCAGCACCGACCCCTGGGGAACACCACTGTACGCTTCCCTCCAGTCCGAAAAACAACCGTTCACCACTACTCTCTGCTTCCTGTTCCTTAGCCAATTCTGTATCCACGTTGCTACTGCCCCCTTTATTCCATGGGCTGCAATCTTGATGATAAGCCTATCATGCGGCACTTTATCAAATGCCTTTTGAAAGTCCACATATACCACATCAACTGCATTGCCCTCATCCTGCCCTCATCCTACCCTCCCTGTTACCTCATCAAAAAACTCTATGAGGTTAGTTAAACACGATTTGCCTTTAACAAATCCGTGCTGGCTTTCTCTAATCAATCCACACTCGTCCAAGTGATTGTTAATTCTGTCCCGGATTATTGTTTCTAAAAGTTTCCCACCACTGAGGTTAAACTGACTGGCCCATAGTGATTGGTTTATCCTTACACCCTTTTTTGAACAAGGATGTAAGATTTGCAATTCTCCAGTCCTCTGACACCACCTCCGTATCTACGGATGTTTGGAGGATTATGCCCAGTACCTCTGCAATTTCCACCCTTACTTCCCTCAACAACTGCATCCCATCCGGACTGGGTGACTTATCTACTTTAAGTACAGCGAACCTTTCAAGCACCTCTTCATCAATTTTTAGTCCATCCAGTATCTAAACAATATCTTCCTTTACTGAGACTCTGGCAGCATCTTCTACCTTGGTAAAGACAGATGCTAAGTGCTCATTTAGTAGCTCTGCCATGCCCTCTGCCTCCATGAGTAGATCTCCTTTGTGGTCCCTAATTGGCCCCACCCCTCCTCTTACTACCCGTATACTGTTTACATGCCTGTAGAAGACTTTTGGATTCCCTTTTATGTTGGCTGCCAGTCTATTCTCATACTCTTTGCCCCTCTTATTTCCTTTTTCACTTCCCCTTTGAACTTCATATATTCTGCCTGGCTCTCACTTGTGTTATCAACCTGACATCTGTCATACGCCCCTTTTTTCCATTTCATCTTACTCACTATCTCTTTTGTCATCCAGGGAGCTCTGGCTTTAGTTGCCCTACCTTTCTGCCTCGTGGGAATGTACCTAGACTGTACCCAAACCATCTCCTCTTTGAAGGCCACCCATTGTTCAATTATAGTTTTGCCTGCCAATCTTTGATTCCAATTTATCTGGGCCAGATCTATTCTCATCCCGTTGAAATTGGCCCTCCTACAATTGAGTATTTTTACTTTAGAGTGGTCCGTGTCCTTTTCCATAACTATTCTAAACCTTATGATACTATGATCACTGCTCCCTAAATGCTCCCCTACTGACACTTGCTCCACTTGGCCCGCCTCATTCCCTAGAACCAAGCCCAGCAATGCCTCCTTCCTTGTTGGACCGGAAACGGACTGGTTAAGAAAGTTATCCAGAAGAATTTTCAAAAATTCCTCCCCCTCTTTACCCTTATTATTATTGTTATCCCAGTCTATATTAGGATAGGTGAAGTCCCCAGTTATCACTACTCTATGGCTTTTGCACCTCTCTGTAATTTCCCTGCAAATTTGCTCCTCTATATCCTTCCTACTAGTTGGTGGCCTATAGAGTACACCCAGTAGTTTTATTTCTCAACTTTAACCAAATAGATTCTGTCCTTGACCCCTCCAGGACATCCTCTCTCCCCAGTCCTGCAATATTCTCCTTAATCAATACTGCCACCCCCCACCCTCCTTTCTTTCATTCCCTATCTTTCCTGAGCACCTTGCATCCATGAATATTTAATACCCAATCCTGCCCTTTTTTGGGCCAGGTCTCCGGTATCGCCACGACATCGTATTCCCATGTGGCAGCTCACCAACTTTATTTACCGTGCTTCGTGCAAACATTTATTGAACATTGCCCATCTTGTGTCTGAATTGTGTCTTAAAGCGTTAGTGCTGTTGTAGCCTGAGAATGCATTTAATTGGCTAACTTGTCTTTTTTTTTTAAGTTTTATTGAATTTTTTAAGAAGATTATTATAGGCGTTTTTTCCTCCCTGTGGTAGTGTATGGAGTGTGCACTTCAGATGCCTGGGTCATCATTTGTCTTTCACTAAGCTAGAATCCGCCTTTGTCATCTAAGCTGTGGTGATAGAGCTGTTGGTTATGGCAATGCGCACAAGTGGACATTTTTTAGCATTACAGAGGATTTCTTTATAATGCAGACTGTTGCCCGATACGTAAATAAATGAAGTTGTGTCACTGCCTATAGTACTCAACATAATCCAAGGTTACTGTCTGTATTCTAACTACAAAATTCGCTTTGATAAGAATGAGACCTTGTCCCTTGGGTTAACTGTTCAGAGTGGTTTTAGATCCAACTCTCCATTTAGATTGGCCAATGGGGATTTTGTTTCCCCGCATGTCCACAGCTCTTACGATCAAAGCATTATAAAAAGCCAGCTATCCAATTTTGCTTAAAAGTACAAAGGCATGCTGTCGGAGGTGGGATCCATGTCACTTACGTATTTATGAATGCAGTTATAATGAGGGTTTTCCATTTCATATGATTCTTATTCCCGATGCTACCAATCTTTGGTTTTAAATAAATAGATAAATAAATAGACAGGACTATTTTAGGCAAGTCAGTTTAACTTGAGTGGTGGGGAAACTTTTAGAAACGATAATCCGGGACAGAACTAACAGTCACTTGGACGAGTGTGGATTGATTAGAGAAAGCCAGCACAGATTTGTTAAAGGCAAATCGTGGTTAACTAACCTGATAGTTTTTTGATGAGGTAACAGAGAGGGTGGATGAGGGCAATGCAGCTGATGTGGTGTATATGGACTTTCAAAAGGCGCATCATAGGCTTATCATCAAGATTGCAGCCCATGGAATAAAGGGGGCAGTAGCAACGTGGATACAGAATTGGCTAAGGGACAGGAAACAGAGTAGTGGTGAACAGTTGTTTTTCGGACATGAGGGAGGCGTACAGTGGTGTTCCCCAGGGGTCGGTGCTGGGGCCACTGCTTTTCTTGATATATATTAATGACTTGGACTTGTGTGTACAGGGCACAATTTCAAAATTTGCAGATGACACAATACTTGGAAGGGTAGTAAACAGTGAGGAGGATAGTGATAGACTTCAAGAGGATATAGACAGGCTGGTGGCATGAGCGGACACTTGGCAGATGAAATTTAATGCAGAAAAATGCGAAGTGATACATTTTGGTAGGACGAATGAGGAGAGGCAATATAAACTAGAATGCACAACTCTAAAAGGGGTACAGGAACAGAGAGATCTGAAGGTATATGTGCACAAATCGTTAAAGGTGGCAGGGCAGGTTGAGAAAGTGGTTTAAAAAAGCATACAGGATCCTGGGCTTTATAAATAAAGGTATAGAGTACAAAAGTGTGGAAGTCATGATGAACCTTTATAAAACACTGGTTCGGCCACAACTGGAGTATTGTGTCCCGTTCCGGACACTGTACTTTAGGAAAGACGTGCAGGCTTTAGAGAGGGTGCAGAAGAGATTTACTAGAATGATTCCAGCGATGAGGGACTTCAGATATGTGGATAGCTGGAGAAGCTGGGGTTATTCTCCTTGGAACAGAGATGGTTGCGAGGAGATTTGATAGAGGTATTCAAAATCATGAAGGGTCTAGACAGAGTAGGTAGAGAGAAACTGTTCCCATTGGCAGAAGGGTCAAGAACCAGAGGACGTAGATTTAAGGTGATTGGCAAAAGAACCAAAGGTGACATGAGGAAAAACTGTTTTACACAGCGAGTGGTTAAGATCTGGAATACACTGTCCGAGGGAGTGGTGGAGGCAGATTCAATCATGGCCTGCAAAAGGGAACTGGATACATACTTGAAAGTAAAAAAATGCAGGGCTATGGGGATAGGGCGGGTAAGTGGGACTAGCTGGATTGTTCTTGCATAGGGTCAGCGTGGACTTGATGGGCCGAATGGCCTCCTTTCTGTGCTGTAACCTTTCTATGATTCTACATTTTACAATTTGTCTGGAAGGGATTCAGACATGCACCTTGTAGCTTCAAACACACAGGAAAAATTAGAACATCCAACTTTAAGACCAACTTAGTTTTCAGCAGGCTAAAAGCTATTCCTCTTAAGAATTTCAGAAATTATCTTTTTTAAGAAGAAGTATGAAATGTACCCATGTGAATTGTGTGTATAGCACATCCTGTAGTCAATTTCCTGTGGCATTGCAGATGGAATGTTGAGGCCAAGTGTTTTCACATGCAGCAGGGTTAGACAGTGGGGGATAATTGGACCAGAGCATGTAGACATAGTTTAGTTCCCATTTTAAAGTCATAAGTCCTGTCCTTATTTTTATACTTCCATTATAAATTCTTATGTCAACATTTAACATTGAAATTCCTGTGCTTTGTGAAAACATTTTTGCCCACCACTTTTCCCTCAATGACTGAAAATTCTAATGCCCAAAATAGGGTTTTAAACAAAACTTAAAAAAAATCAAAAATTTCAAATTTAATTTTAACAGTATTAGATTTACTCATTGAATTGTCTTTGTTTTTTAATACCTTCCTTAAAGTTTTTAACTAGAAAGCCTCAAGATACCTTAAAAGCTGATGCTTCAAATAGATTTTTTTTTTAGCTTAATCATCTCTGCATTTTTCCCCAGCAAGCGACCTGTGCATCAACAGGGGCAGAATCATCTCATCATGTATCATTTCATCCTGTGAGAAATTGAGAGTTTCTTTGCTTTTTTCAAAAGACTTGGAAAGAAACTGGAGATTGAGTTCTCAAAACTTAAGTTCAGGCAAATGATGGCATTTATTAACAAATGCTATTTTGTATTATGAGTTGTTCAGAAAACATCAATGCTCAACAGCATCTGGATTTCTGTTTTAGTCAGTTACCTCTTCCTTTGTTTGTATATTTGATTTAAAAAAGTCTTTCTTGAAGCATTATTGCGGCTTAAGGATTTTTTTACATATCAAAGGAGCAGTTTTAATTTTTAAAGTGTGAGATATGTCTGAAATCAAAACAATAATTCAGTGGGTAAATTTCTTCCTCGCATTTAGAAATATGCATTTTTTCTTCTTTAAACCTTATTTTGAACATTAGAAATTTCAGTTACAAACAGAATTGCTTTCTTTGTATCCTAGAATAGAGTTCCTGGATTTTAATGTTTGGCCTTTCAAATTTAAAAGAAATTTTCAGCCAAATACAAAGTAAATCAATCATACAGCATTGTTTAAACTTGAATTATGTTTCTCTAACCTGTAACTGATGGACATTGCAATATCTTCCTTAGTAAAAAAATCTTACGACTGCATGCACTTCCTGCCTACAAACGTTACTTCCGATTGTTGCAATTTTCTCACACTTTTTTGTTGTCTTTTTCCTTTATACGTTCCTATGTCCACATTTCGAATGGAAAATGGCAATATAAAGGTTACACTGTAATTGCACAGTTTAGCCTAGTATTTTCTGCACAAATGGTTCAAAATGCTTTCTGAAAATTTTTCAGCGGAAAAGTTGATGCACCATTTTCTTCCTCAGTAACTGATATTTTTAATGTCCATGAATTGTGTTTTGTGTCTTTTAGTGCCTTGAGGCTTCAGCCTCAGTCTAGGCTGGGACTTGTATATCTGTGCCCAGAGCTGTGAACTGAATTTGAATTGTGCAGGTTGAGCATGTGCAGTGCACCTCATGTCCCAGGTTACATCAGTGCAGCTTTGTCATGGCATATTTTCCTTGAGAGTCCAGCAATTCCTGGTCATTTGTTTTAAGCTATGTAAAGGAAAGGTGGAAAACAAATTTCAGATAAAGTTCATATTGATTGGTTTTAAAAACAGAGAGATTGTATCTATGTATTTGTGCATAAGTTGTGACTATATTGTTCTGTAAATGATAGAAAGCATATCAAGCAGAGCGAGTCTTCTCATGTTAACCATTTTCCAAAAATTGGTTATCTCAACTGCATTTTGTTGACAGTTAGAAAAAGTAAGTATGCTAATTGCTTACATCGTTAGAGATTCCAATTGTAAACACCTATGAGACAGATATGTAGAGACAGATGAAAAGGACTCTCTCCTCGTTCTCAATTTGATATATTTTAAAGAAACAAGTTACATTTTTAAACCAATCAAAACTTCTTTGAGGGAAGCAAATTGGAAGTGAGGTGGGTGGGAGGAGGGAAATGGTCTCTGGCCTCTTGGCAGCTAATCTTGGTGAGGGTGAATGGAAGTGGGTGGAGGGTTGAGTGAGGGGAGGATGCAGAGTTACAGTAGGTCGTTCAAAGCGATAGTGGTGGGGCCACTGATGGAAGTGAGGGGCAGTAGAAAGTGAAGGAGTCGAGGATGGGATGGGAGAGTGAACGGTTGGGGGGGAAGCATGAGTGATTGGGGGAGGTGATATGAAGGAAACCAGCGAGGGACATATTTTTCCTGCACATCTGACCCTAAATGCAGCAATTTGTGATTCCTTTCCCCACTACATCATGTCATGCACCAGTTCCCAACTGAAAGGAAAGAAAGAAACGACGGAGAGAAGCAAAAAGATGTTAGGGAGAGAGAAGCAGAAGAGGAGAGACAAAGAGTGAGAAGAGCTACATAAAGGCACCAGAAATAGATAAAGGAGAGACCAAATTCTCTGCCATGGGAGATCGACTAGGATTATTATTAAAATATGCATGCACTACTGTCCACAGACCTAAGCCACCACTGAGTTTTAAATAGCCAGAATCTTTAGAGAAACAATTTCAATAGTCAATGCAAATATCTAGTTGTGACAAAAGAAAAGGATTTTTGTTTGCGTTGAATTTTTTACTTTTTTTTAATGCTGCGAATAGCAATGGCCTGCAGTCATAGAGTATTTCTTGAAGGAAAAGCTGTGAGGTAAAAGACCAGGCTGCAGTAGGTTTCACAAGCTGTAAATTGTTAAGGAAAGCACAATAGGAAGTCTAGTGTGCTATTGGGTTAAATGGCCACAGATTTGACTTGCATGGCAAATATCATAGTCGTTGTCAAAGATTGACTATACTTTTTTTTATTCGTTCATGGGATATGGGCGTTGCTGGCAAGGCCAGCATTTATTGCCCATCCCTAATTGCCCTTGAGAAGGTGATGATGAGCCACCTTCGTGAACCGTTTAATATTGATGATGGAAATGCAGTCTTTTTTGATTCGTTTTTATTTTTTTCAACTTCAGAGGGTCTTGAATTGTATTTCTGCAGGAGCCTCCTAGATGTGGGGGTCAAGTGGATGATCTGCTTTTCAGCCAGCCAGGAGGAGATATTAGGCGAGGTAACCAAAAGTTTGGTCAAACAAGTGGGTTTTAAGTAGGGTCCTGAAGGAGGAGAGAGAGGTGAAGGGGTTTAGGGAGGAAATTCCAGAGCATGGGACGTAGGTGGCTGAAGGCACAGTTGCCATTGGTGGGGTGAAGGGAGGGGATGGGGATGCAGAAGGGCCAAGAGTCAAAGGAACAAAGAGTTCTGGAGGATGTAGGGCAGGAAGAGGTTACAGAAAAGTGAGGTCATGAAGTGATTTAACACAAAGGTGAGAATTTTAAATGTGAAGCATTGAGGGAACATGGAGTCAATGTAAGTCAGCAAGGAAGGGTGAGCGGTGGGACTTGCTGTGGGATAGGAAGCAGAGTTTTGGATGAGTGGAAGGTTATGGAATATAGGAGGTCAGGACTTTCAGCACTGCTTCGATCCACAATCCTATTTACCATTGTTCTTTTGGCTTTGCTAAAAGCAAATTTTGTAAACCTCAACTGAATCTTCTGATTATCCCTATTCTTTTGAAAGTAATTTTTGTTACATCTGGTAAAACAGTTCCTTTTAAGTTTAGTTTGTCTACAAATAATTTGTTTGTTGGCTTTAGATGATAAGATTCATCCATTGGATTTACAGTTCAATCTCTTATTCAAACTAGAAAGTGACCTCTTCAGTGAACACGTCTCCAAATCAAAATATCTACCTAATTTTAAAAATATATATTTTCTTCTTTGTTGGCTTTGGCTGCAGTCTAGAGTTCAGTACTGTATCTGCTCGGTGGCCAGTGACCATTCGGTGGGCCTTCTCAGCCTTCGAGACAAGAAGTGCATAATGCTAGCATCGAGACATCTATTCCCCATACAAATTATCAAGTGGAGACCCTCTGACGATTACCTGGTCGTGGGATGCTCGGATGGATCGGTGTATGTCTGGCAAATGGATACTGGTGAGTTCATGCTTCTCAATTTAAATAGCTGCTAATGTAATTGAATAATGTTTGCTGCCAAAAGATGGTCAGAAGCTTAAAAACTGATGAGAATTTTAAATCCTCACAATTCTTTATATTAATCTGTACACCTTATGATGGATGCAGAGCTTCATTTTTCTTCAAATTAAAATAATAGCGAATTTTACAGTTTGAAGTTTTAGATAGGCCAGTAAATTATGTATTTAAATGGAGCTCCATTAGATACCTTACGAATAGAAGTTGATTTGTGTGGGTGAGTTGAAGCTAAATACACAAACTCAGTCTAGAAGAAATTATTGTTATGGGGGCGGAGGTGGGGATGTTGTGGATGCCAGAGGGTCTATATTTACAAGTTAATTCCATTTTCAATTACATCAGGTCTTTAAATTGCTAAATACAGGTGTCCTTGCAGTGCCTCATTGTCCCTGGCTATCTGATCACAACCTAACTATCTGATACACAGTTCATGCTGTCTACAAGAAAGTATGCTGGAGTTACTGATCTGGTATTAAGGCAGATAAGCAAAGGGGGCCATTGTTCGCACACTGTAAAATTGATAAATGGCTTGTGTAAGAGGAAGAACTCCTTTGATCTCGAGTGGCAAAACACTATGTGGAGCAGAATAGGTATGGCTAGACTTCTCTAAACTACAGTTCTCCTATTTTCAGCCCTTTGACTTCATGGTACACTCATGTTACAATCATCAACAAAAGATTTTGGAAAGGATGCTTACAATTTTGGACGGTTTAATGTAGTGTTTAAGTTAAACATTTGTGTTGCTGTTTATTACACTGTATTTCTTTATATCTCGTAAATAAATGTCATTACTAATTTTAGCCTAAATTAAAGGCCTGACGTGTTTTTTATTCATCTTTCTGAGATGGCAGAGGTACATGGCAGCCAACCTTGTGCAACTTCTGGTGCAAGATGACTCTGCAAAATGCAGAAGATGCTATTGAGGACAATAAGTACTGTCTGCTCTCTCAGGTGGATCTAAAAGATCCCATGATACTTTCTCCCTGGTGTCCTGGCCAATATTTATCCCTCAACCAATATCACTAAAACAGATTATCTGCTCATTATTACATTGCTGTATTTGGGACCTAGCTGTGCACAAATTGGCTGCCACGATTCCTACATACAACAGTGACTACATTTCAAAAATGACTGTAAAGCGCTTTGGGACGTCTTGAGTTCATGAAAGGCTCCAAATAAAGGCAACTCTTTCTTTTCAATCCAATTCAGTTTATGATCTAATCCACAAAAACGAAGTTTGAATGTTTGAATTATTACATGAACTCAAGATTAAATTACTGTCTTAAATTCAGTGCGAAGTAGGTAGAGTATAATTTAAGATTGTGAATTTTCTTTATACATTTGTTAGTGTTGCCATAGAGACCTTTTTTTTTTGAAGATGTCAGTTTGTGTAGTTTACAAGAACATTGAGTAGGATTTAGGCCATTGGTTTTGACTCCGAATTTCAATACCTGGGTTATGTCAATCTAGTTTGACATCATCTCTAAATTAAGTTTGAACTGATGGCTCTATCAATTTTCAAAATTATGTGTCTAAATATGTGTATATGACACATTTAAGAGAATTGAATTGGGTTAAACTTTACAAGGAATGATAGATTTTGCTAATTTTCTTTTATTCATTCATGGGATATGTGCATCGCTGGCAAGGCCAGCATTTATTGCTCATTCCTAATTGCCCTTGAGAAGGTGGTGTTGAGCCGCCTTCTTGAACTGCTGCAGTCCTTGTGGTGAAGGCACTCCCACTGTGCTGTTAGGTAGAGAATTCCAGGATTTTGACCCAGCGACTATGAAGGAACGGCGATATATTTCCAAGTCAGGATGGTGTGTGACTTGGAGGGGAACATGCAGGTGGTGGTGTGCCCATGCGCCTGCTGCCCATGTCCTTCTAGGTGGTAGAGGTTGCAGGTTTGGGAGGTGCTATCGAAGAAGCCTTGGCGAGTTGAAGCAGTGCATCTTGTAGATGGTCCACACTGCAACCATGATGCGCCGGTGGTGGAGGGAGTGAATGTTTAAGGTGGTGGATGGGGTGCCAATCAAGCGGGCTGCTTTATTTTGGATGGTGTCGAGCTTCTTGAGTGTTTTTGGAGCTGTAGTCATTCAGGCAAGTGGAGAGTATTTCATCACACTGCTGACTTGTGCCTTGTAGATGGTGGAAAGGCTTTGGGGAGTCAGGAGGTGTGTCACTCGCCGCAGAATACCCAGCCTCTGACCTGCTCTTGTAGCCACAGTATTTATGTGGCTGGTGCATTTAAGTTTCTGATCAGTGGTGACCCCAGGATGTTGAATTTACACAGATTTTTGTTGCATGACTATTACAAATGCAACAATGTCTGTGTATGGGCAGGATTTAAAAAACCTCAGGTGGAGCCAGGAACTTTTATTTTAAAAAAATGTCTATCAGCTTGATTGGCAATTTGCTGTCTGTATTCTCCAATTTATAGATAAAGGAGATCTATGGGCATCACGTTCCTTCGGTGTATTGTTAGCATTCATTTTTATCAGTACACAGTCAAAGCAAATTTTCCACTTTGAGCAGTTGTTTACTACTTCATAGATCATTAATAGACTTGCTACCCAGATAACATTTATTGCTGGGAAACCAAATTAGGAAGGGTTTTCTTAATCATGAGATTTCATAAAAACCTGTTCTTGATGATAACTAAATTAAAGTCATTTAGATCAATTGGTTTTGTCTCTCCTGCCCTTGTCTCCACCAACTCACTCAGTCTGCCACTCCCCAATATAGCTGCCAGCTTAGAACCCGCAAAACTGAGGGATGCAGACTCAAGCCCATTTGGTGCAAGACGAAGCTGGAGCTGATGAACATTTTCCAACTCGGACGCTGAAACTGTCCACTCAGCTGCTAACCTCCTTACCATCCTCCTTCTCCTCCTCACCCTTCTTTCCCCCTCTTTGTCTTTTCCCACATCTAACTCCTCCCTTCACTTGTTTCCACTGAGGTGCATTTTCGCTCCATCAATCCTTTTCCCAACCAATGCTTGACCACTCAACTACTTTTCCTTTCTCCACTGTTCACTGAAGTTGTAAATGGATTCCTATGCACAGGTATTGTCACCATATCCAGCAAAACAGAAATGATCACCTCTTTGTTAAAAAGTTCATTTCAATCCTCTGTTCTGCCCAACTGCCATCTTATCTCTAAGCTCCCTTACCTCATTAAGGTCTTTGAATGTGCTGTTGCCATTCAGCTGTGTGCTCACTTCTCTCAGAATTCCCAATTCAAATTCCAACAGTTCAGTTTCTGCCCCGCTCTCAGCATTGAATCTGCCCTGGTCAGTCACCAATGACATCCTTTGTGGTTGCAACATGACACGTTAATCCCCGTGACCTCTCTTCAGTAGTTGATGTGGTTGACCACATCGCTTCTCTGGTCCAACTTAACAGGACTGCCCTAGTTCCACTTTTTTGTGTCCCAACACAGCCAGCACATCTCTAACAAAGACTTCTCCTCCTGCTCACAAATCGTCACCTTTGGAGTACCCCAAGGTTCATTCTTGTCCCCCTCCTCTTCATCATTTATATATTACCCCTAGATAGCATTATCTATAGGCATGGAGTTACTTTCCATTCGTACAATGGCGGCACTTTGCTCTGCCTCTCCTCCTCCACCGCCCTCAACTCCACAGCCACCTCTGTGTTGTTAGACTGTCTATCCAACTTGAAATCATGGATGAGCCAGAACTTCCTCCAACTGAACAGTGATAAGACCGAGTCCATCTTTGGCTCATTCCGGGACTTGCAGTGGGAGAGCCTGTAAGCACAAGGGAATTCACTATAGTGCTTCAAGGATCTTTTCTTCAACAGTAGGTGAGGAAACCCACAAGGGGAACAGAAATATTGAATTTGCTCCTAACTAACTAATGAAGAGGGAAGAATAGGCCAAGTTGAAATAAGAGAACATTTGGGGTTTAGTGATCATAAAGCTAATTTTAATAATAAGGATAGAACATATAAATATTATTAAGATGTTAGATTGAAGGAGATCATACTTTGAGGGGATGAAATGCATGAAAGGAATAAAATGGGAAGAACTATTTCAAGGGAAGGATATGGAGAGAAAATGGGAGAGTCTTAAGACATTTATTTACATTGCAGAGGCAGTTTATCCAGGCTGAATATAGAAAGTTCAGAGGGTAAGTGAATACGGAAATAAGAGGGGCAAAGAGAGAGTAGGAGAATAGACTGGTGGCAAACATAAAAGGGAATTCAAAAGTCTTCTATAGGCATGTAAACAGTAAATGGGTAGTAATGATTGCACAGTGTTCAGTTCCATTCGCAACCCCTCACATAATGAAGCAGTCATGCAGTAATGCCGCAAGACCTGGACAATTTCCAGGCTTGGGCTGATAAGTGGAAAGTAACATTTGCGCCAGAGAAGTGCCAGGCAATGACCGTCTCCAACAAAAGAGAGTCTAACCACCTCCCCTTGATATTCAACGGCATTACCAATGCCGAATCCCCCATCATCAATATCCTGGGGGTCACCATTGACTGGAAACTTAACTGGACCAGCCACATAAATACTGTGGCTACAAGAGCAGGTCAGAGGCTGGGTATTCTACAGAGAGTGACTCACCTCCTGACTCTCCAAAGCCTTTCCACCATCTACAAGGCACAAGTCAGGAGTGTGATGGAATACTCTCCACTTGCCTGGATGAGTGCAGCTCCAACATCACTCAAGAAGCTTGACACCATCCAGGACAAAGCAGCCCGCTTGATTGGCACCTTAACCATCACCCTAAACATTCACTTCCTTCACCACCGGCGCACCGTGGCTGCAGTGTGTACCATCCACAGGATGCACTGCAGCAACTCGCCAAGGCTTCTTCGCTAGCACCTCCCAAACCCGCGACCTGTACCACCTAGAAGGACAAGGGCAGCAGGCACATGGGAACAACACCACCTGCATGTTCCCCTCCAAGTCACACACCATCCGACTTGGAAATATATCGCCGTTCTTTCATCGTCGCTGGGTCAAAATCCTGGAACTCCCTACCTAACAACACTGTGGGAGAACCTTCACCACACGGACTGCAGCGGTTCAAGAAGGCGGCACACCACCACCTTCTCAAGGGCAATTAGGGATGAGCAATAAATGGTGTCCTTGCCAGCGATGCCCACATCCCATGAATGAATAAAAAAAAGAAGAGGAGGTTTGAGGCTGATCAGGGACCAAAAAGCAGATCTACTCATGGAGGCAGAGGGCATAGCCAAGGTACTAAATGAGTACATTGCGTTTGTCTTTACCAAGGAAGAAGATGCTGCCAGAGTCTCAGTAAAGGAAAATGTAGTTGAGATACTGGATGGGCTAAAAATTGATAAAGAGGATGTACTAGAAAGGCTAGCTGTACTTAAAGTAGAAAAGTCACCCGGTCCGGATGGGATGCATCCTAGGTTGCTGAGGGATGCAAGGGTGGAAATTGCAGAGACACTGGCTGTAATCTTTTAAACATCCTTAGATACAGGTGTGGTGCCAGAGAACTGGAGAATTGCAAACGTTACATCCTTGTTCAAAAAAGGATGTAAGGAAAGCGGGGGAGTGGGACTAGTTGGATTGCTCTCATGTGGAGCTGGCATGGACTTGATGGGCCGAATGGCCTCCTTCCGTGCTGTAACCTTTCTATGATTCTATCCCAGAAAGAGAACAAGGACAAAATATTAGGGTAAAATCATTGGGGATGATAATCATAAAATGCATTGGAGAGAAAGAAGGTGCATATAAAATTCAAAAATGTGGAGGGAAGGAACAGGATAGGGAGAACCATAAAATCAAGTAGAGGAACATCAAGAAACTGATGAGACACAAAGAAGGAATATAGAACGCCAATAACGAAGTGTTCTTTAAGTACATCAGAAGCAAGAGAAAGGTGCAGACGGACATTGACAATTTACCAAAGGGGATGCGGTGCCTGGGAACAGGGAAGAGGTGAAATTACTAAATCATTTTGACTGTTCTCATCACTGAAAAGAAAGGATGCCTAAGTTGAAAGAGGTATAAGGAACTGAGCTGACTGGAAGCCCTTAGTATCACAAGGAAAGGCAAAGTAGAAAGGTTTAGAAAGCTTAAGGTAAGCAAGGCTTTGAAATTTCCATCCAATGGTGTTACTGGAATTCACTGAAGAGATCACAGATTCCCTTACGAATGCCTTTAAAAGCTCACTGGAATCCGGTAACATCCCAGTGGATTCAAAAGTAGCAAATATGACTCCATCTTTAAAAAGGAGCAAGAGATGATCCCTCACATTAGAGCTGTGAGTCTTATCTTGATTGTGGGAACAGTGTTCAAGACTTTGCATAAGAGATCATATGGAAAGATAAAGTCTTATTGGAGAAAACCCACAGGAGTCAGTGATGGGGCCACTGTTTAGAATTTTTTATAAAATGTGGAATATTTATTCAAGGTGCCTCAGTTTGCAGATGACACCTAATTGGGTGCAGTGATAGTGATGCTAACCAATAGTCCAAAGGCATCTGGAGAGGTGAAGACCGTGGGCAGAAAGGTAGATGATGGAAATCAATATAAATAGTGATGAGATTATGTAGAATGAACAAGAATGTGGATTACATATTAAATGACTGTGCTTGAGGTAAGAGGAGGAAAGACATCTGGGGTGGATAGGTCATGAAAACTGTCTGTTCAGTGTTCAAAGGTGGTCAAGAAAACAAATAAAATATTGTGATGTGTAGTTAGGGATGTGACTTATAAGTTAATGGAGGTATATTAAAGTTATATTTAGCTTTGGTGAGACAGCTTCTGGAGTACTATGTTCAATTTTGCTCTCTGTATGACAGAAAAGATTGAATGTTTTTGGAGGGAGTCTAGAAGAGTACTGTGAGATTGATTTGTGAACTTAGAAGACTATTATGAGGAAAAATATTTCATCCTGGGACTTGACAGAGTTTAAGATTTTCACAAATACATTGAAATTAGGGGAATGTTCTTCTGTTGGGCACAGAATTTGAGGACCGGGGACAAATAAAAATAGGAAATATAAGCAATTTCTTTCTTAGTAAGAGGGTGATAAAATTGTGGAAAACATTACTAATGAGATTGGTGGAATAGAAAACCATAACAATGTTTTAAAAAAGGACGAGATAATTCTTAAAATGAAAGTGGGTCTAGGGCAGCTGCAACAACATAGCAACAATTTATATTAACATAACACCTTTTAACATAGAAGAATACACCAAAGTGCTTCAAAGGTTTAAGGCAAAAAATAGTCCTAGAATCACAGTAGGAAACCTGATGGGTGGTGTGGATAAGTAGGTACCAAAGGTGGTATCTTACTAAGTATGTTTTATCTTCCCTTTTCCCCTATTGTATCCATTTCAACAATCTCTTCTATTTTTAATTGTTTTAACACTGACCTAATTTCTAAGTAATAAAATTTAGTCTGAGATTTCTGTAAACTTTTGTTCAAGAAAAATCTTGCCTTTGTTTTTTGGTGCCGATTTCGGGTAAGAACCACACCTTAAAAGTTGGTTTAATCAGACCAGTGTTTTTTATATACCGATCAAGGCTCAGAAGTCTAAATGTTGGTTTGATTATATCATGGATGCATAGATGTAGGATTTTTCAGTATCAAAGAGCAAGTGTTACAGATCAAAAAACTTGCTTATAGTGGCCATGGCAGCCCAAACTCACCTCGATGATAAAACTCTTTGCAGCACTCCAAAAATTAACCTAAATGTCATTACTTTATTTGAGTTTCTCTCCATTAAACTACTGTTGTTTTGACTGTTCTCTTTTAAAAAAAAACAATGTAAGAAAATTGAAGGATGAGCAAAGGCCATTCAGCTAACTGAAGCTTATCCATCTGATCCTCCAACTCACCTAGCCTACCTATCCAAGAGTATTTTTAATGCTCCTAATGTGTTTGATTCTTGTAAACTTGGCTTAGTTGCTAGCACTGTCACTTCTGAGTCAAAGGTTTGTGTGTTCAAACCCCACTACACACTTAAGCACATAATCTAGGCTGACTCATTAGTACAGCACTGAGAGAGCATTGTATTATTGGAGGTGTTGTCTTTCAGCTAAATGTTAAACACAGATCCCATTTGCCTGCTCAGGTAGATGTAAAAGATCCCTGGCACTATTCAGAGAAGGGAAAGGATCTCTCCTGATGTTCTGCCCAACATTTCTTCCTCAACCATGAAAAACAGCTTATCAGATCACTTATTTATTTGCTATTTGTGAGACCTTGCTGTGTGCAAATTGGCTGCTATGTTTGCCAACATAATAGTGCACTTCAAAATTAATCCATTGGTTGTTAAGCACTTTGGGAAGTGTTGAGGACACGAAAGGCACTATTTAAATTCTACATTGTTTGGCAGTTTATTTCAAACATTTATCACTCCTTGAGTAAAGACATTTTTATGAACATCAGTTTTAAATTTAAGGAATCTTACAACACCAGGTTATAGTCCAACAAATTTATTTTAAAATCACAAGCTTTCGGAGATTATCTCCTTCGTCAGATGAATGAATGAAAAGGTTCTCAAATCGCATATCTTATACTATGTTGGGACAGCATCACACCAATCAAAAGGTGTCGTTGTTATTCAAACAGGCCAGTCACGGAGAACAGCACGTCCCAGTACACTCGATATACATTGTGTCTTTTACACAGGCAGGCAGAAAGAAACTCAAAATGGCAGAGAGAGAGAGAGAGAGAATTTTAAAAAACATATAAATTTTTTCCCCCTTTTTGCTGGTGGGGTTATGTGTAGCGTGACATGAACCCAAGATCCCGGTTGAGGCCGTCCTCATGGGTGCGGAACTTGGCTATCAACTTCTGCTCGACGATTTTGCGTTGTCGTGTGTCTCGAAGGCCGCCTTGGAGAACGCTTACCCGAAGATCGGTGGCTGAATGTCCTTGACTGCTAAAGTGTTCCCCGACTGGGAGGGAACCCTCCTGTTTGGCGATTGTTGCGCGGTGTCCGTTCATCCGTTGTCGCAGTGTCTGCATGGTCTCGCCAATGTACCATGCTCCGGGGCATCCTTTCCTGCAACGTATGAGGTAAACAACGTTGGCCGAGTCACAGGAGTATGAACCATGTACCTGGTGGGTGGTGTCCTCTCGTGTGATGGTGGTATCCGTGTCGATGATCTGGCAAGTCTTGCAGAGGTTGCCGTGGCAGGGTTGTGTGGTGTCGTGGACGCTGTTCTCTTGAAAACTGGGTAACTTGCTGCGAACGATGGTCTGTTTGAGGTTGGGTGGCTGTTTAAAGGCGAGCAGTGGAGGCGTGGGGATGGCCTTAGCGAGGTGTTCGTCATCATCGATGACATGTTGAAGGCTGCGGAGAACATGGTGTAGTTTCTCCGCTCCAGGGAAGTACTGGACGACGAAGGGTACTCTGTTGGTTGCGTCCCGTGTTTGTCTTCTGAGGAGGTCTATGCGATTCTTCGCTGTGGCCCGTCGGAACTGTCGATCGACAAGTCGAGCGTCATATCCCGTTCTTACGAGGGCGTCTTTCAGCGTCTGTAGGTGTCCATCGCGTTCCTCCTCGTCTGAGCAGATCCTGTGTATTCGCAGGGCCTGTCCATAGGGGATGGCCTCTTTGACGTGGTTGGGGTGGAAGCTGGAAAAGTGGAGCATCGTGAGGTTGTCCGTGGGCTTGCGGTAGAGTGAGGTGCTGAGGTGCCCGTCTTTGATGGAGATTTGTGTGTCCAAGAAAGAAACCGATTCTGAGGAGTAGTCCATGGTGAGTTTGATGGTGGGATGGAACTTGTTGATGTTATCGTGTAGTCTCTTCAGTGATTCTTCGCCGTGGGTCCATAGGAAGAAAATGTCGTCGATGTATCTGGTGTATAGCGTTGGTTGGAGGTCCTGTGCAGTGAAGAAGTCGTGCTCGAACTTGTGCATGAAAATGTTGGCGTATTGGGGTGTTAAATTGAGAAGGAACTTGCATTTACTTTCAAAACCTTAGGCTGCCATAAAGTACTTCACAGCCAATGAATTACTTTTCAACCTCAGCCCCATGGCATTAAACTTGTGTCTTCTGCTCTCATTGGTCTGATGTAATGTCTAGAAGTAATGTTCAGGGTTCCCTCTGTTCACTTTCTTTTCTATAGCAGATAGCTTAAGCTTTTCTGCTTTTCACTTGGGATCATTCCTGTTGCTCTTCTCGAGTGCATGCAAGTGTGTTGACCAAAGCTATCCAAGTACATCAACCATGCTTTTAAATATTTTAATGTCCTTTTATCATGTCTCCCTTTACTCTTGTCCTCTTAGGTCCGAGTACTCTCATTCATGACTTCCATGAAACTGATGTCTCATCTTATCCCTTCTTACTTTACAGAGAAACTAAGTCTGCAACAATATTTGCTCCTAATCCTTGGGGGAAAATTCTGAAAGCCCTAGATCATTTTTAAATTTTCTATGCATGAGTTGTGTTTATCAAGGTGGCTAATATTAATTTCCACTTTTGACACTGACGATCAGCATCAAATACTTCCAGAATAGGTATATTGTGTCACATACAGAGTAAATAGAAGAAATATAATGGACCATAGATTATGATTTATATCCTACCTGAATGAGTTATGCAAATACCACAAATGGAGTACAGATTGTATCTCAATGATCCTCATAATGTATTCTGTTAAGGTAAATTAAAATAAGATGTAAATTTTAAATGAAAGCTAAATAGATCTGCAGATTTTAGACTAATTCTGATGATAGCATTGAAAACTCTTTCGCAGTGTTGTCTGATCTCAATTGATATCTCAGACACAGATGATGGTTTGTACTTGAACTACGAGAGGACAACTGAGTGGAAAGCAAAACGAGTAAATTTCTGCTGAGAAAGTAAGAAAAGGAAAATGGCTTGAGCAGGAGTTCAGAGCTGAGATGGACTAGAGCCTGAATCTGCAAGATGAGGGCATGCAAGTGAGAAAATTAGTCCTAGGATTAGTAGTGAATAGCACAACAGTTGGAAGTATTGAAATGTCAGATTAAGGAGAAAGACTTGTGATTAGTGTAGCATTCATGATGTGAAATAGTCTAGATCTGTTAAATATCCAGGAGAAGTATATGTCAAGTGTCAGACGGTTCTGTTGCTTAAATTTGAGAACCAGGTGGCTCCACTCCTCAACATAAAAAGGGAGGAAATGTTTCTGGAAGGTAATCACTCGACAGACTGAGAGGGTAGAAAGTGGCTGACTGCCAAGTAGATATTCAATTCTTGACGGTTAGAATGAAAACAAGGATGGGGACAAATAGGAGGGTAACTAATAACAACACCATGAAACAAGGAGAAAGGAATGACACGATCCATAAGGACAGGGAAGTGGTGGTAGTGGGTGATAATGTAAGTAAAGAGGTAGATGGTATGATTTGCATCGGTGAGCTGCAGTTCTGAATAGCATGATGTCTCCTAGGTGCCAAAGCAAGGGACATAATTAAACAGTTGAGAAAAACAGCTAGATGTTGTGGTGTTTGTAGAATTCAATGACAGGAAAATGTGGAATGGTAGTCTTGAAGAGGGTAAATAAATAAACAAATGTGCGAAGGCGGCCAGAATTGCTTCGTCACACAACATGGGCAGAGGCCGCATTGAATTTGATGGGTAGTAATCTACCTGAGATGGTCAGTCACCTGGAGGTTGGTAAGCCTGGGATTTAGCAATCGTTATATTATTTAATTTGGTATTATTGTTAAAGCTAAGGCTCAAAATAACAATTGGTGATACGATTTTGGAGCTATGAGAAGTGTCAAGGGAAAATTAATTGGGAAACCATACTCAGAAGTATGACAATACTGTACACAGATTTAATGTAATTGGCAAAAGAATCAGAGGCGAGATGAGGAGAATTTTTTTTTACACTGCGAGTTGTTATGCACTGCCTGAAAGGGTGCTGGAAGCAGATTCAATAATAACCTTCAAAAGGGAATTGGATAACTACTTGAAGGAGAAAAATTTGCAGGGCTATAGGGAAGGAGCAGGAGAATGGGACGAACTGGATAGCTCTTTCAAAGAGCTGGCACAGGCACGATGGGTCGAATGGCAGCCTTCTGTTGGCTGTATCATTCTATGATTCTATGCATACAAGATCATCAGTAAGTATGAGGAAAGAAAGTATATTCCATTTTAAAAAAGAAGCTTGGCAGAATCTAGATCAAAATAATTTAACAAAATGAATGGAAACAAAAAAATGCTTAAAATACTTCAAAATGTGCAAGGAAACAAAAATAAGAGTGGAATTTGTGTAAAAGTCAGCTATTGCCGAAGAACTTATTAGAAAAGATAGGGAAGAATAGGCAAATCACTAGGGGCAACAAAATGGAGCTCAAACTGTATTACAAACTTTAATAGTAGAGGGAAGGTCAAAGAACAGTTGGGAGCATGAAAGAATAAATTGGATTAAACTGTTACAGATGATTATGGATATGGCAGATATGTTGAATGGATCTTCACATCAGTTTTCACAAAAGAGGGCTGTAGACAGATTGTAGTCATAGTAAATGGGGTTAAGCGATCTGCAACACATATGGAAACTATTATGTTATGCTGAAACTGGAATGGTTAAATATACCAGTTCCTGAGGATAATGTATCTCCATTTTGTTGGTCATCTGCCTACATAGCTGTGCCATCAGCAAATGTAACACCATTACCAACCCCCTGTTCCATATCATGTCGACTATTGTGAATATCAGAGGTCTCAGAAAACATCCTTGAGGAACATCACTGGTTACTTTTTTTCTTGGTAGAGCATTTTCCAGTTATCACCATTCACTGCCTTCCATTGCTGAGCAAATTCTCAGTCCACCTTGACAACTTGTCATCTATTCTATGAGCCTTAACCTTCACAACTAGTCTAATTTTAGGAACTTTGTCAAATGCATTTTGAGTTCAATTTTGGTCATTCTACCTCAAAAAGGATGGAGCTACATTAAAAAGGAGTGAACAGGATGAATTCAGACCTTTAGGGAGCAGGCTTTAAAAGGGAGCGGGGGATGCACAGGAGGCCAGGATTGGAGGAATACAGAATTCTTGGAGGGTTGCAGGGCTGGAGGAGGTTACAGAGAAACCATAGAAAAGATACAGCATAGAAACTAAGAGCAAGAGTAGGCCATTCGGCCCTTCGGGCCTGCTCCGCCATTCAAAATGATCATGGCTGATCGTCTAACTCAGTACCCTGTTCCCGCTTTTTCCCCATATCCCTTGATTCCTTTAGCATTAAGAAATTTATCTATCTCCTTGAATACATCTAATGACTTGGCCTTCACTGCCTTCTGTGGTAGAGAATTCCACAGGTTCACCACCCTCTGAGTGAAGAAAGTTCTCCTCATCTCGGTTCTAAATGGCATACCCCGTATCCTGAGACTGTGACCCCTGGTTCTGGACTCCCCAGCCATCGGGGACATCCTCCCTGCATCTAGTCTGTCTAGTCCTGTTAGAATTTTATATGTTTCGATGAGATCACCTCTCATTCTTCTAAACTCTAGTGAATATAGGCCTAGTAGACCCAATCTCTCCTCATACGTCAGTCCTGCCATCCCAGGAATCAGTCTGGTAAACCTTTATTGCACTTCCTCCATGGCAAGGACATCCTTCCTCAGATAAGGAGACCAAAACTGCACGCAATACTCCAGATGTGGTCTCACCAAGGCCCTGTACAACTGCAGTAAGATATCCCTGTTCCTGTACTCAAATCCTCTTGTAATGAAGGCCAATATACCATTCACCTTCCTAATTGCTTGCTGCATCTGAATGCTCACTTTCAGCGACTGGTGTACAAGGACACCCAGGTCTCGTTGCACCTCCCCTTTTCCCAATCTAACACCATTCAGATAATAATCTGCCTTTCTGTTTTTGCAACCAAAGTGGATAACCTCACATTTACCCACGTTATACTGCATCTGCCATGTTCTTGCCCACTCACCCAACTTGTCTAAATCACATTGGAGCCTCTTTGCATCCTCCTCACAGCTCACATTCCATCCCAGCTTTGTGTCGTCTGCAAACTTGGAAATGTTACATTTAGTTCCCTCATCCAAATCATTGATATATATTGTGAATAGCTGGGGCCCAAGCACTGATCCCTGCTGTACCCCACGAGTCACTGCCTGCCACCCGGTAAAAGACCTATTTATTTCTACTCTCTGCTTCCTGTCTGTCAACCAATTCTCAATCCATGCCAGTATATTCCCCCCAATCCCATGTGCTTTAATTTTCCACACTAACCTCTTGTGTGGGACCTTATCAAAAGCCTTCTGAAAATCCAAATACACCACATCCACTGGTTCTCCCCTATCTACTCTTCTAGTTACCACCTCAAAAAATTCAAGTAGATTTGTCAAGCATGATTTCCCTTTCATAAACCCATGCTGACTTTGTCCAATCCTGTTAATGCCTTCCAAGTGTTCTGTTATCACATCCTTTATAATAGACTCGAGCATTTTCCCCACCACTGATGTTAGGCTAACTGGTCTGTAATTCCCTGTTTTTTCTCTCCCTCCTTTTTTAAATAGTGGGGTTACATTTGCCACCCTCCAGTCTGTAGGAACTGTTCCAGAGCCGATAGAATATTGGAAGATGACCACCAATGCATCCACTATTTCCAGGGCCACTTCCTTTAGTACTCTGGGTTGTAGATTATCAAGCCTTGGGGATTTGTCAGCCTTTAGCCCCATTAATTTCCCTAGCACTTTTTTGACTAATACTGATTTCCTTCAGTTCCTCCCTCTTACTAGACCCTTCGTTTCCTAACATTTCCGGGAGGTTATTTGTGTCCTCCTTTGTGAAGACAGAACCAAAGTATGTGTTTAATTGTTCTGCCATTTCTTTGTTCCCCATTATGATTTTCCTCATTTCTGACTGTAAGGGGACCTACATTTGTCTCCACTAATCTTTTTCTCTTGACGCATTTATAGAAGTCTTTACAGTCAGTTTTTATGTTCCCTGCTTGTTTACTCTCACACTCTATTTTCCCCCTCTTAAACAATCTCTTTGTTCTCCTTTGCTGAATTCTAAACTGCTCCCAATCCTCAGGCTTGCTGCTTTTTCTGGCAATTTTATATGTCTCCTCTTTGGATCTAATACTATCCCTAATTTCTTTTGTAAGCCATGGTTGAGCTACCTTTCCTGTTTTATTTTTGCACCAAACAAGAATGAATAATTGTTGTAATTCCTGCACACATTCTTTAAATATTAGCCATTGCCTTTCCACCGTCATCCCTTTTAGTAAAGTTCCCCAGTCTATCCTAGCCAACTCACACCTTATACTTTCATAATTTCCTTTATTTAGATTCAGGACCTTAGTTTCGGATTCAACTACTTCACTCTCCATCTTAATGAGGAATTCTATCATGTTGTGGTCGCTCTTCCCTAAGGGACCCCACACAACAAGATTGTTAATTAATCCTTTCTCATTGCAGAAGGGGGCCATTCAGCCCATCGTGTCCGTGCCAGCTCGAAGAACAACCAGGTGTCCAATCTAATCCCACCTTCCAGCACCCGGTCCGTAGCCCTGCAGCTTACAGCACTTTAGGTGCAGGTCCAGGTACTTTTAAAAAAGAGTTGAGGGTCCCTGCCTCTACCACCAATTCGGGCATCGAATTCCTTACACCCCACCACCCTCTGGGTAAAAAAGTTTTTCCGCATGTCCCCTCTAATCCTTCCGCCAATCAGCTTAAATCTATGTCCTCTAGTTCTTGAACTCTCCGCTAGGGGAAACAGGTACATCCTGTCTACTCTATCTAGGCCCCTCATAATTTTGTACACCTCAATCAAGTTTCCCCTCAGCCTCCTCTGCTCCAAGGAAAACAACCCCAGCCTATCCAATCTCTCCTCGTAGCTGCAATTTTCAAGCCGTGGCAACATTCTTGTAAATCTTCTCTGCATTCTCTCCAGAGCAATTACGTCCTTCCTGTAATGTGGTGACCTGAACTGCACACAATACTCCAGCTGTGGCCTTACCAGCGTTTTATACAGTTCCATCATTACATCCCTGCTTTTGTATTCTATACCTCGGCTAATAAGGGAGAGCATTCCGTATGCCTTCTTCACAACCTTATCTACCTGTACTGCCATCTTCAGGGACCTGTGCACATGCATTCCAAGGTCTCTCACTTCCTCAATCCCTCTCAATATATTCCCGTTTACTGCGTATTCCCTTTTACTGTTTGCCCTCCCTAAGTGTATTACCTCACACTTCTCCGGGCTGAACTCCATTTGTCACTTTTCTGCCCACTCCACCAACCCATTGATATCCTATTGGAGTCTACAGCTATCCTCTTCACTATCAACTACACGGCCAATTTTTGTGTCGTCTGCAAATTTGCCAATCGTGCCCCCTACATTCAAGTCCAAATAATTAATATATAACACAAACAGCAAGGGACTCAACACTGAGCCCTGTGGCACACCACTGGAAACGGATTTCCATTCGCAAAGACATCCATCGACTTTTACCCATTGTTTCCTGTTACTGAGCCAATTTTGGATTCAATTTGCCACATTTCCCTGTATCCCATGGGCTTTTACCTTTCTGACCAGTCTGCTATGTGGGACCTTGTCAAATGCCTTACTAAAATCCATGTAGACAACATCCACTGTACTATCCTCATCAATCCTCCTTGTCACTTTCTCAAAGAATTTAATCAGATTTGTAAGGCATGACCTTCCCTGATTAAACCATGCTGACTCTCCCTGATTAAACCATGCCTTTCCAAGTGACAGTTTATCCTATCTCTCAGTATTGATTCAAATAGTTTGCCCACCACCAAGGTAAGACTGACAGCCTATAATTGTTCGGCCTTTCCCTCGTACCCCTTTTAAACAATGGTACTGCGTTTGCAGTCTTCCAGTCCTCCGATACCTCCCCTGTATCTAGTGAGGATTGGAAAATGATTCTCAGAGCATCCGCTATTTCCTCCTTGGCTTCCTTCAATAGCCTAGGAAACAATCCATCCTGCCCTGGTGACTTATCAACTTTCAAGGTTTCCTGTCCCTCTAGTACTTCCTCTCTCGTTATGTTTACCATATCCAATATTTCACACCTCTCCTCTTTAACTACATCCGGATCATCCCTTTCCTTTGTGAACACTGAGACAAAATATTTATTTAAAACCCTACCCACATCCTCTGCTTCTACACACATTACGCTTATCATCCCTGATAGGTCCCACCGTTTCCTGAGCTATTCTCTTGTTCTTAATGTATGAGATAGGGAGAGATAAAGCCATGGAGGGATTTGTACACGAGCATGAGAATTTTAAATTCGAGGTGTTGAAGCGGGAGCCAGTGTAGGTCAGCGGGCATGGGGTGATGGCTGAGCGGGACTTGGTGCGGGATAGGATACGAGCAGCAGAGTTTTGGATGAGCTGAAGTTTATAGAGGGTGGAAGATGGGAGGCCGGCCATGAAGGGCTTGGAATAGTCGAGTCTGGAGGTTACAAAAGTATGGATGAGAGTTTCAGCAGCAGAGAAGTTGAGGCAGGGGCAGAGATGGGTGATGTTACGGAGGAGGAAGTCAGCAGGGTGGAAAAATTGCTGCTGGATTTGAGCATATTTCTGAGGCAAAAAATCCAATTACGCTATTCAAAGAAGAGTAGGGGAGTTCTCACAGGGGGCCCAACATTTATCCCTCAAGCAACACCAATAAAACAGATGAAATGGCCATCTATTTCATTGTTTGTGAGACCTTGCTGTGCGCAAATTCCCTGTTGCATTTTCCCTGCCGCATTTTCCTACATACTGTACTTCAAAGTAATTCATTGGCTGTGAAGCACTTTGAGACTCCGTGAGGACATGAAAGGCGCTATATAGTTGCAAGTTTGTTAATAAGAACATAAGAAATAGGAGCAGGAGTAGGCCATACGGCCCCTTGAGCCTGCTCCGCCATTCAATAAGATCATGGCTGATCTTCGACCTCAACTCCACTTTCCTGTCCAATCCCTATATCCCTTGATTCTCTGAGTGTCCAAAAATCTATCTATCTCAGTCTTGAATATACTTCAACGACTGAGTATCCACAGCCCTCTGGGGTAGAGAATTCCAAAGATTCATAACCCTCTGAGTGAAAAAATTTTCCCCCTCGGTCCCAAAAGGCTGACCTCTTATCTTGAGACTATGGCCCCTAGTTCTAGACTCCCCAGCTGGGGAAACAGCCTCTCAACATCTACCTTGTCAAGCCCTCTAAGAATCTTATACGTTTCAAAGAGATCATCTCTCATTCTTCTAAACTCCGGAAAATAGAGGCTCATTCTACACAATGTCTCCTCATAGGACAACCCTCTCATCCCAGGAATCAATCTATGGCACCTTTGTTGCACCCCCTCTAAGGCAAGTACATCCTTCCTTAGGTAAGGAGATCAAAACTGTACATAATACTTGAGGTGTGGTCTCACCAGAGCCCTATATAATTGCAGCAAGATCTCATTGTTCTTTCTATGTACAAACTATGTAGTCACATGGTCTAATAATCCCATTTCACAATCCTAAACTACAATTGTGATGGATTAACAAAATTATATGTCATCACAGATTTTTATCTGGTGAAGGATATCAACTGTTCACGAAAAATCAATAGACTGTTTTGCAGCATTAATGACCTTTGCAAGATTTCAAAATGTTTACTGTCCTAATATTAAAAAAGATCTAATTTTGTAGTGGTAAAAAATATAAAGTGGGACCAGAGATGTATATAAAATATTTGGATCTTAATATATTTTGAATACATGAAACTATGAATTGTTGTATAACTGGTGTATTCTCCAATGGGTTAATAGTACAGTATTCTGTAGTATTTTTGTTTTTGATAATTGCAGCATTGCTAGTCAATACATGCCATATACTTTAATGACTTGATTACAGTTCAAGGGAGGAGAATGGATTGGGTGAGTGGCTGACTGAATGGGTTGGCTCCCTGATGGTCAATTATTAAAGTAAAAAAAGTTCTTATTCTAATGTCTCTGAAGTTCCTTTCATGACATAAGATGGGATTCCCTTCAAAACCGCCAAATCCGCATAACTTTTTGCTGTATTTAAAAACAGATTTTTAAAATTTAAGCTGTGTTAAAGTTGTGACCAATTTTATGTACCAGTATAATGGCTTTAAATTAGTTTCCTTTTCTAGTTCTGTGATGGTGAACATTGATAAGCTAGGCTATAATATCTTCTGTGGATTTTTTTTTAATGCTTTGTCCCCCTCCCCCACTTCCCAGAGGTCCAGTCCATTTCACTCACTAGCAAGGACCTTGTTCAGCTAAGCTTCAGTGATCTTATTGCCTGAAGTATAGCCTGAGCAATTCTCATTTAAATTGCATTTAGTTAATTGATGCTGTAAGTGTTCACTAGCACAGAAAATAGAGGCCATTCATTTCAATGCAATTTTCATTCTTAATAAATCTAAGTGTGCACATGTTGAAAGTCAACATTTCAGGCTACATTAGACACATTAGCTGCTATAGAAGGTTGAGGGAATAAAAACATAGTTTGAAGGGCATCATGGTCCACTGAATATGTCACAAACTTGAAGAGCTACTTAAGAAGAGCTTTCAGTAGAATTTTCTGATGTACACATGCAGATTGCTAAAGGCAATTGGCTTTAGTTAAGCAGCTGGTTTTGCGAATGATTCTATAGAAATGTGATACTCAGACTATTTGAAACTATTTGCTTCTGTGAGACTTGAAGGAAGGCTGTCATCCTGGAGATTCTCATGATTTAGTAAAACTTAACTGAAATTAAATAATATATGCAATTGCAACAGATTTTGTTAACGTTTTGCAGTTACAATCCCCACCACTTACACTGTCCACTCTTATCACGGGCAGCCGCCTATATGGGGCAAATGGCGCTAATGATTTGCCATTACCATAGGGGTCAATTACAAAGGCACTGCTTATAACATGTAAAGTGCGGTGGTTATTTCAGGCAGTGGCGGATCTAATGGTGGTTATCACTGTTGTGATATTGGAGTACATGGCCAGAGATGAGATATGGGAGATGGAAACTTTGTCAAGTTAATGCTCACACGCTGCCACCGGTCATCTGGATAATGCTATTAACTCTTGTAGTCCAACACATTTCAGAGACCTGTACATTGCATCAAGGTTTTCTGTGCAATAAACACATTGAATGGCCTGGAAATTGCTCTGAGCAGTGAACCAACAGTGCCTGCTGCTCATTAGATTTAAATTTCAACCACTAAGTATCCGCGGGCTTTTCAGCAGCAACTTCTTTCAGTGGTAAGCTTAAACAAGTGCAGCTTTCTTTCCTGGGCTTCTACGAGCTGTCAGAGCGGGGAAAGGATGTCACTCTCCCTTCAACCAATCAGCTTGAAGCATCCTTGACAAGCCGTGCAGACTAAGAACCAGGTTAGTGTCAGATAGATTGGTAAATTCACTATAAAATCAGTTAGAGAAAACAAAATAAAGAGAGGGTAAGTGATGAAAGAGACAGAAAGAATAAGTTTTAAAAAAAATTAAAAAATTTAATTTAAATTTTTAAAAAATGTCCAACTACAATTAATATCGGGAGGAATGAGATTCCACATTTTTAAAAGTTAGTTTTCAGTGCCAGAGAGGTTGTTTGGCAGTCATTAATATTTACCATGCCGTTAAAAGTTAGTTTAGATCTAAAAAAACAACCCAGCATACCTTTTTTATGGAGAGATTCTTTCATTTCCAGCTGGGCAGTGCAGCAAGTTCACGGTGGTCCATTAATTTAGCCGGAGAGCTGTCCTTCCTGCATAGCTTTCAAACGAGCAGGGCAAATGGTAGAGCAATCTCCGGATTTCTGCGTTTGACTGCGCATGCATGCTCGCCGGATCTTGCTCTTCCACTTGCTCAGAAATAACAGTGAGCCCTGTTAGCCTCGCCGTTATTTCATGAGTAATTTATGGGCCAATGATTAATGCTATTAGTTTTATCATTATTATTTAATTTGCCCTTTTAAATGCTTTTCAATTAATTAGCTGAAAGATACTAACTCTGATATGTTCTCTCACAATTTACCGCCCACTTCTGATAGTGGACAAATCACGTTAACACCAACGCATCTGCTATAAGCGGTGGGGACTGAATTTGGTTCACTCAAAGGTTTCTATAGCCCTTAAATAGTTTGAGAAGCCATCAGGTTGATCTTCACTTCATTTTCTGTGTAATGCACTAAAATGTTGAAATGAAGTGAACCTTGATCAGCGAAGGCCTAAAAACAAAAAGCAAAATACTGCAGATGCTGGAAATCTGAAATGAAAACAGAAAATGCTGGAAGCACTCAGCACATCAGGCAGCACCTGTGAAGAGAGAGACATAAGGTTAACGTTTCAGGTTGATGACTGTTCGTCAGAACTCTGAACAGTCATCAATCTGAAATGTTCATCCTATGTTTCTCTCCACAGATGCTGCCTGTTCTGCTGAGTGTTTCTCGCATTTTGAGTTATTATTTAATTGAAGGCCTAATTATGGCACTGTTATGGCAAATTGGCAGACAACTGGGTCTGTAGTTTCTGTGGTAAATACCATTTGTGCAGTTATTAGCTGGGTCAGTGGAACAGAACAGATGCAGGATTTTGTAACTGCCACCAATACAATAATCACCTGGCATCAGTCATTGCTTTTAGCAGAGTGAGAAATGGCAATTTTTTTCACACCTTTACCAAAGCTGGAACAATTCATACTCTTGAGGCATTCTAGCTGACATTCCACTGAAGCCTAACAAAATGCACCATGATTTAGTCTGGCAGGTTCAAGTGTCTGGTAGCCCTAGGCACTTGAACCTGTGACCTACCTTTGGATTTGAAATGAGCATTCCTTCTTCTGTGCTACTGTGCCATGTGTATTATTTAACTTGTAATCTTGTTGCAATGTCAAGTGGATGCAAAATTACATTGATTGCAGGAGAAATAGATCTGGTCTGGCTGTTTTCAGAGCAAATTATTTTTTTGATTTTGAAAGATTTGCAGCAATTGCTTTAATGTAAGAAAATGTAGAAATCACTTGACCATTAGTCTAGATGAGGATCAGAATGTATAAATTTATAAGATTGTGCCAGTAACATACAATCTTTTCGGGCAACAATTGTGGCAAATTTTCCCACAAACTAGAGAAATATCTCAATATTTTCACCATCTAAATAATGTATTTCTATCTAACAAAAAGATGAGAGGACTGCAACTGCTTGGATTTTTTTTAGATAAGACTGCAAATGAATTGAGCAAGATAGCAAGAGACGATTCTGGATAACTCCAACACATTTCATTTCCCTGGGTTTTCTTTTGTGGGTCAGCTGAGCGTCTGACGAATGTGAAAACCAATCATCACGGTTAAGGATCTCTAAACTAAGCTACTGAGAAATCCACATAGATAGTGCTTCTCTTTGCCCGTACATTCCAGTTACTCCAGAGAGCGTAAATGCAGTTTGGCAGGGGCCAAGTCTCAGGCACCTGTAAGTGTGTGCAGAGGTACTGCTGGAATTTCATCATTTAAAACCACTGTAGAACACTGATGAAGCTTCCAGCTGCTTGTCTAGCAATGGTATGTTGGGTTATTTGGAGAAGCATTGGGAAGAATTCCAGGTCCCACTACTTTTCTAGGCCCCATTAATGAACCAGGCTGGCTGGTCAATCAGCAGTGCCCTGGCTCAATATTGAATTACCCAGTCTGCCACAGAGAGCTGATATAGTTCCAATATTTCATTAGCTGTCATGTCATTTTGGCACATCCTGCTTATCTCTTCCCCCTTCCTGGTGCTTTATCAGTAAAATATCAAATTAAAAGTTGTGTTTATAGGGCTGTGTAAACAGGAATGTTCTCTGTAAAATGTTTATATTTTTGAAAAATTAGCTTGCTCATTAGACACTTACAGGTTGTGCTTGGACTGGTTTTAGAAGAATCCTCCGCACTGTACCAATGTGCAATTTTCCACTCCAGATTCGTAATTCTTGTGGCCTGAGATTGGCAATTTGTATCATAGTGTGGGTAATTTTATGGTGATAACTTATAGAAATATTCTGTTGTTTCTTGCATTACAAATAGAGTTTGTAACAAGAGATATAGAGTGAGTTGGCTGCCAACCTGTTCCCTAACTATCATTGCTACATCCTTGGTGATTTATTATTTTCCTTCCTTCCCCTGGCACTATTGTGACTTCTCGACAGCAATATGGCTGAAATTAGTAATTCAGCAAGTGGAGATTTGCAAGCATATCACTTTACAGCTCTTAACTTGATATTGTTAACAGATATTGAGCCATCAAAGTATTGATCAGAAACATTTTTAAGTTAAATTTTACCTAAAATATTGACTGGATTTTTGTATGCATGTCTCTTCCCCCCCCCCCCCCCCCCAATTAGCAAATTAAATCAAATTTTACAAGATGGCCCTGGCATGATGTTATAAACCAATTTATGGAGTATGTAACAACATTGCTAAATAGCACACTGCATTGTTGTACCTGACATATGAAATGAGAAATCCAGTGGAGTATCAAATATTAGATGTGGGAGTAAGAGTGATGGTTGATTTGTTCTGAATTGTGTTTTAGGTAATATCTCTTTCCAGCACTTGAAGTGCCATAACCTACAAGGCTGGAAAGTGGGATTAGGCTGGGTGGCTCATTTTCGGCTGGCACGGACACATTGGGCCGAATGGCCTCCTTCTGTGCCATAAATTTTCTATGATCTCCTTTTGTCTGCTAGTGCTTTGGTCTGAATTTCAGTGCCCAACAGCATAAGCATATTTTCATTTTTATTCAAAAATATCCAAAATGTCAATAGCAATACATCAGGAAAATAGTTTGTCTGTAACAGCTTATTCAGGCTTCTGTTAAATGTGCAGGATAAAGGGATTACCAGAAAAGGCACATTCTAGAACAAATATACACTGTGTTAGTAAAACTGGCTTTTTTAAGATTACTCATACAACCAGAACTAGTCCAGCCTCAGCACAGCCCTGCAAGTAACATGGAAGATAATTCATCAAAGAGCAAGGCAAGAAGCTGGGGTTGTTCTCCTTAGAGCAGAGAAGGTTGAGAGGAGATTTGATAGAGGTATTCAAAATCTTGAGTCTGGACAGAGTAGATAGAGAGAAACTGTTCCCATTGGTGAAGGGTCAAGAACTAGAGGGCATAGATTTAAGGTGATGGGTAAAAGGCGATGTGAGGAAACATTTTTTACACAGCGAGTGGTTGTGAGGGGGTGGTGGAGGCGGATTCAATTGTGGCTTTCAAAAGGGAATCGGATAAGTACTTGAAGGGAAAAAATTTGCAGGGCTACGTGGATAGGGTGGGGGAGTGGAACTAGCTGGATTGCTCTTGCAGAGTGCCGGCACGGACTCGATGGGCCGAATGGTCTCCTTCTGTGCTGTAACCATTCTATGATTCTAACTACCATTGGCCTAGCCAAATACTGCTGTTGCACTCTGGTTGAGGATATGGAGCATGTAAAAGAACACCCTAGGTGAGAACAGCATCGCCAAATACACGCTCAGTGAGTACCTCGGTGAAATGATGGCGATAACAGTCAAGGTCTTCACCAAGTCGTTAGTGCTGCACTGCTTCTCGAGATGCTGAAAATCAGCTCTGGTCATAATGGCCCACAAACCAGACAAAGACTCTAATGACCCCAGCAATTACACCCTATCAGCCTGTTGAGCTGCCAGGGAAAGCTGCTGGAGAGATTCATCTCACACTGCTGATATACAGGGGCGGAGGGGGAAACAAGCTCTGCCCTTCTATTTGCAATACTGCACTGTCTGTGGGCCTGCAGTAGGTGGCAGCCCTTAGCAAAATTCAATCACAGTGGTTTATGGTGCAGGGGTCATTGAGTGGCGCTGAAGTGTACACCAGTCAGAATCGACAATCACACATTCCACCATATCTGGCGCAAAAACATCAGATTTTCCACGAAAAAATAATCTTTATAAAGCAAGATGTTCTTGAACTTATACTTCAAAATGCTCAGTTTAAAGCACACTTAAACTAAAATTGTATTCAAAAATGATATTGCTACAGTTAGTTTTATACGGATTGTATGAAGTTGTCCTGTAAGGGAAATAATTCAGAATATAAATCCTTTGACGTTAAAACTGAATGGAGTTGGTAGTCTAAGACTAAGCAGTCAGGAGTCATAGGGACACAGGAACAGGAGTAGGCCATTTAGCCCTCGAGTCTGTTCCGCCATTCAGTGAGATCATGACTGAGCTGTGACCTAACTCCATATACGCACCTTAGCCGCATATCCCTTAATACCTTTGGTTAACTAAAATCTATCAATTTCAGATTTAAAATTAACAATTGAGCTAGCATCAACTGCCATTTGTGGACGAGTGTTCCAAACTTCTGCCACCCTTTGCGTGTAGAAGTGTTTCCTAACTTCACTCCTGAAAGTCCTAGCTCTCATTTTTAGTCTATGTCCCCTAGTCCTAGACTCCCCAAACAGCGGAATAGTTTCTCTCGATCTATCCTATCAGTTCCCCTTAATATTTTGAAAACTTTGATCAAATTACCCCTTAATCTTCTAAATTCCAGGGATACAACCCTAGTTTGTGTAATCTTTCTTTGTCATTTAACCCTGAATGAATCCCACCCTGAATGTAGATGAAAGTGGGTAATTATAATGTAAGCTATTTTGATTGTGATGCTGTGAAAAAACAGCTGAAATTGAGCGTGCTTATGCATGAAACCGGCTTGTTTTACAAGGTTTCTGATTCTTCTTTTCATCTCATACGAAAGCTCCCAAGCTGCTAATGGACATTTTTTCAAGGGGGGCTTGATTGTAACTTTATCATTTCTTTCTTTTTGCCCCATTCTCTCCTGAAGACATATGCTAGTGTATGATTTCACAGGTGCTAGCTGTCCTTCAGTAGGGCACCCAAGTGGCCATTATTCCAGGAATGAGCACACCTAATTTTGTTGGAGCAAACTCATGAAGCTCTGGAGCAAAAATATACTTTTTTTATATTTCTAAAGCCATGTTTCCTGAGGCTCATTCACAGAGCACATCATTCTTGACATTAATGTAAGCAAAAAAAAGTTTTCAAAATACTTTAAAGTTGATTCCACTAAAAAAAACTCCCTGCTTCTGTCAACTCTGTAACCAAGAACACAGATACAGTAAGTCTGGAGGAAAAAGTCTCTTTCCTTTCCTTCTAGGTGTCTTTCTCCCTCACCTTCCTTTTTGTATTTCTTTATCTTTTCCTTTGCCTGTGTGTTTCTTTCTTTCCTCCTGTGTTTCTCTCATTTATCCTACTGTGTCTCCCTCACCTATTATTTATCTCTCAGCTCCTTCCTTTGTGTTTTTATTTGCTCTTTCCTTTCTTTCTCTCCTTCCCTTCTGTGTCTCTCTCCTCCATCTACTCTATATTTGTGTCTCACTCTCTTCTGTCTCTTTCCCTTCTGTTTGTCTGTCTCCCCCTTCCCTTCTATTTCCATCTCTCTTGCCTTTGACTCTTCTGTATATTTCTCCTCCACTTCTGTCTATTTCTCCTCTTTCCATTCTGTGTACTGTCTTTTTCCTCTACTATTCTTTTGTTCCCCTTTCTTCTGTTTCTCTGTCTCTTATAGTGTTCTCTCTTTCACTCTCTGGTTCACTCTCCTTCTTTGGTTATCTCTCTTTCCCCCTGCCTTCTTTCCTGCTTTGCTCTCTTCCCCCCCCCCTTTTCTTTCTCTTCCCTCTCTATAGTTTTCCATCTTTCTCTCTTTCTCTTCTCTCCCCCGACCCCCCCCACCCCATTTCTGGTTTACTCTCTCTTACTTTTTCTTATTTACACTCACTCTCCCTTCCTTTCTGGGTCACATTTTCCTTCTGCCTTTCTGATTAGATTTCTCCTTTTCCAGTTTGCACTCTCCCTGGTTTGCTTGCTCTCCTTTTCAGGTTAATTTTCTTATTTACTTTGCCTCTTTTCCACTTTGTGTTCTTTCTGGTTCACAATTTTTCTTTTCTGGTTCATTTTCTTCTGATTTAGATTTTAATTTTCTTATCTGTTCTCCACTTCCCTCACGTCCTTTACAACGCTCCAAGAAATCTGTATTTCTCCATCTCTTCACTCTTATGCATCCCCCACTCTCTTCACTTTATCATTGGCGGCCGTGCCTTCAGCTGTCTCCGTTTCTCCACCTCTCTCTTCTAAAACTCTCAAAACCTACCTCTTAAACTAAGCATTTAGTCACAGGTCCTAATATCTCCTTCTTTGGCTCAGTGTTTGTGTCTGATTATGCTTCTCTGAAGTGCCTTGGGATGTTTTCCTACATTAAAGGCATTATATAAATGCATGTTAAACTGAAACTCATCCCTTTGACCAAACTTTTGGTCACTGTTTCTAATCATTCCTCCCTTGGCTCAGTGTCTTATTTTTTTCTTGTGCCTCGGTGAAGCATTTCACAACATTTTTTTACTCAAAAAGTGTTATCTAAATGCAAGTTGTCAGTTCATTTTTTCTCCCTCCTTGCTGGCTCAGACAGGCTTTTCTCTCTTTTGTCCCTCTCTGTCTTCACTCCTCAATGTTTCTCCTCTTTGCAGCTTTTCTCTTACCCCCCATCTTCCAATTTCTAGCCTCTATCTTCTGTTCAGCTCTGTGTGGTGGGGGAGGGGTGGGGGGGGGGAGGGGTACAATGAAGAAGGATTGTGGGATTAGAATAAAGAACTTCTGGAGTTCAGCCATGGCTGAGGGAGCAGGCTGGTTTGTTGCAGCAACATGAGGGAATGGGCCTGGTCCTTGGCACCAGAGTGAGTATGTGGGCAATAGTAGTGAGATTGAGCAGGCTGGGTCCATCACGGCAGTGGAAGAGCGCTGCCCACATCTGGGGTCATTGTAGAGCTGGAGGGGATGAACTTTTACCAACAAAGAGTGGTGACTAACCATGACTGATACAACATACAGCCAATCAGAGAGAACTATAAGCCCTGTTTCTCCACATCCGCCCCCCCCACCAAAGTGTAAGTGCACCACAAATTCCTAATGTGTGAAGGGCACTCACCACAATGCAAATTTGCATTTTAAAGTTGTAAATTTGCTAAGATGTGCACATTTGCAACAGGATGCCCACCCAAGTCTTTACATGTGAACCTAGACAGTGAATGGTGTCAAACAATTCTACAGAGGAGCATCACAGCTGAGCCTGATTCTACCCTCATTTGACATCCACACATGCTCTTTGTAGCAGAGGTTACTGAATAGCAATCAGGAGTGGGAAGAGGGTGATTTCTTTTTTTCTTTTCCTCCTGAATATCTCAATTAATTTAGGTAGTTAACCGAGGCGATTGGCAGATCCAACAAATTTGTAAATCAGTGATCTGCCAGAAAGGGGATTAAGTGCCTGCGAGTGACTGATGAAGCATAAGGGTATCATATCACAGACATTTTTGATTTAAACATAAGGCAGTTTTTCTCTCACTATAGTGTTCTGACACACTGATCAAGTCTATGAAAGACATGTCACATCCATCTTCAGGACCATAGATTGGTTTTACTCATTTCTATAAAGGCTACTTAAATATGATCAGTATCTGCCTATTTAAAATTCATTGCTTAATACGTTATCTAGCAAGAAAGCAATAGGTCAGCATTGGCCAGCTGCTATTCATAAGGGTTCAAAGGATACTGCATTGTCCACGAACAAGATAAATTTGCGCTGAGGTTTCACTCTGTGACCATCCTTGCATATGAGAACATAAGAAATAGGAACAGGAGTAGGCCATACGGCCCCTTGAGCCTGCTCTGCCATTCAATAAGATCATGGCTGATCTTCTACCTCAACTCCACTTTTCCGCCCTATCCCCATGTTCCTTGATTCCCTTAGTGTCCAAAAATCTATCAATCTCAGTCTTGAATATACTCAATGCCTGAGCTGTATTTTAGAAGTAACTGGCCATGTTTTTTTTTTGAGATACGGCACTTTGGAATCAACGTCATTTTTTAAGTCATCTTGCTGAGAAATATCCTGAGTTGATGGAAGAATCCAATTTCTCAAGCCTGGGGTACATTCCTTGTGCCAGTGTAGAGAGATGTATGTGGCACAGATAGGTGAATGAATATGAAACTGACTAAAAGAATATGTATGGATTCCCAGAATATCAAAGAGAATAAAGTTATGACATATGTATGATTTGGAATCCTGCCTTGAATAAAATTGCAATAGTGAGATTGTCACAGCATTGTTACATAAATTTTGAATATTAATGTTTTTTAATTTAGATTTGAAAAATTTTGCTAATGAAATGCATAAGCCTGACCAGTCAGTTTCTTGCAAAGCTAGGAGTACCAGTTGATTATGGACCTGAAGGTGTAAAACACATCTTCCAAAAGCTCAACTAATGTGTCAGAACGAGAGTAAATCCATCTATATTTAATTTCAAATGCCTCTCCAAGAATCATTTACTTTGTATAATGTCTTAGTTATACCTTGTGATTCAAATACTTATCAAATAGTCATTATTTTTAAATGCAGGACTATTGTAGTCATTATGTGCATTGTCAGATTTGTTGATGGTAATCATGGCATTGTTCTGGCCGTTAATGAAATTCTAGGTACAAGAAAGATGTTTGTTATGATCATAGCTTTGTGTAACTGCAATTCAAGTATAAAATACAGACATTTTAAGTAGGTTTGAAATTACCTTGTTTTGTGTTCCAAATCAAAGTGTTCAAATTAAACTGAAAATTATTAATGTACAATGGTGACATTTATTTATAGGGACATCCAATTTGTAAACTTGTTTAAAAAAAAGGGTATCCTGGGTGCTCTAACAGGTGGAAGTAATACATGTCCACACCAGGATATATTGGAAATCTGTCTCCTGGTTATATCTTCGGTGAGCTTTCCATCTCTTCTCCTTGATTTTAACTCTTCTTGAATGAAACGGCATCAGGTTTCCCTTTCATTGTCAACTTTTCAGCCTGCAGCTCTTCTCCAAAGCCAATTTGTCCGGACCCTCCCCCACCTCCAGCACCGGTTCACTTGCCACTGGCAGAACCCATTCATTACAGCCCATCACCCTATTCGGTTAAAGACCACAGGAGGTCAGAAGTCGCTCAGTTGCCATGGTTTTTTTAAAGCTCAAGGGGGGGGGGGGGCATTGTTAAAAGTATCACCAATTAACCCTTTTATCCTAGTTTGAGTTGAAGCAAAAAAATAAACATTGAGAGAAAATCTGCTGAATCATGCTAATTCCCCATGCTAATTGCTTATTTTGCAACAAAACGTGGGGTTGGGGAGAAAGAAAACATGGTTGATGATGAAAGTAATGACATCTGTGTATATTGACAGTTATGCCTCTCGAGTCAAGATGCTGGTCATTTGGAAAAATGAACATGTCGATTTGGGGCTTCGGACATGGGATGCCTTTATCAATGAGTTTTACACAGTTGTGCATTTTTTAATGCTCATATTTATTTGAATGCTGCGTTTGAGCAAAAAACAAAGCAACTTCAAATCTGATTCAAGATGCATACATTTATTCCATACAGCGCAGCAATTTACAAAGATATGAGAAGGTTAAAACTGAAACAGAGGTATTGCATACAATATAAGAATCCTTAGAAAGAACAGAATGTGAATTGGCTGGTCACATCCCCTGCACCTTTCACAAGCCATGTACAATCAGTATCCATCAGCATCCTGCATTAGTTTGCATAAACTCCAGTTTTGAAAAGAGTGATAGTGGCAACTGCAAATAATGCATCACAGATTTTTCTTCTCTTTCTACAGGTGCATTAGACCGCTGTGTAATGGGAATTACTGCAATAGAAATCTTGAATGCCTGTGATGAAGCTGTTCCAGCTGCTGTAGACACCCTAAGTCACCCTGCTGTAAACCTAAAACAAGCCATGACTCGACGGAGCCTCACCGCTTTGAAACATATGGCACACCACAAGCTGCAGACATTTGCTACCAATCTTTTGGCCTCTGAAGCCGCTGATAAGGTATTTTAAAATTCTAGTTTCATTTTCTCCCTCTGCAACTATATTTTGTAGTAAAATGTTAAAAAAAATACCTAATACTAATTAAAATTGATTTAGTGCTGATTTTCATGTATTTGCCTGAAATGTCTTGATGGGCAATGGAAGATTTTTTTAAAACTTTGATGAAGGCTAAAGCCTATATTGCAGGGCACTGCCAAGGTTGAAGAAAATGGGATAAATCAGTAAGTGATGACAAACTTGGGTATTAAGCCAATAGATTGAAGAAGGGAAAACCGGGGTGGTGACGAGTTCCACAATTTTGGGATTCTGGGAATAGATTAGTTGGAGGATAAACTGGTGCAGTGAATCTGGATTCCAATACCATAAGGATGCAGGAAATATACGTGCGGTGTTATATTTGGAGCATAGAGAAGAAAATGGAGCGTTGACCATGTGCAATGCTTGCATGTGCAAAATTAAGATTCATTAAAGTTTTATATTGATTTCTCTTTAGGCTATTGTAATATTTTAAATGAGTGCCAAACTTATATTGATTTGCATCTCATTTTGTTTGCATTATGCAGAATATGGAAAATATTAATTCTAGTGGAGCAAAGTGGTTTTTCTTCAGTGCTAAATATGAGTTGTAAATGAACATGTTTAAAAGTGAATCAACAGACTTGCAATACAGCATCTATCTATAACCTTTAGGTGATCTACTTGATACCGTTCATTCACCACATGCATTATATGTAGTGTTACAATTACAAGTCCCACTTTTATTTTCTGTTGTGAATTTTTAATAGCGCTGTTTTATAGTGCAATTAGAGATAATAGCGGTAGAAATTGCAAACATTACTCAGGCTTCCAAACATGAAAATATATGGTCTGTAAAGCCCTGTTGGGGTCTAGAGCAGCTGCAATTATTTCTTTACCTATGTGGTAACAATTATGGAGTAGAAAGAAAAGGAGCAGCTGAGCTGATGAAGGATTAATCACTTTATGAAAAATGTATGCAGCCACTATCATCGGGGATTTTGCAATACTCCTGTGCAGAGATTGAAGCTGCTGTTGAAAGCCATGCATCCTCTTGCAAAATAATAGAAAAGTGACACCCTGTTGGTGAGAGAGGTTTCCTGCTTCTGTCAGGAGGCTATGCATTAGAAATGAGGATATTTTAAAACAGCTCACAAAATAAACTACAGGAAGCTCACAGATTATGAGCAAATGAGTTGAACTTGCAGGATTTCAAAAAGTAACTCTTTAGGAATTTATAGGTGTGATGTATTGGATCTTCTTGGGGGATGTATTTTTGTATTTTTGCACCGCTCATAAATGCAGAGGTTTTATCAAAAGTCAGATGTGCAGTTTCTTATGCCTAGTAGACAGTGGAAAGGTATTGGGGAGATAGGAGGTGAGTCACTTGCCACAGAATACCCAGCCTCTGACCTGCTCTTGGTAGCCACTGTATTTATGTGGCTGGTCCAGTTAAGATTCTGGTCAGTGGTGACCCCCAGATGTTGATGGTGGGGGATTCGGCAATGATAATGCTGTTGAATGTCAAGAGGAGGTGGTTGGACTCTTTCTTGTTGGAGATGGTCATTGCCTGGCACTTGTCTGACGCGAATGTTACTTTCCACTTATCAGCCGAAGCCTGAATGTTGTCCAGGTCTTGCTGCCAGCGGGCACGGACTGCTTCATTATCTGAGGGGCTGCGAATGGAACTGAACACTGTGCAATCATCAGTGAACATCCCCATTTCTGACCTTATGATGGAGGGAAAGTCATTGATGAAGCAGCTGAAGATGGTTGGGCCTAGGACACTGCCCTGAGGAACTCCTGCAGCAATGTCCTGGGGCTGAGATGATTGGCCTCCAACAACCACTACCATCTTCTAGCTATGACTCCAGCCACTGGAGAGTTTTCCCCCTGATTCCCATTGACTTCAATTTTACTAGGGCTCCTTGGTGCCACACTCGGTCAAATGCTGCCTTGATATCAAGGGCAGTCACTCTCACCTCACCTCTGGAATTCAGCTCTTTTGTCCATATTTGGACCAAGACTGTAATAACGTCTGGAGCCGAGTGGTCCTGGCGGAACCCAAACTGAGCATGTTATTGGTGAGTAAGTGCCGCTTGATAGCATTGTTGATCACACCTTCCATCACTTTGCTGATGATTGAGAATAGGCTGATGGGGCGGTAATTGGCTGGATTGTATTTGTCCTGCTTTTTGGGCAATTTTCCACATTTTCGGGTAGATGCCAGGGTTGTAGCTGTACTGTAACAGTTTGCTAGAGGCGCGGGTGGTTCTGGAGCACAAGTCTCCAGCACTACAGCCGGGATGTTGTCGGGGCCCATAGCCTTTGCTGTATCCAGTGCACTCAGCCGTTTCTTGATATCACGTGGAGTGAATCGAATTGGCTGAAGACTGGCTTCTGTGATGGTGGGGATATCGGGAGGAGGCCGAGATGGATCATCCACTCAGCACTTCTGGCTGACGATGGTTGCAAAGGCTTCAGCCTTGTCTTTTGCACTCATGTGCTGGACTCTGCCATTATTGAGGATGGGGATGTTTACAGAGCCTCCTCTTCCTATTAGTTGTTTAATTATCCTCCGCCATTCACAATTGGATGTGGCAGGACTGCAGAGCTTTGATCTGATCCGTTGGTTGTGGAATCGCTGAACTCTGTCTATAGCATGTTGCTTCCGCTGTTTAGCATGCATGCAGTCCTGTGTTGTAGCTTCACCAGGTTGGCATCTCATTTTGAGGTACACCTGGTGCTGCTCCTTGCATGCTCTTCTACACTCCTCATTGAACCAGGGTTGATCCCCTGGCTCGTTGGTAATGGTAGAGTGAGGAATATGCCAGGCCATGAGTTTACAGATTGTGCTGGAATACAATTCTGCTGCTGCTGATGGCCCACAGCGCCTCATGGATGCCCAGTTTTGAGCTGCTAGATCTGTTCTGAATCTATCCCATTTAGCACGGTGGTACTGCTAAATTATAAGTAGATCATGCTACAAACTGTTACAGTTCCTTATAAATCAGAAATGATTTGCTCCAGAAAAAATTACAGATTACTGGAAGATAAAATACATTTTTCTGCTTAATGTATCTCTAGCCTAGCTTTCCACATTTCAAACATGTGTAACATTGCTATAGTTGATAAATGTGAATTTCATTTATTTCATGTTGTTGACCCAGAGATGTCCTTGATCCTGTCTGTCTGTACATATGCATGCACTCTTTTTACAAGGGTCACTAGATTACAATCGGGCAGGAACACTGACTAATATCTCTAGACTCCACACTCTTCTGTTTCCTACTCCTTCCTCTTGACGAGGGATATTAAACACTGAAGCCAGTTATAGTGGCCCCACTGCCACCCTAGCTGAAATTAGCCAATGGCAGACTGGTGATCAAATCTAAAACTTCCCTGATCTGTTTGACTCAATACCATTTCATGTAATGCTTTGGCAGATCTCCAGTAGTCACATTAATTTTTTTTAAAATATAAGTTTTGGCTGGGCATCTGTGCTGTCTTGCAAACTTGGCTAATGGTCTGAACGAAGATAACTGTCCTGGACACTGACAGACCCAGCCTGCACTTCCTTTTAAATAGTTGTTATGCATGCAGTCAACTGTTCTCTTACAGTTCCATGTTTTCTTCTTAATTTTTCAGTTGTTTGATTGTAAGAACATAAGAAATAGGAGCAGGAGTACTCCATAAGGCCCCTCAAGCCTGCTCCACCATTCACTAAGATCATGGCTGTTCTTCAACCTCAGCTCCATTTTCCCGCCCGATCCCCATATCCCTTGATTGCCTTAGAGTCCAAAAATCTATCAATATCAGTCTTGAATATACTCAATGACTGAGCATCCACAGCCCTTTGGGGTAGAGAATTCCAAAGATTCACAGCCCTCTGAGTGAAGAAATTTCTCCTCATCTCCGTCCTAAATGGCCGACCCTCTATCCTGAGACTATGCCCCTGAGTTCTAGACTCTCCAGCCAGGGGAAACATCCTCTCAGCATCTACCCTGTCAAGTCCCCTCAGAATCTTATATGTTTCAACAAGATCACCTCTCATTCTTCTAAACTCCAGAGAGTATAGGCCTATTCTACTCAATCTCTTCTCATAGGACAACCCTCTCATCCCAGGAATCCATCTAGTGAACCTTTGTTGCACCTCCTGTCGAGGCAAATATATCCTTTGTTCGATAAGGAGACCAAAACTGCACACGGTACTCCAGGTGTGGTCTCACCAAAGCCTTTTCCAATTGCATCAAGACTTCCTTATTGTTGTACTCCAATCCCCTTGCCTTTCTAATTGCTTGCTGTACCTGCATGTTAACTTGCTGTGTTTTGTGTTCAAGGACACCCAAATCCCTCTGAACATCAACATTTAATAGTTTCTCACCATTTAAGAAATATTCTGTTTTTCTATTCTTGCTACCAAAGTGAATAACCTCACATTTCCCCACATCATACTCCATCTGCCACCTTCTTGCCCACTCACTTAACCTGTCTATATCCCTTTGCACACTCTCTGTGTGCTTCTCACTGCTTACTTTCCCACCTAGCTTTGTATCGTCAGCAAACTTGGATACATTACACTCGGTCCCTTCGTCTAAGTCATTAATATAGATTGTAAATAGCTGAGACCCAAGCACTGATCCTTGCAGCACCCCACTGGTTACAGTCTGCCAACCTGAAAATGACCCATTTATTCCTACTTTCTGTTTTCTATCCGTTAACCAATCCTCTATCCGTGCTAACAGATTACCCCCAACCCCATGCGCCCTTATCTTGTGTAACAACCTTTAGTGTGGCACCTTATCAAATGCCTTTTAGCAAGTACTGGGCAGCTTATACAACCATCCCACTGCCTGTGTTTGTATCCAAAATGGCATTATGTTTGTTTTCTGTCCAATGAAAATCTGATTTCCTTGCCTTTAAAAATGGGTTAAATGCTTTGCTTGCGGGCGGGTGAGGAAAATAGGCCTGTAATTTCCTTGAAACCTGCACTGAAACAACGGCGTAGTACGGCTTAATACCAATTTTCAGCACAAAAGATCAAGGAAATTTGCGTATGAGTGACTTGCACCGTGTTTTTACGCTATGCCCGAGGTTCCTCGATCTTTTAAAATGATTCAGAGAAACCTCCGCTGAAACCTTCTGCCTCCCATTAATATACCCCCGCCCCCATGCAAAAAGCCAGAGGATATGAGTTTCTTGCATTTATGCCAGTTTTGAGTGGGTTGCAAATTTACACCTAAAATTTTAAGTGTAGTAGGACCCAGTGTCATATTTCTGGTGTTTAATCAGCATGTAACAACAGGAGTAGATCATTCAGCCCCTCAAGCCTGTTCTGCTCCATCTAACTGCCTAGGTTCTGTAACTCTTAATACCCTTGCCTAACAAAAATCTATCAATCCCAATTTTGAAATTTTTAATTGACCTAGCCTCAAAAGCTTTTTGCAGGAGATATCCACTATCCTTTGTGTGAAGGAGGGCTTTCTGACATCACCCCTGAACGGCCTAGTTCTAATTTTATGGTTATGCTCCCTTGTTCTGGATGCCCCACCAGAAAAAATAGTTTCTCTCCATCTACCGTACCAACTCCTTTAATCATCTTAAACACCTCAATTAGATCACTCCTTAATCTTCTATATTCAAGGGAATACAAACCTAGTCTATGCAACCTGTTCTCATAATTTTTAGCCCTGTATCATTCTGGTGAATCTGCACTGCACTCCCGCCAAGGCCATTATATCCTTCCTAAGGTGCGGTGCTCAGAACTGAATGCAGTATTCCTGATGGGGTCTAACCAGAGCTCTACAGCTGTAACATAACTTCCACCCCTTTGTATTCCAGCCCTCTTGAGATAAAGGCCAACATTCCATTAGACTTTTACATTTTTTTTGTACCTGTCCACTAGCTTTTAGTGATTTCTGTACTTGGACCCCTAAATCTCTCTGCTCATCACAGTTTCTAGCTTCTCAGTATTTTGAAAATACTCTGATCAATTTTTTGGGTTAAAAGTGGAATGACCTCACACTTTCCTACAATGAACTCCATCTGCTGCAGTTTTGCTAACTCACTTAATCTATCAGTCAATGTCCCTTTGCAACTTTCTGCTTCCGTCTACACTATTTACTGTGCCACCTAACTTAGTGTCATCTGCAAACTTAGATATATGGCCCTCTATTCCTTCATCCAAGTCATTCATAAATATAGTGAAAAGCTGAGGCCCCAGTACTGATCCCTGGGGGACACTACTAGCCACACCCTGCCAATATGAGTACATATTCATTATCCCTACTCTCTGTCTACTACCTTCTAACCAATTCCCTATCCAAGCCAATAGGTTGCCTCCAATTCCATGCGCTCTCATTTTTGTTAACAGTCTCTTAAGTGGAACCTTGTTGACTGCCTTTTGGGAGTCCATATAAATTATATTCATAGACACTCCCTTATCTACCACATTAGTTACTTCCTCAAAAATTTCAACTAGGTTCGTTAGACATGACTTACCCTTTACGACTCCATGCTCGCTCTCTCTGATCAGCTCATATTTATCCAAATGTTCAGTCACTCTGTCCCTAATAACAGATTCTAGTAACTTCCCCACAACTGACATTGGACTAATACACCCATAGTTTCCTAATTTATCTCTCCTACCCTTCTTAAATAATGGAGTAACATTAGCAGTTTTCCAATCCAAGGGGACAATTCCTGAATCAAGAGAGTATGAGAAGATCATGACTCGAGCATTGACAATTTCCTCACCTACTTTTATTACCCTGGGATGGAAACCATCAGGTCCTGGAGATTTGTCTATCTTTAATCTCATTAGTTTCTCTATTGTCCTTTTTTTAATCTATATTGAATCTAATTAGTTCCTCCCCTTAATTTATTTTTATTTTTCCTTGTATCTCTGGTACTTTATCCTCATCTTCTACTGTAAAGACCAATACAAAGTAGCTATTTAGTAATTCCTGATTTCCAATTACAATATCACTTGCGTCTGTCATTAAGGGGCCCACCCTCTTTCTCTTTATATATTTGTAAAAACCTTCAGTGTTATCCTCGATATCCCTCAAGCTTTTTCTCGTATTCCCTTTTTGCAGTTCTTAACACTTTCTTTATATCCCTGTGCTGTTGTTTATATTTCTCAGTCCATGGGATCTCGACTGTTCTTTGCTTTCTTATAAGCCCTTCCTTTTCGTTTTATGCTATCTCTTGATTCCCTTGTTGACCAAGGTTGTTTAGGTACACTCGTAGAGCGTTGGACATGTTGGAGAGTTGAGGGTTAATAATGAAACTAAACTATAGTAACCATAATGAACTATAGTACCCATAACTGGTCGGTGGACCAGCTGGTAGCCTGGATAACCCAAGAAGAGATGAGACATGTAATACCATCTTTGTGGTAAACAACCAATGTATAAAGAGGGTGAAGCTGCAAGGTTAAGTCAGGTAACAGGAGTGAGAGAAACCTAAATTGCTACCCTTTGTATTGTATGGACTGATCATCTATACTGTATAAATAAAGTCTGTTCCGTACATGCAACTGTCTCGTGCTTACTCGAAGCATGTTGCCAGAACCACCGAAGGAAGGAGGTTAGCTCAACATAGAGCACCTTAGGGGTCTGTACAGGTCTTGTATTCCACCAAATACTTTTTTGAATCTCTCTCTCTGTTCATCCTTAGTTTTATCCATTAATAGTTCTGCTTAGTCTATTGCGGTCAGTTCCTGCCTCAACCATCCAAAGTCAGCCTTACTGATTTTTTTTAAGCTGTTTTTTTTATTATTTCATAGAACCATAGAATAATACAGCACAGAAGGAGGCTGTGTGCCGGCTCTTTGAAAGAGCTATCCAATTAGTCCCACTCCCCTTCTGCTCTTTCCCCATAGTCCTGCAAATTTTTCCTTTTCAAGTATTTATCCAATTCCCTTTTTAAAACTTACCATTGAATCTGCTTCTACCATCCTTTCAGACAGTGCATTTCAGATCATAACAACTTGCTGCGTAAACAAATTTATCCTCATCTACCCCTGGCTTTTTTCCTCATGTCGCCTCTGGTTCTTTTGCCAATTATCTTAAATCTGTTTCCTCTGGTTATCGACCCTCTTGCCAATGGAAACAGTTTCTCTTTATTTACTCTATCAAAACCCCTCACATTTTTGAACACATCTATTAAATCTCCCCTTAACCTTCTCTGCTCTAAGGAGAACAATCCCAGCTTCTCTAGTCTCTCCTAATCATTGAAGTCCCTCATCCCTGTTATCATTCTGGTAAATCTGCTCTACACCCTCTCCAAGGCCCCACTGAGACCTGCACTGTGTTCTTTATCAGTGAATGCATTTTCATGACATTGAATGGGTTTTATTAAAAATTGAAAAGCATCCACAATTGCATTTTCTTAAACATGCTGTGCCGAATGTGCATATATGATGATTTGATGGCCTTAAAGTTTAATTTTCATACTTAAAAAAGGATTTGAAGAAAGAATATAGTTCACGTTCCATGTTTTCCATGAGCCCCAATTATTTATGCTGGTTTATGCTGATTTTTTCATTCTGGTATATTCTAATAAGATTGGCAGGATATTTTGGCATAGGTACTGGTTGGCAAGATTGGTGTAGAAACCAGCGTAAATTTTGGCATAACTATGTTCCAGGAAATTCTGGGCCATTAGTGGCTTTCTCCTGAAATATTCCTCAATTTCCTGATTAAACAAAGTTTAAACAAAGATGGGAGTTGTATTAATATAACACTGAAAATTTAGAATGATAGGCAGTACTTCGGAAAGAACTTGTTTAATCAATGGAGTTCACACTATACACCATGCAGATCAGGATGTGAATTTGGCTGAAAAAATCACCTTGACCCATTTGATTGCATCCTTCCAACCCTACTTTATCTTATTAGATCATCAACTGTTTCTAGTTTACTGGCCTCAACAACCCTTTTATCATTCCAGCTTTTGATTCCTCTGTGTAAAGAAGTACTTCTTGGCATCTGTCCTAAACTTGCTCTTTGCAACTCTGAAGCTGTTTTCTCTTCTGCTAACTTGACAAATCTAAAAGTATCATTCCAAGTTGAGTTCAGTATAGAAGAATAGAAATTTACGGCACAGAAGGAGGCCATTTGGCCCACCGTGTCTGCGCCGGCCGAAAAAGAGCCATCCAATCTAATCCCACTTTCCAGCTCTCGATCCGTAGCCCTGTAGGTTGCGGAACTTCAAGTGCATATCCAAGTACTTTTTAAATGTGATGAGGGTTTCTGCCTCTACCGCCTTTTCAGTCAGAGAGTTCCAGACCCCTACCACCCTCTAGGTGAAAAAAATTCTCCTCAACTCCCCTCTAATCCTTCTGTCAATTACTTTAAATCTATGCACCATGGTTATTGATCTCTCTGCTGAGGGAAATAGGTCCTTCCTATCCACTCTATCTAGGCCCCTCATAATTTTATACACCTCAATTAAATCTCCCCTCAGCCTACTCTGTTCCAAAGAAAACAACCCGAGCCTATCCAATTTTTCCTCATAGCTAAAATTCTCCAGTCCTGGCAACATCCTCGTAAATTTCCTTTGTACCCTCTCTAGTGGAGTCTCACCTTTCCTTTAATATCGTGACCATAACTGTACGCAGTACTCCAGCTGTGGCCTAGCTCGTGTTTTATACAGTTCTAGCATAACCTTCCTGCCCTTATATTCTATACCTCAGCTAATAAAGGAAAATATCTCGTATGCCTTCTTAACCATCTTATCTACCTGTCCTGCTACCTTCAAGGATCTGTGGACATGCACTCCAAGATCCCTCACTTCCTCTATACCTTCTCAGTATTCTACCATTTATTGTGTACTCCCTTGCCTTGTTTGCCCTCCCCAAATGCATTACCTCACACTTCTCCAGATCAAATTCCATTTGCCACTTTTCTGCCCACCTGATCAATCCATTGATATCTTCCTGCAGTCTACAGCTTTCCTCCTCACCAACAACCACATGGCCAATTTTTATCATCTGCAAGCTTCTTAATCATGCCCCCCTATATTTAAGTCTAAATGATTGATTTGTGCCACAAAAAGCAAGGGACCTAGTACTGAGCCCTGCGGAACCCCATTGGAAACAGACTTCCAGTCACAAAGACACCCATCAACCATTATCCTTTGCTTCCTGCCACTGAGCCAATTTTGGATCCAACTTGCCACTTTCCCTTGGATCCCATGGGCTTTTTCATTTCTGACTAGTCTGCCTTGTGTGACCTTGTCAAAAGCCTTGCTAAAATCCATGTAGACTACATCAAAAGCACTACCCTCATCGACCCTCCTTGTTACCTCCTCAAAAAATACAATCAAGTCAGTCAGACACGACCTTCCCTTAACAAATCCATGCTGACCATCCTTGATTAATCCGTGTCTTTCTAAATGACTATTAATATTGTCCCTCAGAATTTTTTCCAATAATTTGCCCACCACCGATGTTAGGCTGACTGGCCTGTAATTACTTGGTCTATCCTTTTCTCCCTTCTTAAACAATGGTACAATTTTAGCATTCCTCCAGTCCGCCGGCACCACGCCTGTAGCCAGCAAGGATTGGAAAATGATGGTCAGAACTTCGGCTATTTCCTCCCTTGCTTCTCTTAACAGCCTGGGATACATTTCATCCAGGCCGAGCAATTTATCTACTTTCAAAGATGCTAGACCCCTTAATACTTCCATTCTCACTATGTTTATCCCAGCCAATATTTCACACTGCTCCTCCTTAACTACAATGTCTGCATGTCCCTCTCTTTTGTGACGACAGACGCAAAGTTTTCATTAAGAACCATACCCACGTCTTCAGCCTCCACACACAGGTTACCTCTTTGGTCTCTAATTGGCCCTACTCTTTCCTTAGTTATCCTCTTGCTCTTAATGTATTTATAAAACATCTTTGGGTTTTCCTTGATTTTACTTGCTAATATTTTGTCATGCCCTCTCTTTGCTTTCCCGATTTCCTTTTTAATTTCACCCCTGCACTTTCCATACTCCTCTATCCTAGGCTTTCTGCAATATTGAGCTCTCGGTATCTGACATAAGCTTCCCTTTTTTGCCTTATTCTACCATGTATGCTCCTTGACATCCAGAGGGCTCTAGATTTGGGAGTCCCACCCTTTTTCTTTGTGCGAACATATTTGCTCTGAACCCTCACTATCTCGTTCTTGAATGCCTCCCACTGCTCTGACGCTGATTTACCTTCAAGTAGCTGTTTCCAGTCTATTTTTGCTAAATTGCATCTCAGCTTAGTAAAATTGGCCTTTCCCTAGTCGAGAACTTTTACTCCTGGTCTATCTTTGTCCTTTTCCATAACTACGCTAAATCTAACTGAACAATGATCACTACCACTAAAATGCCCTCCCACTGATACCCCTTCCACCTGCCCAGCTTCATTCCCTAAAACTAAGTCCAGAACTGAATTTTGCACGATCTATACCTTTTATACTGATTTTATCCCAGTTTATATTAGGGTAGTTGAAATCCCCTACTATTACTTCCCTATTGTTTTTGCACTTCTCAGAAAGTTGCCTACATATTTACTCTTCTATCTCCCTCTGACTGTTTGGAGGTCTATAGTACGCTCCCAGCAGCGTGATTGCCCCTTTTTTGATCTTCACTTCAACCAATGTGACCTTATTTGACGATCCTTCTAACATATCATCCCTCCTCACAGCTGTAATTGTTTCTTGAACCAATATTGCGACCCCCTCCTATTTTATTCCTCTCTCTATCTCGCCTGAATACCCTGTAACCAGGAATGTTGAGCTGCCATTCCTGTCCTCCTTTAAGCCATGTTTCAGTAATAGCTATGATATCGTACTTCCACGTGTCTATCTGTGCCCTCAGCTCATCTGCCTTATTCACTATACTCCTTGCATTGAAGTATGTACCATTTAGCACTGCCGCACTCCTTTGTTGTCTATTTTCTATCCTTTGTTTCCTCTGCCTTCCAAACTCATAGAATCACAGAATAGTTACAACACAGAAGGAGGCCACTTGGTCTGTCGAGCTCTTGCCAGTTCTCTGCAAAAACAATCCAGTTAGTCCCACTCCCCCGCCCTTTCCCCATAACCCTACAAATTGTTTCCCTTCAAATACTTACCCAATTCCCTTTTCAAAGCTACGATTGAATCTGCCTCTTCTACCCCCTCAGGCAGTGCATTCCAGATCATAACCACTCGCTTATTAATTTTCTGCCTTCCATTTCCAGCTTTGCTTTTTTCCCTTCTGAGTCTACGCTCAGGTTCCCATCCCCCTGTCAAGCTAGTTTAAATCCTCACCAACAGCAGTAGCAAACCTGTTATTCTGTTAGGTATCTCCTATACCTTTATGAGGTCCCTCTGAGATGCCTTCAACAGCGTTAGTTTATCTAGCATATTCACAGCTCATCAGTCCAAGGCTAGCGATCAGCCTGTTGCTCTCCTCTTGACTGCTTATAGGGCGATGGCCTTCTTGTGACACAGCGACCAGAATTGAATACAGTACTCTAGCCACAGTATACACAGCTTCAGAACGACCTCTAGGCATTGGAATTTAACTGATTTGGCAAGTATCCTGTATACTGTGTTTATTGCCATTGCACTTTTGGACTTGGTGAGCGAGCAATTAATGAACATCCCTAATCTCTTAGACTTGTCCAAGTGGGAAGTTGAATCTGACCATAGAGTACTTGTGGTTCCTTATTTGGTTCCATTATACAATACTTTGCATTTGTCCATATGGAACCTAGTCACCTGAAGTGTATAAAAACGAAAGCCAAAATACCGCAGATGTTGGAAATCTAAAATAAAGACAGAAAATGCTGGAAATGCTCTGCAAGTCAGGCAGCATCTATGGAGAAAGAAACAGAGTTAACGTTTCAGGTCGATGACCTTTCATCGATACTGGAAGAAGTTGAAGATTAAACAGTTTTTAAGTAAGTATGGAGCCAGAGCCAGGGAAAGTGGGGGGTGAGGAAGGGGAGGGGAGGGGAGGGGAGGAAAAAACAAAAGGGAAGGTCTTTGATAGGGTGGAGGGCAGGAGTGATTAAATGACAAAAGGGATGATGGTGCAAGGCAAGGAGGATGGTAATGGTACAAGTTAAGAAACAAAAGATTGGTCAAGAGGAGCTGCAAATGGCAACATCAGAACCATTTGCAGCACCTGCTGTCCGAAAAAATGGGAGCTGTGGTTATGATCTGAAGTTATTGAAATCAATATTGAGTCCAGAAGGTTGTAAAGTGCCTCATCGAAAGCTTGCTCGAGGAATCTCTTTCGATGAGGCACTTTACAAACTTCTGGACTCAACATTGATTTCAATAACTTCAGATCATAACCACAGCTCCCATTTTTTCGGACAGCAGGCGCTGTTAATGGTTCTGATGTTGCCATTTACAGCTCCTCTAGACCCACTTTTTGTTTCTTGTCCCATTATCACCCTCCTTGCCTTGCACCATCATCCCTTTTGACACTTAATCAGTCCTGCCCTCCACCCTATCGGACACCTTCCCTGTTCTTCTTTTCTCCCCTCCCCTTCCTCTCCCCCCTCCTTTCCCTGGCACTGCACTTTTTAAAAAAACTGTTTAATCTTCAACTTCTTCCAGTCTTGACGAAGGGTCATTGACCTGAAAAGTTTCTTTCTCCACAGATGCAGCCTGACTTGCTGAGTATTTTCAACATTTTCTGTTTTTATTTCACCTTAAGTGCATGTCCTATCGCACTGTCTTGGTTGCAGCCCTCCTTTGCGTGGTGTCATCTACAAATTTAGCTACTCTGCACTGATCGTTGAGGCCTTGAAATAGAATATTTTAATAAATAAATGAGTAAAATACCAAATGTATATTCAATAATTAAAAAATAATTTCTAATTTGAAAGTGCTGGGAATGATCTAGATTAAATGATGTAATGGGGATTTCTATTAGTTACGATATGTTTATTGAATTGGTTTGATTGCCTTTTTCTTTGTTTATGTAATAAAATAAGGAAATATTTTTTTTAATAAGCTCTATATTAAATATATTGTGTCATCACTTCTGACATATGTATAATTTTGAGTTTATAACAAAGAAACTGAAACCATTTATGTATTGACTTATACTGGAAATAAAACTTTAAAAAACCACACACAAACCTTCAACCATGATTTTTCTCGAGCTAATGCTATCAAGTTGGTTTATTTATGCCAAATGAAAACTATATTTAATTATTTATCATAAATGGAAGTACAATTTTAGCAATTCAGGAAATTATTTAACTTAACATTTTAAACCCTAGAATTTCCTCCTGTTGACTCATAATTGAGTAGATCTATTAGGATAGAAATTAAGTAATCATTGGTACTAATGCAACAAAAAGCTTTTTCTTAATCTGCTTGACATCTGTGTATACCTACGTCCTGTTCCTCCTCAATCTGGGCAACATAAAGACATACACAACTAGTCAGCAGTGTTGGTGTTTGCTGTACCTAAGTTTAATGTGTGCAGTTCAGCTCTGAGTTTGCTATTTGCTATACATGTTGAGAATAAAAATGATTACTGTAATTAGTTGATTTATTTTTTGAGATTGTCTTGCAACAAAATTCTTCTGTCGCTTAAAAAATGGGTTGTTACAGTTTTATGACTTGTTTATATGTAAAAATGGCCTTAGGAATAAACTGTGTTGGAGGCTAACTCAACAATCAATTGTAGTTTTCCTAAATCCACTATATCTCTATGAATGTATAGATGCAAGCATTACTATTTAAACAAGACTGGCAGTTATACTCGGAAATTTAGTTTAGCTTCCCATGTGCTCATAGTTGTGAGAAATCAAAAAGTAGCAGGGTGTATTTTGGTAGGATTTTTGTAATATTCTACATAAATGTAATTGTCAATGTTTTAATTTGAGAGTCAGCATTTCAAACCATATGTCAGCTTGTCAGCGTTTCACAAGGAAAAAGGAGCTTCCCTTTTATGAGGATTGGAGGTGTTAATACGAACCAATTAAATAATCCGGAAGTCAAAACTAGAGACTGCCAGAACCAGATTGGTTTGAGGGTGAACTGAAGGCCGTGTGACGAAATCAGACTGCTTGCAAGGTTAGACTGAAGGTTGTTATCCTCTCCATCACCAAGACCGCCCACTTTCACCTCCATAACATTGCCCATCTCCGCTCCTGCCTCAGCTCATTTGCTGCTGAAACCCTCATCCATGCCTTTGTTACCTCTAGACTTGACTATTCCAGTGCTCTTCTGGCCAGCCTCCCACCTTGCATTCTCCGTAAACTTGAGCTCATCCAAAACTCTGCTGCCGTATCCTAAATCGCACAAAGTCCCGTTCATCCATCACCTCTGTGCTTGCTGACCTAGGTTGGCTCCCGGTCCAGCAACGCCTCAATTTTAAAATTCTCATTTTTTTTCAAATTCCTCTATGGGCACACCCCTCTCTATCTCTGTAACCTCCTCCAGCCCTACAACCCTCCGAGATCTCTGCGCTCCTCCAATTCTGGCCTCTTGCGCATCCCCGATTTTCATCGATCCACCGTTGGCAGCCATGCCTTCAGCTGCGTAGACCCTAAGCTCTGGAATTCCCTCCCTAAAATTTGCTGCCTCTCTACCTCACCTCCTTTAAGATGCTCCTTAAAACCTGCTTCACCTGTCCTAATATCTTCTTATGTGGCTTGATGTCAAAGGTGCTATATAAATGCAATTTGTTGTTAGAATGAATAAATCAGATGTTGCTTTCTCCCATTGTTGGTTACACGTGATCTTGAGGCAGAAAAATTTAGAATGAGCTGTTCAGTTTTGAGAGTTCAAGTCACTGGTATCTTTATTTAGTGTTTGCTCCCCAAAGAAATTGCATGTATCAAATGAGCTGCTTTAATGTAGATTTCAAAAACTTTGACAAAGTCCCACATAAGAGGTTAGTGTGCAAAATTAAAGCACATGAGATTGGCGGTAATATACTGGCATGGATTGAAAATTGGTTAACAGAAAGTAGGAATAAATGGGTCTTTTTCAGGGTGGCAGGCAGTGACTAGTGGGGTACCACAGGGATCAGTGCTTGGGCCCCAGCTATTCACAATATATATCAATGATTTGGATGAGGGAACCAAATGTAATATTTCCAAGTTTGATGATGACACAAAACTAGGTGGGATCGTGAGTTGTGAGGAGGATGCAAAGAGGCTTCAAGGCGATTTAGACAAGTTGAGTGAGTGGGCAAATACATGGCAGATGCAGTATAATGTGGATAAATGTGAAGTTATCCACTTCGGAAGGAAAAACCGAAAAGCAGAGTATTATTTAAATGGTGGTAGATTGGGAAATGTTGATGTACAAAGGAACCTGGGTGGTGTCCTTGTACACCAGTCACTGAAAGCAAACATGCAGGTGCAGCAAGCAGTTAGGAAGGCAAATGGTATGTTTGCCTTCATTGCAAGAGGATTTGAGTACAGGAGCAAGGATGTCTTACTGCAGTTATACGGGGCCTTGGTGAAACCACACCTGGAGTATTGTGTGCAGTTTTGGTCTCTTTACCTACTTGCCATTGAGAGAGTGCAGCGAAGGTTCACCAGACTGATTCTTGGGATGGCAGAACTATCGTATGAGGAGAGATTGGGTCGACTCAGCCTGTATTCAGTCGAGTTTAGAAGAATGAGAGGGGCTCTCATTGAAACGTATAAAATTCTGACAGGGCTGGACAGACTGGATGCAGGGAGGATGTTTCCCCTGGCTGGGGGGTCCAGAACGAGGGGTCACAGTCTCAGGATATGAGGTAGGACATTTAGGACTGAGATGAGAAATCTCTTCAGTCAGAGGGTGGTGAACCTGTGGAATTCTCTACCACAGAAGGCTGTGGAGGCCAAGTCACTGAATGTATTTATAAGGAGCTAGATAGATTTCTAGAGACAAAAGGCATCAAGGGGTATGGGGAGAGAGCGGGAATATGGTATTGAGATAGAGGATCAGCCATGATCATATTGAATGGCCTACTCCTGCTCCTATTTTCTATGTTCCTTTATTCGTTCATGGGATGTGGGTGTCGCTGGCGAGGCCAGCATTTATTGCCCATCCCTAATTGCCCTGGAGACGGTGGTGGTGAGCCGTCGCCTTGAACCATTGCAGTCCGTGTGGTGAAGGTTCTCCCACAGTGCTGTTAGGAAGGGAGTTCCTATGCCTGTATTTCTATTTTCCTGAAAGAAAATATGTGGGTGTAGCTGGCTGTTGCCTTACGCGAAGATTTATTTTCTTGAAGACCAATTGCAGCCACTTTTTTGAGATGAGGTGCAAATTTCTTTTTTGAACATTCCTCTGAATGCACGTGCAGAATTGCCAAAATTTGGAATTAAAATGAGGAGTAGGGTTGGAGAGGTACTTAGTCAAACTGAGATTTACACTGAAATACAGTTAGCTTGTGTTGACGTGCTACAGGCCTATGTTTTGGAATAGTTGATTTTTTTTGCGGCTGTGTCAGCTTTTGCTATCTCTCTAGGTTGGCATGTAAGACTCTAAATAATTCTGAAGTAAAAATGTACTGCTAATAGTGTACCTGTTACAAGCTACTTGTTATGAATAGATGAGTGGGCTACTCCAATGGGTGAGGTGATATATATGCTGTCCAGTGGCAAATTGCGCCTTACAGACCAACAATGTCTCCGGTTCAGTCCCTTGTCTCTGATGAGCTAGCTGATTGTAACCAGATGCTACAAGTGGTCTTATTTCTATCCTTATCAGTAACTTCTGCTGGAAAATTCTCCACGCTGTCATTGCCTTCGTCCCAACCCCTTCCCTAACCCAATTGGATAACCTGTGAAACTCATACATAATGCTCATTTGGGAAAAGCACCAAATGGTTCTATGGGCAGCAGCCACCATGCCCCAGAATCAGTCAGCCCTTCAAGAGTTGAGAGGAGGCAAATGGCAATTAATAAAAATTAACAGGTAAGTTCTCTTGGATCCAGGTAATTCTGCATTTACTTGAAGCTCTCCCAACTCTATTTATAGCAATGATGTGGAGATGCCGGTGATGGACTGGGGTGGACAAATGTAAGGAATCTTACAACACCAGGTTGTAGTCCAACAGTTTTATTTGAAAATCACAAGCTTTCGGAGGCTTTCTCCTTCATCAGGTGAGTGTCACACTCACCTGACGAAGGAGAAAGCCTCCGAAATCTTGTGATTTTCAAATAAAACTGTTGGACTATAACCTGGTGTTGTAAGATTCCTTACATTTATTCATAGCAATAGCACTTTATCTAGTGAACAGCTCAGCTGAGCTGTGTTTTTCAATTCACAGTTTTCTGAGTTAACTTAATTTATCTAAGGTTGGAGGAGGGGCTCTGCATTTGGCTTCAGCACCTTAGGGTTAGGGAATGAAAAATTGGCCACAATCCCTGTTCTTGATCATTTTTAAATAATCCCTGGTGCTTGCCCATTCGCTGGGTAAGGGCAGGATTTGGCCCAGTTGTGGTTAAATAGCTGGCCATCATTCACTGTTGAGGCTCACATGAATAAGGAATTGCTACTTGGGCAAGATACAGGAGGCACCTGGTGTCAATGGAACCATAATCCAGTGAGGTTTCAATGCAATGGAGAAAACACTGCATTGAGGTTAAGAGTACAAAACTCAATCTGATGAACCCCTGGTAAGAATCATTATGGAGAGGAAAAATCAACCAAGAATATTGCTCCACATCACTATGGCTGCTGAAATGAGTGTGTGTGGTTATTGGGTCAGAACATGATCAAACTTGGCTGTGATTCCTTTCATGGTCAATTAGCTGACTAAACTTCAATGTACAAACTCACACATGAAGAAATGGTAAATTGGGGAAGGCAACGGAGGACTGGTATTGCTGCATAACTTTACCACATCATGCTCATAATGGCTGGGATTGAATGTATTCTCAAATAGTAATTCTGAAATCCAGAGGTTTGTATAGTTTTGCATAATTAACACCAGTGTTTCAATGTATCTCATATTGGCACCAGAGTTGCTAGTATAAAATTTTCTTCTTCAACATTTACCAATGAAAGTATTTGTTAATTTAATAATCTAAATAACAGATATTGTAAATTTAAGTGATGATGATGACAAAGATAATGAAATTGCCTCTGCCACATGGCAGTCCAATGTGGTGTTGCTGGTGCTAAGCATAAATTTCTAACTAATGTGACATATATGTTAATACTTGAATCTGACAGAAGAGGGAACCAATGCACCAGCATGACTAGCCAGGATGGGCTTTCTTTGCTAAGGCACATAGGATTCCATCCTCTTTAAGCAATGTATAGTTCAACAAAAGTATTAAAACCAGGACAGTCATGTGAACAGTTTCTTTTTTTTAACAATGTTCAGCCTTAATTAAAAAGTGATGAACTGAATAGCCATGAGGGTCTAAAATATTTATCTCACGGTAGGCTAATGATGGGACAAAACTGCAGTGAATAGTTTCATTGAAAAAAGATGATGGCGGGATAGTTAGATTTCACTTTGTATAAAAGTGTAACAACTTGACAGTAACCTTAATAGATTATGGATAGCTTCTTATAACTAGCCTCTTTCTCTTATTTCTTAATTTGCAATCATGCCATTTTAAGTTGCCAGAGAAATGAACAAATCAGATGGACACAATAGAGAGTTATCACATTTAATAGAGTGTAGTATAGTGCAGTATTTTGTTTGGAAGTACTGGACAAAGCTTTCCTGGAAGGAAGGAAGGAAGCATAGTGCTTATTCCTAGGCTAGCTCCTATTTCATAGTACTATGGCCTTGGTAGGAGCAGGTCACCCTACTAGCCACTAATGCAACATTAATGGTCAGATCAGAACAGGATTCAGGAGAAAAATCACTCATAAAGAGGACCTTGTAACATTGATTCTCACAATACATAAACAAAACAAGTCACCAGATTTGCCATGGAGGCCTCCCTAATGAAAGTGAACTGGAAATCTCATTTTCTCCTTGCTGTATTTTACAACACAGGATTTTCAAATCCATTTATCTGTATTCATTCTAATGGAGATATATTACAAGCAGAGACTCTTTCTTTCCATTATACTTTGTGAGTCATCTCTCTCCAAAAAAAAAATGACAGGCTGCCATTTTGAAAATTCTCCAATAATGATTAAGACTTCACGAGGTCATCTCTGCACAAATATAGCACTACTTGTTTTATTGTTGAATCATGAAGTACTTCACTAGAAATATTAGGGGCAACATTTTCAGTGACTAGCATCACAATGAAAGCATGCACACAGCATGAATTTTTATTTTATTTGTAGGTTTTTTTATTTTACTTGTAGATTTTTAAAATTGCTTTTGTATTAGTTGAAAATTGTTCAGGGATAGATACAATAAAGAGTATGATATTGCATTAGCATTTATATGTTTGCCCCCTGGCTGTGTACAGATCTGATGAGTATGTATTTTGCTGCTGGCATATGAGCCCAAATACATCAAAGGAAGACTTCCAAACTTTGTGCTGTCACTCTTATACATAAAGTAGATTTCATCCCAATTCCATCTCCCTTTCCCTCCCAATTGCATCACTCTTCCCCAGAGTTTGTTCAGGTTGATCACATTGATGTGCATCCTTGGTGTCCTACTTGATCCTGAACTGAGATGCAAAACTCATATCTGGTCTGTTGTCAAGGCTGCTTAACTATTGCACCTCCTTGCTGACCTCGACTGGCTCATCATCCAGTGCATTGGTTTCAAAATTATCATCCTTTTCTGTAAATCCCTCCATGGCTTTGCTCCACTGCACTTTTACAACCTTCTCCAGATCTATGCCCTGGCTGGCACCTCTGCACTTCTGACTCCTGATGTACATCCTGCTTTCCTTTCACTTCACCATAGGTGGCAGAACCTTCATTCCTTGCTGAGCCCTCTGTCTTGACGCATCTCTCCCCACTTTCAAAAACTTTTTCAAAACTTAGTTTTTCAACTGCATTTTCAGTCTTTCCCCTAACTGCCCTCTCAAACTTCTGTTCGCTGTCCAGATTCCTCTTTGTAAAGTGCCTTAGGACATTGACTATGTTGAAGATACTATATTAAAGTACAAGTTGTTTTTAGGAACATAGGAACAGGAGTAGGCCATTCAGCCCCTCGTGCCTGCTCCACCATTTGATAAGTGCATGGCTGATCTGTGATCTAACTCCATATACCTGCCTTTGGCCCATATCCCTTAATACCTTTGGTTGCCAAAAAGCTATCTATCTCAGATTTAAATTTAGCAATTGAGCTAGTATCAGTTGCCGTTTGCGGAAGAGAGTTCCAAACTTCTACCACCCTTTGTGTGTAGAAATGTTTTCTAATCTCGCTCCTGAAAGGTCTGGCTCTAATTTTTAGACTGTGCCCCCTACTCCTAGAATCCCCAACCAGCGGAAATAGTTTCTCTCTATCCACCCTATCTGTTCCCCTTAATATCGTATAAACTTCGATCAGATCACCCCTTAACCTTCTAAACTCTAGAGAATACAACCCCAATTTGTGTAATCTCTCCTCGTAACTTAACCCTTGAAGTCTGGGTTTCATTCTAGTAAACCTACGCTGCACTCCCTCCAAGGCCAGCATGTCCTTCCGAAGGTGCGGTGCCCAGAACTGCTCACAGTACTCCAGGTGCGGTCTAACCAGGGTTTTGTATAGCTGCAGCATAACTTCTGCCCCCTTGTACTCCAGTCCTCTAGATATAAAGGCCAACATTCCATTTGCCTTCTTGATTATTTTCTGCACCTGTTCATGACACTTCAATGATCTATGTACCTGAACCCCTAAGTCCCTTTGGACATCCACTGTTTTTAACTTTTTACCATTTAGAAAGTACCCTGTTCTATCCTTTTTTGATCCAAAGTGGATGACCTCACATTTGTCCACATTGAATTCCATTTGCCACAGTTTTGCCCATTCACCTAATCTGTCAATATCGCTTTGTAATTTTATGTTTTCATCTCCACTGCTTACAATGCCACCAATCTTTGCGTCATCGGCAAACTTAGATATGAGACTTTCTATGCCTTCATCTAAGTCGTTAATAAATATTGTGAATAATTGAGGCCCCAAGACAGATCCCTGCGGGACTCCACTAGTCATATCCTGCCAATGTGAGTACCTTCCCATTATCCCTACTCTCTGTCGCCTTTCGCTCAGCCAACTTCCTAACCAAGTCCGTACTTTTCCCTCGATTCCATGGGCTTCTATCTTGGCTAACAGTCTCTTATGTGGGACCTTATCAAATACCTTCTGGAAGTCCATATAAATAACATCCATTGACATTTCCCTGACCACTACTTTAGTCACCTCCTTAAAAAATTCAGTCAGGTTTGTCAGGCACGACCTACCTTTCACAAATCCATGCTGGCTCTCTCTGATTAACTGAAAATTCTCGAGGTGTTCAGTCACCCTATCCTTAATTATAGATTCCAGCATTTTCCCCACAACAGATGTTAGGCTAACTGGTCTATAATTCCCCGGTTTCCCTCTCTCTCCTTTCTTAAAAAACAGAGTGACATGTGCAATTTTCCAATCTAGAGGGACAGTTCCTGAATCTAGAGAACTTTGAAAGATTATAGTTAGGGCATCTGCAATGTGCTCACCTACTTCCTTTAAAACCCTGGGATGGAAACTATCTGGTCCTGGGGATTTGTCACTCTTTAGTGCTATTATTTTCTTCATTACTGTTGCTTTATCTATGTTAATTTTATCGAGTCCCTGTCCCCTATTCAATATAAGTTTTCTTGGGATTTCCGGCATGCTATCCTCTTTTTCTACTGTAAATACTGACGCAAAGTAATTGTTCAACATGTCCGCCATTTCCCCATTGTCAATGACAATATCCCCACTTTCAGTTTTTAAGGGGCCAACACTGCTCCTGACCACCCTCTTTTTCCTAATATAACTATAAAAGCTCTTTGTATTGGTTTTGATATCCCTTGCGAGTTTCTTTTCATACGCTCTTCTTACTATCTGTTTTGTGATCCTTTGTTGATCTTTGTATCTTTCCCATTTGCCAGGATCTGTGCCATTTTTTGCCTTTTTGTATGCCCTTTCCTTATGTCTTGTACTGTCCCTTACCTCTTTAGTTGGCCATGGCTGTTTTTTTTGGCAAGTAGAGTTCTTGCCCATCAGGGGTATAAACCGATTTTGTATCACGTTAAATGTTTCTTTAAACATTTCCCACTGATCACCAGTCGTTTTACCTATTAACAGATTTGCCCAGTTTACTGTGGACAGTCTCTGTCTCATCCCATTGAAGTCGGCCTTGCCCAAGTCTAGAATCTTAGCAGCTGATTCACTTTTTTCCCTTTCAAACACTACATTGAACTCTATCATGTTATGATCATAATTGGATAGGTGTTCACGCACAGTTAAGCCGTTAACTAAATCTGGTTCATTACTCATTACTAAATCTAGTATGGCTTGCCCCCTTGTTGCCTCTAGGACATACTGCTGCAGAAAACTATCCCGAACACACTCAAGAAATTCACTACCTTTCTGACAGTTGCTAGTCTGCTTTTCCCAATCTATGTGAAGGTTAAAGTCCCCCATTAAGACCCCTATGCCTTTCTTACACGCTTGTCTAATCTCTGCATTTATGCAATCTAGCACTTCAGAGCTGCTGCCAGGGCTCCTATATACTACTCCCACTATAGTCTTAGATCCTTTCCTATTTCTCAATTCAACCCATAAGGTCTCTGTTGGCTGCTTACGTCTCGTTATATCCTCTTTTATCATTGAAGTGATTTAATCTCTAATCATTAAGGCTACTCATCCCCCTCTTCCATTTTCCCTATCTCTCCTGTAGACCTTATAACCCGGTATAGTTAGTTCCCAATCCTGACCCTCCTGCAGCCAAGTCTCAGTAATAGCTATCATGTCATACCCTCCAATTTGAATTTGAACCTGTAGTTCATTTAATTTATTCCTTATACTCCGTGCATTTGTATATAGAACTCTTAGTTGGGCCACACACCCTAGCCTGACCTTCAGCTTTGACTTACTATTGTAACATTTTACTCTCCTTATTTATAATATTCTTATTGCTGCTTTTCCTCGTTCTGTGTTGGTCCTTGCCTTTTCTTCTTTCCTTGTTTTTGTCTGCATCTCTTTTCATCCATTCTTTCTTTACTAGAGTCCCTCCCCCCTCACTCTTTTTCCTCATTTCTTCCCGACTCCTGTTCTTCCCGACTCCTGTTCTTCCCGACTCCTGTTCTTCCCGACTCCTGTTCTTCCCGACTCCTGTTCTTCCCGACTCCTGTTCTTCCCGACTCCTGTTCTTCCCTTGCTCAGTCTTCGCGTAAGGTTTTCTGGCTCTTCATCTTCAGTGGAATCATAAAACATGTTTAAGGATTGAAGTTATTCTAAGCTTCCCTACAGAATTAACCAGTCCTACTTTTGATCACAGAGGAGTCTGAGCCAGCAGATATAGCACAAGACAGGCCACTAAATAACTGGGAATCCTTCAAGAATAAAAAGAACCGGTACAGGAGAGACAGGCTATACATAAACAAAATAGGAACAAAATTACTCACTAGTAACTTTGAGGTAGTAATAGAAAATCTTTTGAACTGGATAGGTGGGAGGAGAGCAAATTAGAAACAAGATCTCAGATCATAGGATAGAAGGTAGTCAATAAATAGGTAAGGATGCAGAAACTTAGAGACTCACAGGAACTAAAGGTCAAGAATAGGCTGACCAGAGAAATGTGGGAGGAGGCAAATAAGATGTATGAACCTGAATACTAGAAGCATTAGAAATTAAGATGCCAGAAGTGGAGTCTGTTGTGACAGTTGAGAACTACGATGGTGGGTATAGTGCATTTAGAAAAGGCACCTGGGGATAAAATAAGTTGATGCTGTGGGACGTATATGGAGTAGTGGTGTTCCCCAGGGGTCGGTGCTGGGACCACTGCTTTTCTTGATATACATTAATGACTTGGACTTGGGTGTACAGGGCACAATTTCAAAATTTGCAGATGACAAAACTTGGAAGGGTAGTAAACAGTGAGGAGGATAGCGATAGACTTCAAGAGGACATAGGCATGCTGCTGGCATGGGCAGACACGTGGCAGATGAAATTTAATGCAGAAAAATGCAAAGTGATACATTTTGGTAGGAAGAATGAGGAGAGGCAATATAAACTAGAGGGCACAACTCCAAAAGGTGTACAGGAACAGAGATCTGGGGGGTATATGTGTACAAATCATTGAAGGTGGCAGGGCAGGTTGAGAAAGTGGTTAAAAAAGCATATGGGATCCTGAGCTTTATAAATAGAAGCATAGAGTACAAAAGTGTGGAAGTCATGATGAACCTTTATAAAACACTGGTTCGGCCACAACTGGAGTATTGTGTCCAGTTCTGGGCACCGCACTTCAGGAAAGATGTGAAGACCTTAGAAAGGGTGCAGAAGAGATTTACTGGAATGCTTCCAGGGATGAGGGACTTTAGTTATGTGGCTAGGGTGGAGAAGCTGGAGTTGTTCTCCTTGGAACAGAGAAGTTGAGAGGAGATTTGATAGAGGTATTCAAAATCATGAAGGGTCTAGACAGAGTAGATAGAGAGAAACTGTTCCCAATGGCAGAAGGGTCAAGAACCAGAGAACATAGATTTAAGGTGATTGGCAAAAAAACCCGAAGATGACAAAAGGAAAATCTTTTTTATGCAGCGAGTGGTTATGATCTGGAATGCACTGCCCGAGGAGGTGGTGGAGGCAGATTCAATTATGGCCTTCAAAAGGGAACTGGATAAATACTTGAAAGTAAAAGAATTTGCAGGGCTACGGGGATAGGGCGGGGGAGTGGGACTAGCTAGATTGCTCTTGCATAGAGCCGGCGTGGACTCGATGGGCTGAATGGCCTTCTTCCATGCTTATAACTCTCTATGATTCTTTGTAGTGCAGGCAAAAACCGTGGAACAATTTAATAAACAATTGGATGCTACAATGGAGGATGGGCATTTGAATCTCTCTGGATGGATGAATTGAAATAGGCCAAATGGCTTTCCTCATCTGTAATTATATTGTGATCTTATGAACCACTGAGCAGCAATCCTGTATCTGTTATCATTGCATTACGTTTTCACTTAATTTCCAGAACATCATACTGATGAGCTCTAGGCCTGAAGTTGAAATTAGTGTTTTGCTTTATAATCAGATACAAACACAACATAAGGAAAGAAACATGATTATGCATGTTAAATTAATACCTATAACCTGATGAACTCATACCATGATAGACAAGTGCATCACTCATCATTTGGAAAATTGGAATGCATGCTGTGTAAGAATCTGTGCACTGGGGGGTAGATTTTAGTATGACTTAATCATGTGGCCATTTTTAAATCTGCAGTTGATTTAAATGCTGGTTGATTCGCACCTACTTCAATTCATTGGGCCAGATTTTGCTCTGACGGGCGAACAAACAGCGTCTGCCGTTCGTTAGACTTGGACTTGCCCGTAGACTTTTCATGGGCTTTTGCACTTCAATCCAGCGCGGCGCCCTCTTCCAGGAATCTGGGACCTGTGTGAACGGGGCAAGCAACTGTCTATCCCCTTAACCAATCAGGTTGAAGCATGTTAATAAGCCACGCAGACACAGAACCAGGAAGTGTAAGTTAGAATAGTGAATTCAATGTCAAATCAGTTCCAGAAAGCAAAATAAAGAGAGGGTATGAAATACTGAATTAAAAGACAGAGATAAAAGAAAGATAAAGTAAAATAATAAAATACAATTTTTAAAAAATGTCCAACAACAATTAAAATCTGCAGGAAGGTGACTCCACACTTGTAAAAGTAAATTTTCAGTGCCAGGGAGGTTGCTTGGCAGTCTTAAGACTTACACGCTGTTAAAAGTTTGCTCAGACTAAAAAAAAAACTTGATGTACCTTTTTCTGGCGAGATTACTTTGTTTCCATCAGGGCAGTAGGGGAACTTTGCACTGTTGCATTCATTTCAACAGTGAGTCAGCTGGTGAGATGCAGCTTACAGAGGAGCAGGGCATCTGGTACAGCAACTTCCAGATTTCCGTGTTTAGCTGCACATGCGCAGTCACCGGAAGTTGATGTAGCAGATGCACTGAAATAACGGTGAGCCCTATTGTTTTTAGAGCAAAATCCAGCCCATTGGTTTTGCATTTGTGTGCACTCATGAAAATGAACACAAACTCGATTACGACAGTCTCTATTTGTACACATTTGCCAGTTGTTCTTGTAACAATGATGTACTTTTAGCCTTTTGTTTATAATGTGAACTTAAAAAAAAATTTTGATTAAAAATGTTGATTCAGACTGAGAAGCACTCAAATTGTTTCTTTCCACATATGAACGGTATAAATATTTTTGAGATAGAAACTGCTGTGAAATTCAAGTCTCAAGATGGATAAATGGTGCTGACAGGTACACGTGTTTATGCGTGTGTGTGTATATATATATATATATATATAATATCTTATTCTCTCGTGTGCATGTGTATATATAAATATACAATGTTACTTTGCCTATACTTAGTTGACTGTTCAAGCTTTCAATGGCTAATGATAGAAGATCTCATTAGAGCATCAATTTCTGGTTATTGTGAGAGCTTTTTAATGTTTGTTTTGTCAGTTTTCAAATTTAAAAATAAAATCTTTTTGAGTTGGTCTGCATTTTTGATTTGTAATATGTTTGATTAGAGCAGCTGTGGAATGAGAAATATAAGGCAATGCTGTACATTTTATACAAACCTACAATTTTTTGTGTGAATGAAGTAAAATGAGGTGTCTTTTAGGAATCTATTCTTGATTAGTGTTTCCACAGTAAACAGAAATGAAAAGAAAATTCATAAAGAGAAATCTGGATTTTTTTCTGCTAGTGCACTCTGTTTTAGAAATGTTGATCTTTCACCTTGCCCTCCTTAGGTTTGTCTAATTAGCGTGATCTTTTCTGCACTGTGGCCGGAACACCAGCTACCGTACCAATATCCCATTTATAGTAATGGTTGTGTTGATTTCATTGTAATGTTGATTCCCATTGAAGCATTACAACAAGGCACTAAAAACAGAAAATGCTGGAAAAGCTCAGCAAGTGAGGTAGGATCTGTGGAGAAAGAAGAAGAGTTAACGTTTCAGGTCGAAGACCTTTCGTCAGAAAGCATTTTTATTTTATATTTGTAACACTAATCAAGATTGGATTCCTAAAAGACACCTCATTTTATTACCTTGACACAAAAAATTGTAGGTTTGTATTAGATGCACAGCATTGCCTTATATTTCTGATTCCACAGCTGCTCTAATCAAGATGGGTAAAACAGGAAACTACTGAAGTTTTATCAGTGCAGCTTATTTGATTGCTGCTCACAAACCATCATTGCTTTACCAATTAATAGTACTAAAGAGAGAAAAGGAGAGTAAAACTTCATTTTGGGGGCTGATTTTTTAATTTTATTGTCCAACAACTTAGAAGCTTTGTGTGAATGAGCTACCTTTGTATAAGATAGGGTGAAGAAACAAGGGAAACTCCAGTTTGACCCAGCTATAATGGTCACTTCCTGTGCAGGTCAGAGGCTGGCTCTGAAAGAGATGTCCACTTTTGAAAGACATTTGTTTGTTGAATTATGATATTAGATATATAACAGCTGTTGCAATGACCTGCCTGGGAATTGGTGCTCTAATGGTTACGGTTTTGTTAATACAGTCCACTACATAAATGAATTTGGACAAAGTCACGTTTGATCATTATATCCAACTGATCAATTTCACAAAAGCGTAGGCAGATAAGTGCTAGAGAGTTAAGAATGTTGTTGCAAATAACATCAGCTGGGTACTTATAATTTGCAATTCATTTTAAACATTGAGTTAAGAGTTTTAAATGTTTGAAGTGCCAGTGAGTGGAGTGGGTGTTGCTGAATGTGCAACAACCAACTGATATTACATTCACTATGTTCCTGTTTAAAATTAAGCACCAGCTGGTTACTGTACATTCAACATGTACTCCACTCATCTGAGAGCAAAGTTCCAATTTTTTTCTCTACAATGAGGCATAGCATCAGGACTCAGTTGGCCAGGGAGAGAAACAGCACGACTTTGACTGTGAGCAACTCCAGGTTTAGCATAGCAGCATTATACCACTAATTTTTTCCAATGCTGAAAAAATACACAATGTTTAGAGGTACCGTACTGTTATTCTGATCAATACAACCAAGCCCCACTCATAAGTGTAATCACATAAACTTCTCAGTTGTGTTTTGGCAAGGACAGATCAATCATTGCAAGCAATCATTAAAACTGAAGTCTGCTGTATCACCATCTGTTGGTCTTTCTGGAATGTGATCACCCAGTACTCTGGTGTGACAATTGGTCTGGCTTATAACTTGGTTATATTTGAATATGAAAATATTAAATGCAGGTGAGGTTTGATGCAACAGCTTACAAGAAAGAAGTAAAGAAACACATTCTCTGGCTGGAAGTGTTTGGAAACCATTCTGGAGAAAGAGACACCTATTGTGCAATGCGACAGAGAGTAGGAGGCTGTACTCCATTTGATACTACGAATGGTGCTGAGAGCTGAGTTTTGGAATGATTCACAGCTGAGAAAAGACGGTGTGGAAGGACAAAGCTGAAATGGTAGGATTGTTTGCAGGAAGATATGAATAAAAGAGTAACAATGGACATACAGTTGTTAGAGCTGGCAGTGCAGAGTGCAATGTGGAGGTCTTGATGATTGAATATTAGTGTCAAGATAGTGACTAACATCCTGCCTATGCTCTCTTGGAAAGAAAAATGGAAGTCACAAGTGTACTATGGAAGTTGTAGATTAAAAATGAAGTAGAAAGAAATGTGGCGTTGATAGTAGATTTGGCACTTAACATGCCATCACTGAAGCAGTGGCTGAATGTACTGACTGAAGGCTATGGGTCCTGACAACATCCCCCCTGTGGTGTTCAAGCTACTCCCCTAACTAACACGACAACGCAAAATCGTCGAGCAGAAATTGATAGCCAAGTTCCGCACCCATGAGGACGGCCTCAACCGGGATCTTGGGTTCATGTCACGCTACACGTTACCCCACCAGCGAACAAATGTTATCTGTTTTTAATATAATGGGTCATTTGCTGGCTCTCTCTGCCTTCCGGATGTTTCTGCCTCTTTTTTTTTTCTCTGTTTTTTTTCCCTGTTTGTTTTTTTGTTGAATGTGTATTCGGGGGTTCTGCAGGTAACACCTCTCTGTCTGAACACGGTGATTGCCTTGGCAACGGGCAGTTGCAGGGGCAGTCTGTAAACACCATGTATTGTTCAATATGTATAAATGCGTAGGCTTCAAGGAGATCTTGAAACATTTGCCTGAGGAAGGAGAAAATCTCCGAAAGCTTGTGAATTTAAAATAAAATTGCTGGACTATAACTTGGTGTTGTAAAATTGTTTACAATTGTCAACCCCAGTCCATCACCGGCATCTCCACATCATAAGCTGTTCTGGTACAGCTAGACGCTAGCATTTAACTGCGAAGGTCCAGCACCACCTTCTCAGGGCTGCTTAAACTGGGCAATAAATGTAGTCTTGTCAGCGTCACCTGAGCATTAAATTAAAAAAATTAAGCAAAAGGAACAGAACGTGTAATAAAAGCAGAAAATGCTGGAAATATTCAGCAGGTCAGGCAGCATCGGTGGAGAGAGAAAAATAGAGTTAAAGTTTCAGCTCGATGACCTGTCGTCGGAACTGGCAGAGGTAAAGATTTAACAGTTTTTTTAAGCAAGATCAGAGCCAGGCAATGGCCCGGGGCTTGGAGGGGGTGGTGGTTGCAGGGAGAACAAAAGGGAAGGTCTGATAGGGTGGAGGGCAGGAGTGATTAAATGACAAAAGGGATGATGGTGCAAGGCAAGGAGGGTGGTAATGGGACAGGTTAAGAAACAAAAGATGAGTCTAGTAGAGCTGTAAATGGCGATGTCAGAAAAAATGGGAGCAATGGTTATGATCTGAAAGTTACTGAAATCGGTGTTGAGTCCGCAAGGTTGTAAAGTGCCTCATTGAAAGATGAGGTGCTGTTCCTCGAGCATCCATTGAGCTTCATTGGAACAGTGTAGGAGGCCAAGGACAGAGAGGTCAGAGTGGGAGTGGGAATTAAAATGGCAAGCGACCGGAAGCTCAGGGTCACTCTTGCAGACTGTGCGGAGGTGTTCAGCAAAGCAATCACCCAATCTGCGTTTGGTCTCCCCATTGTAGAGGAGACCACATTGTGAGCAGCGAATACAATTTACTAAATTGAAAAAAGTACAAGTAAATCGTTTCACCTGGAAGGAGTGTTTGGGGCCCTGGACGGTGGGAAGGGAAGGGGTGAAAGGGCAGGTGTTGCATCTCCCACGCTTGTACAGGAAGGTGTCGTGGGAAGGAGAGCGGGAGATGGAAGAATGGACCAAGGTGTCGTGGAGGGAATGGTCCCTTCGGAATGCTGGGAGGGGAGAGGAACATGTGTTGATGGTGGCATCCCGCTGGAAGTGGCGGAAGATGATCCGTTGAATGTGGAGGCTGGTGGGGTGGAAGGTGAGTACAAGGATTCGCTATCTTGGTTCTGGGAGGGGAAGGGGTGAGGGCAGAAGTGCGGGAAATGGGACGGACACAGTCGAGGGCCCTGTCAATTTCCTCAGTTGAGGAAAAAGGAAGAAGTATCAGAAACACTGATGTGGAAGGTGGCATTGTCGGAACAGATGCGACAAATGGAGAAACTGGGGGAATGAAATAGAGTCTTTTCAGGAAGTGGGGTGAGAGGGAGTGTAATGAAGGTAGCTGTGGGAGTTGGTAGGCTTATAATAGGTATTGGTTGACAGCCTATCCTCAGAAATGGAGATAGAGAAGCCAAGGAAGGGAAGGGAAAAGTCAGAGATGGACCTCGTGAAGGCGAGGGAAGGGTGGAAATTGGAAGCAAAGTTGATGAAATTTTCTAGTAAGGGGTGAGAGCAGGAAGCGGCACCGATACAGTCATCAGTATATCAGAAAAAGAGGTGGGGTGGAGGGGGATCCTGAGAAGGACTGTAACAAAGAATGTTCCACGTATTCCACAAAAAGGCAGGCATAGCGAGGACACATACGGGTTTCCTTGGGGACACCTTTTATTTGGAGGAAGTGAGCGGAAACAAAGGAGAAGTTGTTCAACGTAAGAACAAGTTCAGCCAGGCGGAGGAAGGTGGTGGTAGATGGAGACTGGTTGGGGCTCCGTTCAAGGAAGAATGTGTAACCGTGTAAATTCCCCTTGTTTCCTTCAATTTCTTGGCCTCACACTTCACAAAAGCTCCCACGCTCTCCCAAGGCAACCCCCCTCCCTCACCCAATCTTTCCATTTATACATTTTGGAGCAGAGGAAAATACTGGTTTATGGGAAGATGGCAGGGCAGTAGGGTTAGATTTAGATTGCTCCCGCAAAGAGTTGGCACAGACACTTTGGGCTGGGTGGTCTCATTCTATACTGTAAACCTCTGTGGATTATTTTCTATGACTTCTGAATCTCAATCCCTAATACATCTCACATAATACCTCTTCACCCAGTCATTTATATTAGAATCTAAGAGAGCAATGGCTAAATGTGTATCTGCTCTGGCCATCAGTATTAAAATTCTAAGTCAAATTTTAAGCACCTCTTTACAAAATAGATTTTTAGTCTGCTTCACAGCTCCACTACCTTTATTTTACAATGTATTCTTCCCTGTATGTAAGAAAAACACACACAAACGAACTGGTAACCTTTGTGTGGAGGCGGAAAAAGTGGGTATGGTTCTTAATGAATATTTTGTGTCTATCTCCACAAAAGAGGGAGATGATGCCAACATTGTAGTTAAGGAGGAGAAGTGTGAAATATTGGATGGGATAAACATAGTGAGAGAGGAAATATTAAGGGGTCCAGCATCTTTGAAAGTAGATAAATTGCTAGGCACGGATGAAATGTATCCCAGGCTGTTAAGAGAAGCAAGGGAGGAAATAGCGGAGGTTCTGACCATCATTTTCCAATCCTTGCTGGCTACAGGCGTGGTGCCGGAAGGCTGGAGGAATGCTAATGTTGTACCGTTGTTTAAGAAGGGAGAAAGGGATAGATCGAGTAATTACAGGCCAGCCAGCCTAACGTCGGTTGTGGGCAAGTTATTTGAAAAAATTTTGAGGGACAGTATTAATCGTCATTTAGAAAGACACGGATTAATCAAGGACGGTCGGCATGGATTTGTTAAGGGAAGGTCGTGTCTGACTAACTTGATTGAATTTTTTGAGGAGGTGACAAGGAGGGTCGATGAGAGTAGTGCGTTTGATGTAATCTACATGGATTTTAGCAAGGCTTTTGACAAGGTCCCATATGGCAGACTGGTCAGAAATGAAAAAGCCCATGGGTTCCAAGGGAAAGTGGCAAGTTGGATCCAAAATTGGTTCAGTGGCAGGAAGCAAAGGGTAATGGTCGACAGGTGGTTTTGTAACTGGAAGGCTGTTTCCAGTTTAGTTCCGCAGGGCTCAGCACTAGGTCCCTTGCTTTTTGCGGTATATATCAATGATTTAGACTTAAATCTAGGAGGCATGATTAAGAAGTTTGCAGGTGATAAAAATTGGCCGTGTGGTTGATAGTGAGGAGGAAAGCAGTAGACTGCAGGAAGGTATCAATGGACTGGTCAGGTGGGCAGAAAAGTGGCAAATGGAATTCAGTCTGGAGAAGTGTGAGGTAATGCATTTGAGGAGGGCAAACAAGTCAAGGGAATGGCACAATAAATGGGAGGATACTGAGAATTGTAGAGGACGTGAGGGACCTTGGAGTGCATGTCCACAGATCCTTGAAGGTAGCTGGACAGGTCGATAAGGTGGTTAAGAAGGCCTACGTGATATTTTCCTTTATTGGCCGAGGCATAAAATATAAGAGCAGGGAGGTTATGCTCGAACTGTATAAAACATTAGTACTGCATACAGTTCTGGTCACCATATTACAGGAAAGATGTGATTGTACTAGAAAAGTTACAGAAGAGATTTATGAGGATGTTGCCAGGACTGAAGAATTTTAGCTATGAGGAAAGTTTGGATAAGCTGGGGTTGTTTTCTTCGAAACAGAGGAGGCTGAGGGGAGATTTAATTGAGGTGTATAAAATTATGAGGGGCCTAGATAGAAAGAATAGAAAGGACCTATTTCCCTTAAGCAGAGAGGTCAATAATGGGGCATAGATTTAAAGTAATTGGTAGAAGGATTAGAGGGGAGTTGAGGAGAATTTTTTCACCCAGGAGGTGCATGGAACAAACTGCCTGAAAGGGTGGTAGACGTTGAAACCCACATTGCATTTAAAGGGTACTTAGATGTGCATTTGAGGTGCCATAACCTACAAGGCTACGGATCAAGAGCTGAAAAGTGGGATTAAGCTGGATAGCTCTTTTTCAGCCAGCACAGACATGATGGGCCGAATGTCCTCCTTCTGTGCCGTAAATTTCTATGATTCTAACTGTTTTTGAAGTGAATTAGTTGGAGATGCAGCTATTTTTGGGGTGTTCATTTATTCCAGTACCTGGAATCTACATAGAATTTGTTAATACTCAGTTTCTAGAATACAACTTTCTCCATCAATTTTCTTTGCAGTTTTTGTGTTCTTTTAAAACATTTTTGGGACGTTCCTCCCTTTCTGTAATTGGAAAGACATTTACAGTAAAGAGATCATAAAGTCCTCATTCTACCCCTGTTTGAGAAATCCACATGCAGTCTGCAATTGCTGCTTTGTTAGGCAAATAACTATCCGTGTGTCTTGTATAGCATGTCAGATCCTCAGTCTGCCTTTGTTTCGGAGGAACTAATGACAAGTTTAATCAAATTAAATGATGTTTACAGAAAACTTCTGAAGGCAGAAAACGTTTGTATACCAAAGTATGATCAACAATATAGTTTTTGCAATCATCACAAAGCCCTTAAATACTGCTGATTTCTCTAGGGGAGAAGCAATTTAAAAACAAAACAAGGCCTGAAATATGTTTTTTATTTTTATTCAGCTTTGTGTATGACATGCATGGAAAGACATCACCATGGTATAGAGTATCCAAATCAAACTATCTAGAAATCCAGAGAAGCAAAGTTTCTGATTTGGCTGATATGGATTTTCCATAGAGTCTCATCCCACTTCCATAACCCAGAGAACTGAGGTGCAGGTTGGCAAGAGCTGAGGCTTGTTTGTGATGGGGTACTGCTGGAATTTAACTGGCTAAATTGGCTGAACTTGTCAATATAGAGAACTGGTAAGCTTCCTGTTTTTTTTATTCATTCATGGGATGTGGGCGTCGCTGGTAAGGCCAGCATTTATTGCCCATCCCAAATTGCCCTTGAGAAGGTGGTGGTGAGCCGCCTTCTTGAACCGCTGCAGTCCGTGTGGTGAAGGTTTTCCCACAGTGCAGTTAGGTTGGGAGTTCCAGGATTTTGACCCAGCGACGATGAAGGAATGGCAATATATTTCCAAGTTGGGATGGTGTGTGACTTGGAGGGGAACGTGCAGTTGGTGGTGTTGCCATGCGCCTGCTGCCCTTGTCCTTCTAGGTGGTAGAGGTTGTGGATTTGGGAGGTGCTGTTGAAGAAGCCTTGGCGAGTTGCTGCAGTGCATTTTGTAGATGGTACACAGAACAGCCATGGTGCGCCGATGGTGGAGGGAGTGAATGTTTAAGGTGCTGGATGGGGTGCCAATCAAGTGGGCTACTTTGTCCTGGATGGTGTTGAACTTCTGGAGTGTTGTTGGAGATGCAGTCATCCAGGCAAGTGGACGGTATTCCATCACACACCTGATTTGTGCCTTGTAGATGGTGGAAAGGCTTTGCGGAAGTCAGGAGGTGAGTCACTCGCCACAGAATACCCAGACTCTGACCTGCTCTTGCAGCCACAGTGTTTATGTTGCTGGTGCAATTAAATTTTTGGTCAATGGTGACCTCCAAGTTGTTGATGGTGGGGGATTCGATGATGGTAATGCCGTTGAATGTCAAGGGGAGGTGGATAGACTCTCTTGTTGGAGATGGTCATTGCCTGGCACTTGTCTGGCACGAATGTTATAGAATCATAGAAGTTTACAACGTGGAAACAGGCCCTTCGGCCCAACATGTCCATGTCGCCCAGTTTATACCACTAAGCTGGTCCCAATTGCCTGCACTTGGCCCATATCCCTCTATACCCATCTTACCCATGTAACTGTCCAAATGCTTTTTAAAAGACAAAATTGTACCCGCCTCTACTACTGCCTCTGGCAGCTCGTTCCAGACACTCACCACCCTTTGAGTGAACAAAATTGCCCCTCTGGACCCTTTTGTATCTCTCCCCTCTCACCTTAAATCTATGCCCCCTCGTTATAGACTCCCCTACCTTTGGGAAAAGATTTTGACTATCTACCTTATCTATGCCCCTCATTATTTTATAGACTTCTATAAGATCACCCCTAAACCTCCTACTCTCCAGGGAAAAAAGTCTCAGTCTATCCAACCTCTCCCTATAAGTCAAACCATCAAGTCCCGGTAGCATCCTAGTAAATCTTTTCTGCACTCTTTCTAGTTTAATAATATCCTTTCCATAATAGGGTGACCAGAACTGTACACAGTATTCCAAGTGTGGCCTTACTAATGTCTTGTACAACGTGAACAAGACATCCCAACTCCTGTATTCAATGTTCTGACCAATGAAACCAAGCATGCTGAATGCCTTCTTCACCACCCTATCCACCTGTGACTCCACTTTCAAAGAGCTATGAACCTGTACTCCTAGATCTCTTTGTTCTATAACTCTCCCCAACGCCCTACCATTAACGGAGTAGGTCCTGGCCCGATTCGATCTACCAAAATGCATCACCTCACATTTATCTAAATTAAACTCCATCTGCCATTCATCGGCCCACTGACCCAATTTATCAAGATCCCATTGCAATCCTAGATAACCTTCTTCACTGTCCACAATGCCACCAATCTTGGTGTCATCTGCAAACTTACTAACCATGCCTCCTAAATTCTCATCCAAATCATTAATATAAATAACAAATAACAGCGGACCCAGCACCGATCCCTGAGGCACACCGCTGGTCACAGGCCTCCAGTTTGAAAAACAACCCTCTACAACCACCCTTTGTCTTCTGTCGTCAATCCAATTTTGTATCCAATTGGCTACCTCACCTTGGATCCCGTGAGATTTAACCTTATGTAACAACCTACCATGCGGTACCTTGTCAAAGGCTTTGCTAAAGATACTTTCCATTTATCAGTCCAAGCCTGAATGTTGTCCAGGTCTTGTGCATGCGGGCAGGGACTGCTTCATTATCTGAGGGGTTGCGAATGGAACTGAACACTGTGCAATCATCAGTGAACATCCCCACTTCTGACATTATGATGGAGGGAAGGTCATTGATGACGCAGCTAAAATTGGTTGGGCCGAGGACACTGCCCTGAGGAACTCCTGCAGCAATGTCCTCAGGCTGAGATGATTGGCCTCTAACAACCGCTACCATCTTCCTTTGTGCTAGGTATGACTGCAGCCACTGGAGAGTTTTCCCCCTGAATTCTATTGACTTCACTTTTACTAGGGCTCCTTGATGCCACACTCGGTCAAATGTTGTCTTGATGTCAAGGGCAGTCACTCTCACCTCACCTCTGGAATTCAGCTCTTTTGTCCATGTTTGGACCAAGGCTGTAATGAGGTCTGGAGCCGAGTGGTCCTGGCAGAACCCAAACTGAGCATCGGTGAGCAGGTTATTGGTGAGTAACTCCCGCTTGATAGCACTGTCGATGACATCATCCATCACTTTACTGATGATTGCGAGTGGACTAATGGGGTGGTATTTGGCCAGATTGGATTTGTCCTGCTTTTTGTGGACAGGACATAACTGGGCAATTTTCCACTTTGTCGGGTAGATGTGTTATAGCTGTACTGGAACAGCTTGGCTGGAGGTGCGGCTAGTTCTGGAGCACAAGCCTTCAGCGCGACAGCCAGGATCTTGTTGGGGCCCATAGCCTTTCTGTATTCAGTGCAGTCAGCCATTTCTTGATATCACGTGGAGTGAATCGAATTGGCTGAAGACTGGCTTCTGTGATGGTGGGAGGGAATCTCAGGAGGAAGCCGAGATGGATCATCCACTCGGCACTTCTGGCTGAAGATAGTTTCAAACGCTTCAGCTTTGTCTTTTGCACTCACGTGCTGGGTGCTGCCATCATTGAGGATGGGGATGTTCACGGAGCCTCCTCCTCTCGTTAGTTGTTCAATTGTCCATCACCATTCATGACTGGATGTGGCAGGACTGCAGAGCTTTGATCTGATCTGTTGGTGTAGTGGGATCGTTTAGCTGTCTATAGCATGTTGCGTCCGCTGTTTAACATGCATGTAGTCCTGTGTTGTAGCTTCACCAGGCTGGTACCTCATTTTTAGGTACACCTGGTGCAGCTCCTGGCATGCTCTTCTACACTCCTCATTGAACCAGGGTTGATCCCCTGGCTTGATGATAACAGTAGAATGAGAGCTATGCTCGGCCATGAGGTTACAGATTGTGGTGGAATACAATTCTGCTGCTGCTGATGGCCCGTAGCGTCTCATGGATGCCCAGTTTTGAGCTGCTAGATCTGTTCTGAATCGATTCCATTTAGCATGGTGGTAGTGCGACACAACACGATGGACGGTGTCCTCGGAGTGAAGATTGGACTTCGTCTCCACAAGGACTGTGAGGTAGTCACTCCTACCAATGCTGGCATGGACAGTTGCATCTGCAACAGGTAGATTGGTGAGGATGAGGTCATGTAGGTTTTTCCCTGGTGTTAGTTCTCTCACCACCTGCTGCAGGCAGCAACTATGTCCTTCAGGACTCGGCCAGCAGCGGTGCTACTGAGCCACTCTTGGTGATGGACATTGAAGTCCCCCAACTAGAGTACATTCTGTGCCCTTGCTATCCTCAATGTTTCCTCCAAGTGGTGCTCAGGAGGAGGACTGATTCATCAGCTGAGGGAGGGCGGTAGGTGGTAATCAGCAGGAGGTTTCCTTGCCCATGTTTGACCTGAGCCATGAGATTTCATGGGGTCCGGAGTCAATGTTTAGGACTCCCAAGGCCACTCACTCCTGACTGTGTACCACTCTGCCGCCACCTCTGGTCTGCCAGTGGGACAGGACATACTCAGGGATGGTAATGGTGGAGTCTGGGACATTGGCTGAAAGGTATGATTCTGTGAGCATGGCTATGTCAGGCTGTTGCTTGACCAGTCTGTGGGACAGCTCTCCCAATTTTGGCACAAGACTCCAGGGGCTCGATTTTAGGGTCGGGTTTCCGGCGGGTTACCAGCGGGGTGGCCCCGAAAATCCCGATCTCCGGTCACGTGACCGGATCGCGACGATATCCCGGCCACTTCCGGGTACCGCGCTGACGTGCGGGGCTGCGCGCGCAAGCCCCGCTGGTGGGAATCCCGCAGGCAATTAAAGCCAGCGGGGTTCCACTTGAGAGCACTTAACTTGCTCGTTGTGGTCAGTTAATGAGCTGAAGCAGCTGTCAAAAGAGGAAGTGTGGGATTTTAGGTTCAAGGCAGTGAGTTTCCCACACTGGGGGAAACAGACTCCCTCCAACCAGGCGTGTTGCAGCCAGCAGCCTGTGGCAGGTGCCAAGGTGCGCTCTACGGGGAGAGCCCTCACCCACGCAGGAGGCCACCGCGTCCCATAGGGCAACCCCTGCCCTCCACCACCCCCCGCCAAGCCAGAGGACAGACCGACACGAAACCGCAGCCCCAGTCCGAGGACCCACACACCTACCCTGCACAACCCCTCAGACCAACACCTGCCAGTTGGGTGGTGTGTGGACACCCTCGGAGGACGAAGAGCATGACCAGCACCAGCAGCCTCGCAGTCCACGCCGTCCGCCGCAGAGACGTGGATCCCCCCAACACGGTGTTGTTGCACGCCCACCTGCACAGCAGGAGGGAGGGCTACCGCAGAGAGAGACGCGTCGCAGAGGGCACTACCCTCGCCACAGGGTCCACAGACCGAGGCGCAGCTCCCTGGACCTCTCCGAGCAGCAGTGCACAGGGAGGCGCAGATTCGCTCGACATGTAGTCGTGGAGATCTGCAGCCTCTTTCATGCCGAGCTGCTCCTGGCTGGCCCCAGCACCAACTGCTTACCTGTCGCTGGCAAAGTCACCACTGCCCTCCACACCTTCTCCTCCGCATCCTTCCAGGGTGCAGCCGGCTACACCGCCGATGTCTCTCAGTCGTCTGCGCGGACGAGCCCTGCAAATACACCTGCACCTACTCTGCAGTAACACGATGGGTGGCATCAGTGGTGGGTCCTCATAGTGATACCCAGGAGCGGGCATTATTGGACACAACGGACAGGATTCGCGGAGACATGGCAGTGGTGGTGTCAATATAATGTGTGCTGTTTGTGGCTCTGAAATTCAATATGGGTAACACCCATGACAAACCCTCAGACACCCTTGTGCACCCCCTTCATGCTGACGAGACGTTTGCCTTACGCTGCCTACTGCACATATGTGATGCATGCCCTGTGGCTGCAGCACAGGTGGTGGCAGGTTGAGTGAGGCTGGCCGTGAGGGAGATGCACGAGAGGGTGAGTATGGGATGGAGACATGAGATTGTATGAGGATTGGGTCGCGTGTTAGTGGCAGGATGAGTACTGGCGAGGTGAGTAGGTGGAGGTAAGATGAGGATGGGGTGTGAGTGGGTATGAAGGGTGATGTGACAGAATAGTGTTGGCGGTGCCGAAGGAGATTTGGGGTGGGGGCAGTGTTGTGGCAGACGGAGTGTAGGGGAAAGACTTCGTGTTCTCACTGTGGCGGACCTACTGCGGTCATTGCAGCGCCTCCTGCACTGTATGCAGGTGGGCGATATGTTGGTGGCGCAGGTGACCCCCTCTGCCACCTCGAGCCAGGCCTTCTTGGTGGCAGAGGCAAGCCGCTTCCTCCCGCCCGCCGGGGGGAAGATCTGTGTCCTCCCCCTCCTCCTCACCCCATCTGATGATACCTGGGGTGAGGCATCATTAAACTGGGAGCAGCCTTCCCCCTGGGCTGCTCCATGCTGCAATTTGTTCTATTGGTTGCAGCATCTGTCAGTGGAGGACTGCCCCTTTAACTAGAGAGCCTCCAGCTGACAGATCGTACTGCGCATGCGCAGCCCTACCGACGCGCAGGCCAGCGCCGTGGACCCCGGAGGAGCAGGTAATTGATTCCTATTAGTGGGTTGCCTGCTACGATCGCGCGGGCAACCCACTAATTTCGCCGTTCGCGTTTTCGACGCTCCCGGAGGACCACCTGCTGGGAACCCGCAGGCCTGCTAAATTCGAGCCCCAGATGTTAGTGAGAAGGACTTTGCAGGGTTGACTGGGCTTGGTTTGCCTTTTTCTTGATCGGTGCCTCGTGGTCTGATGCTGGGAGGTCCGTCCGGTTTTATTCTTATTATGTCTTTTTGTAGCGGGATTGTACAACTGAGTGGCTTGCTAGGCTATTTCAGAGGCCAGTTAAGAATGAACCACATTGCTGTGGGTCTGGAGTCACATATAGGCCAGACCGGGTAAGGATGGCAGATTTCCTTCCCTAAAGGACATTAGTGAACCAGATGGGTTTTTACAACAATCCAGTAGATTTCATGGCCACCATTACTGACACTAGCATTTTATTCTAGTTTTTAAAACATTTTAATCAACTGGATTTAAATTCCCCAACTGCCAGGATTTGAACTCATGTCTCTGGATTACGAGTCCAGTAACATAACCATTATGCTACCATACCCATTTCCTGCCAGTGAGGATCACCTTACTTGTTCCGGTGTAGGGTTATCTGGAGCTGAGTGTTGTGAACCCCAGCCCCAAATGGTTCTATTTGTCTTGGTCCACCGAAGAGCCAGACTGTTCTGGAGTACTGTAGCCCTGATTAGCTCAGGTATTGTACTAACAAGGCTGACACAGACTTGGTTCCAATTTGTCATTGCTAGGCATATCATTTTGAACCCAACCTGATCCCAAAGAGGTTTCTCCCATAAAGAGGACAGCCATGAATTGGTCATTAGCTATCAGTGGACTATTTGTCGTTTCATGAGAGAGTCTGGAAAGAGAAAAGCTCATTCAACCCATTGCTTCAGCCTGAATCTCTGCGTAATTATTTATTATGTCATTGACTCAACAGATATTCATTCAATCCTCTTTTAAATGTGTCAATTGACCTTGTATCAACTACCTTCTCAGTTTCTGTTCCACGTATCTACTACCCAGTTTAAAAGAAAAGAAAGACTTGCATTTATATCGCGCCTTTTACAACTTCAGGACGTCCCAAAGCACTATTTTGAAGTGTACCGCACCTTCGGAAGGACATATTCGGAGGGAGTGCAGCGTAGGTTTACTAGAATGATACCCGGACTTCAAGGGTTAAGTTACGAGGAGAGATTACACAAATTGGGGTTGTATTCTCTAAGGGGTGATCTGATTGAAGTTTATAAGATATTAAGGGGGACAGATAGGGTGGATAGAGAGAAACTATTTCCGCTGGTTGGGGATTTTAGGAGTAGGGGGCACAGTCTAAAAATTAGAGCCAGACCTTTCAGGAACGAGATTAGAAAACATTTCTACGCACAAAGGGTTGTAGAAGTTTGGAACTCTCTTCCGCAAACGGCAACTGATACTAGCTCAATTGCTAAATTTAAATCTGAGATAGATAGCTTTTTGGCAACCAAAGGTATTAAGGGATATGGGCCAAAGGCAGGTATATGGAGTTAGATCACAGATCAGCCATGCTCTTATCAAATGGCGGAGCAGGCACGAGGGGCTGAATGGCCGACTCCTATTCCTATGTTCCTAGTCACTGTTGTTATGAAGGAAATGTGGTAACCAATTTGCGCACAGTAAGATCCCACAAATAGCAATAAGATAATCAAATAATATGCTTTTTAATGATGTTGGTTGAGGGATAAATATAGCCAGGACGCTGGGGATAACTCCCCTGCTCTTCTTCAAAAGTCTACTACACTGCTGTGGCAAAGAGCATCTAATCTCTAACTTGGGTCATGATTTTTTGTACTTGAATCTTTTAGTTCTGTGCACGTTTTCCATATTAAGTTACACACTTACTTCAACCTTATCTTTACCTTTCATTATTTTAAAGACCTGTGTTGTGTCTCTCTCCAGTGAAGAGAAGTTTGTGAGCTTTTCTTTCTAATTTAGTCCCATAAAATCTGAACTCACCCTGATCGTTTTTCCATGAGCCGTTTCTGATGGAATTGAATTAATACTCGAAGGGGAAAAATTTGCAGGACTATGTGGAAACAGCAGGGAAGTAGGACTTTCAAGGAGCAGGCACAGGCAGGATGGGTCAAATAGCCTCCTTCTGTGCTAAATCATTCTATGATTCTATGAAAATACATTTACCTTATCCCAGGCTCTCTACATAATTGGCATAAGTCTCTCAAGATAGTCAATTACCATTCCACTCATTACCAGGTCACATAGCTTTGTATAATCAAATTCAATGCTACTATAGACATGCTGTTTTGTACCATTCACAAATATTATGAACAAGAGAACTCCAGTACTGAATCCTGTTTTCCCAGCAAGAGTATTTTCCATTTATTATCTTCATCTGTCTTCTGTCATAAAGATAATTCCTAATCCATTTAGAAAGTTGGTCATCTATTCCCATGAGGTTACCCAGTCTTACATGAGTGATTTTGCTAAATACCTTTTGAAAATCCAAGTAAACTACTGGATTACATTCATCCACTAGCTTACTTACCTTCTCAAAGAATTCCAATTAGATTTGTAAGATGTGACCTATTCTAAAAACATGTTCACTGCTCCCTATAATACATGTGCTCTTTAGATATACACTAAGAGCATTTTTCTCATTACGATGCTATGCTCACCTGTAATTAGCAGATTTTTGCCTAACTCTTTAAATGAATATCAAGCAAATGGTCACAAATTTCCTCCTTTAATTAACTGAAAATTCGAAGATATATCCCTTTTGACCTAGCAGCCTTGCTGGTATTAAATCCTTTAAATTTCTGCACACCATTATCATCTAAATGTTTTTTGGATCACATCTCCATTTACTTGGAAAACTCTGGCACTGCCTTTCCCCTATGCTGTCCAAATCCTAATCCATGCCTCCATCACCTCAGGGTTCAGTGTCTCATGCTGAGGTTAACCGCACCTCTGTCGTCACAAACTGCATCTCATTTAGAACGCCACAATCTTTGTTCTCACCAACACATATACAGTGCTTCCATCACTCCTATTCTTGCCAAACTCCACTGGCTCCTTGTTTCTAAGGTTTGAAGATCTTCGTTTTCACCTTCAAATTCCTCCATGGCTTTGTCTATCCTACCTCATCTATGCACACCTGGAGAGCAAAATTTGAGCATTTCATCAGCTGAACCCAGAGATTGAATTAGTCTTTAACTCAACCATTTTTAATCAAACTGGTAATAAGATGACATAGAATCAAATTACATTGAGTCTACAGCACAGAAACAGGTCAGTCAGCCCAACTGGTCTATGCTGGTGTTTATGCCCCATACGAGCCTCCACCCTCCTTACTTCATCTACCCCTATCAGCATACCCTCCTATTCCTTCCTCCTTCGTGTGCTTATCTAGCTTCCCCTTAAATGCATCTATGCTATTTGCCTCAACTACTCCTTGAGGTAGAGCGTTCCACATTTTACCACTCTTTGGATAAAGAAGTTTCTCCTGAATTCCCTGTTGGATTCATTAGTGACTATCTTATATTGATGACCTCTAGTTTTGGACTCCCCACAAGTGGAAACATTTTCTCTATGTCTATCCTATCAAACCTTTCATTATCTTAAAGACCTCTATCAGGTCACCCCTCAGCCATCTCTTTTCTAGAGAAAAGAGCCCCAACCTGTTAAGTCTTTCCTGATAAGTATATCCTCTCAGTTCTGGTATCATTCTTGTTAATCTTTTTTGTACCTTCTCCAATGCCCCAATATCCTTTTTATAATATGGAGATCAGAACAGTTCACAGTACTCCAAGTGTGGTCTAACCAAGGTTCTATACAAGTTTAACATAACTTCTCTGCTTTTCAATTCTATTCCTCTAGAAATGAGCCCCGGTGCTTGGTTTACCTTTTTAAGGCCTTATTAACCTGCGTCACTACTTTTAGTGATTTGTGTATCTGTACCCCGAGATCCCTTTGCTCCTCTACCCCATTTAGACCCTTATTATCCAAGCAATACGTGGCCTCCTTGTTCTTCCTACCAAAATGTACCACCTCACACTTATCTATGTTGAAATTAATTTGCCAAATTGGGTTGTTTGCTCCAGAAAAGAGCTGACACTGCCCTAGCAGAGAGCAAACCCAAATGTGATGTATTGAATTGCCTTCTGGGCTATAAACTTATATTATTATGTCGCTATGGCTATGTATAGTCATTCATGATTTATCTACTTGTGTATGCATCGTCCAAAAGCCCGTAAAAAAAATTGTATACATTACATGGTTCTATTTTACTCCATCCATTATTTTTGTATGTGTATATTTAAAATATAGCATTAGATCCACTTTTAGTTTTGGCTTTGGTTCACATACTTGGAAGAGGATATAAGTATGTTGAAATGGATGAGAGAAAGTATGTTAGATTTTGCTGGGTTCACATGTGCCAACCTAGAAAATTAGAAAAAGCTGACAATGACCAACAGTGGTTGATAACTCAAAAGGAGTGCTGAATATCGGCCTTATGTAGCATGAAGATGAGGAGTCAGAATGAAAGCCCCCAGTGTACTGCCATCTTGTCATAACTTAAGCTTATTGAAGGTGAAAATGCTTAAAGTGCACGAAAAGCAGTTTTCAGCAGTATCAAATTTAGAAATTACTGATAACGCACATGACAGCTGAAGAAGCAAAATTTGTTTTTGCCCCCCCCCCCACCAACAGAAAATTTAGATCTTGACACTTTATTTGGTGTATTTTCAGGCACTACTATACTATTTTTAAAGAGAAGAATAATTTCTCCTGGAAAGGTTACAGATCAGTTAAATATAACTTTGTAGAGACAGAGGAATTTCATCTGGTATTTTTGCCAAAATTAATTTCTAGCCAATATTGCTATTTTAACCCTGTCTGAAAGGTTTATTTTCTTATACTGGAAAATATATCATTACGCAATGAAATCACTGAAATCGAAAATATACAAAGGTGTGGCTTGCAGGAACAGGCATGCGAAGCTAATTTTCTTCTTTCCTGCGGACCTGACTGACTGCCCCACTCTAGGGTTTTCAATCTGTGCTACTCTTATTCATTATTAATGTCATTTCTCACATTTCCTAATGGATGTTGACTGCTCTATTATATGGAACGTCATGGTTACAAACCAAAACACCTTTTGGTGTTGCACAAGATAGCCAGGCATTATAAGTCACCTGCAAATGCCCAATGGTTTATATCACACACATCACAGTCGTATTGTAAAACTCTAAGTATGGGAATATCAGTGTATTTTTTTAAAGTTATATAAGTAAAGCTCAGTGACTCTTTTATTTCCAATCACTGGCAATTGCACAAGTGCAGTGACAAGAATGCTGAAGTAAAGCCCGTTACTGCATTCATTCTATATTTTGAGAAAACAGCTGCAACTAATCTTAAAGAAAATAAACCTTCACGAAAGGCAACAACTACGTATGCCTCATAAAGTTTCTTTGAAGGAAATTAAGTGTTTTTAAAAACTGCATTTTAGTCTCATATTTGTTCTGTATAAATTCTTCAGGGATAAATGCTAAGTAAATACACGTAACTATGGCTTTCAAAAACCATCAGCTCATCATAAAACTTTTTTGCCTCAAGTTTGTACCGGTACACGGTAATGTTTGGTTCTGACAGTCTCCTACTGCTTGCTTTGGTTATAACAGCCTCCAGTTCCAGCCTCCTACCAATTTGGGTTCTGACAGAATCCAAACCTGCCCAGCAACTGATTTGATTGGTTCCGATGGGCTCCAGTTTTCCCTCCAACTGATCTGATCAGTTGACAATGACAGCTTTCAATTCCAGTGTAAAAAGCTGATTTTTCTTGTCCTGGGCTGGTGAGGAGAAACTTTGTATATCCTGTCCTCAAGAGCTTAAATAGTTGAGATGGACCAAATATAAAGTGCTTGGTATGTGTTCTGTGGAAGAAATGGTCTTGATAAGGTGAAGATACTCTTGTTCCCTAATTTTATTAATTTTCTTGTTGGCTTTTGCAGAAACGTTTAGGTCAACCTATTCATTTCAAATGCTAGGTTTTGGGAGAGAGAGCTTGCTGACATATTTCATTTAAAATGTTTCATTTGGAGACTTCAGTTTGTTATTTACAGATTCATGTACTTACTTTAATTTTTTTGCCTGTGTTCTTTTTCTCTAGGGAGCTTTACCAAAGTACTCCCATAATGCCCTTATGGTTCAAGCCATGAAGACCAATCTGACAGATCCAGACATCCATATATTATTCTTTGATGTGGAAGCTCTGATCATCCAGCTGCTAACGGAGGAAGCATCCAGACCCAACCCCACTCTTATTTCTCCAGAGAGCCTTCAGAAAGCACCAGGCAGCACAGACAAAAGCAGCTCTTTCCTGACTGGGAAGAGAGCAGCTGTCCTCTTCCAACAGGTGAAGGAAACTATCAAAGAGAATATTAAAGAGCATTTGCTGGATGATGATGAAGATGATGACGATGAGATGAAGAGGCAGAAGAGGGAAGAAAGTGACTCAGAATACAAGGGCAGCAAATCAAAGCCACTCACACTGTTAGAGTACAATCTAACAATGGACACTGCCAAGCTATTCATGTCCTGCCTTCATGCTTGGGGGTTGAGTGAAGTATTAGATGAGGTTTGCCTCATCCGCCTTGGCATGTTAAAACCTCACTGTCCTGTATCTTTTGGTTTGCTGTCAAGGGGAGGACACATGTCATTGATGCTTCCTGGCTTCAAACAGACTGCTTACAAGACACTAGATGGTGCCATTGAAACAGGAAAAAAGCTAGTTCTGGGAAACAGCACTTATAATGTGTCCCGGGCAGTCACAACCCAACACCTGCTCTCTCTTATCTCCTTAGCCAATACACTAATGAGCATGACCAATGCCACTTTCATCGGGGAGCACATGAAAAAATTGCCACAAAGGTGTGAATCTTTCTCTGTTCTAGTGCAATTTAAAGTAAAATCATTTAAATTATGAAAATTAATATTGAATTTTGATGTAAAGGTATTGTAGGGTAAAGTTATTTCAGAATAATTATTTATTTCATAACTTTAAAAACCCAACCCATTTATTTTCTAAATATAGTTGTGTATATAAATATTGTATTTTTCTGACAAAAGCAACTTTAAGAAATAGTCAGACTGTGCATTATGATCATAGTCTCCAACCTTTACCCTAGCTTCAACCTTTCCTTTCTCTTCATTGTTTTGTTGTCTCACAACAATACTTCCACATCTCCCACCACTCCCTCCTTAAGACTCACAAATTTGGCATCTGCCCCAGCCACACCACTGAGTCTGTGCTGGTCAGAGTTACAGTCAACACCTGTGTGACTGTGACCATGACTTGTTTCTCCTCAACCGTTCTTCAACAATATCATTTACTCCAACATTTCTTTCACTACCGTTCATCTCCCTGCCACTGCCCTTCAGTGGTTTCAATTGACCTGTCTGATTGTAGACATTGCCTCCAGTGGTTTTTCCTTTTTGTCCCTTTTGCCTGCACAGTCAGCTCTGATGTATCCCAAGCTCCATCTTTGATCCCTTCCTCTTTTGTGTTCTGCTTCTTGTGAACATCATTTGGAAGCATGTGAGCAGCTTCCACATGTACACCAAAACCAGCTCTACCTCTTCCACCACCTCCATGGGTTGTTGTCACATTGTCCAACTGCCTGTATGACAGTAAGATCTGGATGAATTGAAATTAATGTTAACAAAAGCAAAGCCAACCTCTTTGGCTTTTTCCAGTACCTACACGCCTCTGGCCTTGACTTAATTTTTTTCTTATCCTCACTGCTCATTTTTTTTCTGCTGCCCTATAGAACACAGATATATTTCTGTTTGTGAGGAGAAATATAAGTTGTTCAAAATACTTGCTGAATTGCATCTTAAAACAATTCTTTGCTTATATAATGCATTTTATACTTACATAACACTTACTGCACTTCAAAATAATTATTTGCATCTGAGATGATTTGGGACATTTGAGGGATGTGATGAAGTGTTACAAGAAGGTTTTTTACATTTATTTGTCTAATTGCTGGTTAACTTGTACTAATATTTACTTATTTTGCATTATTATTTTGTGTCTGAATAGTTTGATCTTTGCTTGTGTTACATTGTTAATTTTGATTTCACTTGTTTTTTTACTATGCTCCCCTCATTTCCCCTCCCTCATAGTTGGTAATGTCTTTGTAGAGTTCCCTAGGTGGTAAGGATCTTGTGCGTAATGAGTTAATCTGTTACTCTGATGCCAGTGCAGTGCACCCCTCATAGTCAAGCAGCACAACAGTCAAGTTACAAACCTAAATATGATTTTAATGCCAGAAACAATAGCATTCGGAAGCTTAACCAAATATGTTAAGAGCCAGTTGCCTTAACTGTTGTGTATTTACAATATATATCTCCTACTTTTTCCACCTCTATTTTCTGAAACTAGCAATAGAATTGGTAGATTGCAGAGGAGCTGTATAGAGTGTATGATATCATCAATCTGCTCTGTATCTGCCTTGCATCCAGTTTTAACTACCTTCACCTCAAACGATCTGGCCTTCTACCTCATCATTCCTGAGTACAATATCCACTTCCATGAATTCAGGACTGCAGACCATGGACTAGAGCACATGCTGATGTTCACTATCTAAAACAGTACCATTTTCCCCTTCCATGGCAAATTCTTCCTTTGCCCCAAGGCTATCCTAGAGAGAGAAGAGTAACCCCAAATTCCTCCAACAAATTCCAACTTTCTTTCCATACAACCGCCAGTTCTCAGCTGACTTTTTAAATGTATAATGCTCTTCTCAGCTGACTTTTTAAATGTATAATGCTCATGTGTAGATTTCTGTATTTACAAATCCAGGCTATCCATTTGACCTCAGGCCCTTCTCTTCTCAACCCTTCACTCCTCCTTGCTCTCCCCCCAACACAGCCTCCATCAAATTCTCTCCTCCTTAAGGTGCTCCACTGCTCTCTTGTCCCTCTTTTGACCTAGTTCCTGAATACTCAACTTCCCCTTCTTGCCCAGATACTTAAGCAAAATCATTCACTTCTCCCTATCTTCTAGCACTGACCCCATCCTTCAAAGCTATCTTAATATCCGAGCTTTAACCTTTTCTCCAAGGTTCTTGAATGCATTATTGCCATCCAACTATATGGTTTGTTGATCTGCCCACAGTATTGAGGCCCCCCTGGTCAAAGTCACCAATGACCTGAGTGATTGCAGAGGTGGCTCACTGGCCCTCCTGGTCCCCCTTGACCTCTAGCACCTTTGGCACTGTTGATCATTCCATTGTCCTCCACTGCCGCTCCCCTACAAGACATCTGTGATTTGGATCCATTGAGATATGTGTGGCAAATGTCCTTCAGTGTGGTTAAGTGCAGTGTTATGCATTTTGGTCTGGGAAACTCCAACCATGTGTATACAATGCAGAAATAAATGATATAGGTTACAAAACAGAAGAGAGACCTTGGAGGCATAGTTGATAAATCATTGACAATCCACAAGCAGTTTGACAACACTGAAGGCAATTAAGATTTTGGGTTATAGTGCCAGAAAATACAATATAAAACTAAGAGTACTGTACATGAGCTGCACAAAGCCTTGCTACAATTACACTTGGAATATTGTCTCCAGTTTTGGTCCTTACACATCTCAGCAGTAGCACTCTTGCCTCTTGAGTTGGAAGGGCATGGGTTCAAGCTCTACTCCAGACACTTGAACACATATTTTAGTGTAAAGAAAGAAAGATAAAACTTGCGTTTATATAGTGCGTTTCACGACATCAGGACGTACCAAAGCAATTCACAGCCAATTAAGTACTTTTTGAAGTGTAGTCACTGTTGAAATGTAGGAAACATGGCAGCCAATTTGCACATAGCAAAGTCTCACAAACAGCAATGAGATAAATGACCAGACAATCTGTTTTTGTAACATTGGTTGAGGGATAAATATCAGCCAGGACACTGGGGAGAACTCCCCTGCTGTTCTTCGAATAGTGCTGTGGGATCTTTTATGTCCACCTGAGAGGGCAGACAGGGCCTCCGTTTAACGTCTCATTCTTCAAATAGTGCAGTACAGAGGGAATGCTACACTGTTTGAAGTACTGTTTTTCATAGGAATAGGAACAGGAGCAGGCCATTCAGCCCTCGAACCTATTCTGTATTTAATAAGCTCATGGCTCATCTGTATCCTAACTCCATCCACCGGCTCCTTGGTTCCATATCCCTTAATACACTAGGCTAACAAAAATCTATCGATCTCAGTTTTAAAATTATTAATTGAGCTAACATCTACTGCTTTTTGTGGGAGACAGTTCCACACTTCTACCACCCATTGCGTGAAGAAGTGTTTCCTAACTTTTCTCCTGAATGGCCTGGCTCTGATTTTAAGGTTATGTTCCCTTGTCCTAGACTCCCCCACCAGCGGAAAAAAATTCTCTCTATCTACCTATCAATTCCTTTCAAAATCTTAATAACCTCAATGAAATCACCCCTTAATCTTCTATGTTCCAGGGAATACAAGCCTAGTTTATGTAATCCCTTCTCATAACTTAACTCTCGGAGCCCTGGTAACATTCTGGTGAATCCGTGCTGCACTCCTTCCAAGGCCAATATAGAATCGTAGAATGGCTACAGCACAGAAGGAGGCCATTCCGCCGATCTGTACCATATCCTTTCTAAGATGCGGTGTCCAGAACCGTACACAGTACTCCAGATGTGGTCTAACCAGGGCTCTGCATTGCTGTAGCAAAACTTCCTCCCCTTTATATTCTCGTCCTCTAGTTATAAAGGCTAATTCCATTAGGCTTTTTGATGATTTTTTTGTACCTGACTTGCTACATTTTAGTGATCTGTGTATATGGACCCCTAAATCTCTTTGGACCTCCACCGTTCCTAGCTTTTCACCAATTAAAAAATACTTGGAGCTATCCTTTTTTGGTCCAAAATGGATAACCTCACACTTACCTGCATTGAAATTCATTGTCACAGTTTTGCTCACTCACTTTATCAGTGTCTCTTTGTAATTCTATGCTCCCGTCTAGACTACTTACTGTGCCACCAATCTTTGTCATCGGCAAACTTGGATATATGGCTCTCTATTGTGTTATCTAAGTCATTAATAAATATTGTGAATAGTCGAGGCCCCAGCACAGATCCTTGTGGGACACCACTAGCCACTCACTTCTTTCCAATTGCGTACATACCCATTACCCCTACTCTCTGTCTTCTACCGCATAACCAATCTCCTAACCAGGTCAACAATTTGCCTTCAATTTCATGAGCTTTAATCTTAGCTAACAGTCTCTTATGTGGAACCTTATCGAATGCCTTCAGGAAGTCCATATAAACTACATCCATAGACATTCCCCTGCCTACTACTTTAGTTACTTCCTCAAAAAATTCAGTTAGGTTCTTTAGACATGACCTACCCTTTACAAATCCATGTTGATGCTTTCTAATCAGCTCAAATTTGTCCAAATGCTCAGTCACCCTGTCTTTAATTATAGATTCCAATAACTTCCCCACAACAGATGTTAGACTAACAAGTCAATAATTTCCTTGTATGTCTCTCTCATCTTTATCAGATGAGAGTTAACAGAATCTGCATCTGCCTTCTCAAATGGGCGTAAAAGATCCCACGGCACTAAAGTAGGAAGCGTGAGTATAAAATGCATAGGTGAAGAATTCAGTTCGATGTTTAGAAATATTGCTTTTTACACACTCTGGTACATATTACTGAAGCGTAGTATACCCTGGAAACTTTCACAAGGGACAAGTTCCTGAGAGTGGAGGACATTTTCAGTATAGAGGTTAAGTTGTAATGTAGCTGGGAATAGTAGGATTTACAAGTTATTAGTCTCCTCGAGCTTTGCTTGATTATCCCAAGGGAGGTGGTGGTGAATTTCATTTTCCTGAATAGTTCTTTGGCGTTTTCCCTTCTTTCAGGAAATTACTTGACTAGGGAAGTGGATGAATGGTGTTCATGGCTACACCATATCTTGATAGGTAGGCTTGATGACCCAAATGGTGCTTTCCCAAACTTTTCACAAGTTTGAATCTCAACAGTACAGTCCTCGCAGGTTTCCATTCCTATCCACCCAAGGCAGTCACTATATTTCCTCAAAAAATGTTCTTCCATGCACGGTTAACTCTAGTATTCTTTAGGACTCTATTCTTGGTCATCTCCCAGTTGTCATTTACCCTAGCCGCCCATTGGAAACATCGTCCACAAGCACAGCATCAGTTTCTTGAATGTATGCTGACAATTACCATTTCCTCCTCTCCATACAGGCTGTTGCTGTACTAACCAACTGCTTATCCAACTTCAAGCTGTGGATGAGTGAATATTTCCTTCAAAGCAGCATCTATAAAACTGGAACTGTAGTTTTTTGGCTTGCACCAACGCCAAGTGTTTCTGGATCTAACTCTATCAATCACCCGGTTGCCCTTTCAGGCTCAATTCATTGACATGCAACCTTGATTTCTGTTTAAAACTAAGCTTTAGCTAATTCAGAACTCTAGTCCAAGTCCTCTCACAACAAAACTTCACACATCTATCATTCCATCCTTGCCAAGCTTCACTGCCTTCCCGTACAATAACAAATTGAGTTAAAGATCTTTATCCTTGTCCAGTGGTAGCACTCTCACCTTTAAGTCACAAGGTTGTGGGTTCAAGCTTCACTCCTGAGACTTGAGCACATTACCTAGGCTAGCACTTCTGTGCAATACTGAGGGAGTGCTGCACTGTCTGAGGTGCCGTCTTTCGGATGAGCCATTAATCCAAGGCCCTGCCTGCCCTCTCAGGTGGATGTAAAAGATCCCACGGCACTATTTGAAGAAGAGCAGGGAAGTTCTCCTGATGTCCTGGCCAACTCATATCCCTCACCCAACACCTAAAACAGATCATATGGTAATTTATTTCATTGCTGTTTACGGGAGCTTGCTGTGTGCAATTTAGCTTATTTGACTTGCTACTCCTCCTTGTTTTCAAAAATTGTTTTAAAACCTGACCTGTCCTTTTCAGTTTGCCCGAAATTTCAGTCAGCCCCAAATTCTTCCTTGCTTGATTTCCACCTTTCCCCTTGTAAAGTGCTGTGAAGTTCTTTTGCATGAGCATTATATAAATCAAAGTTGTTTCCAACAAGAGAATATATCAATAGGCAGGGTGTTAGTGATAGGTTCATGTGTTAAGAGAACTATTCACAATTTGTATCAAAGGATTTTATTGGTTATAGTAAGCGGCTATTGTATTTAAACCACATCGAGGAGAAAGAAATCAAAATTGAAGTGCAGCTTTCTATGCAGCAACAGGCAACAGATTCAGTATATGACAGCAACTCGAAATACTCCGATCAAAATGTGGCATGGTTTGTCATTTCCCTGGAGCATTATGTGGTATGCCAGAATTTAAGGTTTAAGTAGTCGATGTTTAGTTCAGTGCAAGACTGCCTGTTCTGTATGAAGCAGTCAACCATGGGCCTCAAATTCTTCTGAGTTGATAGATTCCGTTTAATAATGGGAACAAAAATTGCACAATGTAAAAGGAAACTGTATCAGCATCAGCACATATTGTTGTAACTGATTATCAGCTGAATTAACAATACTTATATCATTATATGTCCATGCCAGTGGTAAAATTTCACTGATGAAGTAATTTAATTTGAAATTATTCATTTCATATCACCTGTAATTCTCATTGTTTAACTTGCATGGAAAGACATAAAGCTGTACTTAGTTACTTTAGTGCAGACGTGAAAGACGTAACTTTCATATTTTCAGTTTGGCGGCCAGATGATTATTAGTGAGAGAAGTGAAACAGCAAATATAACATTTAAAAAAAAATTAATTTAGTAGAAGACCTGAAAGAATAAAATGGAATGGAAATACGGAAAACAAAAAACGACTGAAGCTAAAATATGGTAACAACAGACTAAACTAAAATTACTGTATTATGAAGGCTACAATTAAAGCTTGACTAAACTTTGAAATAGAGACAAAACTAAAATTATTGCTGGGGTGCTGCTGCTATTTTCCTAAAGTAGTATCTTAGTTTATTTTTTTCCCCTAGGAAATAATAGTATTGAAATGTTATTACCACTGAATGCATTTTCCATTAGGAAGTACCAGAGAGTTTTGGTATTTCACACAAGGAACAAAAGATAGCCTGGCTTTCATGCTGAAAAATTAGCTGATCAAGTCTATCAATTGTTTGTTTTTCTTTATAGCATATGTAGGAAGTCTGTAATGATTGCCAGCATTAAACTTACCGTTTTTGATACTATTGCATTCACAATGGTTATCTGGCACGGCACCTCAAGGAGGAAATAAACATTGGTGACTTGACTGATTTGGTTTTATTAAATGGTAAACACCTTTAACATGTAGCCTAGAGTATTTCTAGAGTGTTGTGGAGAAGAGTTTTTTCTGATTTGTTTTTTCTTTTAAGTTAAATGGGTTTTAACTTAAAGGCTGTAGTTACTTAGAGATTTGTTAATGAGATGGGTAGACACTAAAACTCACAACATATGACTGATGTAGTAGAGCTTCAAACCCTGAACCTCAAGCAAGCTTGACCTGTTCTGAAAGATTGTAATTAATATTTGATTGTTATTCCTTGCAGACCACAGAAACCAAGCACCCTAGAGATGACTAAAGGGAAACCTTCCCCTCCAGTCTTCACCACTGCTGTACAGGGACAGATCAAACAAGGTAACTACAAAGCAAATCTTGGAGAGGAGCACAGTATTAAAATGACATGGGGGAAGGCTAAATGTACTGTGTGAAATGATTCCTCCTCAATCTTGTGTGTTGTTGAAATATTTTTCTACCTTTCTAAAAGTCCAGAGTTGAGCAATGTGGTATATACATAACAAGAAGTTTCAATGTATTAAATTCTTGTACGGTAAGAGAATACAGTTCTGTGATTTAATTAGAATGTACAGGAGGTAATTATGGAACATGAACTTTGTTTACTGTAGATGATCTAGTCATTATTACTGGGTTTTGCTGCTATTCCATTGTTAGGTATTTAGTACCCATTTTGCTTTTCAAATTCAAATGTTGAGCAGATGAAGATCAATGAGTAGAAAGTAACATATTTTAACATACTTCAAAAATTGAACAGTTTGTGAATGTATAAATGACCTATTTATAGTATCTGAAGGTCTTGCATCCAGCATGTGTCTTTTGCACTACAAATTGATTTACTTAAATGTCATATTCATAAAAAAGGAGGAAATTGCCACTGAACAGGTAGGGAACCTACTGATGAACAGAACAGTACCAATCAGGAATCAACAAGCCACACTACCAGTAAAGCAGCTGATCAGGTGGAGAAGGGAAAACCAGTGAAAAGAAAATACTTTTGCTTGCCATCTTCCTTTGTCAGTAATCTCAGGACATAGTATTGGAAATAAGGTTTCTAAAATAATAAACATAAAAAATTACCTAATTTGCAACAAATCATTAAACTTATCCATCAAATTCTTTTTTCTGTGTTTCAAATCTTTCTAATAGCATTTCCCTTTGGAGGCCTGTCTCACTTATAAATGTATGAATTTAGTTCATGGGGCTTCTCACACCTATGTGTGCGCCCGCTACAAGCTACCTTAAATGAAGAGGTAAGGAATCTTACAACACCAGGTTATAGTCCAACAATTTTATTTTAAAATCACAATCTTTCGGAGATTATCTCCTTCGTCAGGTGAGTGAGTCCACCCCAGTCCATCACCAGCATCTCCACATCATTAAATGAAGAGGGTCAACAAGGTAACAGACTGAACCTCCCAAAATGCACCACCATCACTCTATGCAAGCACTCTGTGGACTACAATTTCCACATGGTGGTGTTCACTGGTATTTCAGTGAACACCACCATGTGCTGCATATGTTGGGGTGCAAAACATACCAGGATTTTCCTTTATGATTGATAGCATGATTAGCCAGTCACACAAGAGATTAGCACTTGCTGTTTATAAACTTTGCACCGACCCTTGTATGACAATTAAAAAGACCTGAGAGAGCTAAAACCCTTTGGATGTTATACGGACCATGAATACATTGAATGTAACTGTGAAAACAATGTGATTAAGAAATAAACTATTGAACTTATTCTGAGTTAACTTTGACAAGAAAAACAATGTAACTATATACACGGTCTTGTAATGTATAATGGCAGAAATCTTCTATATGTTGTACAGAATTAACTCTATATGCTGCTCTTACCAACTTCCATCTATCTCAGCCCCAGACTTTTCAGCTCCCAGTTGCCAGATAAACTGATATTGCTCCATCCCAGTTGTAAATCAGGCCTTGTATTCTGTACAGCTACTCCCCTCCCATGCTTATGTTACATACCTAACTCAACTGCTTTGCTCTTAATGATCTATTCCCCACCGAATTACTCCATTCCCTGGCTCCATATTCCGGATTACCCATGAGCCAGTTGTGCCACACACAATTTACTAGTATTACTTATGTTTTAATATTGGGATATTTATATAGCTATTTTAAAGGATTCAGGGAATCAAGAAGTCTGGGAGTTTTTTTTTATTCGTTCGTGGGATGTGGGCGTCACTGGCGAGGCCGGCATTTATTGCCCATCCCTAATTGCCCTTGAGAAGGTGGTGGTGAGCCGCAGCCTTGAACCGCTGCAGTCCGTATGGTGACGGTTCTCCCACGGTGCTGTTAGGAAGGGAGTTCCAGGATTTTGACCCAGCGACGATGAAGGAACGGCGATATATTTCCAAGTCGGGATGGTGTGTGACTTGGAGGGGAACGTGCAGGTGGTGTTGTTCCCATGTGCCTGCTGCTCTTGTCCTTCTAGGTGGTAGAGGTCGCGGGTTTGGGAGGTGTTGTCGAAGAAGCCTTGGCGAGTTGCTGCAGTGCATCCTGTGGATGGTACACACTGCAGCCACTGTGCGCCGGTGGTGAAGGGAGTGAATGTTTAGTGTGGTGGATGGGGTGCCAATCAAGTGGGCTGCTTTATCTTGGATGGTGTCGAGCTTCTTGAGTGTTGTTGGAGCTGCACGCATGCAAGCAAGTGGAGAGTATTCCATCACACTCCTGACTTGTGCCTTGTAGATGGTGGAAAGGCTTTGGGGAGTCAGGAGGTGAGTCACTCACCGCAGAATACCCAGCCTCTGATCTGCTCTTGTAGCCACGGTATTTATATGGCTGGTCCAGTTAAGTTTCTGGTCAATGGTAACCCCCAGGATGTTGATGGTGGGGGATTCGGTGATGGTAATGCCGTTGAATGTCAAGGAAGGTGGTTAGACTCTCTCTTGTTGGAGATGGTCATTGCCTGGCACTTATCTGGCGCGAATATTACTTGCCACTTATGAGCCCAAGCCTGGGTGTTGTCCAGGTCTTGTTGCATACGGGCTCGGACTGCTTCATTATTTGAGGGGTTGCGAATGGAGCTGAACACTGTGCAATCATCAGTGAACATCCCCATTTCTGACCTTATGATGGAGGGAAGGTCATTGATGAAGCAGCTGAAGGTGGTTGGGCCTAGGACACTGCCCTGAGGAACTCCTGCAGCAATGTCCTGGGGCTGAGATGATTGGCCTCCAACAACTACTACCATCTTCCTTTGTGCTATGTATGACTCCAGTCACTGGAGAGTTTTCCCCCTGAATCCCATTGACTTCAATTTTACTCGGGCTCCTTGGTGCCACACTCGGTCAAATGCTGCCTCGATGTTTTGCAAAAGTCAGATGAGAATGTAAAGAGTATAACAAGGACTTGGTAGAAAACAGAAATATACTTTTTGGATAGCAGCAAGGGTGCTCAAAATGAATGATAGCAATACATGAAGTGAGCAAAATTATAAATTGCCAGGTCTTTTTAGAGGTATGTTGGGTTGAGGTAGCATGTGAGAATCTGGAATTAAGAGATGTGAATAATTCATTGAACTCAAATTGACTCAAGAATAGATAATGGATATAGAGGTCAGTAATGCAGTTGTTATGCAGAAATTCAAAGTAAAAATGACCTATTTAGAATTTTTCATTAGAATCGCCTCGAAAAGTGAGGAAACAGGCAAGGAAATTCTATTAATATAGTTAAGAGCTCAAAAAAAGATGAGTTGAAGCATTTTCTACACTACAATTGTCAGTTTTTTAATTCCTCAGTTTCAGATATCTTTTTGAATATCAAGATTGCATTTGCTGTCTAGTCCTGGACTGTCCCTGAGGATTGGAGAATAATGAATCTAATTCTAATATTCAAAAAGTAAGGATTACGTCAAGAAATCTAAAACCAATAGTCTTAAAAATACTCAAACATGAGCATTTTACGCAGCCCTATGAATGTACATCTGAAGAGCATAGTGAGCAATAGATCTTAGAATAATTGCGTATGGTTTTAGAAGCAATAGATTTTGCCTCACAAAGCCACTGGACTTCTTTAAAGTGGTAACTAAAAGAGTGGATGAAGGCTATTCTTTGGATATAGAGGAGAGATGAGAGTAACAGCCCTTGACATAAATGCAGCATTCTACTAAGTATGGGACCAAGGAACCCGAAAAAAACTGAGGTCAAATGGATAGCCCTCCATACCTGAAGCAAAGGAAGAAGCTTGTGGTTGTCAGATGGAGACAACAACAACAACAACAACAACTTGCATTTATATAGCTGCATTAACATAGTAAAATGTCCCAAGGCAATTCACAGCCGCGCAATCAGACAAAAATTGACATCGAGCCAAAGATGAGACATTAGGACAGGTGACCATAATATGTTTGGTCAAAGAACTAAGTTTTAAGGAGCGTCTAAAAGGAAGAGAGAGAGGTGGAGAGACGGATAGGTTTTAGGGAGGGAATTTCAGAGCTTAGAGCCTGGATGGCTGACGGCATGGCTGCCAATGGTGGAGTGGGGGATGCAGAAGAGGCCAGAGTTGGAGGAATGCAGAGTTCTCTGAGGGTTGTCGGGCTGGAGGAAGTTACAGAGATAGGGAGGGGTGAGGCCATGTCGGGATTTGAACACGAGGATGAGAATTTTAAAATTGGGGTGTTGATGGACTGGGAGCCAATGTAGGTCAGCAAGCAAAGGGGTGAAGGGTGAATGGGACTCGGTGCCAGTAAGGATATGGACAGAAGAGTTTTGCATGAGCTTAAGTTCATGGAGGGTGGAAAATGAGATACCCACCAGGAGATCATTGGAATAGTCGAGTCTGGAGGTAACATAAATGAGGGTTTCAGAAGCAGATGGGCTGAGGCAGGAGTGGTGACGGACGTTATTATGGAGGTGGAAGTGGGCAGTCTTTGTGATGAAGAGGATATGGAGTTGGAAAATCATTGCAGCCCCAGGAAGTCACTGCAGTAGTTCCTCAGGGAGATGTCCTTGGCCCAAATATCTTCAGCTGCTCCATCAATGACCTTTCCTCTGTCATAAGGCTAGGAGCAGAACTGTTCACTGACAATTTCACGATATTGAGGTGCATTCACAACTCCTCCGATGATGAATCAGCCCATGCCAATCTACAGCAGGACTTGGATAACATCCAGGCTTGGGCTGACAAGTAGCAGGTAACATTCATGCCAGATAAGTGTCAGGTAATGACCAACTTGAACAAGAGAAAGACCAGCCATTTCCTCTTAACATTCAACGGCATCACCATCACTGAGTGTCCTACTGTCAGCACCGTGAGCAGTCACCGTTGACTAGATGCTAGACCAGCCATTCCAACACCGTGACTACAAGAGCTGGTCAGAGGCTGGATATTCTGCGATGAGTGGCTCAACACCTGACCCCTGAAAGCCTATCTATCATCTATAATGCTCAAGTCAGAAGTGTGGTAGCATACTCACCACTCGTCTGAATGAGAGCAACCTCAAAAACACTTAAGGAGCTTGACACCAACCAAGATGGACCAGTTTGTTTGATTGGCACCCATGACACCAGGTTCAATATCCACCCCTTCCATCCCCCGTGTACTGTAACAATTAACCAATGTTACTGTGATAGCACCTCCATCCCCTGAAACCTCTACCAATGAGAAGGACGAACAACAATTTTGTAGGAGCAGGATCACCTCTAAGTTGCCCCCAAGTCGCACACCATCCTTTGTTGTCGCTGTCTGAAAATTCTGGTCAAAGTTTCTACCATCATGGGAGCACGATTACCACAAAGACTGCAGTAGTTCAAGGAGAAGGCCCACCACTGCCTTTCCAGGGCAACTAGGGATAGGCCATATGTGACAGAAAGACAGACCTGCATTTATATAGCGCCTGTCACGACTTCAGGATGCCCCAAAGCGCTGTACAGCCAATTAAGAACTTTTTGAAGTGTAGTAATGTAGGAAACGCGGCAGCCGATTTGCGCAAAGCAAGGTCCCACAAACAGCAATGTGATAATGACCAGATAATCTGTTTTTAATGATGTTGGTTGAGGGATAAATATTGGCCAGGACACCGGGGAAAACTCCCCTGCTCTTCTCAGAAATAGCGCCATGGGATCTTTTATCTCCATCTGAGATGGTAGACTGGGCCTCGGTTTAACATCTCATCCGAAAGACGACACCTCCAACAGTGCAGCACTCCCTCAATACTGTATTGGAATGTCGCCTTGATTTTGTGCTCAAGTCTCTGCAGTGGAACTTGAACCCACAACCTTCTGACTCAGAGGTGAGATTGCTACCATTAAGCCACGGCTGACACCTTGTCAGCATTTCCCACATTACAAGGACAAATATATATAGACTTTTTCAGTTGGTGTAGGATAAAGTTCCACAAGGTAGCTCGCCCAGTTGTCTGAGTTGGTAAATCAACTGCAGGTGTAGGACATAGGAGGTTCCATTAATAAAGGAGATATATTTGGAAGATTATCAATTGTAAATTTGCAAATATGTAATCTGTGTGTCCATGAGGCTAATCAGATGCTGAAGTGCATCTTAAGAGCATTTGATCATAATTTGAAATAAGTTATTTTAAGGTACCTTAACTTTTTTTTGGAGTAGGCAACAAATGTAATTCTGGCAGTTAAAAAATATAAGTTATTGGAAGAAGCTGACTAAATTGAATTTTCTCATTGTACAAAAGAAGACCGAGAGGGAACACAATCCAAGTACTTAAAATGGTGAATAGCACATATAACGTGGATGTTAATGGGTTTATTCATTTCTTGTGATCATAGAATTGGAAGGTACTGGTATAAAATTTGGAAGTTTCAAATCAGACAATAATGGACTTCGTGTTTCACAGAACAATAACTAATTTAAAAATGTAGATCGCACAACCAATAAAGGAGTCATAATCAGTGTTGGTGGTAATGCTTCTGTTGACCATTGCAAATAGCAAGTTGTTAACCACGTGTCCATTTACCAAATGTTGCTGATTGGCTTTTTACAATGCTTTTTTACTGTTAAAACTGTTGACTTTATAGTGTGCTTTACAGCATGTTTCACAGCAGATTTCCAGCTAACGAGATCCTTGTTACATTTTCCCATTTTTTTGGATGAATGTCATATTTCTTAAGCCTTTGCTTGAGATTTCTTCTGCCTGCTATTATCTTTTCTCTTGTCTACCTCTGGTTGTAGAATACAGCTCCAGTAAGCCATTCATCTGGCATGTATTGCCCACAGGAGGTGTTCTATAACCATGTAATGGTAACTTTGCTGGTTGTGTTGGTGTACTTTAACATTTTTTTGATGTTTGTCGCTGTTTTGTTAGTTAATTTTCATAAGAGAGTCTATATAAACCTTGGGAATATTTTTAGCTGGTTCATGTATCACTGGAGAAGACTAATAGTTTTGTGAAATGGACTCTCATCAAAAAAAGTTAATACTGCTTTAATTAAACTCTTTGGAAAGGAACTGAGTGGACACCTGGTTAAAGAATTGGACGAAAGATTATAAGAATAAGTACATAGGATGTCCTGGTATTTGCACTTAAGGAATCGGAGGCAAATTTCAGTTTTATCTTTTTGGAAGTTTTACCTGTGGTTATTCATCTGTCTCATAGTTGAGAAGAGTTAATATCCCATGTTAAGGGATATTTTGTGTCTTCAGTTGGATTGCAAGGACAGCTTTAGATGATGTGATTTTAATAACGATGAGACATCCACTGTGTTCTTAGACAATTGAGGAATGTATTTTTAACACCTTTCTTTTAAGTTGAAGGCTTTAGTTTCCTCTAGGGTCACTTGATGACCTTTTGCCAATGCCTCTGGCAGTCAAGAAGAACTGAAGATAGCTGTGTTGGTTACCGATGTATTGCAGGAATGGAATGATCAGCTTGGCTAAACTCTTAAAGGGACAGACACCCATGAGATTTTTGACAATTACATGTGGCATTCTACTATAGTATTTGGATTATACCATTGTTCAAAGGAGGAGTACAATTGTATATGTAAATAAGTGGTCTCCTTATTCATCCTATCAAAATGACCCACCTCATACTTCGCTATGCTGAATTATATTGAATATCCACATTATTAACTATACCCCTCAATTTGGTATCTTCTGCAAATTTTAACACCATACCTCTAATTTCTGAATCCAAGTCATTTTTGTATATGGTGAACAACAGTAGTCTCAGCACGGATCCCTGCAGGACCTTACCTGCCAGTCCGGGAAACTTCCCTTAATTCCCACCCTTTGTTTTCTGTTTTCTAACCATCTTTCAATTTATTCTGTTACCTAGCCTCTGATTCCATTTCATGGGACACTGGCACCAGCACTGGGACAGGAAAGAATTGTACCGTTGGGATGGGCTCCACCTGAACCAGGCTGGGACCTGGGTCTTAGCAGAAAGGATAAGTAAGGCGTACACAAGGACTTTAAACGAGTAAATGGGGTGGGGGGGAAGAGGGAGGAAGGAAAAGGTAGCATAAATAATAATTCTAAAACAAACATAAAGGAAAAGAGTAGAGTAATAATCAGAAATTATGCATTAGGCACTACAGATAAAGGGAAAACCAAAAGATGTAAAGTAATTAAATCAGGAGGGAGAAATATGTGAGGAAAAACAACATTAGAGCAGAAGGACAGGTTTGGGTGTGTGGCCCAAATAAGCGTTCTTTATACAAACGCACCGAGTATAACGAACAAATTGAATAAATTGCAGGCCCAAATTCAACTTAGAGGATATGACATGGTAGCCATTACTGAGACATGGCTGCAAGATGGCTAGGAGTGGGAACTGAATATACCAGGTTATAAGATATATAGGAAGGATTGGGAAACTGGTCGAGGGGAGAAGTAGCCTTCGTGATTAAGGAAGAAATTACTTCAATGATGAGGGGATATAACGAGAGGTTAGCAGGCAATGGAGACTTTATGGGTAGAATTAAGAAATAGAAAAGGACTTAAGACAGTAGTGGGGGTTGTGTATAGGCCCCTTGATAGCAGCTGTGAAGTGGCAGAATGCATAAATGCAGAGATTAGACAAGTATGTAGCAAAGGCAGATTAGTTTTAATGGGGGATTTTAACTTTCATATTGATTGGGATAAGCAGATGAGCTCATGTGAGAAAGGTAACAACTTTCTTGAGTGTGTTCAGTACAGCTTTCTGCAACAATATGTCCTGGAACCAACAAGGGGGCAGGCCACATTAGATTTAATATTGAGTAATGAGCCAGATTTAGGTAACAGCCTATTGGTGCGAGAACATTTATCTAATAGCGACCATAATATAATCGAGTTCAATGTTGTGTTTGAAAGGGAGAAACCCATATCAGCTACTAAGATTCCAAATTTAGGTAAGGCTGACTTCAACAGGATGATTGTAAACAATTTTACAACACCAAGTTATAGTCCAGCAATTTTATTTGAAATTCACAAGCTTTCGGAGGCTTCCTCCTTCCTCAGGTGAATGTGGAAATGCCACATTCCACATTCACCTGAGGAAGGAGGAAGCCTCCGAAAGCTTGTGAATTTCAAATAAAATTGCTGGACTATAACTTGGTGTTGTAAAATTGTTTACAATTGTCAACCCCAGTCCATCACCGGCATCTCCACTTCAACAGGATGAGACAGAGACTGTCCACAGTAAACTGGGCAAATCTGTTAATGGGTAAAACGACTCAAGATCAATGGGAGGTGTTCAGAAAAGAATTTAATGTGATACAGAACCAGTTTATACCCCTAAGGGACAAGAGCTCTACTTGCCAAAAAAAAAGCCATGGATGACAAAAGAGGTAAGGGATAACATGAAACTAAAAGAAAAAGCATACAAAATTGCAAAAAATAGTACAGATCCTGGCGACTGGGAGAGATACAAAGAACAGCAAAGGGTGACAAAACAGATAGAAAGAACTATAAAAACGGAGTGTGAAAAAAAACTTCCAAGGGATGTCAAAATCAACACCAAAAAATGTTACAATTATATTAGGATAAAGAGGGTGGTCAAGAGCAATGTGGATCCCTTAAAAACTGATAGTGGTGATATTGTAAATGAAAATAAGGAAATGGTGGACATGTTAAATAATTACTTTGCATCAGTGTTTACGGTAGAGGAAGAGGATAGCTGGACACCCCAAGGAAGCTAGTTTTGAATCAGGAACGGGGACTCACCATAATAAACTTAAGGAAATTAACAGTAATGAAGAAAATAATGGCACTAAAAAGTGACTAATCCCCAGGACCAAATGGTTTCCAGGGTTTTAAAGGAAGTAGGTGAGAATATTGCAGATGCCCTAACTATAATCTTCCAAAATTCTCTCAATTCAGAATCCATTCCTTTAGATTGGAAAATTGCACATGTCACTCTGCTATTTTAGAAAGGTGAGAGGGAAACCAGGGAATTATAGACCAGTTAGCCTAGCATCTGTTGTCGGGAAATTACTGGAGTCTATAAATAAGGATAGGATGACTGAACACCTTGAATATTTTTAGCTGATCAGAGAGAGTCAGCTTGGATTTGTGAAGGGTAGGTCATGCCTGACGAACCTGATTGAATTTTTTGAAGAGGTGACTAAAGTAGTGGACAGGGGAATCATAGACATTTACGGCACAGAAGGAGGCCATTCGGCCCATTGTGTCTGTGCCGGCCGAGAAAGAGCTATCCAACCTAATCCCACTTTCCAGATCTTGGTTCATAGCCTTGTAGGTTATGGCACTTCAAGTGCATATCCAAGTACTTTTTAAATGGAATAAGGTTTTATGCATCTACCACCCTTACAGGCAGTGAGTTCCAGACCCCCACCACCCCCTGGGTGAAAAAATTTCTCCTCAACTCCCCTCTAATCCTTCTACCAATTACTTTAAATCTATGCCCCTGTTCACTGACCCCTCTGCTAAGGGAAATAGGTCCTTCCTATCCACTCTATCTAGGCTTCTCATAATTTTATACACCTCAATTAAACCTTCCCTCAGCCTCCTCTGTTCCAAAGAAAACAACCCTAGCCTATCCAATCTTTCCTCATAGCTAAAATTCTCCAGTCCTGTCAACAACCTTGTAAATTTCCTCTGTACCCTCTCCAGTGCAATCACATCTTTCCTGTAATGTGTTGACCAGAACCGTATGCAGTACTCCAGCTGTGACCTAACTGGTGTTTTATACTGCTCTAGTATAACCTCCCTGCTCCTATATTCTGTGCCTCGACTAATAAAGGAAAGTATCCCATATGCCTTTTTAACCACCTTATCTACCTGTCCTGCTACCTTCAGGGATCTGTGGACATGCACTCCAAAGTCCCTCTGTTCCTCTACACTTCTCAGTATCCTCCCATTTATTGTGTATTCCCTTGCCTTGTTTGCCCTCCCCAAATACATTACCTCACACTTCATCGGATTGAATTCCATTTGCCACTTTTCTGCCCACCTGACCAGTCTGTTGATATCTTCCTGCAGTCTACAGCTTTCTTCCTTACTATTAACCACATGGCCAATTTTTGTGTCATCTGCAAACTTCTTAATCATGCCCCCTACATTAAGCCTAAGTCATTAATATATAACACAAAAAGCAAGGGACCCCTGTGGAACCCCTCTGGAAACGGCCTTCAAGTCACAAAATGTCTATGGATAGGAATGTCTATGGGTGTTGTTTATTTGGACTTCCAGAAGGCATTCAATAAAGTCCCTCATAAGAGACTGCTGGCTAAAGTTGAAGCTCATGGAATTGAGGGCAAATCATTGGCCTGACTAGGAAATTGGCTGAGCAGCAGGAGACAGAGAATAGAGGTAATGGGCAGGTACTCAAATTGGCAGGATGTGACTAGTGGTGTTGCACAGGAATCAGTGTTGGGGCCTCAACTATTCACTGCACTTATTAATGATTTAGATGATGGGATAGAGAGCCACATTTCCAAGTTTGCCGATGACACAAAAATAGGCAGCATTGTGTAAGCAGTATAGGTGGAAGCATTAAATTGCAGAAAGATATTAATAGATTAAGTGAATGGCCCAAACTGTGGTAAATAGATTTCAATGTAGGCAAGTATAAGGTCATCCACTCTGGACCTAAAAAGGATAGATCAGAGTACTTTCTAAATGGTGAAAAGCTCGAAACAGTGGAGGTCCAAAGAGACTTAGGGGTCCATGTACATAGATAATTAAAATGTCATGGACAGGTACAGAAAATAATCAAAAAGGCCAGCGAAATGCTGGCCTTTATAATCTAGAGGACTAGAATACAAGGGGGTAGAAGCTATGCTACAGCTATACAAAGCCCTGGTTAGACCACACCTGGAGTACTGTATTCAGTTCTGGGCACCACACCTTAGAAAGGATATATTGGCCTTTGAGAGAGTGCAGCTAGATTTACTAGAATGATACCTGGACTGCAAGGGTTAAATTACGAGGAGAGATTACACAAACTAGGGTTGCATTCCCTGGAATTTAGAAGATAAAGGAGTGATTTGATCAAAGTTTTCATGATATTAAGGGGAACTGATAGGATAGATAGAAACTATTTCTGCTGGTTGGGGAGTCTAGGACTAGGGGACATAGCCTAAACATTAGAGCCAGGACTTTCAGGAGTGAAATTAGGAAACACTTCTACACGCAAAGGGTGGTAGAAGTTTGGAACTCTCTTCTGTAAACGGCAGTTGATGCTAGCTCAATTGTTAATTTTAAATCTGGGATTGATAGATTTTTGTTAACCAAAGGTATGAAGAGAAATGGGGCTAAGGCGGGTATATGGAGTTAGGTCACAAATCAGCCATGATCTCACTGAATGGTGGATCAGGCTTGAGGGGCTAAAAAGCCTACTCCTGTTCCTATGTTCCACACGCCCTGACCTTTGTCATGAGTCTCTTATTTGGCCTCTTATTGAAGGCCTTCTGAAAATCCATGTATATTACGTCCACTGCATTGCCTTTGTCTACTCTTTCAGTTAAGTCTTCAAAGAATTCAATATGGTTGTTTAAACATGACCTTGTTCGACTTTTTGTGTACAAATGTTTACATCAAAGAATGGAAGCCTGTAGCAATATATATGCTCTACTTTCCATGGACATAGCTCTCCTCCACCAGTTACAAATTAAAAGGCTTAGAAAGTGGGGAGGAGAGAATTCTCCCCCACCCCCCCAAATATTTAAATTGAGATTAGGTGTGATTACAAAATGTCTAACTGTTCAACAGATGCAAAATCCTGTAAACCAAGTTTGATTCTGCACAGAACTTCCCTTTCATGCTCAGTCGAATAAAGGTTATGTGAAAGTATCCTGTCCAAGGACGCTGGCTCTGCCATCAGATTAGTCCCTCAACACTGCCAGTTTAGTGTTGGTGTGCAGCTGAAAGCACTTTGCATTAACGTTAACTTTGCAGCATAAATGCTGCCTGATTTTAAAAAAAGTAATGGCATCCAACAGGTCTGGTATAATTTATTTATGTATATTATTTTTAAGTGATTTAAGTTGATGAAAATATCATTGGCCAGTGCCAGTGTGAAAGACAAAAAATACTCTTTACGTGCATGACTGACAAAAAATGTATCAAGGAAAAAGCAAATACAATATTTGCACGGCACTAAATAATCCAGACAGGATTTTGCATCTGTTGTAATTCCATAATGAAGGAAATTGCAGAGTTTTATTTTGATCCATTTGTGCAGGACATATGGTATTTTTTCTGTAAATGGAGAAGTGTCAAGTAATGACCTCTAAATCTTGATGTTGACCTTTGGTTGGATGACCGGCTTACCATAAGGACCCTCACTTTTGTTATGTTAATATCAGTTTTTTCTACAGCTGGGCCCCACTTTGTCAATTTTTTTTTCCCTTTGGTGATGCAATTTCAAATGCTGACAAATAGGTAAAATGCACTCTTGTTTTACTACTTCTATATTCTAATGCCATCCTTCACCCCCAAAAGGAAAAGAAAAGCTGCTTTGTTGATCTGGATGCTATTTAAATCAAAGTTGAGAATAAGTATAGATATCAAAGTTAACATTGCTTAACCCAAAGCGCTCTTTTGCTAATTTCCTTTTTTATGTTAATTAGCCAAGTGCTTAAAAAATCATATCTGTCCAGTCTCAATCTTGTATATAAAAGTCATTGAGATATTTCTCATTATTTCCTCCCCACCTCAAAAATGAGACTAATTCTCTGCTGTTAGGCTTGTCATCTATTAATTGTTGAGACACTTATAGTGAATCACCACGTTTTCAATAAACCTGCAAAAAACCTGTGCAATAATTGTGCCATGCACTGAAGATCAGGTTATTTTCATGTGGACTTTGTTTTTGTGAACTTTATCTCTACCCTTTTGTCACAAAAATTAAACCGCTGACAAATGTTTGTCTCATTTATTATGAAATGGGACAAAAATGGCTTGGCACAAAATGAAAATTCTCATTTTTATTAAGCTTGCTCCTGTAAAAATTTAGTTTGGCAAAATTATTCAATTTTCAGTGGTTAGCAATTAGTTTACTATGGTAATTAATGTACTGTGATAAATAGCAGACAAAAGATGTTTGTTTCTGTAATCTAATAGACTACAACAAATTGAAATTAACAATATGAAACAGATTGCATTTTGGAAAATGGTCCATTACAATTGAAGATGTGTAAGACTATTGACAAGGAAATACGTATTCTTGATTTCTTTTGTAGGAACTGGTTCTATAAACAAGCATTGGTTTTACCCTGATTGTTTACTTTAGCCTGCAAGGTTTTTCTCTCTTGTAAATTATTCATTTTGTCACACAAAAATAATTCCACTTCCTAGTGTAAATCTAATCTGGTTATTACTGGAATTGTTTTTAAGGGCACTGTCCTATTTATTAATGATGTCGAGATGCCGGTGATGGACTGGGGTGGACAAATGTAAGGAGTTGCACAGCACCAGGTTATAGTCCAACAGCTTTATTTGAAATCACTAGCTTTCGGAGCTTTGCTCCTTCGTGACAAAGGAGCAAAGCTCCGAAAGCTTGTGATTTCAAATAAAGCTGTTGGACTGTAACCTGGTGTTGTGCGACTCCTTCTATTTATTAATGCTGTTAGTTGGAGCACCTCAGGGTTCAACATTAGAATCATTATATTTTTCCATTTTAAATTTTAATTCACTTACCTGTCCTTTCTCCAGAAGTTACTAGATTGTGGAGTGGTTTTCTTTTTATGATGATTCAATCTAGCAAAATTAAACCCAATAACTATAGACTAATTAGATTGAAATCAGTAGTGAGTGAGTTTCTTGAGTCTGTAATATGAAAACAATTAACACTCACTTAGAAAAATATGGGGTAATTAAGGGCAGCCAGCATGGATTTGTGAAAGGCAAATCAGGTGTGATAAATCTAATAGCGTTCTTAATTAAATTAACAGAGTGTTTGGATACAGGTAATGCCGTGGATGTTGTGTACGTAGATTGTCAAAAGGAGGCTTGCTGAAGGTAAAAAGGGGAATATGGCAGCATGGAATGGAAGTTGGCTAAAGGACAGAAAACAGAGAAGTGGTTAATGGATATTTTTGGACTGGAGGAATGTAAACATTGGTGGCAGCCCAGGGGTCAGTGTTAAGACTATTGCTGTTCTCAATACATATCAATGATTCTGACTTGGATATTGGAGCATACTATCAACATTTTAGACAAAACAAAAATCGACAGTGTGCTTACCAGTGAAGAGGACTGTAAGTGATTTTAGGTGGACAGAGATTAGGAAATAGATGTTGAGCGAAATTTAAAGCAGGAAACTGTGAGGTGATACATTTTGGAAGGTATAACGAGTGGATATATACACTAAACAGTAAAACTTTAAAAATAATTGAAGAGCTTGTCACTTAAGGCTTCAAATACACAAATCTTAAGAGGTGTGAGGGCAAGGTTTTATAAGCAGCCACATAGAGTACAAAAGCAAGGAGGTAATGCTAAACATGTATAAATTGTTGGTTAAACCTATACAAATCACTGCTTAGGTCCCAATAGGATATTGTGCCTACTTTTTGGCTGCCAAGGACAGGGTAAGGCACAGAAGAGATTTACTAAGATGATACCAGGATTGAGAAGCTTTAGTTAGGATATGAAATGCCATTTCAGAAACCATGGTGGGAGCATAATCCACATTAGCTTTTAAAAGGGAAGTGGATAAATATTTTAAAAGGAAAGAAATTAAAAAGATATTTTTAAAAAAATTTTTTATTCGTTCACGGGATGTGGGCGTCGCTGGCAAGGCCGGCATTTATTGCCCATCCCTAATTGCCCTCGAGAAGGTGGTGGTGAGCCGCCTTCTTGAACCGCTGCAGTCCGTGTGGTGACGGTTCTCCCACAGTGCTGTTAGGAAGGGAGTTCCAGGATTTTGACCCAGCGACAATGAAGGAACGGCGATATATTTCCAAGTCGGGATGGTGTGTGACTTGGAGGGGAACGTGCAGGTGGTGTTGTTCCCATGCGCCTGCTGCCCTTGTCCTTCTAGGTGGTAGAGGTCGCGGGTTTGGGAGGTGCTGTCGAAGAAGCCTTGGCGAGTTGCTGCAGTGCATCCTGTGGATGGTGCACACTGCAGCCACAGTGCGCCGGTGGTGAAGGGAGTGAATGTTTAGGGTGGTGGATGGGGTGCCAATCAAGCGGGCTGCTTTATCTTGGATGGTGTCGAGCTTCTTGAGTGTTGTTGGAGCTGCACTCATCCAGGCAAGTGGAGAGTATTCCATCACACTCCTGACTTGTGCCTTGTAGATGGTGGAAAGGCTTTGGGGAGTCAGGAGATGAGTCACTCGCCGCAGAATACCCAGCCTCTGACCTGCTCTTGTAGCCACGGTATTTATATGGCTGGTCCAGTTAAGTTTCTGGTCAATGGTGACCCCCAGGATGTTGATGGTGGGGGATTCGGCGATGGTAATGCCGTTGAATGTCAAGGGGAGGTGGTTAGACTCTCTCTTGTTGGAGATGGTCATTGCCTGGCACTTATCTGGCGCGAATGTTACTTGCCACTTATGAGCCCAAGCCTGGATGTTGTCCAGGTCTTGCTGCATGCAGGCTCGGACTGCTTCATTATCTGAGGGGTTGCGAATGGAACTGAACACTGTGCAGTCATCAGCGAACATCCCCATTTCTGACCTTATGATGGAGGGAAGGTCATTGATGAAGCAGCTGAAGATGGTTGGGCCGAGGACACTGCCCTGAGGAACTCCTGCAGCAATGCCCTGGGGCTGAGATGATTGGCCTCCAACAACCACTACCATCTTCCTTTGTACTAGGTATGACTCCAGCCACTGGAGAGTTTTCCCCCTGATTCCCATTGACTTCAATTTTTCTAGGGCTCCTTGGTGCCACACTCGGCCAAATGCTGCCTTGATGTCAAGGGCAGTCACTCTCACCTCACCTCTGGAATTCAGCTCTTTAGTCCATGTTTGGACCAAGGCTGTAATGAGTTCTGGAGCCGAGTGGTCCTGGCAGAACCCAAACTGAGCATCGGTGAGCAGGTTATTGGTGAGTAAGTGCCGCTTGATAGCACTGTCGGAAGGGCAGGAGAATGGGACAGTTATGAATTTGGGTCTTGTCTTGGATATTCCCTGGTACAGTATGCTGGTCACTCCCATAAGTGGTCTGAACATCTTGGGGTGTGCTTGACTGTCCAATATCCAATTTTCTCTTTAGTGCAACTCAGGAGTGTAACAATAGGACTCCTTTGTGATCTGAACTGGATTTTTGTATCTTTCATATGTACTCCTATATGAACGTCTCTAATGTTTTCGAAGGCGTGCCAAGAAAGCACTCGATAAGATGAGGCCAGAACAAAACCTGAAGCTATTTCTTTTCCTAGGCAGCAAGTGAACATACAAAACAGCAGTTATGAACAGACTCAATTTATTGAATCAGTACAACTGGTATTCATGTTGTAATACAAGGCAATGAATTTGCTACACTGCCCCACATCAGTGGGTTGTCTGGCTTGACTTTTAATAACTCTACCCACCTACCATTCTACTGTTCGGAATTAAGAACAGAAAATACAGGAAAAGCTCAGCAAGTGAGGCAGCACCTGTGGAGAAAGAAACAGAGTTAACATTTCAGTTCGAAGACCTTTCGTAAGAACACAGGAACACAGAACAAAGATCTTCGACCTGAAACGTTAACTCAGTTCCTTTCTCCACAGTTGCTGAGCGCTTCCAGCATTTTCTGTTTTTATTTCAGATTTCCAACATCCGCAATATTCTGCTTTTGTTCTATTTTCTGCGTCTGGTGAAAGCCTGCCCTAGCAGCTTTCTGTTTATAAAATAAAACTGGTTGTCAATGTGTGTTGCTGTCCCTTTTTGTATCTCCCGGTGTTCATAACCATAGGCAAGGGCCTCTGCTGGACAACCCCTCGGCACAAGGGATTTCCCAAAACAGTGGGACAGATGTTTAGCAATTACTGAGACATGCAAATGAATTGCTTATTGTCTTTGAGGAATTATGTCAGTGCCTAGATTGTTAGTATTTTAACCTCCTTTCATCTCACTGCCTTTTTCTGAACTCGTGAATAGACTTTGCTTTTACACAGAACATTTCAATATAACTTTTTTCTCAATCCTTTCTGCGGAAAAATAGTTAAAAAAATCCAGAGAACATTCACAAAGACTAAGTGCAGGGCACTTTCATAGAGCCGGAATAGGCATGAAAGTTTGCAGATGATACAAAAATTGGCCGTGTGGTTGGCTGAGAGGTGATTTAGTTGAGGTGTACAAAATTAAGAAAGGCCTAGATAGAGTGGATAGGAAAGACCTATTTCCCTTAGCAGAGAGATCAATAACCAGGGGGCATAGATTTAAAGTGGTTGGTAGAAGGATTAGAGGGGAGCTGAGGAAAAAAAATTTCACCTAGAGGGTGTTGGGGCTCTGGAACTCACTGCCTGAAAGGGTGGTAGAGGCAGAAACCCTCATCACATTTAAAAAGTACTTGGATGTGCTCTTGAAGTGCCATAATCTACAAGGGTACGGACCAAGTGCTGGAAAGTGGGATTAGGCTGGATGACTCATTTTCGGCCGGTTCGGACATGATGGGCCGAATGGCTTCCTTCTGTGCTGTAAACTTTCTATGATTCTATAAGAGCGTCCTTCTGTGCCATTAAATTCTATGACTCAATAATATCTTTCTTTAATTGTTTATCTAATGCCCTCTTAAATGTTGTAATCGACTTGGTTTTGATAGCCAGTTGCAGCAGTACTTGCAGCATATTGTAATAATCCTGTGCATTAAAATCTCTTTATTCCCCTTTCTTTCAACCACCGATCTAACCTGTTCTTAAATATTATCATAGTCTCTGCTTTAATCACTAACTCTGGTAGTGCATTCCACAGCTGCCCAACCCTCTGTGTAAAAAAAGTTTCTCCTGCTCTCTGTCCTAAATATCTTATATTTATCTGTTGAAACAATTTGTTTCTACCTACTTTGTCCTTAAACACATCTATCAAATCGCCCTTTAATCTCTTCCATTCTAAGACGAGATCGGATAGAGATTTTTAAAATTATGAAGGGGTTCGATAGAGTGGATGTGGAGAAATTGTTTTCACTTGTGGGTGAGTCCAACACAAGGGGGCATAAATATGATAGTCACTAAGATCAAATAAAGAATTTAGGCAGAATTTCTTTATACAGAGTGATGAGAATATAGAACTTGCTGCCACATTGAGTGGTTGAAGTAGATAGCATTGACACATTTAAGGGGAGACCTGATGAGGGAGAAGGGAATAGACGGAGATGGGTCAGGATGGGAAGAGGTAATTCAAGTAGGAGGCGGCTAGTGTAGAGTATAAACACAAGCATAGATCAGTTGGGCCAAAAGGCCTGTTTTTATGGTGTAGGCTCTATGTAATTCTATCTAAGCCTCAATTTTGTATTTGTATTTATATTTCCTTATACCAGGCAACATCCTAATGAATCTGCGCGACACCCTCTTTGTTGGCTTAGCATCTTTCCAAAAGTGTGGAGCCCAGGAGTCCAAAACTGTACACAGTACTCCAACTTTGGACTTGCTAAGGTTTTATTTAGATTCACCATTAAATCTCGATGTTAATATTCTATACCTCTTGCCATAAAACCCAATATTCCATTAGTTTTCTTTATGGTCTTAACTACTTGAGATGCTACTTTTAATGCCTTGTGAACCTGAAACCCAAATCCCTTTGCTCTTCTATATCACCTTGCTTTATCCCATTCAAAATATACTTAATACTTTTTTTTAGCCTAAATGTACCAGCTCAGGTTTACACACATTGAATTCCATCTGCCACTTTTTGCCCAAACCACCATTTTATCAATATCTTCTTGCAGCTTCCTTTGGTCCTTAGAAGGTCCTCCTATTTTAGTATTGTCTAAATTTGGACACCACTCCCTCTAACTATATATTTAAATAAAGCTAACTAAATAATGATATAGATAACGCCATAAAAACAGCAAACAAGATCCTTGGTTTTGTAACTAGAGGTGTAGAATACAAAAGCAAGTCGGCAATGTTGAGTAGGACCTGAAGCTGTAGGAGTATTATGTACAATTTTAGATTATGTGTCATTATGGGAAGAGTATAAAAGCAATGGAAAAGTTAAGTGTAAATATCCAAAATATTCTGATTGATGAGGGGTGTCATAGTTTGTGAATCTTTGGCCATTTTTTCATTAAGGAATTTGGATATGAACCATGTTAATTGTGTTTTTTTGGCAAAAGCTTCCCAAGATGGCTACTTGCTGAGTTGTGGATCGGTAAGCAAATGAATGCGGGATGGGCAGTTGTTTTGCACAGCTCCCAAAAAATGGCCAGATCATTAGCAAATGTCTGGCCGTCCAGCAAGGCACCTTGATGTTGACAAACACTTTTTTGATCTCTACTCGTCTTTGATGTAAAGGTCTTTCTTAAAAGTCACGACAGAGACCCCTAGGGTGAGTGGAGCAGTGGAAGTCTGCGCAGAGAGCAATCCGCTGTCCTGGGCGGCAGAACAGGGAACACAGAGTTTGTGATTTTAAGTTGAGCTAGATGACCCAGCGAAGTAGGCTGGTGTCCCATTTTTTTTATTTTTGTAATGCTGTAATAGGAATGATACTGGTTGTACCAAGTATGTCTGATCATACTCAGTGTTCTTTCTGTATGTTTTGCCTAGTGTTGAATAAAGTGGCTTCTGAATCGTGTTAACTCGGTCTACCTTTGGAGAGATTGAAGGAGTACATGTGCATAAGACACAGATCCCATCCAGAACACAAGGGAGTTTTATTGTTACAGTCCCAGCTCCTGTTGCTGCGTGAGTAGATATAGAGCAGTAGGAGTCAACTTCTGTAAGAAGCAAGTGACCATACTGCGTACGGGAGCGACTGACACTACTGAACCTGAGCAGATATATAGATATGTAATAGATATATAGTTATGAAGATAGGGTTGACAAGTCGGGGGGTTTTCACTGGAGCTGAGAAGGTTTAGAGGTGACCTAATAGAGTCCTTCAAAAGTATGAAGGGTTATGATCAGGTAAGTAGTGATTGATTGTTTCCACTGGTTAGTAATAAAAAAGTACAAATTTAAAAGAATTAAAGGGGGATTAGAAAAATGTCTTTGCATGTGTAAGGCCACTAATGGAATTCACTGTCTCAAATTGTTGTTGAAGCAGAGCTCCTAAATTCTTTTCAAAGGGAATTAGATAGTTGTTTGAAAAGAGGAATATTGAAGAATATTGAGAGTGAGCAGGAGAGTGGTATTAGAATAGGTGGCTTATATGGAGAAAAATATCAGCAAAGACTTGGTGTGTAAATTGTGTTTCTGTGCTATAACTCTGTGATTCTCTCAAACCCTTTCATAATTTTGAACATACCTATTAGATTCCTCCCTAACCTTTGCTGCTCTTGTGAGTATATCCCCAGATTTCAACTTGATAATCATAACTTTTCAACTATTTGTGGAAGCTTAAATACCTTGTGGCCTGACAAATGTGCAACGCTTAACACATTTCTCACACACTCACTGAATACATTTTTAGTTTCCTCAACATAAAAATAGTATTCTTGTACACCTATGTGTTAACATTGACATTTGTTTGTAACAATGAACTATTTATGACTTTTGTGCAGTACTATTGGGATTTCCCTAAGTTTGTGTGTTTTCATCAGGCTAAGAAACAGGCCACACATTTGAGTAGTTAAATCTTACTGTGTCTATTTTTAAAGATAGAAAAATGTCTTTGGTTTAGAGGTGACCTAATAGAGTCCTTCAAAAGTATGAAGGGTTATGATCAGGTAAGTAGTGATTGATTGTTTCCACTGGTTAGTAATAAAAAAGTACAAATTTAAAAGAATTAAAGGGGGATTAGAAAAATGTCTTTGCATGTGTAAGGCCACTAATGGAATTCACTGTGTCAAATTGTTGTTGAAGCCTATTTTTAAAGGCTAGCTTGCATCAGCTCATTATTCTAAGGCAGTTTAAATTTCAAGGGAGTCATGTGGACACTGTGTTTTGTAATCATAATGTAGCCTTATTCACAATTCAGTTAAGTTTGTAAGCGTGATTAACTTGGATACAGTTAAAAAGTAATCTAAAAGCAACAGGAAAATTGACTTGACAATTGCAGTCCAAAACATACACTCTCTTTTGTTTGACTACACTGGCTGCTCTATATCTAGTAATGTGTACAAATAAAGCTACTGGATTTGTGCCATGGCTCCAAAAATGTTTACAATTCATCTAGTGTTTTAAAATGTTTCTTATTATATAAGGCCGTAATCTATGATTGCTACAGTAGAGATGGCATGGCAGCACAGCATGCTGGAAAACTCCAGTGTGTTGCACTGTAAAGTGGTCAGATTCTTAGTGTTCCATTTATTGACATTCTTCACCTCGCTCTTCAGACCTCAAGTGGAAGTCCCACATGGACACTGCTAAAACTCCCTCTAAGATGCCAGATTTTCTCTTTTGTGTCAAACATTTATCTTTCCCCTTAAACAACTTGAATACTACTGTGGGGAGGCTCCTCTGGTACCTTTCTCACACTCCTGAGCAGGGTGCTAGAAAAGGCTTATCATCTGATCGGCAATTCCTCCTTCACCTCCAGAATCCAGCCCATCATACCCTTTCTTGTTTTTCTGTGTCTTATTTAAATGACTGTGGTCAGTGATTCTCTGAATTTTCCCATCGTTTCCCTTCTAAATTCCAAATGTGCCACCTGACCAGTTCTTTTTCCTCCCTACATCTTCATTGTGTTGAAATTAAGACTCATTGTATAGCATTCTATTCTCATTCTCACAGGATCGCACACTGGGGAATTTCATAAGTGTTTTTTTCGATATCATTGGACTTTTAAAAACTATGCTTGCCATCACTTAACCACTACTTGCTGCCTTTTACTGTTGTGGTGGTGTCCTGCATTACAGGCCTTGGCCCAGCACTTTAGAGGTTTGCATGTTCCTTGGTGTCAACATGCTTCCTTTGTCTGGTGAACTAAGGGCATGTGTCAGAACATAGCCTTGTATAGAAAGCAATGTGAAGGAAGGACAGTTGTCTATCTAACTTAGAAATTAGCACACTGTCCCATGGGATGGTTGTGGAAGTTTGACCTTCTTTCAAAGAATGAGGAGATTGTACACTATGGGCTCGAATTTAGCAGGCCTGCGGGTTCCCAGCGGGTGGTCCTCCGGGAGCGTCGAAGACGCGAACGGCGAAATTAGTGGGTTGCCCACGCGATCGTAGCAGGCAATCCACTAATAGGATCCAATTACCTGCTCCTCCGGGGTCCACGGCGCTGGCCTGCGCGTCGGGCGGGCTGCGCATGCGCAGTACGATCTGTCAGCTGGAGGCTCTCTAGTTAAAGGGGCAGTCCTCCACTGACAGATGCTGCAACCAATGGGACAAATTGCAGCATGGAGCAGCCCAGGGGGAAGGCTGCTCCCAGTTTAATGATGCCTCACCCCAGGTATCATCAGATGGGGTGAGGAGGAGGGGGAGGACACAGATCTTCCCCCCGGCGGGCGGGAGGAAGCGGCCTGCCTCTGCCACCAAGAAGGCCTGGCTCGAGGTGGCAGAGGGGGTCACCTGCGCCACCAACATATCGCCCACCTGCATACAGTGCAGGAGGCGCTGCAATGACCGCAGTAGGTCAGCCACAGTGAGAACACGAAGTCTTTCCCCTACACTCCGTCTGCCACAACACTGCCCCCACCCCAAATCTCCTTCGGCACCGCCAACACTATTCTGTCACATCACCCTTCATGCCCACTCACACCCCATCCTCATCTTACCTCCACCTACTCACCTCGCCAGTACTCATCCTGCCACTAACACGCGACCCAATCCTCATACAATCTCATGGCTCCATCCCATACTCACCCTCTCGTGCATCTCCCTCACGGCCAGCCTCACTCAACCTGCCACCACCTGTGCTGCAGCCACAGGGCATGCATCACATATGTGCAGTAGGCAGGGTAAGGCAAACGTCTCGTCAGCATGAAGGGGGTGCACAAGGGTGTCTGAGGGTTTGTCATGGGTGTTACCCATATTGAATTTCAGAGCCACAAACAGCACACATTATATTGACACCACCACTGCCATGTCTCCGCGAATCCTGTCCATTGTGTCCAATAATGCCCGCTCCTGGGTATCACTATGAGGACCCACCACTGATGCCACCCATCGTGTTACTGCAGAGTAGGTGCAGGTGTATTTGCAGGGCTCGTCCGCGCAGACAACTGAGAGACATCGGCGGTGTTGCCGGCTGCACCCTGGAAGGATGCGGAGGAGAAGGTGTGGAGGACAGTGGTGACTTTGCCAGCGACAGGTAAGCAGTTGGTGCTGGGGCCAGCCAGGAGCAGCTCGGCATGAAAGAGGCTGCAGATCTCCACGACTACATGTCGAGCGAATCTGCGCCTCCCTGTGCACTGCTGCTTGGAGAGGTCCGGGGAGCTGCGCCTCGGTCTGTGGACCCTGTGGCGAGGGTAGTGCCCTCTGCGATGCGTCTCTCTCTGCGGTAGCCCTCCCTCCTGCTGTGCAGGTGGGCGTGCAACCACACCGTGTTGGGGGGATCCACGTCTCTGCGGCGGACGGCGTGGACTGCGAGGCTGCTGGTGGTGGTCATGCTCTTCGTCCTCCGAGGGTGTCCACACACCACCCAACTGGCAGGTGTTGGTCTGAGGGGTTGTGCAGGGTAGGTGTGTGGGTCCTCGGACTGGGGCTGCGGTTTCGTGTCGGTCTGTCCTCTGGCTTGGCCGGGGGGTGGTGGGGGGCAGGGGTTGCCCTATGTGACGCGGTGGCCTCCTGCGTGGGTGAGGGCGCTCCCCCGTGGAGCGCACCTTGGCACCTGCCACAGGCTGCTGGCTGCAACACGCCTGGTTTGAAGGGTCCTGTTTCCCCCAGTGTGGGAAACTGACTGCTTTGAACGTAAAATCCCACACTTCCTCTTTTGACAGCTGCTTCAGCTCATTAACTGACCACAACGAGCAAGTTAAGTACTCTCAAGTGGAACCCCGCTGGCTTTAATTGCCTGCGGGATTCCCACCAGCGGGGCTTGCGCGCGCAGCCCCGCACGTCAGCGCGGTACCCGGAAGTGGCCGGGATTTCGTCCGAATCCGGTCACGTGATCGGAGATCGGGATTTTCGGGGCCCCCCCGCTGGAAACCCGCAGGTAACCCGACCCTAAAATCGAGCCCTATATGTCATAGCATGTCATTTCCTGTAGCTAATATATTTTTCATCAAAACTGCAGATCTGTACTCAACTTTTAACTGTAAAATTGATTGAATTGAGCATTTTAACATTTGAATTCACTATGTTTTGTTTCATTTTGGTCAAATTTCATACCGTTAGACAGTTCTCTCCTATTTCATAGTATCATAGTAGGTACAGCACAGGAGGAGGCCGCTCGGCCCATCGTGTCTATGCCGGCTTGTTTTATTTTACTCAATAATAGCGCAGGGGAAGATTTTTTCCGAGATTCAATAAAATTTCTGGTGAAGAATATTAGCTATAATGCTTTTAACTTTCTTTTCATCCCTTTTCCTGGTTTCTATTCCATACTATAATACTGAAATTGAGTGATTTATTGCAGGTTATTTTGTTTATGGTATATTAATATAGCAGTGAGTTTATTAAATGGAGAAAAAGCAACCTAAAATTGTGATCAGGAATGACTCACCATTCTGGGGAAAGCGACTAGCTGATGCCTTTCAGCTGGATTTGTATTCTTTCAGTCGCTGTTACGTGGGACTTGAATCTGGTTCCAACCAAGTTAATATCAGAATTTGCTTTTAAACCTGTGGCTGATATCAGGAATTTGATGTTAGATCATATTAGATGTTTCTAGGCCCAAATGTGTGTCTTAACACTCCATGGCATAGCATGCCTCATTGTAAAAATTGAAATCAGTTCTTCAACTGATATTGAACAGGGAAGCTTATCAGTAACTAGAGTCATAGAAAAGATCCAAATTAAAGAGAACACAGTAATTAATTACTTATCCTTTTTTAAAGGACAGTATTTGATGAATATGTACTTTCATGTCAACTATATCAGTTGATATCCAGGACAAATGCTTAATCATTAGAGAAAGGACACACATGACTAAACATTGCCGAACGCCGCCACCAAATATGCAGCAGAATTTTGATAAAGAAATAGTCCATTTTAGAGTGCCAGCAAGAAATGGGGTGGATGGAGAATCTTGCAAAAAGTAATGATTTTAGGACAGTATTTGAGATCTTTATACTCCTTTGATGGGTGTACATAAATATGAGAAACGGGCTAAAAATATTCCACTAAGAGGGACTAAATTTTTTTTAAAATGAAATTTCCCCACTGACTGTAAGTCAGAGTCTACAAATAATTTGTTATATCTGAACAAAACTCATGTGACTGTATTTTATGGTAACTCTTCATGCTCAGCGGATGTTTTGATAAGAACCATATTCTGATGCTTCTAGTATGTTTACACCTTACATACTTTTTTGATAGTTGGGCTAGCGGGTTAGAAGAATGAATTGTTATTGGAATCAAGGGGAGATAAATAATCCTTCCAAGTATATGTAGAAAACATGGATGGTTTGTAGTTATTGCATTGCTATGACTGGCACTAATTATTAGACTGCTTTTCAAGAAAAAGTTAGTTTGCTAGAGCTTTCAGATATTTTCTATAATGCACATTGCTTTAAAATTGCTGGCACTAATATAAGTTGGTGTAATGCTCTTTAAGAACTTTAAAAGAAATCATAGAAATTAGCATAAGAATGTTGTGTGTCTCTAATGTGACGGTCTTGTAGTTAAAGGAACTGTGGATTCTACTTAATGTAAGTTTTACAAAACCATGGGGTAACACTCCATTAATATATCTTTACAGTCTCATTTTTCCATTCTTACTAATGCTATTATTTTTATTTTGTCCTCCTAAAAATTACTCTGCTTCTCTTCTCTTTTCTGTCTTCCTTTTCCTCTCCAAGCTGCTGTTGCTGCCCATGAGGCTGACTGCTCTGGCAATGTTTTACATAGCTGCCCCTCAGTCAATGAAGGTATTCTCCTCCCTCTCTAATACATCATACTAGCTTTCATCATTTTAAGTTCAGTAGTTATTTATCATGCAGCATTTACCGGTCTTATATAGAGGTAAGTGCATTAGTGCAGGAGTAGTACAAGAGTTATGATGCACCTTCTTTCTTTTCTGCCTCCGTATGACAATTTTTCTCATTTTGGGAAGAAGAATGTTGCATTTTTATAAGTAGAAATTTAACTGCATAAAATTTGTAAATGATTCGAACTTTGATCAAACTGGACAAAGCCTGTCCTGAGAACTGTTTCAGTTATGTTTTTCTGATTTACTGCAAGTAGAGTGTTTGGATAAAAATTGGAACAATTTTGCTGCAATAAATTAAATGTGTCTGCTGGATTGAGAGTAGACTTTCTACTTTAGATGTAAAAATGGAAGTCTATAAACAAACCTGAAAAGCTATCCTAAATGTCAAAGGGGGATAACTCTATTGGTCATTTGATTGGTATTGTTCAGTTGCCCCTTGTTTAAAGTTGGCCAGAGATTGTCTGAGAGCAGGGCATTTTTATGGCCGCTTTCTGATGCAATGACATGAAGTTGCATTTTAGTGATGAAATGAGATCTGCCCACAACCCATCAGTAAAGTGGAACTTAATATTGTCAAACCGGAGAGAATTCTACGCAAAATGTCTACTTCCAAGTTGCTTCTAACTAGCAGCTATAAAGCATAAAAATGGTAACAAGGGGAGACTAAATGACACCGGTAGGTGTATAAGTTTGTCCCTTTAACATGATTTTGATTATGTGATCATTTAAATAAAATTCCCTTTTGATTATCTGCCACATTTTGGATTGTACTTGAAATTATTTCTAATCTAAGAGCATCCCCAGATTCCCATTTTTCTAGTTAATGGTCTAAAACAGTTTGCAGAATTGTTTCATGCAAGTGACATATTATGAATGTTATTTAAGAAAACACTAAGAATGAGTCAGCTAAAATGTATTACTGTAATATTCATTTGTGTATATATTAAATTTATGAAAAAATGTAAACATTTTATTAATGGTAGCTGAATACTAATACTTGTTAAATCCTTGTTGAATGTTTTGTCAAAGTTATGCATTTTGCTATCTTTGTAGTCCACAGTATATTGTAGTCATTTTTATTCTTGGCAAGTCTGTATATTATTTTTATTTTACATTTAATCATTGCAGTTTAAGCAGACAACATCTATTTGAATTTATATTTTTGAAGTTGGTCACCATAGAATCTCTGCAATTAGTTTTTTTTACAGAGGGAGTCAAAGATATAGTTGATAGTATTCCTCTGGCAGGGGCATCAGTAGTATTTCAAGTTGAAGGTATAACTTTGACACCTCATTTTGAATTAAATGTGTGCCAGACTATTAGGATTGTTGTAACTTCTGGTTAATAGTCAACGTGTCTTATTATCGTCATCATGAACAATGCACTTGATGTACTTTCATAGGCTGGAGTCAACTAGCAGCCATGCATTGTGTAATGCTTCCTGATCATCTCGGACAGGACAACTTTAGACCTCCACTTCTGGAGATGTTGGCCCGGCGATGGCAAGATCGCTGTTTAGAGGTAAAGTTTTATTTAAAGAAATGTTATTTTCAACTGATTATGTACCAAGCTAGTTGTGCAATGGAATGTTGTTTCCTGATGTGGTGTAACCCTTTTTAATTATTCCCATTGATGCAGCTTCTCTTTGGTCATATACATTTTTTTTTTAAGTTAATAGATGAACAAATAGACAAGTGCTACAATGTAAATGTACTGAGATTGCATTGTATTACATTTCATGATATTGACAGTGGATCCTGGCAGTGATGCACACTCATTTTATCCTTATTTGTTGTCTCCAAATTTGGATGTTATGAGAAAGTAAACTCTAGATTACACTGTATTGTTTCATACCTAATGGAATTAGAATTTAAACTGATAGGAATAGACTGAAGTCAAATATTCTGTGGGGCAGAATTTTCCTTGTGCTGCTAGTTCTGGTGGGGGAAACAATATGGTCTGCACAAGATGAATAATGGGAACAGATAAATATTTATCCAGGCACTATTTTACAAAGTATAGTCATAGTATGGTGCCTGTGCCGAATTCCTTTGAGTTTAAATATGACAGAGTCCAGGATGGGGATAGTTTCTCCCTATACCATACAATCCTCTCAGTGTTAAAGTAGAGGCGCATCGCACAATAATATTATGTGCCTTAAGTGTGGATGTGAGATGAGAACTGAATCAAGTTTGGCTGTGATGCCCCTACCTGTGAATAGCCTGCCAACAATCACCAGCAAGACTTACATTTACATAATGATCATTTAAGCAGACTACCAAATAGAACTGCACTGCAGTAAGATGTTAGTGGTTTCGGTGAGGGGAGTAAGAGATGTTGGCAAAAAGAAAATGAATACCTTTCTTTGTACTCAGTTAATTTACAGTGCTCTAAAGTCGAGAGGTCTGCATGAACCTGACGGACATGTCATTTGGGAGTACTGCAGTCAGAAAATGTCAAAATTCCATTTTTGAAGGCAAATCATAAATATTGTAAAACCTTAAGTTTGTTTTATGTGCAAGCCATATTCTAATTTGATATTTCCAGTTTTATATTCGAATAAGTTTATTTGAGGCTGTTGCAATGGCAAAATTTGTACTGTGTGGTTACCAGGTGACACTGCTGACTGTTACAATTTTAGAGCATTTCATAGAGACTGGTAAATTGTTTTTGGTACCTATGTTTGATAAACGAGTAGGTAGCCTTGACATCACACCTCTGCTGTTGTGGCAGAAATGTTGTTGAATGTGCAGCTTTGTAAAAAAGAGACTATGAGGAGTTGAATGGGGACCAGCTGGAATTTTACCATTTTGATAAATAACTTGAACATAAAATACTCTTTTTTTGCAGCATTACAAAGGTTAGCATTGTAAGTTCCATTGTAATATATGTAAAAATAAAAATGAACTTCACTGGTGTGGTATTTGAGGAAAACTCCCTCCTCATAATTTTGAAAGCTCTTTCATAGTTCAGTGAGCAATTGGATTTCACACCTCCTCCTTCACTGCTCCCCCCACCATTCTCTGACTTCAAAAACTTGTCAGTGTTACTCTTGGTTCAGATATCAAAATGCACACTAACCTAGTATTCCATTAGAGAGCAGATGAAGCTCATCACTTGGGAGTCTTCATATCAGTTCCAGATAAAAATCTGCTACTCACTCGAGAGAGGGTGGATTTACTATATTTGAAACAGAATTTATTTGTTAGAAGATTCATGATTGACATCTGGGCTAGAGGTTTTACATCAAAACTGAACCTCATCATGTAACCAATTAATTTTGACCTATTGATCAGGTTCACAGGTGATTTCAAAGTTGTCTGCCTGACGTGGCAGCCATGTGCTCTTTTTATACAGGATGATTCTTGTTTTTGAGGATAAAATGTCTTGACCATTGTCAAAGAGTGACTATCTTCTCTGTGGGATATTAAGCCCATTAACTTTCCTTGAGTCTGTATTTGTTGCAATATGAAGTTGCTAAAAGTTCTACATCCACTAATTGATCATCTAAAAGTTCCAAATGTTTCTACAAGGTCTATAAATTTGATAAAGTTTTGAGTGTTTAAATTTTATAAATGCTTTTTATATAGCATTTCACACGGCAATGAATATATTTGAATTATCTTTCCTTCAATAGGTTAGAGAAGCTGCTCAAGCTTTACTGTTGGCAGAGCTTCGTAGAATTGAAAAAGAAGGACGAAAGGAAACAATAGACATGTGGGCACCATACCTGCCACAGTATGTTGACAACGTTATGTCACGTAAGTATCTTCTTGGTCCTTTTACCAGAAAGATTCTGAAACCAGGGAGCAAGTGCAGTAGTTTAGAGTACTGTACTTTACTACTCTAATGGCTTAATATATAAATACATTGCCTGTACCAGGTTTGATCCTAGGTCTGTGTGAAGTTAGATGATCCCAGCTGAGCCAGCAGTTGGTGTGCTACAATTGGTAGCAGTGCCGCTGGACAAGGAAAGGAGAAATCAGACAGAGTTCCTGCTTGAAAGCAACATGTGTGAATACTGGGTGAGGACAGAACTGAGCCTGAGTTCGATGCTCCCCACGTATAATAGCCTGCAAATCTATTGTTAAAATTTGTGCATGAAGAAGAGCCATTGGGCGAGTGATCCAAGCCAGCACCTATAGAATTGTATTCTAGCATTAGGGAGGGAGAGTTTAAAAAAAGTTGTTTTTTAAAAAAAAAATCCAAAATCCTACGTTTCTATGAGACAAGTAACTTTACGGAATTTCAATATAGGTACCATATTTATCTATGTAGACGTTATATGCCCGTAATATTTTCTTTTTTGATTGATAGTTAACAAAGTACATCTCATACTGAGCTATATTGCCAAATGTTTTGGAATACCAGTTTGAGGCAGTCATGCTGAAACTATGCAGTGCTCTTGAGGACCATGACACTGCATTCAATTTTGGTCATAGAATCATAAAATGGTTACAGCACAGAAGGAGGCCATTCGGCCCATCGAGCCCATGCAGTTCTCATCTTGGCACACGGTAAATATTCAAGCCCTGAAGGGGTTGCACAGAAGAATCATGAGGCTGATTCCTAGGGTCAGACGACAGAGTTTCAAGAAAGGCTAGAAACATTCCAACTCTTCAGCTTTGAAATGAGGCAAATGATACGAAATAGAATAGAAAAGGTATTTCAAGCACTATTTCAAGTTGAGCCACATCTGCAAATCAAGGGACATGGGTAGAACCTGATAAAGGCAAGTTCAGGACTGATGTCAGGAAAGAGTGATTAATAACTGGAATTGCTTTCTGGGTAGGGTAGCAGAGGGAAAACCTCTGGCATAATTGAAGATGCATTTAGGTACAGTGATGGGGGTCTACAGGTTACTAGGAATTGGTTTTCAGTGGCACTGTTCACAAGATCAGTCTGCTGCTTTGTTAGACTTTTATTTTGCAGCACTTTAATCTGAGATATTTTACAGATGTAGTCTGAAACTGCAGTTGATATTTTATGGCACATAAGAAGGTAGGAATGAGAAAAGGCTATTCCAAAATCTAGCTGCGTTTCCAAGTCCATATAAAGGACTGTTCAGTTCTATATATGGTACCAAGGCTATATCTATGGATAACGAAAACGCTGGAAATACATAGCAGACCCTCCAGAATCTGTAAAGAGAAAAGAAAGAACTTGCATTTTTCTTATCACCTTTCATGACCTCAGGGCGTCCCAAAGTGCTTCACAGCCAACGAGTACTATGAAGTGTAGTCTCGGTTGTAATGTACGGCAAGGCAGCAGCCAATTTGCACACAGCAAAGTCTCATAAACAGCAATGAGATAAATGAGCAGATAATATGCTTTTTAGTGATGTTGGTTGAGGGATAATAGAATAGTGCCGGGGATCTTTTACATCTATCTTAGAGGCCAGAAGGGGCTTCAGCTTAATGGCATGTTCGAAAGTCAACAGTGTCAGCCCAGATCATGTGCTCAAGTCTCTGGAGTTGACTTGAACCTACAACCTTCTGACTCAGAGTTGAGTGTGTTACGACTGAGCTAAGGTTGACACATTTCGGGTATAAGCCTATATAATGCTGTTAAACTGGGAATCCATTCTTTTTTAATCATACTCCTGGACTAAAATAAATTTGAAATTCATTTTGCATGGTACCTAATGCCACGTGCAATTGAATTATTACTTGCTGACTTCAAACAGTAGTTGCTGCATATTAGTCAATCATATGAAGCATTTTATTTTATGGTACATTCGTAGGTACATTATCATTTTTATTATTTGCATTTGTATTCTAAAGCCACTTGTAATTGTTGCTTTTTTATATTCCTGTTCCCAGAATAAATGAACTCAATTGCTTATTTATTTTTCAGATAATTATTTTGATTAGTTTCATTTCCTTAGAGACATTAGGCTTTTGTGGTAATTGAACGAGAAACAACGTCAAGAACGTAATTTTGCTGCTATTGTATTGCGTATCAGTATTTAAAACCTGTTTGAGTTGAAATCATCTAAGTGCTGTGTAATGTGAGATTGATTAATCTGCTAATGGTGTAGTATTAGGATTGAGGTTATTATTTATTACATCCCTAGAGGGGATTAATCTACTGCCTGTTGTGATTATTTTTTGACAGCAGTCAGTCAGTCAGTTGAACAACCACTTAATTGATTTTATATAACAAGAAATATTCCACACACTTAACATTTTGGTGAAGAAATTGTGTGTTTTTAAATTTTTACTTTTCCCTTTCATTTATTATGTGTGCAGATTTTCCAAGGTTTTGTATCCCATGCATGACAAATGAAGTGCTGTCAGCTGTCTAAAAAAATTGGTTTGATTTTTAAAAAATTAATTACATGACAGTGGTGTAGGCCGTAAAATCACCAGGGTGCTGCACAACAACGACACAGAAGGCTGCATTATGGAAGAGACTTGTATTCTATATGTACTATGGATTGCCTTATCGTGTGTCTCAAGATGTTCCACAGTGACTCGCGTACAATTAATTATCTTTTGAAATGTAGTTATTGTTGTGGTGTGGGTAAACTTGCCAACCAATTTCCATAAAGCATAGTCCCACAAATAAATAAGGTGAATGTCCAATTAATCTTTTTTTTGGTGGTTTTGATTAAGGAATAAATATTGTCCAGCATACCATAAGAACTCCTTTCTCATCTAAGAATAGTCCAATGGGATCTTTCATGTCCATTTAAATCACTGGACCAAGCAGACTGGACTTCGGTTTAATGTTCCATTTGAAGGACTGTACCACAATAATACAATAAGGTGTTAGCCTTGATTATGTGTTCAGACCCTGGAATAGATCTTGAACCCATAGCTTTTTGACTCAGAGATGAGAGTACTACCAACTGGGCCAAGCTGACACTTGTGTCTGTTTCTTTTTTTTGCCCTTTATCCTTACCCAGCTGACAGTAGTTGAGGGAAAATCAGAAAATGTGTTGTTATTGGACTGCTATTGCGTGAAAATATTGAATCCAGAACAAGAAAACGCCATTCAGCCTATCAATCTTGTTCTACCCAGAAGCCATGTAGAATTATTTTGTCATGGATTTTCCTCCCACAACACCTGTTGATCTACTTAGAGAATCCGCTATCTTCCTTGAAAAAAATTCAAGTAGTGATGTAAAACCCTCAGTCCTGCTTCTGAGCAGATATTATTCTAATACCTTTTTAAAAATGTCAGAAGACCTAGATTCAACTCCTTCTTTCCACATCACAAGATCACAAAAATATTAAGGTTAAGGATGGATATTTGGCCCATCTTAATTCATCCATGCAAAAGGTTCTAACATTGCTTCCCCCTCTCTAATTATAGCGTCCAATTGGTTCTTAAATGGTTTGTGGGTTTTTGCCTCCACTACTCTTTCTGGAAATTTATTCTACATGATCGCTCAGTGTAAGGAATTTCCTTGTTATTAGTGCTAAAGGTACCATTTACTAGTCAGAACCTGTGTTCCCTAGTTGCACTCCCACAGTTTAATTTAAAGTGATATTGAGGGTTAACATTTTCCATACCTTCAACAACCTTATATATGTCTATAAGATCATCTCTCAGACACCTCCTTTCTTGTTCTGGATTCAATATTTTCATGCAAGAGCAGTCCAATGACAACATGTCTTCTGATTTTTTTCCCTCAACTACTGTCAGCTGGATAGGGAAAAGTCAGGTTTCTTCATTCATTCCTGAAAACTCATACCCCAGTCACTAAGGATCAGCCTCGTGCCTCTTTACTGCCATCAATGCTTGATTCATGGTGACCAGAACTGGACACAGTATTCAAGATATGCTCTGACCAGAGAACTATAAAGTTTGATCATTCCCTTCTCTGACTTGTATTCTCCTGTTATGGCTATGTATATTGGTTTTGTTGATTTTTGCACTGAATTGGTTGGACATGTTCAGTGTTGAACCCATTAAGACTCCGAGGGAATTATGCAGGGAATTATATGTCATCTATGTTTCCTTCCTTTATGTAGCACTTCACATTTGCCTGCATTAAATTTCATCTGCCATTGTTCTGCCCACTCACACATCTTGTCCAACTCATGCTGTAATTTCTGAGTTGTCTCTTTCCAATTCCATTGCTCCATCTAGTTTCTTATCATCTGCAAATTTTAGCTCTTTGCATTGAGTTTCTGAATCCAGGCCATTTATATAAGTTAGAAACAGTAATGGTCCCAGCACTGAGCCCTGTGGCACCCATCTCTTTACTTCTCTCCACTCTGAAATTAATCCTCTAATGAGCACTCGATTCCCACTGTTCAGGCAGTTTCTTATCCATTGCCAGGATTTACTCTGAATCCCCAAAACTTTGAGTTTAATTAATACCCTATTATGTGGAACTTTTCAAAGCCTTTTGGAAGTCAAGGTACGTCCTGTCATCGGGCTTACCAAAGTTCACTTGGCTTGGCACTTCCTCAAAGAAGTCAACAAGGTTAATCAACCAGGATATTCCATGTTGACTTCTGTTAACTGTGTTATTGTTGTACAGATGATCCTGATAATCGATTCCATTATTTTTCTAGTATCCCTCAGCACTCTGGGTTAACATTTTAGGCTGAGCAGGTGGTGGAAAGAATAGCCAGATGGGGAGGCAATGATAAGGGGAAAGGTGCCACCACACAAGCCAATTTTCAGTCAAAGCTTGGATGCCAACTCAAACAGCCGCAATAAAATCGTGGATGGCAAGGTACTTGTCAGTGAGTGAACAAATATTTTGAAATTCTTCTCATTGGAATGATAGGAAAGTAGATCCTAGTAGTGAAATCATTCGATTACTTTTCTCTGCTTTTGATTGCTTTGTATCTTGTTTAGCTATTACTTAAATCTCCTGGATTACTTTGGCATTGTTTTTATGGGAAGAATTACAAACATATTATGTAATTGAGGGGCTGCAGTCCCAGTTGACACTTGCACATAATCAATTTCAACACCTAATTGAAATGAAAATGATGATGTTATTACACATACTCGTACACACCAATCTACCTGTTTCAAATGCATCTGTCCATGACAGTATTGGTAGGAGTGACCACCACACAATCCTCGTGGAGACGAAGTCTCATCTTCGCACTGAGGACCCCGTCCAACGTGTTGTGTGGCACTACCACCGTGCTAAATGGGATAGATTCAGAACAGATCTAGCAGCTCAAAACTGGGCATCCATGAGGCGCTGTGGGCCATCAGCAGCAGCAGAATTGTATTCCAGCACAATCTGTAACCTCATGGCCCGGCATATTACTCACTCTACCATTACCAACAAGCCAGGGGATCAACCCTGGTTTAATGAGGAGTGTGGAAGAGCATGCCAGGAGCAGCACCAGGCGTACCTAAAAATGAGGTGCCAACCTGGTGAAGTTACAACTCAGGACTACATGCATGCTAAACAGCGGAAGCAACATGCTATAGACAGAGCTAAGCGATTCCATAACCAACGGATCAGATCAAAGCTCTGCAGTCCTGCCACATCCAGTCGTGAATGGTGGTGGACAATTAAACAACTAACGGGAGGAGGAGGAGGCTCTGCAAACATCCACATCCTCAACGATGGCGGAGTCCAGCACGTGAGTGCAAAAGACAAGGCTGAAGCGTTTGCAACCATCTTCAGCCAGACGTGCCGAGTGGATGATCCATCTCGGCCTCCTCCCGATATCCCCACCATCACAGCAGCTAGTGTGCAGCTAATTCGATTCACTGCACGTGATATCAAGAAACGGCTGAGTGCACTGAATACAGCAAAGGCTATGGGCCCCGATAACATCCTGGCTGCAGCGCTGAAGTCTTGTGCACCAGAACTAGCTGCGTCTCTAGCCAAGCTGTTCCAGTACAGCTACACCACTGGCATCCACCCAACAATGTGGAAAATTGCCCAGGTATGTCCTGTCCACAAAAAGCAGGACAAATCCAATCCGGCCAATTACCGCCCCGTCAGTCTACTCTCAATCATTAGCAAAGTAATGGAAGGTGTCGTCGACAGTGCTATCAAGCGGCACTTACTACCAATAACCTGCTCACCGATGCTCAGTTTGGGTTCCACCAGGACCACTCGGCTCCAGACCTCATTACAGCCTTGGTCCAAACATGGACAAAGGAGCTGAATTCCAGAGGTGAGGTGAGAGTGACTGCCCTTAACATCAAGGCAGCATTTGACCGAGTGTGGCACCAAGGAGCCCTAGTAAAATTGAAGTCAATGGGAATCGGGGGGAAAACTCTTCAGTGGCTGGAGTCATACCTAGCACAAAGGAAGATGGTAGTGGTTGTTGGAGGCCAATCATCACAGCCCCAGGACATTGCTGCAGGAGTTTCTCAGGGCAGTGTCCTTGGCCCAACCATCTTCAGCTGCTTCATCAATGACCTTCCCTCCATCATAAGGTCAGAAATGGGGATGTTCGCTGATGATTGCACAGTGTTCAGTTCCATTCGCAACCCCTCTAATAGTGAAGCAGTCCGAGCCCACATGCAGCAAGTCCTGGATAACATCCAGGCTTGGGCTGATAAGTGGCAAGTAACATTCGCGCCAGACGAGTGCCAGGCAATGACCATCTCCAACAAGAGAGAGTCTAACCACCTCCCCTTGACATTCAACGGCATTACCATCGCCGAATCCCCCACCATCAACATTTTGGGGGTCACCATTGACCAGAAACTTAACTGGACCAGCCATATAAATACTGTGGCTACTAGAGCAGGTCAGAGGCTGGGTATTCTGCCACGAGTGACTCACCTCCTGAATCCCCAAAGCCTTTCCACCATCTACAAGGCACAAGTCAGGAGTGTGATAGAATACTCTCCACTTGCCTGGATGAGTGCAGCTCCAACAACACTCAAGAAGCTCGACATCATCCAGGACAAAGCAGCCCGCTTGATTGGCACCCCATTCACCACCCGAAACGTTTACTGGCGCACAGTGGCTGCAGTGTGTACCATCCACAGGATGCACTGCAGCAACTCGCCAAGGCTTCTTCGACAGCACCTCCCAAACCCATGACCTCTACCACCTAGAAAGACAAGAGCAGCAGGCGCATGGAAACAACACCACCTGCACGTTCCCCTCCAAGTCACACACCATTCTGACTTGGAAATATACCGCCATTCCTTCATCGTCGCTGGGTCAAAATCCTGGAACTCCCTTCCTAACAGCACTGTGGGAGAACCTTCACCACACGGACTGCAGCGGTTCAAGAAGGTGGCTCACCACCAACTTTTTTTTTGTTCGTTCATGGGATGTGGGCGTCGCTGGCGAGGCCGGCATTTATTGCCCATCCTCAATTGCCCTTGAGAAGGTGGTGGTGAGCCGCCTTGATCCGCTGCAGTCCGTGTGGCGAAGGTTCTCCCACAGTGCTGTTAGGAAGGGAGTTCCAGGATTTTGCCTTGATGTCAAGGGCAGTCACTCTCACCTCACCTCTGGAATTCAGCTCTTTTGTCCATGTTTAGACCAAGGCTGTAATGAGGTCTGGAGCGAGTGGTCCTGGCGGAACCCAAATTGAGCATTGCTAAGCAGGTTATTGGTGAGTACGTGCCGCTTGATAGCACTGTCGACGACACCTTCCATCACTTTGCTAATGATTGAGAGTAGACTGATGGGGCGGTAATTGGCCTGATTGGATTTGTCCTGCTTATTGTGGACAGGACATACCTGGGCAATTTTCCACATTGTCGGGTAGATGCCAGTGTTGTAGCTGTACTGGAACTGCTTGGCTAGAGGCGCAGCTAGTTCTGGAGCACAAGACTTCACTACTACAGCCAGGATGTTGTCGGGGCCCATAGCCTTTGCTGTATCCAGTGCACTCAGCCGTTTCTTGATATCACGTGGAGGGAATCGAATTGGCTGAAGACTGGCTTCTGTGATGGTGGGGATATCGGGAGGAGGCCGAGATGGATCATCCACTCGGCACGTCTGGTTGAAGATGGTTGCAAACGCTTCAGCCTTGTCTTTTGCACTCACGTGCTGGACTCTGCCATCATTGAGGATGTGGATGTTTGCAGAGCCTTCTCCTCCCGTTAGTTGTTTAATTGTCCACCACCATTCACGACTGGATGTGGCAGGACTGCAGAGCTTTGATCTGATCCGTTGGTTGTGGAATCGCTTAGCTCTGTCTATAGCATGTTGCTTCCGCTGTTTAGCATGCATGTAGTCCTGAGTTGCAGCTTCACCAGGTTGGCACCTCATTTTTAGGTACGCCTGGTGCTGCTCTTGGCACGCTCTTCTACACTCCTCATTGAACCAGGGTTGATCCCCTGGCTTGTTGGTAATGGTAGAGTGAGGAATATGCTGGGCCATGAGGTTACAGATTGTGCTGGAATACAATTCTGCTGCTGGCGATGGCCCACAGCGCCTCATGGATGCCCAGTTTTGAGCTGCTAGATCTGTTCTGAATCTATCCCATTTAGCACGTTGCATGGTGTCCTCAGTGCGAAGACGGGACTTGGTCTCCACAAGGACTGCGCGGTAGTCACTCCTACCAATACTGTCATGGACAGATGCATTTGCGACAGGTAGATTGGTGAGGACAAGGTCAAGTAAGTTTTTCCCTTGTGTTGGTTCGCTCACCACCTGCTGCAGGTCCAGTCTGGCAGCTATGTCCTTCATGACACGGCCAGCTCGGTCAGTAGTGGTGTTACCGAGCCACTCTTGGTGATGGACATGGAAGACCCCCACCTAGAGTACATTCTGTGCCCATGCTACCCTCAGTGCTTCCTCCAAGTGGTCATGATGTGGAGATGCCGGTGATGGACTGGGGTTGACAATTGTAAACAATTTTACAACACCAAGTTATAGTCCAGCAATTTTATTTTAAATTCACAAGCTTTCGGAGATTTTCTCGTTCCTCAGGCAAATGTTTCAAGATCTCCTTGAAGCCTACGCATTTATACATATTGAACAATAATACATGGTGTTTACAGACTGCCCCTGCAACTGCCCGTTGCCAAGGCAATCACCGTGTTCAGACAGAGAGGTGTTACCTGCAGAACATGGAGGAGGACTGATTCATCAGCTGAGGGAGGGCGGTAGGTGGTAATCAGCAGCAGGTTTCCTTGCCCGTGTTTGACCTGATGCCAAGGGCAATTAGGGATGGGCAATAAATGCCGGCCTCGCCAGCGACGCCCACATTACCACGAACGAAAAAAACCCACATGTTCCACAAAACAACAACTTGCGTTTATATAGCACCTTTAAGGTAGTAAAATGTACCAAGGCGCTTCAAAGGAGTGTGATCAAACAAAATTTGACACCGAGCCACATAAGGAGATATTAGGACAGGCGACCAAAAACTTCGTCAAAGAGGTAGGTTTTAAGGAGCGCCTTAAAAGTGGAGAGAGAGGCGGAGAGGCTTATGGAGGGAATTCCAGAGTTTCGGGCCTAGGCAGCTGAAGGCATAGTTGCCACAAGTTTGTATGCTAATTTAACTTGACTTTTTACTTAATTTGACAATTTCTTGTCTAATCTTACCTCTGTAATATTCAATCCAATTCCTAATTTACCCATAAATATTCAGCTCATGGTTTAAAGAATTAAACAAGGTTGACTGATTTGACTTGTAAGGTCTGTTCTACATATTTATCACCGTACAGAGCAAGAAAAACATCTTCAAATCTCTCATCTTGCTTGAGGCTTGTTAATTTTGAAACTCCATACATTTACATCATGTATGCCTCTCAACATTTTGAAGACCTACATCATGTTCCTCCTCAATCATAATTTCTCCAAAATATCGAGTATGATTTTAATTTTACTAAAATTTTATAGGAATAACTGTCCATAAATCATTTTGAGTTACAGCTGTTTTAATTAAAAAGTGAAACCCATCCCCCAAACTAAAGTATTTTTTTTAACATATTACATAGAATTTACAGCACAGAAACTTTATTTTATTTTTCTTTCCAAATTTCTGAAAATAAGTGATTGTGATAAGAGTATTTCTAAAATTTGCACCATATATTTAGAATTCTGCCTTCCATGAATGTTCTAACAATGTGACTTCCAAAACCATTTTAATTTTCAGAAATTATTTTCCAGCTTCAAGAATGTGTCGGCAGTGGTAGTGTTGTGAATAAAATGATTGTCATATCCATCTGTGACTCTATCTTGAATTCCTGATGAACATTGAGCTGCTTGCCTTTAACCAGTTTATAGGGTTTGAATCATAGAATAGAATCATAGAATGGTTACAGCACAGAAGAAGGCCTTTCGATCAATCGAGCCTGTGCTGGCTCTTTGTAAGAGCAATCCAGTTAGTCCCATTCCCCCGCTCTTTCCCCGTAGCCCTGCAAATTTTTCCCTTCAAGTATTTATCCAATTCCTTTTTGAAAGCCACGATTGAATCTGCTTCCACCACTACCCTTTCAGGCAGCGATTTCCAGATCATAACTACTCGCTGTGTAAAAATGTTTTTCTTCATGTTGCCTTTGGTCCTTTTGCTGATCACCTTAAATCTGTGTCCTCTGGTTCTCGACCCTTCTGCCAATGGGAACAGTTTCTGTTTATTTACTTTATCTAAACCCTTCATGATTTTGAACACTTCTATCAAATCTCTTCTCAACCTTCTTTTCTCTAAGGAGAACTTTTTTTATGCAACCCGACTGTCAGGACCGCTCTAGGGGTGAAGTGGTGGCACTGTGCAGTGTGTGATGCCTGTGTCTTCCAGGAGCGAGCGCCTGTATTGCAAAAAGACATTGTGTGTTGTCTGCCACTGTGGAGTAGAAGGCAAGGCTGTTTGTTGCCTGTCTGCCATGTTAAGGCTGTCTGAGTAATTCTGCCTGGAGTATCATGAGGTAGCAGGTTGATGATCTGTCTACCTTGCAACAAATTTCAGGTCTGCCTTAGATATTCTTTCAATGCAGGAGTGAGCCCATGCTGACCAGTGACAGTTGGGGCACATCTAATACTCTTCAGCATAACGTCACTCAGCGTCCTCCTCATAAAGAAGAGAAGTAAGAAACCATGCTGCCCCGTTCAAGTCAGCAGAGTAAATACATGCTTTTTGTGGCCACCCTCGTGTTAGCGTTAGCACCTCACCTTCCCACCTGCAATATTAGCCGTGTCTGTTGCCTAAACTCTTGGGAGCTATTCGCATTGTCCATTGTCTAAACTGTGGGGAGTGTTAGCACTGTGCATTATCTGAACTGTGGGGAGTATTAGCACAGTGCGTTGCCTGAACTGTGGGGAGTGTTAGCACTATGCGTTGCTTGAACTGTGGGGAGTGTTAGCACAGTGCGTTGCCTGAACTGTGGGGAGTGTTAGCACTATGCGTTGCCTGAACTGTGGGGAGTGTTAGCACTGTGCGTTGCCTGAACTGTGGGGAGTGTTAGCACTATGCGTTGCTTGAACTGTGGGGAGTGTTAGCACTATGCGTTGCCTGAACTGTGGGGAGTGTTAGCACTGTGCGTTGCCTGAACTGTGGGGAGTGTTAGCACTATGCGTTGCTTGAACTGTGGAGAGTGTTAGCACTATGCGTTGCCTGAACTGTGGGGAGTGTTAGCACTGTGCGTTGCCTGAACTGTGGGGAGTGTTAGCGCTATGCGTTGCCTGAACTGTGGGGAGTGTTAGCACTATGCGTTGCTTGAACTGTGGAGAGTGTTAGCACTATGCGTTGCCTGAACTGTGGGGAGTGTTAGCACAGTGCGTTGCCTGAACTGTGGGGAGTGTTAGCACAGTGCGTTGCCTGAACTGTGGGGAGTGTTAGCACTGTGCGTTGCCTGAACTGTGGGGAGTGTTAGCACTGTGCGTTGCCTGAACTGTGGGGAGTGTTAGCGCTATGCGTTGCCTGAACTGTGGGGAGTGTTAGCACTATGCGTTGCTTGAACTGTGGAGAGTGTTAGCACTATGCGTTGCCTGAACTGTGGGGAGTGTTAGCACTATGCGTTGCCTGAACTGTGGGGAGTGTTAGCACTATGCGTTGCCTGAACTGTGGGGAGTGTTAGCGCTATGCGTTGCTTGAACTGTGGGGAGTGTTAGCACAGTGCGTTGCCTGTACTGTGGGGAGTGTTAGCACTATGCGTTGCCTGAACTGTGGGGAGTGTTAGCACTGTGCATTATCTGAACTGTGGGGAGTATTAGCACAGTGCGTTGCCTGAACTGTGGGGAGTGTTAGCACAGTGCGTTGCCTGAACTGTGGGGAGTGTTAGCACTATGCGTTGCCTGAACTGTGGGGAGTGTTAGCGCTATGCGTTGCCTGAACTGTGGGGAGTGTTAGCGCTATGCGTTGCCTGAACTGTGGGGAGTGTTAGCACTATGCGTTGCTTGAACTGTGGGGAGTGTTAGCGCTATGCGTTGCCTGAACTGTGGGGAGTGTTAGCACTATGCGTTGCCTGAACTGTGGGGAGTGTTAGCACTATGCGTTGCCTGAACTGTGGGGAGTGTTAGCACTATGCGTTGCTTGAACTGTGGGGAGTGTTAGCACTATGCGTTGCTTGAACTGTGGAGAGTGTTAGCACTATGCGTTGCCTGAACTGTGGGGAGTGTTAGCGCTATGCGTTGCCTGAACTATGGGGAGTGTTAGCACTATGCATTGCTTGAACTGTGGGGAGTGTTAGCACTATGCGTTGCCTGATCTGTGAGGAGTGTATTTCCAGAAGATGAGATAAATGGGTGATATGATCAATTTAAAATAAGGGACTTGACAGGATTGACAGAGGGCAACTCTAGTAGAGTCTAGAACAAGAGGACATAATAGCATTTGAACTAAGCCAGATAAAGAAAATATGGAATGCACTGCCCCAGATATGGATGTAGTGGTAGAACCAATTGAAGTGTTTAAAGGGGAGGTAGATACTTACTTGGAAGTAAGGGCATTAAGGGATTTTAAAGCGAGCAATTGGAATTAAAAAGATGAAGCACTGCTATGGTTAACAAAATGGACGATGATGCTTCATGGTCTACTCCTATCCCTAATTTCCTCTCTTCCTCCGCTATGATAACTGTAAATTTTTAAACCTGAACACCTCTTATAACTTTAAAGCACCAGCAAAATAAATTAGGGTGGAGAGAATGAAGAACTAGATATGTTGTCTGTTGGTTAGTAATGTCTTTCCTTTTTTAATTTTATAGGATGCAAAGATAGATAAATTGTATAAATATGCTTTTGTGGTTTTCAATGTTACTATTTTCACACTCATCCCTTTTCTTTCCTATGTTGTTGGTACCCACATGGACCACGACTTCTGGCTGTTCCCCTTCCCCCTGCAGAATACAACAAGCAATTAGGAAGGCAAATAGCATGTTGGCCTTTATTGCAAGGGGGTTGGAATACAAGAGTAAGGAAGTCTTAATACAATTGTACAGGACTTTGGTGAGACCCCACCTGGAGTACTGCGTACAGTTTTGGTCTCTTTATCTAAGGAAGGATGTACGTGCCTTAGAGGCGGTGCAACGGAGGTTCACTAGATTAATTCCTATGAGGAGAGATTGAGTAGAATGGGCCTATACTCTCTGGAGTTTAGAATAATGAGAGGTGATCTCATTGAAACATATAAGATTCTGAGGGGGCTTGACAGGGTAGATGCTGAGAAGTTGATCCCCCTGGCTGGAGAGTCTAGAACTAGGGGGCATAGTCGCAGGATAGGGGGTCGGCCATTTAAGACTGAGATGAGGAGGCATTTCTTCACTCAGAGGGTTGTGAATCTTTGGAATTCTTTATTCTGGGCTGTGGCTGCTGAGTCGTTGAGTATATTCAAGGAAGAGATAGATACATTTTTGGGCTGTAGGGGAATCGAGGGATATGGGGATCGGGCAGGAAAGTGGAGTTGAGGTAGAAGATCAGCCATGATCTGATTGAATGGCGGAGCAGGCTCGAGGGGCTGCATGGCCTACTCCTGCTCCTATTTCTCATGTTCTTATGTTCTTATAAGCTATGTAAAGAGTTCAAATATTTCTTGCAATATTTTGTTTTAGCCTATTTCCCCACACCAATTGATCTTTTTCACTAAAATACAGCTTCTTTAAGGGTGTTTGGGAGACTAAAGGGTTAACTATAAGTCGTGTTTTATTCAGAAGCTGAGAGAGGCACAGCTCATTAGTTGCGATTCCTATGGTTTTTGTTTTTACATTGCCACTGGCATTAATCCTGTTGTATACCCAATACATCAAAGTGATGAATAGGTTTTTAACATCCTAGTCATAGAAATCAGTGGGTTACAAATAGCATCCTGAGCTAAGCTAGGAGAAATTTGCAGTTTCTGCATTTATGCCAGTAAATGTCCACATTTTGTCTTTTTTTAATATAAAAAGTGATCATATTAAGCTGAAACATTAATGAAGCTGCAGCAGAATCTACTGTTACCCAATTGCACTAGCATGTTTTTTATACATATCGAGAGCACAACGTGTTCCTTTTCGCCATTCTGTATAGGCTGTTTGTCAAAACTATCTTGTTCCTGTCTTACTCTATTGTTCTAAAATTTCATATTAGCTCAGCCAAATAACTACAGCACTGGACTGTCAACTGGGAGACCAGAGTTTGAATCCTACTGATATTTGTATTCAGCATTTCCTTAGTCATAGCCAGGTCATTGGGGGAAAGGATGTCCTGTACTCTTAAAATATGCTTCCTTACAGGTTAGTTGAGGTGCAGCATTGATGATGTCTGAGAAAGTCAACAAAATGGTGTTTGATGGTAAGGGAAAAGATTGCATTTTGGTGCTAGAAAGTAAGAAAAATAAAGTATAAAAGTAATTTCATCTTAAGATTTTATACCTGCTGGCATTGAATCACAGCAAATACTGCATAACCTGTCATACTTTTCTGTCCTACTGCTAACTGCAGAAGGGTTGATCAACCCCACCTCATGCCCTTGCCTACAGTACCCATAGCAGAGTGGTTAAATGTCTACATATCAATCCGACCAATTGGAGAAAAAAAAAGAAAGGCTGTAGAAACTCAAACCAGGAGATCTGAGGATATACAAAACAGAACACTTGAATACATTTATCACTTACCAGAGTCAATCACAAAGCTGTGAGCCACTCTGAATCCGTGACCTAACACCACTACTACTGCAACATGTATAATAATGCACAAAACTTTGCCATTGCAACAAAAAGTTGCTTTGCTGAATTGTACTATAGTATTTTGAATTAAATTCAAAGTTAGATAGATGATTAAAATCAAGAACAACTAAAATTATTTTGCATGTTCTATTAATTATACTTTGGTACTGACACAAATTTGACTTTTCAATTGCACTCAAATGCATTTTAAAACACGCATGATGGCAGCCCTGTTCTGATAGGCAGTGTATAAAATAAGGCCTGACATGTGCTTCAATATTTATAAACAAGGTTTTATTTCATGGACTTGAAGTTGTAATCTTTTATCAAAATAACGTTACAAGCAGCTCTTTATTTCAACCAAGGTTCTGAACAAATTCAATGTCCATCTTTATTTGTGTTGATTTACTATTTATCAAAGGGCTTCACATTACCCAACAGATTTCCCCATTTTGTCCCTGTACAAGTTATGTGAAAGAAAACAAAGTGTGAAATTGTATTTGGATTTTTTTTAAATGGGGGAGCATATAGGCAGGCAGATACAAGAGAATTTATTCAGTATGAAGCATGAATTTAGGTTACAGAAAATTGGAGTACTGTGTTCAGGTCAAACTCCCCAGCAACCATCACAGGTCATATTTGTGAGAACTGTCTGTTATGGTTGTCTCCTGCTCTGTCTTTCTATGTTCCCTAAAATACAGTAAAAGGAAAAAAATTGCCTGACTCCTGCATGAAATAAGTTTTACTCTAACAGTGCTGAATGTTCTGACTGCTGCTATTTGCTGCTGTTGGTGAATTCGGTGCTCACTGCAGACCATCCCGACTTGGAAATATATCGCCGTTCCTTCATCGTCGCTGGGTCAAAATCCTGGAACTCCCTTCCTAACAGCACTGTGGGAGAACCGTCACCACACGGACTGCAGCGGTTCAAGAAGGCGGCTCACCACCACCTTCTCGAGGGCAATTAGGGATGGGCAATAAATGCTGGCCTCGCCAGCGACGCCCACATCCCGTGAACGAATAAAAAAAAAACCCATAATAGATTCCAATGTTCATTTTAACCAGTATATTTTTCTTCTGATTGTCTATATATTTAAACTTTGATTTGGTGGATATTGCAGGGATCAGGCAGGAAGAGAATTAATGGAGAATGTTCTGGGAAACCTTGATCAAGTCAGTATAAATATTCTAATGGACAAAGTGATGAGACCTATTGTAAGTTAGTAACTTTCTGAACATCCATAATCACTACCTAAGTTGCTGAGTACTATGTTAGGCCCTGCATGTCCAAAAAATGCCTTTGATGTAATAGTTGCAAAGTAGTTTGAAAAGATGTGCTCCATTTCTAAGAACGTCTTAGCCTAAAAGATGGAAGACTTGGGGGATATGTTGTACTCTGTGTATTCTTGATCACTGGCTTTACTTATGATTTGCCTATTCCCTTTCAACTTTTTCTGAACTGACCGCCATCTTGCACATTTGTCTTATATATTGTATTTATGTGTCGATTTCTGTGATATATAATAATTTTCTGTTATAAGATTTTAAAAAGTGATATGTATGAAAAACCCTGTAACAAACTAGTGATAAAATATCAAACTGTCAAAAAATCAAACTGCATTGATGCGATTTTTAGCATACCTTATCATGTATTTAAACTAACAATTGACCTCTGATGTATTTGCCCCATTGCCATTTATTGTAATGCAGATTTTGAGATTTCAGATACTCAATAAGGACTTTATATTTTTTTGAACACGTGGCAGAAATACTTTAGTTCCAAGGTTTTGTTGCATTTTCTTTGAAGTTGCATATACAATTTAACATATCCTGAATTGCTTTCTCCTCTCTTTTCCCTTTCCCACCCTATATGACTTCATTCTGTGATTTTTTTTAAACCAGAAGCTAATTTTGGCAGGTAAATGTTAAGCGAACAAAAAGGGAAAGAGAAAAAATAAAGTGGGATTCTTAGTTTTCATCAGAAATACAAGTATGATTCAGATATTGAATAGCTGATAAAAAATAATTCTTAATGACGGTGATGTGACATAAAGATAACATTATCACCATATATGTGTGCCATTTTTGATTGACAGGCTTAAAGATAACATTATTTTTACATACATGTGACATCTCATCAATGCAGTGTTATTCTTAAAGCCATGAATGCCCCTTTGCCTTTCCCTGAGGCTGCAAATGACTCATTTTTAATGGGCAATCATGATAAGTTCTCACAAATATGACCTGTGATGGTTGCTGGGGAGTTTGACCAGAACACAGTATTCCAAAGTTCTGACTAAAGGTCATCGACCTGAAACGTGAAACATTAACGCTACTGTACTCTCTCCACAGATGCTACCTAACGTGCTGGAGTGTTTCTTGCATTTTCTGTTTTTAGTTTAGATTTCTAGCATCTGTAGTATTTTGCTTTTTACCCTCTGGATTACTAGTCTAGGCCTCTGGTGCCCTTGGATGTAGTCTAGTGGTTATATTACTGGACTAGTAATTCAAATCATTCTATGAGCATATTAAACAAATTGAGTAAATAAATATCAGCAATGGAAACATTTATTTTCTTTGAGAAAGCATATTTTTAGTCGATTCATAAAGGGGATTATGTAAATATACTAAATTTCATTGAGATGTAGCTTGTGGTATTTGGGTCAATGGTGATGTTTCATAAACAGGAACTGTGGTTTAAATTAGCTTTTAAGTTTCTCTCCAGTTAATTTTTTTTTAGGTTTTAATGCAACTTGAAGGTTTTGGAAGTCACCCTGCACATAATAGTAAACTGAGGACTATAACAAAATCTATTACTAGACTGATAAATATATTGACCAATTCTTTAAAAACCTAAAATAAGCATCTGAGATTTTTGCTATTATCATTGTTAGACATTTGCACAATAAAACACAGATCTATTACTTCAAAAAGGATACCAAATGCTATCCAGAGAAATAATGGGAAAATATGTATCTTAAATACAGCATACAGTCCATAAAGCATCTTGCCCATTGCAAACCATGGTTTTGATTAAAGTAGGACTGTTTTTTTGAAAGAAGTAGAGAAAATGACACAGCATGAATGGTGTAGCAGTAATTCAGTAAACTGCATTCATTTCCTGAAGTATGCTGTTAGCTATGGTCAGTTGGTGGAATGACTAGATGCTGAAAGCCGTTGAAGCCCTGCTCTAGGGAACAACTTCCATAGCAACCACTGATGGTCAGTATTTTGTTTCAGCTGAAGTGATGCTGCCTGACCCCTCTGTGACTTGGGTCGTAAGGTCAATAAATTGCATTTTATATTCAGAAGCAGCCTGACCGCCAAACTAATGGGTTTTTAAAATGAAGGGCGATCTGGGAAGATCCAGTTTAGGTTTGTATGTCACCGAAATGAACATTTTGTCGCAATAAATTTCACACAGTATTGCAGTAGCTTCTTCTTAGCACCAATGCTGTATCATAGCACACTATCCATTTGCTGTTTTCCAGTCAAATTGGCCAGCCTTTCTAATAGGGTCATCGTGGATTGTGGCCACACATCAGGACGATAAAATACCCTGCTGCTTGCATTAAATGCTTTAATCGACAATTTCACTTGCAATAAATATGCCATTGTTAATTTCACAAGATTTTATTTTTCGCTAATGATACTAAATTGCACACTTGTTTGTTCAACTCTGTATTCAAGCACACATTTACTTAGTAATTACAGTTCTTACTGTAAAGGATAATATGTTAGGTGGTGGTCCCTGAAGATTCTGCTGATAATACAACAGGGGCCAGGTCTATCTCATTTCTGCCCATTTTTCAGCTAAATGCGAATGTCCATGTGAGATGTCAGCCGGTACATTATTCAGTGTTTGATTAGTCTCTGTCAAATGATGATTTACTGAAGCACATTGCTTAGTGATGCAGCCTGCATTACAAAGCACTGGTAACAGATGCTAAACCTTTGCTTCAAATAGTCAGAACTTGTAGAAGCATCTGACTATAAGCAATTAACTTTTCAAGAACACATCTCCTTGGCTAACTGAAATTAGGATAGCAGCTGATGTGACAATTCCAAGACATAACATGTCAGAAATATTTTGCTGTTGAGATGGACTTGCTTGTAAGTTAAGTCTGATATCATAGAATCATACAACATGGAAACAGGCCCTTCGGCCCAACATGTCCATGTCGCCCAGTTTATACCACTAAGCTAGTCCCAATTGCCTGCACTTGGTCCGTATCCCTCTATACCCATCTTACCCATGTAACTGTCCAAATGCTTTTTAAAAGACAAAATTGTACCCGCCTCTACTACTGCCTCTGGCAGCTCGTTCCAGACACTCACCACCCTTTGAGTGAAAAAATTGCCCCTCTGGACCCTTTTGAATCTCTCCCCTCTCACCTTAAATCTATGCCCCCTCGTTATAGACTCCCCTACCTTTGGGAAAAGATTTTGACTATCGACCTTATCTATGCCCCTCATTATTTTATAGACTTCTATAAGATCACCCCTTAACCTCCTACTCTCCAGGGAAAAAAGTCTCAGTCTATCCAACCTCTCCCTATAAGTCAAACCATCAAGTCCCGGTAGCATCCTAGTAAATCTTTTCTGCACTCTTTCTAGTTTAATAATATCCTTTCTATAATATCTAAGCACATTGTAGAACAAATGGCAGTTGCTCTTATTTTACAATTTTTGGAAAAATGAGTGGTACAATTTCTTGGTTTCCTACTGTCTGATTTGTCACGCTGCTTGTTCGACATCCAGTACTTTCCTCCGAATGAATGTTGGGAAAATCAAAGCTTACTGTCTGGTCCCTGCAACAAACTCCCTTCCCTAGCCACTAACTCCATCCCTCTCCCTGGCCACTGTCAGAGGCTGAACCAGACCGATCGCAACCTTGGCATCGTATTGAGCTTCTGACCCCATACCCTCTCCATCACCAAGATAGTTTACTTCCACCTCCGTAACATTGCCCATCTCCACCCCTGCCTCAGTTCATCTGCTGCTGAAACTCTCATCCATGCCTTTGTTACCTCTAGATTTGATTGTTCCAATGCTCCCCTGGCCAGCCTCCCATCTTCCATCCCCCATAAACTTGAGCTCATCCAAAACTCTGCTGTCTGTACCTTAACTCCCACCAAGTCCAGTTCACCCATCACCCCTGTGCTCGCTGACCTACATTGGCTTCCGGTCTGGCAACACCTCGATTTTAAAATTCTCATCCTTGTTTTCAAATTCCTCCATGGCGTCACCCCTCCCTATCTCTGTAATCTCTTCCAACCCCACAACTGCCCAAGATCTCTGTGCTCCTCCAACTCTGGCCTCTTGCGCATTCCCAATTTTAGTCGCTTCACCATTGGTGGCAGTGCCTTCAGCTGCCATATCTCTAAGCTCTGAAATTCCCTCCCTAAACCCCTCCGTCTCTCTACCTCTCTCTCCTCCTTTAAGATGCTGCTTAATACCTACCTCTGTGACCAAGCCTGCCTAATATCTCCTTATGTGGCTCGGTATCAAATTTTGTTTGATTACTACGCTATGAAGCGCTTTGGAATGTTTTACTACATTAAAGGGGCTATATAAATGCAAGTTGTTGTTGTTGTTGTAGCAGTATATGCAGCATAGTTAATACATGGAGACAAAATCAAAAACCTCTGGAAAATTGAGTTGGTCATAACTTCGAGTTTGCAACAGTGGTGCAAGTAAGAGGCCATATATACTGACAATGTCCTCAGCTTTTGAAATATAGCCAGGTAATTTATGTACTTTATTTACCTAGCTGTCTTGGGTTGAATTTTGTTGCTTGATCAAGTCTAAGCTGAGGTGTATTTCAAAGCTTAATGACACTGTTGCAGTTTGGATTTGTGGCTCGGCTGAAATTTCCACAGATAGACTAAGAGGTTTCAGTTCTTAAGAAAATATCTAAATTTTCTGTCCTGTGTAGATTATTGTAGCTTGGGTTTAATAATTAATCCCTGAATGGCTGTAAGTTGCTTACTGGAGATTACATAAAATGTTAACAACTTTTCTCTTGCCACTTCAGATAGTGGAAAAATAACACACAACCAGATCATTGTGTGCAGACTAAATTACAAATTTATTTACGCATAAAAATATATTAATGCAAAAAAGACATGATACCAATACAGCGTCATGCTAAATTGGCTGTTTAAAACAAAAAAAAACCAGTCCAAAATTCTTGAATCTCTTAAATAGTAAGATCAAGCAGATGTGTTTGGCAGTGCTTTGCCAGGAACCTACTGTTACTGTTTTGCAAATGATAGACCCTTGTTCAAGAAAGGGAAAATAGATACTCCAGAAAATTTTTGGTCTTGGCTGTGGGTAAGTTTCTAGAATCCATTATATGGAATAAAATTAGTTAACACTTAGAGAAGCATGGACAGTCAGCATGGATTTGTGGTGTCTACATGGCGCTTGATACATTTATTTATACTTTTTCTTCAAAAAATTCATAGATAAGGAATGCAGTGGATGATGTTTGTATGGATTTTTGAAAGACATTTGACAAAAGGTTGTCATATAAGAGACTTGTGAAAATGAAGACACTTAGTATTTAAAGTTGCTGTAGCTGCATGGATAAGGGATAGTAGAGTAGGAGTAAGTGGATATTTTTCAGGTTGGTGGGATGTGAATAATGGTGTGCCCCAGGGATTTGTGTTGGTCATCTTTTGTTTTCCATTTCTATTAATAATTTAGACAAGCCACAAAAAGAATGATATCGAAGCTTGTTGATATCAAATTAGGGGGATGAAAACGAAGGAAGATAGCATAGACTTCTTAGTAACATGGGCGGATGAAGAGAAATATGTGGTAGTACAGTTTGGGAGAAAGAACAATGAAAGGAAGTACACCCTAAATGATAAATTTTGTAAGAGTGGAGGTTAAACCCCCAGTTGGACTATTGCTTGGAAGTTCTGGGCACATTCATGGAAAGTTCACTAGAATGGCAGCAGAAATGATCTTATCAAATGGCGGAGCAGGCACGAGGGGCTGAATGGCCTACTCCTGTTCCTATGTTCCTATGTCTTATAATTATTGAAAGAAGACCTGCAAAACTGTGCTTTTTTTTATTGGAACAGAGAGGTTAAAGGGGGACCTAATAGACATTTTCGAGAATGTGAAAGGTTTTCAGAGGATAAATAGTTTCCAATGGTTTGTGAATTAATAACCAGGTGAAATAGATTCAGGAGGAAGGAGGGAGTTTGAAGTATTTTTTCTCACATACAGCATTATCAGAACATGGAATGCTTTAACACAGCTGGCTATTGAGGTACAGACTGTGAAAAGACAATATAAAGGAGTACAGTGAAAATATAGGGATAAGGGATTAGAGTAAGTAGCTCCAGTTGAAGAGCCAACAACTGCACAGGCATGTTGGGGCAATGACACTGTTGCAGTTTGGATTTGTGGCTCGGCTGAAATTTCCACAGATAGACTAAGAGGTTTCAGTTCATGAGAAAATATCTAAATTTTCTGTCCTGTGTAGATATGGCTTCTTTCTATACTATAATTTCTATAATGATTTCAAAAGGGGTTTGAACATATTGGCCTAGGCTTTGCATGTATCCCTGTCCCCACCAATTTTTCAGTAGATCTGGGTCACTGGAAGTGGAAAATGACTTGAGGAAGTGTTCTGCTGCATCGCAGCCTCCCCACTGTTTTCCAGGAGCCAGTTCTGTTGGGGTACAATGTGCATGACCACCCATATGTGGGTGGATGTATGTTAACAAAATGCTATGTTTCCTGCCATTTGCATTCTTTGCTGGCTGTAGCAGCCACCTTTTTTGGCTATGTTTTCAAAAGTCAGTGGAGGGGTCCTTGCGGCATTTAGAGAAGTGTGGAATGTTTGAAGCAGTCTCAAAGCCTGCTCATGCACAGGCTACATCATTGAAATAAAAAAAATTCTTGGAATTTTTTTTTACAGACAGTTCACTGGCTACCCCTTTCTCCTGCTACGACAGATCCCCGAGGCCTGGAAAGCCTGCCTGAAGTGACTCTGGGACTGTTTCTGGGTGTGTGGATGTCCTATACCATTGGAGATGCAGCCCAATTGGGGGTGAGGGGAATGGAAAGCAGAGTCCACTGTCTCAGAGTGCATTTGGATGTGAGCTCATGCTTGAGATTCAGTTCAAGATCTCAACCAATCCATGTGCTTCTCCCCAAAGGGAAGGAAAGATGAGAAAATTGTCAAAGTCAACCTGGACTATTATCGTGCATCTCTTGGGGGCTAGGGTGACCATTGGCAGAGATGTTAGAGCAGATTACTAGGAAAACATGTGTGACATGAGGAAAACATAACTGGGAAGGAGAAAGAATGTAAAAGGTAGTAGTGGGGAGGTACTCCTCAGAAAGGAGTTACTCTCAAGTGGTAATGCATAAATAGGGTCCACTGAATTGTACTTACTTTCACTTCCTAGCTTGGAGGGATTTTTTTTCATTCATTCTCAGGATGTGGGCATTGCTGGCAAGACTGGCATTTATTGCCCATCACTACTTGAAAAGGTTGACCCCCCTCCCCCAGGGTTCTGACAAAAGGTTATCGACCTAATTAATGCTACCTTCAAATTCCCTTCCTCTCCAAAGTCCTTGAACGTTTTGTCACCTCCCAATCCAGTGTACATCTCTCCCAAATCTCTGCACATCTCTCCCAAAACCCCCGTTTGAATTTTGCAATTGGGTTTCCACCTCTTCCACCAAGAAAGCCCTAACCAAAGTTATGAACAACGTTATCTGACAGTGAGCGTGGTGCATTGTCCCTCCTTGTCCCCCTTTCTGCAGCCTTTGACACAGTCAACTGTACCATCCCACTCTGATGGATCTTCTCCGTTGTCCAGCTAGTCAAGGCTGCCGTTTCTTTGTTCACTCTTACCTATCTGATCTTAGCCAGAACATCTCAAGCAATGGCTTCCCTTCCCACCCTCATCTTAGAAATCCCCCAAGGATTCATCTCTATGCTGCTCCTTGGGAACATTGTCGACAAACACGTGATCAGATTCCATATATATATATTGATGACACCCAGCTCTACTCCTCCACCAGCTCTCTCCACCCTTCCACCCTTTGAGAACTAGTAGCATTTTTGAACCAAATTTGAATGTGAAAGGAGTTTTTTAATGAACCCAAGAATATTATGAATTAAATGTTTTTTTTCTTGACATCTCTAGAGAAAAATTCATCAGGTGGAAGGAAGAGAATTGTGTACTTTGAAAGCTGGTAGTCTTTCACTAGTCACATGCTTAATACATAATTTTTATTTATTAAGTCCCCAATATGAAATGTACTAAATTATGAGGAACCGGACTAAACTCCTTGTCACCATCACATATAACCAATTGTATTGTTAAATCCCAAAGCGAATGTGCTGTTAATGATTACAAGTAAAGCCTGTTTAGTTTTGAAAAGAGTTCATTCATGTTGAGTAGAAGCAAAGTGCTTCCAGAAGTGGATGGAAAAATGGCACAGTGAGTCAACACAAATGGATTTGTATAGCTCCCATAAGCTGTTTGTACATGCAGAGGGCTCGGTTACCTGCTTATCCCCCTCAGTCATCACCGAGCTTACAATAATCAGAGCGAGGGAAATATTAATTGTTAAATAATAAATATATATTTTCAATCAGTGCAATTTTTATCAGTTCCACAACAGATGTCTTTAGAATTGTTTATCCTGCAATTTCATATCCAAATTAGTGGGAATGAAGTAGGTCCTTCCTAGTTCTTCATTTTCATTATAATAAAAACCTAGGTGCATTTAGAATTAAAGGAAAAATGTATCCTGTGAGGAAGTACTTCCTGGGCCTCGTCTTTCCCAAAAGGATTGTTTAAAAAAAAAGAAGCAGCTTGTTTCCTGTTAGAAATGATTTCTACACCTGCACCATATCTTTTTGTGCTTAAATGCCTGACTGGAGCTATCAATTATTAACATTTGTTCGCTAGATTTTAGTAAACAGTTACATATACTACACTGTAATATTGCAAAATTCATTTTCCCCTGCAACGTTAAACTAAACTTCAAAGCTATTCTGAATATATGTAATGATGTGGAGATGCCGGTGATGGACTGGGGTTGACAAATGTAAACAATCTTACAACACCAAGTTATAGCCCAACAATTTTATTTGAAAATCACATGCTTTCGGAGGCTTCCTCCTTCGTCAGGTGAATGTCAGGAAATCCTTGAACCTTTTGCATTTATATTCAGAGAACAATACCTGGTGATTACAGATAATCATTCCAACTGCCCGTTGTCAAGGCAATCGAAGTGTTCAGACAGAGAGGTGTTACCTACAGGACCACCGAATATACAAACGGCCAGAACACAAAACAGAGAGAGAGAGGGAGAAACATCCGAGAGGAAGAGAAAGACTGAAAATGACCCGTTGAATTAAAAACAGATAACTTTTATTCGCTGGTGGGGTTACGTGTAGCGCGACATGAACCCAAGATCCCGGTTGAGGCCGTCCTCATGGGTGTGGAACTTGGCTATCAATTTCTGCTCGACGATTTTGCGTTGTTGTGTGTCTCAAGGGCCGCCTTGGAGTACGCTTACCCGAAGATCGGTGGCTGAATGTCCTTGACTGCTGAAGTGTTCCCCGACTGGGAGGGAACCCTCCTGTCTGGCGATTGTTGCGCGGTGTCCGTTCATCCGTTGTCGCAGTGTCTGCATGGTCTCGCCAATGTACCATGCTCCGGGGCATCCTTTCCTGCAACGTATGAGGTAGACAACGTTGGCCGAGTCACAGGAATATGAACCATGTACCTGGTGGGTGGTGTCCTCTCGTGTGATGGTGGTATCTGTGTCGATGATCTGGCATGTCTTGCAGAGGTTGCCGCGGCAGGGTTGTGTGGTGTCGTGGATGCTGTTCTCCTGAAATCTGGGTAATTTGCTGCGAACGATGGTCTGTTTGAGGTTGGGTGGCTGTTTGAAGGCGAGTAGTGGAGGTGTGGGGATGGCCTTAGCGAGGTGTTAGTCGTCATCGATGACATGTTGAAGGCTGCGGAGAACATGGCGTAGTTTCTCCGCTCCGGGGAAGTACTGGACGACAAAGGGTACTCTGTTGGTTGCGTCCCGTGTTAGTCTTCTGAGGAGGTCTATGCGATTTTTCCCTGTGGCCCGTCGGACCTGTCGATCGACGAGCCAAGCGTCATATCCCGTTCTTACTAGGGCGTCTTTCAGCGTCTGTAGGTGTCCATCGCGTTCCTCCTCGTCTGAGCAGATCCTGTGAATTCGCAGGGCCTGTCCATAAGGGATGGCCTCTTTGACGTGGTTAGGGTGGAAGCTGGAAAAGTGGAGCATCGTGAGGTTGTCCGTGGGCTTGCGGTAGAGTGAGGTGCTGAGGTGCCCGTCTTTGATGGAGATTCGTGTGTCCAAGAAAGAAACCAATTCTGAGGAGTAGTCCATGGTGAGCTTGATGGTGGGATGGAACTTGTTGATGTTATTGTGTAGTCTTTTTAGTGATTCTTCGCCGTGGGTCCATAGAAAGAAAATGTCGTTGATGTATCTGGTGTATAGTGTTGGTTGGAGGTCCTGTGCAGTGAAGAAGTTCTGATCGAACTTGTGCGTGAAAATGTTGGCGTATTGGGGTGCGAATTTGGTCCCCATGGCTGTTCCGTGTGTTTGGGTAAAGAACTGGTTATCGAAGGTGAAGACATTTTGATCCAGGATGAAGCGGATGAGTTGTAGGATGGGGTCCGGAGATTGGCTGTTGTTGGTGCTGAGTATTGATGCTGTTGCAGTGATGCCGTCATCGTGGAGGATACTGGTGTATAGTGCCGAGACGTCCATCGTGGTGAGAAGTGTTCCTGGTTCAACTGGTCCATGGGTACTGAGTTTTTGTAGGAAGTCTGTAGTGTCGCGACAGAAGCTGGGGGTTCCCTGTACGATGGGTTTCAGGATGCCCTCGACGTATCCAGAGAGGTTCTCACACAGGGTTCCGTTCCCTGATACGATAGGACGTCCGGGTGTGTTGGCTTTGTGTATCTTTGGGAGGCAGTCGAAGTCTCCCACGCGGGGAGTACGTGGGATGAGAGCGCGTAGGATGTTTTGAAGGTCTGGATCGAAGGTCTTGATCAGTTTGTTGAGCTGGTGGGTGTGTTCTTTGGTCGGATCTGCGGGTAACCGTCTGTAGTGTTCCTGGTTGTCCAGTTGTTGGTATGCTTCTTTGCAATAGTCCGTTCTGTTCTGTATGACGATGGCTCCTCCTTTGTCCGCTGGTTTGATGACTATGTTGCGGTTGGTCTCGAGAGCGTTGATGGCGTTGCGTTGTGCTCGGGTGACATTCTGGACTGTCTTGTGAGTGCGGCTGATGAATCTGGCATTGACGCGTTTCCTGACAGCTTGAGCATACACGTCAAGCTGAGGGCAGCGACACTCCGGAGGAGTCCAGTTTGACTCTTTCTTCTTCGGTTGCTGTACCGCGGATCCCTCTGCTGTTCCGGATCGTTGATTGTCTCGTTGGGTTCGCTGCTGAAATCTTGGGATTTGTGGAAGAATTCCCGGAGCCTCATTCTCCTGATGAATTCCTCTGTGTCTGCCGCGAGACTAGTGGGGTCCATTTTGGTAGTGGGGCAGAAATTGAGCCCTCGGCTGAGAACTTCGATTTCGTCTGGTTGAAGGGTGTGGTCGGACAAATTGACGATAGACTTCCCTGTGGTTGCAACCGTGGTACCAGGGAAAGCTTGGTTGATGCTGGTGGTGATGCCGAGTTTCTTAAGCTTCCTGCTCTTGGTTTTCATGTAGGCAGTGTAGTTCCGTTGCCTCGTCTGTTTGGCGGTGCCTCGTAGCTAGTCTGCTGTGTCCTGAGTACAGGTTGAGAGTATGGACTCTATCTTGGTTTCGAGGTTGCGGCGTCTGCAGGTTGCAGAGTGTGCGAGAGGTACGACGGCAGAGTCTCTCAGCGTAATCCGAGTTGTACGTGGACTTGAGTGGGTTCGTGATCTGTAGTCCTTTCGGGATCTTGTCTGCTTTCTTGCAGCTCTGTAAAAACTTGATGAATATATGTAATGTAATACAATACAGGAAGCAAATTGCATTGGGACACTGCTTTGTAAATTCCGGTAAAAATCTTAACGCTTCCATATTTAGTAGTGGAGGTGTATACTAGGGACACTGGGCTTAAGAACTGACCACAACTGCAGAGTATTGCACTAAAATACAACCAGGAACCAGGCTGCTTTTTTTTCATATTTGATATGTTTTTTCTTGTAAGTTTACCCATTAATGGCATTGATTCTGAAGATATAACAGGAAATGTATAAATACATCATTGTGGTCATCTGTAGATGGAAGTTTAATCTTTCTTGGCATTAAAGTGAGATTGCTCCTTCATAGAAAAATATGCAAACCTTCAATACCAAAGTAAGTACAGGGTGTGTAGTACTGTGTACTATCTTTTCATAAAAAGTAGAAGATGCTAGAAATATACAACAGCTTGCTTTCCTATAACGTCTTTAATGTAGAGAAAGGTGCTATACAGACAGAAAAATAAAAAGGAATCGGATGCCAAATCTTGATGGAAGAATTAGGAAAGGTGACCAAAAGCTTGGCTGAAAAGAGGGGTTTTAAGAAGGCTGTTAAAGATAGAGAGAGAGACAAAGAGAAGTGGTGAGGTTTAAGGAGTGAGTGCCACAGAGTGGGGTTGAGGTGACTGAACACTTTGCCACCAATGGTGAGATGAAGGGAGAGGTGAATGCACAAAAAGCCAGAGTTGTGGAGCCGGAGGAGGTTGCATATTTAGGGTGGGCAAAACCATTGAAGTACTTCAACGTAGTACTTTCAATGTACTTGGGAGCGGGGGAAAAGTGTTGATTGGTGCAAAGTGTTGATTGGTGCAAAGTGATCGGCAAGTGGGACTTAGTGGAGGATAAAGTATGAGCTGCTGAGTTTTGAACAAGTTACAGCTAATAGCAGAAAATCAGCAAGGGGGATGTTGGAGAAATCGAGCCTCAAAGTGGATAAGCGTTTTGGTGGGAGTTGGAATAAGGTAGGATGGAAGTAAGCCGTTTTGCTGCTGGATAGGATTGTGGGGTTTGAAACGCAACTCTGGTTCAAACAGGACGGCAAGGTTTTACATAGCCTGATTTACATAAGAACAAAAGAAATAGGAGCAGGAGTAGGTCATACGGCCCCTCGAGCCTGCTCTGCCCTTCAGTAAGATCATGGCTGATCTTCTGCCTCAATTCCACTTTCTCGCCCTATCCCCATATCCCTTGATCCCCTTAATGTCCAAAAATCTATCGATCTCAGTCTTGAATATACTCAACGACTGAGCATCCACAGCCCTCTGGGGTAGAGATTTCCAAAGATGGTTTAGCCTGAGCGAGGGAAGGAATCACTGACAAGTGAGCAGAATTTATTGTGGTGGCATAAAACAACGGTTATGTCTTCCTGATGTTCAGTGTTCAGTTGGTGGAAATTTTGACTCAGCCATGAAATTATGTCAGTCAGACAATTTGACAGCACAGAGATAGCATTGAGGTAAATAGTGGAGAGGTAGAGCTGGGCATTATCAGCGTACAGCGTAGTAAACAATGAGGAGGATGGTAACAGATCTCTGGAGGACATTGACAGACTGGTGAAATGGGCAGACATATGGCAGATGAAATTTAACGCTGTAAAGTGATACATTTTGGTGGAAAGAATGAGAGACAATATAAATAAATTAAATGGTACAATTTTTAAGGGGTGCAAGAATAGAAGGACCTGGGGATGTATGTTCTCACATCTTTGAAGGTGGCAGGACAAGTTGAGGAGGCTGTTTAAAAAAGCTATGGGATCCTGGGCTTTATTAATAGAGGCATAGAGTACAAAATCAAGGAAGTTATGCTAAACCTTTATAAAACACTGGTTAGGCCTCAGCTCTCGTATTGTGTTCAATTCTGGGCACCACACCTTAGGAAGGATGTTAAGGCCTTAGAGAGGGTGCAGAAGAGATTCACTAGAATGGTTCCAGGGATGAGAGACTTCAGTTATGTGGAGAGACTGGAGAAGCTGGGGTTGTTCTTCTTAGAGCAAAGAATTTTAAGAGGAGATTTGATAGAGGTGTTCAAAATCATGAACTGTTTTGATAGAGTAAATAAGGAGAAACTGTTTCCAGTGGCAGAAAGGTCGGTCATCAGAGGACACATTTTAAGATGAATGGCAAAGAGCCAGAGGCGACAGGAGGAAACATTTTTTTACACAGCGAGTTGTAATGATTTGGAATGCCCTGCCTGAAAGAGTGGCGGAAGCAGATTTAATAGTAACTTTCAAAAGAGAATTGGATAAATGAAGGGAAAAATTATGCAGGGCTATGGGGAAAGAGTAGGGGAGTGGGACTAATTGGATAGCTCTTTCAAAGAGCCGGCACAGGCACAATGGGTCGAATGGCCTCCTTTTGTGCTGTATCATTCTATGATTCTGCATGGAAGCTGACTTTGTGCCTGCCTATGATGTCAGCAGAGGGCAGCATGTAGCCTAGGAAGAAGAAGTGACCCAGGACAGATCATTGTGGAATTCCGGAGGGCACTCTGCAGGGGTGAGATAAGAAGCCACTGTTGGAAATTTGTTAGCTGCATTGAGACAGGTAGACGTACACAGACAGCCCCATGGAGCTAGACAACAGTGGAAAGATGATGGAGGAAGATGGTATGGTCAACTGTGTTGAACCCTCAGAGAAGTCAGAGGACAGGGAGGGATAACACACTTTGGTCACGGTCACAGAGGAAAACATTTGTGACTTCCACCAGGGTGGTCTGTTGATGTGAATCGGGCAGAAGCCAGACCAAACAGATTCAAAAGTGGATTTTGGGAGAGATGGGCATGGAGCTGGGAGGTGATGACACATTCAAGTACCTTAGAGAGGAAAGAGAGGTTAGATGAGGAGATAGAGAGAATGGCATGATCAAGTGTGGGTTTTTTGAGGAAGTGATGGTGTTTTCAAAGAGAAAGAGATGGTGCCTGCACAAAGGGAGCTATTAACAATGTCAGCAAACATGGTAGCCAGGAAAGGTAATTGAGTAGCCTGGAGCTGAATGTAAAGGCGATTCAGGGAGCATGAATTGGGTCTGACAGAAGAGATCAGCTTGACAAGGGCAAAGAGAGAAACTACACAGTATGAGGGGATCAGGGCTAGGATGAGTGAGTTTACGGATTGGTTTGGGAGGACGGGGTTGTGGGGGAGGTGATGGCAGAAATATTTGCACACATGAGCCCCGATTTTCAAAGGAAATTGCGGGTGCGTTGGGGGCAATTATAGCCGGCGGGATGATAGTTCAAGAACCAAATGTACTTCATTGAGGTACTTAAGGTACTTTATTTCTGACATAGTAGATATTTAAAACGATTTTAAACTTACCTGGGCAGCTTTCCCACGGCTTTTGATTCACCGTTTCACGCCTGGTTGAAAGTTTAAAGAAAACAAAATAAACCTACCTTTCCACCCTGCTCCAATGTCCGATGTCTCCCTCTCCGATGTCCCTCTCTACCCCCCACCTCGACCTTCCCCTCTCCACCCCCCCCCCCCCCCCAATCTTCGGTGTCCTCCACTCTCTGTTGCAGCGCCAGATAACGTCTCGCGCTCTCACTTTCTCGCCCCCCCCCCCCCTCACCTCGCGTTGCAGCTCTTGTCAGCAGTCAGCCTGTCAATTGTGCTGGCTATCTGGAGCGAAATCCGGAAACAACTTTAATCAGCATCAATTACATCGCGATTGCGTCGGAAAAGGTAAGTTTTTTTTATTTGGGCTTGCCACGCGCACCTTCACCGCACCCCCCCCCACAACGCTGCCAACCCACCACCATTTCAAAATTGAGCCCACGATCTCAGTTCAAGAGTCAAAGAAATCCATGAACTTGGTGTTGGAGGAGAGGATGAAGGGACAGGGTAAAGAGGTATGAGGAGATGGTTCATTATGTAGAAAAATAAGCCATGATTGTCTTTGCTGTCCAGGATAATCCTGTAATAACTAGATTGGGCTTCGGAGAATGCGGCATGATAGAGCTTAACATGGTTGAGCTGGATCTGGTGATGAATGACTTGGTCAGTTGTGAGCCTGATGTGCTGAAGTTTGCACCCCTCTGATTTAATGGGATAATGCGCTGGAGAAACAGTAGTATGGCAAAGCTGAGTGGTTTGGTGTGAACAAGGGAATCATAAGCAGAAGCGAAGGAGCAGTTCAACAGCGGCAGACATGTCATGACAGGTGTAGGACCAAACGAGAGGAAGTTGGGAGCTTCAGTAAATTTGTGAGAATCTTTTTTCAGGGGCAGAAAGTGAAGGTCATGTGCTTGGGGCAAGGCAAGGAGACATAGTTAGTGAAGGAGTCGAAGAAGTGGTTAACAAAGGTCTTAATCCATGATTAAGATT